>NC_079501.1:79186978-79802978 GCF_030052815.1 Hevea brasiliensis
ATGTTCTGAGCTTACACATCCCATGGTATGACGGCCCGAGGCACTTCGGTGTCCAGTGCCCAGGACCCGCTTATCCAGTTTAGTCAGCCTGTCATAGGTTACTTGGACAGTGAAATTTGATAAGAATAATGAGAATTAAATGAATGACTAAGAAAGAAACTAGATTAGCTCTCAAATTTTATTTATTATGAGATTATCCGAAATACCTAGAGAGTATTTAGAGAAGTAATAAAAAGATTAGCAAAATAAATATAACTTAAATAAATAGTACAAATGCATCTTCCACAATAATATAAACATAACTTTAATATTTTTATTAATTTTGTATATTATATGTTATTATTGTCAAGTTAAGAACGAAGCACTTTCAAGGAACGACACTTAGGATAACAGATAATTAATATTAGAAATTTCACATGAAATTAAATTTATTTTTGCGCACCCAAATTTTGCTTTAATTTTTATCTTCATTTGTATATTAGTTCTTTGTTATATTATTGCATCACTAAACAGTAATGCTTAGTGCGATGGATTTGTTTCCTCGCGCAGGTACTGAAGATAAAATCCAGTGAACATTTGACTAGGATTTTTGGAGTCCAGATGTAACATCCTCCCTGTACGTATTCTGTACGTTCTGTTGCTCCGGTGACCTAATGTCAGTCCGGGCAAGTCAGGATGTCTGGAACTACACTTCTATGATAGTGAACAGACATATAATGATGAAATAAATAAAAAGAAAATACAAGAAAAATTAAAGAAAAATAAAAGAGAGAAAATGAAACTAAGTTAAATGAGCCGGCACCGTAGCGATGGGTGACCGCACCGGGAAGTTATAGGGAAGGCAATTGCCGACTCCAGGACTGCGGGAAACCCTCGGAATTAAATTTTGGGATATAATTAAAGATTTATTGAAATGTAATTGACACTAGAAATATCAAAGAAAAAATAATAAATTAGTATAAAGAAAAACGAAAAATTAAGAAACCGATAAAAATCTGTGTTATCGAAAAATCGAAAATACAACTCGCAAAGGGGCATTTTGATCATTTAACACCTAGAGTTGCCTTTTGACCTCAATGTCCATTAAAAATAAATGATATTACACTTTGAAAATATCATGAAAAATTAAAATGAGGTACATTATATTAATAGTGAAAGAAATGAGGCATAAAATGTAAATTGTGAAACTTTGAATAATTAAACAATAAAAGTAAACTAAGTGCTCCACTAACTCATGATTTAGGACACATATATGGGACTTTGGGATAGCAGATCCCACTAACTTCATCTTCTTCTTCTTCACTCTTCTTCTTGCTGAAATGGAGCTCCCAAACCAAACCTCCATGGCCGCACCTTGTAAGCTTCATCAACCCATCATCAAGCCATGATTCTCACACTTGTCTTCACTAAACCTTGTCTACACACCTTGGGCAGTATATTTGGAGCAACAAGAGGGAAGTTTAGTGAGGTTTGAGTAAGCTACAAAAATAGGTAAGTGTCCAAATCCCCTCCCTTTCTTTAGTAAACTTCATGTTTAGGATGAGGTGAGTTGAATGGTGAAGAGAATGGAAGAATTTATTGAGTTATTGAATTGTTCAATTTCGGTTTCCATGAGAACCTATGTTGCTTGAGTTTTTCTTACCTCTAATGGATGGAAATTAATGTTGATTTAGTCAATTTAAAGTTGTAGTAAATTAGTTTCCATGTATATGTATATTGAGTACTTGAATTTAAGGGTTTGGAAAGCCATTTGAATACCTTAGCAAACTGCCACTTTTGGCAGCCTTTAAATTCATGAATTAATATTTGATTTCATGAATTTCATGGATGAATTATGGTGAAAATGAATTTTGGGCAGTGTATGTGAAGTAATGGTTGGGAAGTATATGTAATAATTAAGTGATTTCATGTATATGTTATGTTGAATTTAACTTTGTGAATTAGGGTTGTATAATGTAAATGGAGCACTTGTATATTCTGCCAAATGGACATGATTGAGATATGATGAATGGTATAGAAGTGTTATGAATGTATAATTATAGTTTTGGGAGGAGGAGAAATGGCATTTGGGAGTGTTCTTTTATGTGCAGATTGTGTGTTATAAAGGCAGTAGGTAAATTGAATCATAAGTGAAAATTGGTGACTCCAATTGGTATGAGGCCAATGAAAGGTGAAACTAGACACAAAATAGGCCAACTTTCATGTAGAATGTTGCTAAAATTCTGCCTAAAAACTGACCTTAAAAATGACCTAATCCGGAATTGGTAATGTGCAAGCCCAGATTTTTGACCATATGAACAGTAGTCACTAAGATGACCATAACTCACTCAAAACAGGTCCAAATGACCTGAAATTTATACCATGAAAAACTTAGACATAGAGCTACAATTCTTATGAAGACACCAAAGCCCAGAAATGGCTAGAACCAAGTCAAATTGCTTGCCCAAACTAGGGCACCAAAACTGCCAGAACTGAATTTGACCTAAAATTGACCAAATTTTGCACTAAAGATGCAATCTGTCCAGCTTTAGTAAATTGACCATATCTTGGTCTATATAAAATCCATAATGACCTAAAATTTATGCCAAAAGCTCAATAAGACATAGAGCTACAATTTTTCTTCTTTGACCAGAAGCTAAAAACCAAGAGAAACAGGACATTAAGCTAGACCAATCTAGCACACTAAAATTAAAAATTTGACATTAACATACAATGAAGCTTTGAAGTAATTTGGCAATAAATGCCAACTTGTGAAAAGGGTAAATTGCACTATATTGGCAGCATATTGAATTACAAATTGTGACATGTTGATGCTAGAATCAACTTATCCATGATATCTAAAAGGTCAACATTTGCATTGACTTATCAATTACATAATAAATAGTAAACTCTAAAAATAAAGAATTAAACAATTAATTTTTAATGTGCCCTAGTTTGCCTAGTTGACTAGTTTGGATAGGTTGGCATACCAATATGATTCTAATAGTTGTTCTATAAATGGCTTTATGCCATACTGTGTTTTTATGGCATATTATACCACACTGTGACTTTAATAGCCTACGGCTATACGGATTGTGTTATTATACTTGGCTTATCGCCGGATTGACTATGTGGCTTTTTAGCCACACTGTTTGCACACCAGGAGACACTTTGTGACTGATAGTGTGACGGCCCGAGGTACTAGGTACCCAGTGCCAGTATATCTGTTTATCCAGTTTGGTCAGTGTATAGGCTACACGGGCAGTTAATTTAACTATTATTAAATTCAAATAGCTAAATTCAGTTTATTGGCATACAACACCACCAAAAATTAGCAAAAATGAAAGGTTAGCAAATAAAAGTAGAATCAACAACTACAAAGAATATCGATGTCATAAATTCATAAACAATTCATTTATTTTGTTTTTGTGTATATTTCTTTATATTTGGCACCACTAAGCAGAATTGCTTAGCGCGTTGCTTTTGCTACGCGTTGGTATTGGAGACACAGCTGGGGAGCCCAGCATACCTATGACCGGGTGAGACATTAGATCTGCACAGTAGTCCAGAGTCATCTGCACTGCACTGCATACATGGTAGGACTTAGGATCTTGTGTAATGACTATCAGTTGTATTTTGACATTTTGTTATATCATTTGTATATTTTAAAACTTTAAGGTTTGTGATAAATTGTACATATTAAACTCCTATGGAGAGTGTTTGGATGAATGTAAATTATGATGGATTGTATTTTGAAACTATGAAATTTTGAAACTGAAAAATTAGTTGGAAGGTTGAGATTATCATATTGAACTGCTTTTAACAGGTTTAGAAGAACAGTTTGTCCGAAATATAGACGACACCTTGCCGGATTTTTATTACCATTTTTGAAACACTAATTTTGTTAAAATATGAAAATAGAACTAGTATGTTATGAATATCACATAAAAACTTCTTAAATCAAATTGAGTTCAGAAAATAAGATAATCACAGACTATGTGCTCCGGCACGCCATGTTGCACGCCTTGCTCGGCTACACTATAGACGGGTGAGGGGTGTTACACCAGATCTGCAGAAGTGTTAGAAGTGTTCAAGGTTGTCACCTCCTCAGCAATACATGTAGATAGGGCTCATATTAATCATATTATGTATTTTGTGCATTATAATTATTTCTTATGTTGTAATGTAAATTACGAAATTGTAATTAATTTGTATATTATGTACATGATGAACTTATGTAATTAGTTTGTAAATCTTGTAATTTAATAACATTTGAGACTTTTGATATATAAATTGAGCATGAATGGATACCATAGATATGAGTGGCAAGAATTGAATGTGATGTGACTGTTGAAATTATTTGATCATAAAGAACATAGATGCAATTTTATTGGAAAATTTTTACTGAGATTGTTGAGATTGAGTTGTAAAAATATATTAGAACTGTTCTTTTACAGGTTAGAGGAACTGCTTTGTTAATTTTTCGCCGGCACTCTGCCAGATTTTCGATAAAATTTTTTTGGAATTTCAAATTAAATCAGATTTTAATAAACACCAAAAATGACCTAAACCTTACTTAAAGATTTTTGAATAAATAAATCAAGAACTAAAGTGAAATAGGATAAGATAAGTTACTCCGGCACACTGTGTGGCATGCCTTGCTCGGCTACACTATAGATAGGTGAGGGGTGTTACACTGGATTTTTCAAGTTTCAACCTGCATGAAAAAGTACAGTTCCAAATTTCATTTCCTCCAACTCCTAAACTACAAATTGACATTCATGGCACTTCTAAACATCATCAATTCATTTCAACAAGTCAAATTCCAGCAATAACACAAAGTCTCCAATAGTTAAACCAAAACCCTTACTCCAATTTGTCAATCCACGACATACACATGCAATCACATTTTAGTACATGCAACTTCATCACTCAATATATAACTTACATCTACTTACTCATCAACATCAAAAATCACCATTTACATGCATTAAAGCATTAATCTCCCATGTTTTCAAAACTGCTGAAATGAGGATTCTAAAATTTCTTACCATTGGCTTTCAATTTCATGTTATACTCACTCATTTCAACCTCAATTCAAGACTTAACAAAGAAAGGAGAAGAAAACTTGCACTAACCTTTAATGGTAGTTTCTCAACCTTGTAAAAACTTCAAAATTTCTTCTTTTCTTAGCTGCCTATAAACTTCCCAAAGTATGGGGATGAACTTTAATAAAGGGATTTAGAGTTTTATGTTGAGAATTGGAAGGGACTTTAAGCTTGAAAGATGAACATTCATGGAGGAAAAATGGGAATAGGGTTCAACCAAGAGAAATGAAGTGAGGAAGATGATGTTGAGTGGTGTTAAGTTTGTCATTTTATACCTATTTATACCCCACTAAAAATTAAATTATTAATTTTAATAATTAAAGTTTTAAATTTCTAAGAATTCCCCTCATGTTTCCTTTAATTACATTACATATAGTTTCATATTTTTATGGGATTTTCAAAATTTAAATATCACTTATTTTAATGGACATTTAGGTTAAAAGTCAACTCTAGGTGCTAAATGACCAAAATACCCCTCTTTGGGTTATAGTAAACCTTTTTCGGTAATGCCGACTAAATCCCCAATCCGATGGTTCCTTTAATTTTTATACTGTCTATTTTTTTTTACCTGTACCAATTAACTAAATTTTCTTTGATATTTTCAATGTCATTTATACCTCAGTAAACCTTTAATTACGTCCCGAAAATTATTTTCTAGCGTTCCTCGTGGGTCTAGGGTCGTCAATTGTCTACTCAATGGCTTCCCAGTATGTTCACTCATCGCCGTGGTTTCTGCTCCTTTAACCTAGTTACATTTCATTTCATTTATTTTCCCTTAATTTTTCTTGGTCTTTATTTCATCAATTTATGTCTCCTCACCTTAGTTTAAGTGTAGTTCCAGACATTCTAGCTGTCTGAATAGATATTAGTCGTCGGAATAGTAGAATATAGGGACTACCTACAGTGAGGACGTTATAGTGTCTCTATGATCTGTTTTCTTATTTGCATTTACTCATTCCCTATGGATTGACCTTTGCTTACCCTATATACAAGTAGTTTAGGTAAAGTATTTTTAATTGGTGCATTCGGCACGCATCAAGAAGTAGGTTGAAGGTAAGGGTAAGGAAGTGAATGTGAACCAAACTACTAGAAATAAGGATATTAATTACTTCAGATGTTTGGGTAATGGACATATTACTTCACAATGTCCAAATAAGAGAACTATGATCATGAGAAAAAATGTTGAGATTGAGACTGAAGAGGAGATTAATAGTGAGTCTACACCATCTTCAAATGATGATGATACTAATGTTAAGTGTGCAGTAGATGGGAAAACATTAGTGATCATGCGCAGCTTGAGCGTCCCAATTAAGGAGGCATTTGGTGATGAGCTACAAAAGGATAACATCTTCTGCACTAGGTGTCTTATTAAAGATAGGGCATGTACTATGATTATGGATAGTGGAAGTTGTGCAAATGTGGCTATTATTGTTTTGGTGGAAAAATTGGGTTTGAGTATTATGAGACATCCTAAGCCATATAGATTTCAATGGTTAAATAAGAGTGGTGAAGTAAAAGTAAACAAACAGGTGTTAATAGCATTTTCTATTGGGAAGTATCAAGATAAGGTTATGTGTGATGTAGTCCCTATGAATGCTGGACATTTTTTACTTGGACGACCATGGCAGTATGATAGGAAAGTGATTCATAATGGGTATAGGAATAGGTATTCATTTGAGATAAATGAAAGGAAGATTACTTTTGATGAGGATCATCATGGAGCACCACCACCCTTCAAAGGGGCAATCACTAGGGTGAGAGCTAAGCAACTTCAAAGCATACTCATGAACCATAAAAGGGTTTTTGGCTTGGGAGGGGAGCTGCATAAGGAAGGCCTAGCTTACATGCTCCAAGAATCTAAGTGGATTACCATGTGCTAAGTTGGAGCTTCCATTACCACATCACCAACTACATCACCGACCATATTAGCTTCCATTACCATATCACTAGCCAATTTGGACATGCCTCATGCCACCTTAAAGTCCACTTGGCAGCCACCTAGGTGTTTGTAGGGTTCACGCCATATGGAGGGAGCTCATTGGTTCATTTAAATTAAAGAAAGCTACTTTTTGATCAAGTGGGCTCCAATATTCTGCCACAAAGAGGGACCAATTGCTACCATCTTTTGCCCTTTTACAATTAATGCTACAGCCATCCTTTGTCTTTATAATTAATACACTTACTATTTTTATTTGGATAGCCAACATGGCAAAATTATTTGTAACTCTTGTCTTAACATTTCCAGTTTGTGTTTCTGTAACCCTAGGTTTATAAGGAAGAGAATATCATCTTCTTCCTTTAGTTTTCATTTTTGCTGCACATGAGAGCCTCTATTAGAGAGAGAGTCTGAGTGTTCCAAGAGATGTCTTATGGAATGTGTTAGAACAAAAGAGGGTATCTATTAGGTACATACAAGTGTTGAAAGATATGTATGAAGGAGCAACTACTATTGTGCGCACGGTGGGAGGGGACACAAGAGATTTTCCGATCTCAATTGGATTACACCAAGGATCAGCCATAAGCCCTTACCTTTTTACATTATTTTTAGATGAATTGACGAAACATATACAAGAGAGTATTCCTTGGTGCATGATGTTTGCGGATGATATTGTTCTAATAGATGAGACATGAGAAGGAGTCAATAGAAAGCTAGAGCTTTGGAGAAGTGCTCTAGAGTCAAAGGGTTTAAGTTAAGTAGAATGAAGACAGAATACATGCATTGCAAGTTCAGTGAAGGCCAAACTGGTGATAGGAAAGGAGTTAGTTTGAATGGAGTGGTACTTTCCCAAAGTAATCACTTTAAATATCTAGGCTCAGTCCTTCAAGTAGATGGGGGATGTGAGGAAGATGTTAGTCATAGGATTAAAGCCGGATGGTTGAAGTGGAGACGTGCCATAGGAGTTTTATGTGATCGTAAGATTCCCAATAAGTTGAAAGGAAAATTTTACCATACAGCCATACGACCGGCTATGTTATATGGTAGTGAGTGTTGGGCACTGAAAGAGTCGTGTGCGTCTAAGATAAGAGTTGCAGAGATGAGAATGTTAAGGTGGATGAGTGGCCATACTAGACTAGATAAAGTCCATAATGAGAGTATTAGAGAAAAGGTAGGAGTGGTGCCAATTGAAGATAAGTTGAGAGAAGGGAGATTGAGGTGGTTTGGTCATGTGAAGCGTAGAAATACGGAGGCTCCAGTTAGACAAGTAGAGCACATTAGGTTAGAGGATAGAAAGAAAAAAAGGGATAGACCTAAATTGACTTGGAGGAAAGTAGTACAACATGACCTAGAAGCATTACATATTTCTGAGGATTTAACCCAAAATCGTTTAGAGTGGAGAAAGCAAATCCATATAGCCGACCCCAAATTTTTGGGATAAAGGCTTAGTTAAGTTGAGTTGAGTTGAGTAGTTTCTTGAAGAACTAGAACTTAGGCAACTTGATCACTTGCCTATTTAACTTGATGATCAATGTAATCTCCCACAAGTTGGGTTATTATGTTGACAATTGATCCGTTCCTCTTTGAATATATATTCTAGTGCTTCTTTTCCATAGAGATTGCATCTTATTTTGTTCAAAGAAAACTTGTTTTGGTGTTGATGATCCTTGGGTTCCATTAGAGGTCTGTATCCTTAAGCAATATTCATTTGGGTGCCTATAATATTGGTATTAGAGCATTAGGGCATCAAATCAAGTAAGTATCCTTCATTCTTTATCTTTCTTAAGTTGATTTTTCTATTTGGTTTAAGCTTCTAAGGCATTCTGCCGAAGAAGACATTTCTAGGGTTTTTGTTTTTCTTCGTCTTCCATGCTTTTCTTGTGACTGAAACCCGTCTTGCCACGCTTAGAACAATTGATTTTTCATTTCTATTTTCAATACTTGCTGCAGAAATCTTCATCTAGGGTTTTAGAGAAATTTCATTAAATTTGTCTTTGATTTCAGTTTTGTCTTAGGGTTTAATCTATGTTCCAACTTATACCATCTTTGTGCTAGCTAATTTCTTTGTGCTAGCTAATTTCTTTGAGCTCTTGCATAATATCAAGTATGTTGAGCCTACTGCACTAATTGTGATTTATACAAGATTAATGAATTGATGATTGAAATTGGGAATTGACATGATTATTAACTATTAGGAATGCAATTTTGATGATTACTACCTTATTGGAGTTTTTGGTGTTTATGCTAGAATAGCAAATTGTTATCATTGTTGAATTAGAGGAAATTATAGAAACATAGGGTTAAAGTTTGAATTTGGTTTTGAAATTTTACCAGCATCATTTGGGTATAATTATTGTGCTTCATACCAAATTTGGGTTGAAAATACCACTGCTTGCTTATTGAACCAAATTTTACAAAGAAACTGGACTATTTTTTTGTTCACCCATCAAACCAGCCCAGAATTTGACCAAATTTTACCAGAATTCTACTTTCATATTATGAAAAATATCTGGAAATTTTCAGCTTAAACTTCCTTCATTTGCATGCCGAACCAAAACTAGCATCAATTTGTGCTATATGTGTGCTTCCAGTGCAATTATTGGTATTTGGCTATGAAAATTGGGTTTGTTGCTCAATATTATCTTCTTAGGTTGTCATAATCTTACTTTTAAAATTTCATTCCATTTGCATTTCATTTGCCTCTACTTTGGTGTCTTTATTTTCTTGCTTTTAGAGTTACATTTTTACTTATTGCTATTTTCGTATCTTCCTTGTCGTTCTTGATCATTTTGTTTAAAATTTATTATTGTTTGAATTGCCATTAGTATCTTAGTTCCAAGGAAACCAAGCAAGAAGAAGTGAGTGGTAAAAGGCTTGAGGGTGTGAGTACATTAGAGGGTAAAAGCCATCTATTTGTGTGAAACACTTTGAGAGGGTTAGCCATTTCCTACTAACTTTTTTTCTTATAGCTCAAAATCATGTCAAATGAAATAGGTAGTAGGGGGGAGAGAGTCCTAGCTGATGAAGCTAGGTATAGGGATGCCGTGGCTGCTCAATTTGAGAGGTTGACCTTGGGCATGAATACATTGAGAGATGACATAAATAGGATTTTGGAGGAGATGAGAAGGGAGAGGGAACAGAGAGCAAGGGGTAGAGATGATGCTAGGGATAGAAGGCAAGAAGAGAGAAATATAGGAGAGCCAAGAGTGGAGAATCTTGAGGGTGAAGTACATGTTGAGGAAGAGTTTGAGGAAGAGATAGAAGAAGAATTTGAGTATGGGAACTACAACTATGGTAGTAAGGGTTATAGACCACCTAGGGGTAGGTATGTAACACCCTCCCCGTAGCAACTCCGTACATTCTATTGTTCCGGTGACCGGTGTCGGTCCGGACAGCTAGAACGTCCGGAAAAATATTTAAACTAAAGTCGGGAATCATAATTAACTCAAATATTAATAAGAAAAATTTAGTAAAAATTTTTGAAATAAAATACAACCAAGTTAAACGAGCCGGTGCCCTAGCGATGGGTAACCAGAGGGAAGTTGCGGTTCTCGTAACGAGGAGCCCTAGACTCGGGGGAAAAATTATAAAATAATTTTTGGGACTCCAGAGAAGGGTTATTGAGGTTCCCATGGCATTAGAATGCCAAGAAAATACTTAGAAAAATTTTTCAATCGGTACAGCCAATTTTGACCCGTTAAGCCAAACGGAGGGCATTTTGGTCATTTCGCCTTCAGAGGTGATTTTTGGCCGACTTGTCCAGTTAAGTAAATAATTATTATGATCTAAAATGTGAATAAATATTGTTGAAAATTGAATTGAAAATGATTAGAAAAGAAAAGGAAAGAAAAATCCATAAAAAGCAATTTATGACATCTTTATGATGTCACTTACAAGTCCCCACCAATTGCATTCAAACAAACATTTTTAAAACACTTAAAAGAGACTAAAAAATGGACTAAAGGGAAAGAAAAACGTGAGCAGCAGCCATTCTTCTTCTTCTTCTTCACCAAAACGTGATTTTCCCCTCCCTCCATTGATGAGCTTGGCAAGCTCATGAAGCCCTAAACTCCCACCATATTTCCTCAAGTTCTCAACACAAAAATTTATTCTAGAAGCTTGCTAAGGTGTTTGGGAGCAAAAGGGAGAAGAGAAATTAAAGTTGGCAAGCTTGAAGATTCTTCAAGTTGAGGTTAGTGCAACTATAAACATAAAACTCTTAAATTTCATGATTTTGGACTTGAAATTTAGTAAGACTTGTAATTTAAATGAACAAAAACCTATGTGTATGAGCTCTTGAATGTTGGCTGCCCTAGAAAAGGAATATGTAGGAGTATTTGATGAGCTTAGAGTGAAATAGAAACCATGTTGAAGTTATAAACATATAAGCAATGCATTGGTAGTTACTAAGATACATGGCATAAACCATGAATTTGAATTAGGGTTTGGAAAGGTGAAAATGTGACTTGGCTTAGGAAATTATTAGAGAGCATTTTAATGGTAAATTAGTGACCATTTTAGGTAATTTTAACAACAAATGGACAGAAAAATGAGATTGCAAAGTGAGGATTGCAGGCTGCCCTAGGACAGCAGCATAGGGACTGAAAATTCAGTCCCTTTGCACTGTCATAACTTGGGCTGTGTTAGTCCAATTGATGTTTGGCCAATTGGACATGAAACTAGGCTTATAATGGCATATTTTTTCTGAAGAAACCATGCCCAAAAGACCAAAGCAAGAGGACCAAAACTTGGCCCCAATCCGGAACCCTGAAACTGCCTCTGCAGAATTGACCAAATGAACAGTAACTGTTCATTTGGCCATAACTCACTGTAGATTTGGTCAATTGACCTGAAATTTTTACAACAACAAGTTAAGACATAGACAAACAACTTTCATGAAGGAACATACCCCAAATTATGGCCAGAACCCATCCAAACAAGTGGTTCCAGTCACTGTTCATGCACTGTAGATATGGTAATTTTCTGCAGAATGCATATCCGGACAGCTTGGGTTTTTGGGCCATATCTGGAGCTACAAAACTCCAAATGGAGTGATTCAAAAAAGGAAATTCAACTAGACAAAATAAGGAACAACTTTTATGTTTTACATTTCTTCAAATTCCAACAGTAACAGTGTCCAATGGAACAGTGAAGTTGACTCACCAAAACTGAAAATTCTGCTTGTGTTGGTTTAAACTTAGAAATGGTATTAACACTTAATGCCAACAAGTTTTGAATGCCAAATGTGGTATATTGGGAGTGCCAAAGTCAATGTACATATTTTCTACCCAAAAGTCAACATTTTTGTTGACCAATGAGGTGAATAGTGACATCAAAACCAAAAATTGGCAATTTTGCCAAAATGACCTAAGCTTTGAGAAAGTGACCAAAACTAACAAGTTTTAAATGCAAAATGGGGTACATTGGGAGTGTTAAAACCAATGCACCTATGTTCTATGCAAAAGTCAACTTTTTGTTGACTATTGAAGTGAATAGTGACATAAAAACTTGAAATTCAAAAAAATTGAAGAATTCAAAAGTTTCAAATGCCCTAGTAGGCCTAATGTGATTGGTTTGGATAGGTTGGCATGCCAATAGGGTTCTGATAGCAGTACTGCATATGATATATGGCTTCATTGCCATTCTGTGATGTGATAGCCTATGGCTATACTGATTATGATGTTTTACTTGGCTTTATGCCTTATTGCTTCTGTTTGCACACCGGGAGACACATTGTGACCGATGGTGTGATGGCCCGAGGTACCTGGTACCCAGTGCTAGTTTACCCGTTTATCCAGTCCGGTCAATTTATATAGGTTACTTGGGCATAGAAAAGTATAACTGTAATTGAACTGATTGTTAAAGAAAATACGAAAACTAAATATCAGGAATGATTACGATAGAATACAAAGAAATTTAAAATTCATGAAGAAGTTAATATCATAAAACGTAATTAGCCCTCGACTAAACACTAAGTGAGTAATTATTCATTTTTCATGAACGCAATAGCAAGGAAATTATGATTTTTATTTGCATATTATTTCTTTTTATTTTATTATTTGCACCACTAAGCTTTATGCTTAGCGCGTCGCTTTTGCAACGCGTAGGTACTGAAGATACTGATCGAGAGCCAGTATACCACAGATTGAGTAAGTCCATCCCGCACTGCATAGTGTCGTGTCACCTCACCGCCGATTGCATTGGTAGGACGCTAGATGTCATTTTGGTATTTTGTAATTGATTTTATTTTCTCATATGTATTTGAACTTATGTAATATATTTTGATATTCATGTAAATAATGAAAAGTGTGGTTGCAAATGGAAAAGTGAATGTTTATCTATCATATATGCATGGTATCATATGAGATGGATGAATGATTGAGAAATGAATGGTTGACAAATGTTGAGAACTAAAATTGAGAAATATTGATGAACTGTTTTTCACAGGTTCCGAAGAACTGTTTTCTCCATTTTTAGCCGGTACTCTGCCGGATTTTCCATAAAATTTTCGGAACCTCAAATAAATTACAATTTCAATAAATGAATTATATTTCATAAGTTACATTCAAAAGGAAGAATAAAAATGAATTAAGATAAAATAGAGTGTTCGGCACACTGAGTGGCATAACTTGCTCGGCTACACTGTAGTCGGGTAAGGGGTGTCACAAGGTAAACTAGAGGTAGAAGAGGAGGTAGGTTACCTAAATTTGGGGAGTATAGTTATGATGATTATGGGCATGGAGGCCAAAAAGAGAGGGTAGACATTAATATGGGTAGTATTAAGATGAAAATTCCTCCCTTTCATAGGAAGGAGAATTCGGATGCCTACATGGAGTGGGAAAGGCAAGTTGAGCTAATTTTTTAGTGTCATAACTATAGTGAGAGAAAAAAGGTGAAGAAGTCTACGGAGTACGCTATAGTGTGGTGGGACCAGTTGATGGTTAGGAGAAGGACTTTAGGTCTTAGACCCATCGCTTCTTGGGAGGCTATGAAAGAAGCAATGAGGGAGACATTTGTTCCCCAACATTACTTTAGGGAACTCCACCAAAGGTTACAAAGGATGACATAAGGAGGGAATAGTGTAAAGGAGTATTATAAGGCAATGGAGATAGCCTCAGCTAGGGCATAATTAGATGAACCTTCTGAAGGGAGCGGAAGCATGAAAATTATTCATTAGAGCATTGAATTTCAAAAATTTTCTTCTAGGGTTACATGCATCATACCACATATCTTATGTGCCTAATTAATTTGAATGCTCAATTGCATATTAAAACACTTTTAATATGTATTAGGATCTATGTTTGCCATTCAAGATTGTGAATTAACAAATTAATTCATTTAAACCCTAGTTTAAAAGAGGAGTTAGAGCCCTAACCTCTTTGATGCACTATGGATGTGATTGGCATCTTTAGGAAGCACCTAGGACCCCAAGTGTTATCCCTCTAGCTTGTCCACACCAAGATCACCAATGGACAGCCCCCAATTTGCTTCTCAAGCCTTTGCCAACTAATTATAAATTGGGTTTTTGCCTTTAGAGAGGTAGTATGTATGTATAGAACACTAGAAATAATTTTTAGCAATTTTTATTCAAAGAAATTTGGGCAATTCTCTTTGAATTGATGAGAAAAGAAGAAGAGGAGAGGGAGAATGTTGGCTACCGCCACCTTTGAGGAGAGGAGAGTTATGTTTTATTTTTCACTCTTTTCCCTTTTATATAATTAGGTCATTAAGTCACTTAAACCCTATGCCACATGTCACTATCACATTGCATCTTATTTTTAATTGACTCAATCACATTAAGCCAAGTGTCAAAGCTAGACTTAATCTTGACTTTGATCATCTTACATGATAGGAATACAAATGGAAAGCTAATATAGTGCTATGTGTCACCATCTCATGGTGCCACATGTTGCCATGTGAAATGACCAAATTACCCTTATGTTGTAATTTTGAGTTCTCAACCCAAAATCATTATTTATCCTCTTCTAATCAATTTATATCGAATATAAATTAATTAATTAATCTCCATTAATTAATTTTTCACAATTAAATTCATATTTAAACACTTTAAATATAAATTTAACTTATATTATACATCTAATAACCTAGATTTGGTTTCAAGCCATGCTAGGGACTTTGCAATCTTATTGCAAATCAAACCTATTTCATTAATCAATTAAACTCTTTAATTAATCAATTAAATCATATTTAACTTGGTGATTAACTTGTGTATGTGTGTGACTCACTAGGCTTATCACTAATTGGCAATGAGATATGATATTAACTCTTAATATCATCAGAACTCTTTCTTATCATAAATGATTTCTCTAAATCATTTTAAGCATCTCATAGACCATGGTTGACACCTAGCATAGCATGTCATGGCCACCCAATCAGTAACAAGGAATACCTTAAATGAAACTATAATCATATGTTACTATGCACTAGAATCTCTTTGTTATAAAATCCCAATTCGAGCTGGAGTCATGGCTTATGTCAAACCCCATTTTGCTATGAATATTATGTTCTCTTTTAATTCCAGTTCTTGATTAATTAGATTCTCTTGTCAGAAATCCCTTTCTGACTAAATCTATCTGTCCTGGCCAGGAACTTGAAACATCAAGAATAATTAAATAAACATAGGATTTTATCCCTATTTACTTAGGATAATAGATTCCATCTTTATCAACACCTATCTCTATATATAACTAGTAGGAGCTAACACATGCCCATATACCTATACACAGTACAAGTATGAAAGCAGTATCAAACTCAAACCACCTATATACAAGATAATTATGTTATCTCAGGTCTAAAGATTATATGACAATGCATTGATAAGAGTAAACTCCATGTGCTTGTCATATGTGTCACTGGTTCGGCCTACTTATCATGTATATGTGCCTATCATGTTTGTTATATGGCATGAGACTCACTATTCCATCTTATTTATATCTCATATAAATACCTTGGGAACAAACATGAATACAATCTTTCTGGATAAGTCATGTCCTGTGTGAAGTATCCTCAATTGTGAACCAATTTATGATACTTTGTGCTAGAAATACTGTCACTCATATTCTTAACAACTTAAGAATAGAATTTCTAACAAAATATCAATGGACCTTTGCTATTACACATAAATATATTATGTAAATAGAAAAGTAGAATTGCCTTTTATTAATAAAATATATACAAGATACATACTAAATGATATGCTCTAGGGCATACTACTAACAATCTCCCACTAGCACTAAAGCCATTCATTACAATATCTTAGACCCATCTTCTCAAGATGTCGGTCTAACTAAGCTTATGACATAGCCTTAGAGAATGGATCAGCTGGATTTTCAGCTGATGCTATTTTCTGCATGGCTACATCGCCTCGCCCAACTATTTCCTATGTGTTTGGATTTCTGGTGAGACCGGGGTTCCTTATATCCAAACAGCCTCTTTTGCAGCATCTGATGCAACAATGTACTTGGCCTCTGTAGTGGAATCAGCAGTTGTACTCTGTTTAGAACTCTTCCAACTGACTGCACCTCCATTACAAATGAACACAAACCCAGAAGTAGACTTTCTATCATCGATATCTGATTGGAAATCAAAATCAGTATAACCATCCAATTGCAAGTCACCACCTCCATAAATCAAGAATAAATCCTTAGTTCTTCTCAAGTGCTTAAGGATATTCTTGACAGCTATCCAGTGTTCCAAACCTGGATTGGATTGAAACCTGCTAGTCAAACTAACAGCATATGCGATATCCGACCTAGTACACATCATTACATACATCAAACTTCCAATAGCTGAAGCATATGGAATCTTGGCCATTTTATCTCTTTCTTCAGGTGTCTTTGGAGACATCTCTTTAGAAAGGTGGATACCATGTCTCACTAGTAACAATCCTCTCTTGGAAATAAGCATGTTAAACCTTTTTAACACCTTTTCCAAATATAGACTTTGGGATAAATCAATTATTCTTTTCGCTCTATCTCTATAGATGTAAATTCCAAGAATATAGGTTGCCTCCCCTAAGTCTTTCATGGAGAATGTATTTGACAACCATACATTTACAGCTGTCAACATACCTATGTCATTACCTATCAACAGAATATCATCCACATATAAGACAAGGAAAGTGATAGCACTATCACTAACCTTCTTATATGCACATGGTTCATCCACATTTTTCATAAAACCAAATGATTTAATGGCTTCATCAAAACGGATGTTCCAACTCCTCAAAGCTTGTTTCAACCCATAAATGGATCATTTTAGCTTGCATACCTTAAAACCATCTTGGGATTCAAAACCCCTAGGTTGTTCTATGAAAATGTTTTCTTCAATGTATCCATTGGGAAAAGCTGTTTTAACATCCATCTGCCAAATCTCATAATCATAGTATGCAACTATTGCTAATAGAATCCTAATTGATTTAAGCATGGCAACAGGCGAGAAAGTCTCCTCATAGTCGATTTCTTGCCTTTGGCGAAACCTTTTCGCTACTAGCCTTGCTTTATAGGTCTCTACCTTTCCATCAGAACCAATTTTCTTCTTGAAAACCCATTTATTCCCTATAGGTACAATACCTTCAAGTGGGTTAATAAGATCCCAAACTTGATTCTTATACATGGAATCAATTTCGGATTTCATAGCTTCAATCCATTTTGAAGAGTCTATATCTGATATAGCTTCTTCATAGGCAAGTGGATCATCTCCATGATCTACTTCTTCATGAGTAAACAACTCTTGTTCATCTTCATGAAGAAAACCATATCTCACTACTGGGTGAAATATCCTGGTTGATCTGTGAGGAATTATTGTAGATGTTTCATCAATAAGTGTAGATTGACTAGATGGATCTATATCCATTTGATCTGTTGGTTGGTTAGAATTCTCCAATTCTAACTCTATTTGCCTTCTTTTGCCTCCTTCTTGAATAAACTGTTGTTCAAGAAATATGGCATCTCCGCTTACCATAACCTTTTGTGATGTAGGCAAATAAAAATAATATCCCAAACTTTCTTTTGGATATCCAACAAATCGATCCTTTTCAGATCTGGTTTCCAATTTATCAGTGTTCAGCTTTTTGATATAAGCTGGACAACCCCAAATCTTAATATGCTAAAGACTTGGTTTTCTTCCATGCCATATCTCATAAGGTGTGGAAGAAACTGAATTTGATGGAATCCTATTCAGAATATGCAAAATTGATTCTAATGCAAATCCCCAAAAGGAGATTGACATATCAGTATAGCTCATCATACTACGTACCATATCTAATAGGGTATGATTTCTCCTTTCAAATACACCATTCAACTGTGGCGTTCCTGGAGGAGTCGGCTGGGGAACAATGTCATGCTCTTTCAAGTATTCATCAAATTCAGTACTTAATTATTCACCTCCATGATCTGATCGAAGAGTTTTAATAGTTTTTCCTGTTTGATTTTTTACTTCAGATTTAAATTCTTTGAACTTTTCAAAGGATTTATGTTTGTATTTCATCAAATACAAATACCCAAACCTTGATTTATCATCAGTAAAGGTAATAAAGTAATGAAAACCTCCTCTAGCCATTTTTTTAAATGGACCACATACATCACTATGTATTAGCTCCAAAATATTTTCAACTCTTAGTCCTTGTCCAACAAAGGGTGATCTAGTTATTTTGCCCTGAAGGCAAGATTCACAAGTTGGAGTAGGTTCAGAATCCAATGAGGATAAAATTCCCATTTTCTCCAGTTTTGGAATTCTATCTTCTGCAACATGACCTAATCTTAAGTGCCAAAGATATTTTGAACTTGAGTTGATTTTCATCATGGCATTGCATTCTTTTAAATTGCTTGCATTCAATTTGTGTTTATCATTATTATCCAAATAATAAAGACCATCATGCATATAATCCGAGCCAACATATTTCTTTCCAAAATAAATATTGCAAACATCATTTGTGAACTGAAATACATAACCATTTCTAGTCAAACTAGATATAGAAATGATGTTCTTAAAAGCATCAGGTACATACAAAATATTATTCAAACACAAAATATGTCCACACATGTAAAAAGATTTAGATCTTATGGCTAAAGTTCAATAGTTGAGCCATCGCCAATCCGAAGTCTAACATCTCGAGCATGCAAGCTGCTATTGTTTGCTAGTTCCTGCATATCATAAGAAATGTGAGAACTGGCACTAATATCTAAAACCCAAGCTATAGATGAACTATGAGCATCATCAGCATCTAAATAACAAGATATAGACATACCTTCTAAAGGTGTATCATTCTTGTCCTTCAAAGAAGTAAGATACTCTGGACAGTTCTTTTTCCAGTGCCCATCCTTCTAGCAGTGGAAACACTTTCCTTTCCCTCAATCAGCTTTGGTCTTCCCTTCTGTTTGGTTATCTTCTTAGAAGGTCCTGGAACTTGAGGTTTCTTTTTCTTATTACCCTTCTTCTTGTTGGACTTTCCAGCAAAAGAAGATGCAATCAAAGCTACCTTTTTTCCTTTATTGCCCGACATATTCTTTTGGACAATAACCAGCATATTAAGTAAACCAGCCAAGGTGTATTCCTGCTTAGTCATATGGAAATTTGTCACAAAATTCCCAAATGACTTAGGTAGGGACTGAAAGATCAAATCCGTCTGCAGTTAGAAATCCATGTTAAAGTCAAGATGTTCCAGCTGCTCTATAAGCTGAATCATCTTGTGGACATGATCCCCAACATTCTGTCCCTCAGACATCCTCATGCGGAATAGTTTCCTAGATATCTCATGCCTAGCATTCCTACTATGCTCACCATACAACTCTTGTAGGTGAGGGAGGATCTCACTAGCACTTTGCATATTTTTATGCTGCTTCTGTAACTCATTACTCATAGAAGCAAGCATGCAACACTTGGCTTTCACATCATGCTCCTTCCACTTGTCAAAAGTGTCATGTTCCTCTTGAGTGGCCTCTAGAGGTAAGGGACCAGGAACATTTGAGTCTAGAACATATCTAATATGTTCTTGATTCAGGACAAGTTTTAAATTTCTTAACCAATCAGAAAGATTAGGCCTTGTCAACCTATTGTGATTAAGTATGCTCACAAGGATATTGGATGGTGGTGGTTATTATGTGCTCATTATTATCAGAAGAATAACTTAAGAAAATAACTAGATTAATTAGTAAATATATCAAGTAATTAACCAAAATGATTATGGTCTTTTAATCAAATTAGTCCTCCCACTAACTTGGCGAATCCTACACTTCCAAAGTAGGAAACGAAAATCCTAGTTGGATGGATTTCTAGTGGGTGATTGAATTCTTATAGTCTTATTGATCATCCTCAGGCACATCCATTATTGGAATTACAATAAACTATAAGTGAGCAACTCCTTGCCCATCACATCTCATATGAGATTCAATCATTTATCTAGCCCCTAATGCTCAAAATCTCAGGCACATCCATTATTAATTCATCTTGCATTAGTTAAGTTGATCCCATTAAGCCAGTAAACATGCAAATAATTTTAATGTCCTCAGGCACATCCATTATTGGCCATCAACTTATTTACATATTTAAAACATCTCATGCTTAACAATTATTCTTAAGAAAATCTCTTAAATTAAATGCATCACATGCAAGTATTTAAAATTTCTTAAAATAATTGCCTCAATGGAGGGCCCATGATATAATTACTTTAATTATACCATTTCCAACTTAATCATTTGTTTGAAAGATTTAGTGGTTGACTTAATTACTATTATGGCTCACTTTGTACACTATCCAATTAGCATGCATATATCATATACTTGCATACATTCCCATACATCTCATGCATACATGGATAAACAATAAATATGGTATGATCATGGACTTTCTAAGGGATTCCATTCTAAGCCACCAAGAATTGAATCAAGGCATTCCTAGGTGCATTTCATTCATTCATTTTACAAGAGTTGCTGAAGGAGTACATAATCAAAACTTGATCTTGAATTCCTCCCACTGGTCCCACCAATGCTCTTGACCTCCTTAATCTTCTTGCAATCCAATTACATAGTAATCCTTGGCATACCAAGGTGAATTTACAAGAATATGGACTTTAAAGTCCTTAAATAAATGAAATTACAACCCAAATTATTACAACACTTATAATACATGCCACCAAAAATAAAATTAATTATTTTACAACCCAAAGAAAAATAAAAGAAATAAATCCAATCACATTGGTCTTTATTTGTCCATGATCATCCATCATGCATATTACCATTTAACAATTAAATAAAATATACATACTAAAATTAAGTTAAATATCTCATATTCAACTAAAAAATTCAGATTTGAATCTCATTCAAACAAATTTAAAAATTCAGGTTTGGATCTCATTCAAACAATTGAATCAAAATTTAATTGTGTGATTAAAATTCTTAATTAAACAATTTAATTAAGTATGGGCTTAATTATGGGCCTTAGATCATACAGCAATTGCACAATGAAACCCATAACCATGTGCACACTTGGAAGGGCCCAAGCCATGCGCACCCATAGAGCATACAAATATGCCGCCACCTAAGGTGATCCAAATAGCCTTGAATCAATCAAATTTTGATTAAATCACACAATTAAATCTCATATTAAATCTTTAATGGAAAATATAGTGGCTCTGATACTAATTGAAGGGAGTGGAAGCATGAAAATTTTTCATTAGAGCATTGAATTTCAAAAATTTTCTTCTAGGGTTACATGCATCATACCACATCTCTTATGTGCCTAATTAATTTCAATGCTCAATTGCATACTAAAATACTTTTAATACATATTAGGATCTATGTTTGTCATTCAATATTGTGAATTAACAAACTAATTCATTTAAACCCTAGTTTAAAAGAGGAGTTAGAGCACTAACCTCTTTGATGCACTATGAATGTGATTGGCACCTTTAGGAAGCACCTAGGACCCCAAGTGTTATCCCTCTAGCTTGTCCACACTAAGATCACCAATGGGCAGCCCCTAATTTGCTTCTCAAGCCTTTGCCAACCAATTATAAATTGGGTTTTTGCCTTTAGAGAGGTAGTATGTATGTATAAAACACTAGAAATAATTTCTCGCAATTTTAATTTAAAGAAATTTGGGCAATTCTCTTTGAATTGATTAGAAAAAAAGAAGATGAGAGGGAGAATGTTGGCTGCTGCCACCTTTGAGGAGAGGAGTGTTATGTTTTATTTTTCATTCTTTTCCCTTTTATATAATAAGTCACTTAAACCCTATACCATATGTCACTATCACATTGCATCTTATTTTTAATTGACTCAATCACATTAAGCCAAGTGTCAAAGCTAGACTTAATCTTGACTTTGATCATCTCACATGATAGGAAGACAAATGGCAAGCTAATATGGTGCCATGTGTCACCATCTCATGGTACCACATGTCACCATGTGAAATGACCAAATTACCCTTATATTGTAATTTTGATATCTCAACCCAAAATCATTATTTCTCCTCTTCTAATCAATTTATATCAAATATAAATCAATTAATTATTTTCCATTAATTAATTTCTCACAATTAAATTCATATTTGAACACTTTAAATATAAATTTAACTTATACTATACATCCAATAACCTAGATTTGGTTTTAAGCCATGCTAGGGAATTTGCAATCTTATTGCAAACCAAACCTATTAAATTAATCAATTAAACTCTTTAATTAATCAATTAAATCATATTTAACTTAGTGATTAACTTGTGTATGTGTGTGACTCACTAGGCTCATCACTAATTGGCAATGAGAAATGATATTAACTCTTAATATCATCAGAACTCTTTCTTACCATAAATAATTTCTCTAAATCATTTTAGGCATCTCATAGACCATGGTTAACACCTAGCATAGCATGCCATGGCCACCCAATTAGTAATAAGGAATACCTTAAATGAACCTGTAATCATATTTACCATGCACTAGAATCTCTCCGTTATAAAATCCCAATTCGAGCTGGAGTCATGGTTAATGTCAAACCCCATTTGCTATGAATATTATGTTCTCTTTTAATTCTAGTTCTTGATTAATTAGATTTTCTTGTCAGAAACCCCTTTCTGACTAAATCTGTCTGTCTTGGCCAAGAACTTGAAACATCAAGAATAATTAAATGAACATAGGATTTTATCCCTATTTACTTAGGGTAACAGATTCCATCTTAATCAACACCTATCTCCATATATAACTAGTAGGAGCCAACACATGCCCATATACCCATACACAGTACAAGTATGAAAGTAGTATCAAACTCAAACCACCTATATATAAGATAACTGTGTTATCTCAAGTCTAAAGATTATATGCACTGATATGATATATGACAAATGCATAAGTGCCTATCATGTTTGTTATATGGCATGAGACTCACCATTCCATCTTATTTATATCTCATATAAATACCTTGGGATCAAACATGAATACAATCTTTCTGGATAAGTCATATCCTGTGTGAAGTATCCTCGATTATGAACCAATTTATGATACTTTATGCTTGAAATACTATCACTCATATTCTTAACAACTTAAGAATAGAATTTCTAACAAAATATCAATGGACCTTTTCTATTACACATAAATATATTATGTAAACAGAAAAGTAGAATTGCTTTTTATTAATAAAATATGTATAAGATACATACTAAATGATATGCTCCAGGGCATACTACTAACACCTCCAGAGGCTACTATGGCAGATTTCCTAGCTGGTCTTAACATGGAGATTGCACATGTTATTGAGTTGCATTCTTACACTAATTTGACTGAGTTGGTGCACATAACTATTAAAGTAGAAAAACAATTGAAGATGAAGAGAGCTTTGAAGTGTGGTAGTGGTGTCCATTCAGCTCCAAAGGCCCCTTGGAAACCAAATGTAGATAATACTTCTAAGGGTGAGAAAGAATTTCCTAAGTTTAGGAAAGAAGAGTGGAAGGGGAAAGATAAGGTAGAAAGTAAAGATACGGAGAAGGGGGTTACTGCCACTACTAGGACTAAAGATGTGAAGTGTTACAAGTGTTTGGGATACGGGCATTATGCTTCCCAATGTTCTAACAAAAGAGTCATGGAGATTAGGGAAGATGGGGAGATAGAGAGTGAGGAAGTAAATGAGGCCAAACCTTTGATGTTAGTTGAGGGGAATGAAAATAAAGAGGATGTGCACATTAAATAGCCATCCGATGGGTATGACTTTGCATTGGTTACCATGACGACCTTGAGTGCTTAACCTATTATGGATAGTGATGAGTTGCAAAGGGAAAACATCTTTCATGCTAGGCGTGTGGTGAAGCAGAAATTGTGTAGCATGATTATAGATGGGGGTAGTTGTTGCAATGTAGCTAGTTCCTTACTTGTGGAGAAATTAGGATTGACTACCCTTAAGCATCCTAAACCTTATGGGTTACAATGGCTAAATGATTGCAACAAAGTGAAGTTAACAAAGCAAGTAATGGTTCCTTTCATTATAAGGAGCTACCATGATGAGGTCTTATGTGATGTAGTACCCATGATAGCTACACATATCTTGCTTGGTACGCCATGGCAGTATGACAGGATGTGATTCATGATGGGAGGAAGAATCACAACACTTTGAAGAAAGATGGCCGCACACATGCCTTAGTGCCCTTGTCACCATCACAAGCACATGAGGACCAAATGAGAATATTGAGGGCTATTAAAGAGAGAAAAGAGAGTTGGAGAGAAAAATTAAGAGAGGTCGAGCACAAGAGTGAAGAGAGTAAAGAAAAGAGTGATGGGAAAGAGAAAAAGAAAGAAGGGAAAGAGAAAAAGAAAGAAGCGAAAGAAAAGAAAGTGAGTGCAATGGAAAAAGAAGAGGGCTTGAGGTAAAAGGAGAGAAGAGAGAAAAAGATGAGATTGTATGTTGGGGGAAGGGAGTTGAGAGGAGCTTTGAGTGGTGGGATGCCATTGTGCATTCTCATGTATAGGGAGAATTATTTAAATGTTTCTGACCTTGACCCCAATCTTCCTTCTTCTGTTGTGCCTTTTTTATAGGAATACCAGGATGTGTTTTCGAATGAGATACCTTCGAGTTTGCCACCTATTAGGGGTATTGAACGCCAGATAGATTTCAGTCCTGGTGCTCAAATTTCTAATAGACAAGCCTATAAGAGTAGCCTAGCTGAGACTAAAGAGCTTCAAAGACAAGTAGATGAGCTTTTGGCTAAGGGACATGTCCATGAGAGCATGAGTCCTATGTGGTTCCTGTTTTGCTTGTGCTAAAGAAGGATGGAACATATAGGATGTGCATGGATTGCAGAGTTGTGAATAAAATCACTTTAAAGGATTGCCACCTTATTCCTAGATTGGATGATTTATTGGATGAATTGCATGATTTTTGCATTTTTAGTAAGATTGATTTGACGAGTGGTTACCATCAAATTAGAATGAGAGTTGATGATAAATGGAAAACTGTCTTCAACACAAAACATGGCTTATATGAGTGGCTAGTGATTCCTTTTGGTCTCACTAATGCCCTTAGTACTTTCATGAGGCTTATGAATCATGTTTTTAGAGCTTTTATTAGACAGTTTGTTGTTGTTTACTTTGATCATATTCTTGTTTATTGCAAAAACATTGATGATCATTTGCATCATTTGAAACTTGTGTTTGATGTGTTGAGAAAAGAAAAATTGTATGCAAATGTAAAAAAGTGTTCCTTTTGCTTAGAAAGAATTATGTTTTTGGGATTTGTTGTGAGTAGCAAAGGTGTTGAATTAGATAATGAAAAGGTTAAGGCAATTAGAGATTGGCCAACACCTAAGAATGCATCTAAATTTAGGAGCTTTCATGGATTAGCAAGTTTTTATAGGAGATTTGTACCTAACTTTAGTTCAATGGCTGCTCCATTAAATGAACTTGTCAAAAAGAATATGACATTTGTTTGGGGTAAAGAACATGAACAAGCATTTGCTATGCTTGAAGAGAAATTGTGTTTTGCACCTTTATTGATTTTGCCTAATTTTGATAAGACATTTGAGAGTGAATGTGATGCATCAGGTGTAGGGATGGGATCTGTTCTCATGCAAGAGAAACACCTAATTACTTACTTTAGTGAAAAGTTGCATGGTACCGCATTGAATTATTCTACATATGACAAAGAATTGTACGCATTAGTTAGGGCATTAGAGACATGGCAACATTATCTGTGGCCTAAGGAATTTGTCATACATTGTGATCTTGAGTCTTTGAAGTATATCAAAAGCCAACATAAGTTTAGTAGGAGACATACTAAATGGGTAGAATTTATAGAGTCTTTTCCTTATGTTGTGAAATATAAGCAGGGCAAAGAGAATGTGGTAGTTGATGCACTCTCCCGCAGGTATAATCTTCTTACTACTCTTATTCTAAATTATTGGGATTTGAGTATGTTAAAGAATTATATGAGCATGATGATGACTTTGCTGCCATATTCCATGTTGTGAGAAATCTGCATTCCAAAAGTACTTTAGGCATGATGGATATTTGTTTAAAGAAAATAGATTGTGTGTGCTTAAAAGTTCTTTGAGGGAATTGCTTATGAATAAGAGTTGTAGTGGAGGCCTTATGGGGCATTTTGGCACCACCAAAACACTAGATGCCTTTAGGGAGCATTTCTTTTGGCCCCACATGATAAAAGATGTTAAGAGACTGTGTGCTAGATGTGAGACTTGCAAGAGAGCAAAGTCTAAAGTGATACCTAATGGGCTATACACACCTCTTCCCGTGCCTAAGCATCCTTGGGTTTAATGTCCATGGACTTTGTCTTGGGATTGCCTAGGTCACAAAAGGGTCATGATTCTATTTTTGCTGTTGTGGATAGGTTTTCAAAAATGGCTCATTTTATCCCATGCCACAGAACTGATGATGCTACATATATTGCTAATCCATTCTTTAGGGAGGTTATTAGGTTACACGGTATACGTAGAACCATTGTTAGTGATAGGGATGTCAAGTTCTTAAGTCATTTTTGAAAGGTTCTTTAGGGAAAATTGGGAACTAAGTTACTTTTCTCTACTACTTGCCATCCCCAAACTGATGGCCAAACAGAAGTAGTGAATAGGACCTTAGTCACACTTTTGAGAGCCTTAGTGAAACAAAATTTAAAGTCTTGGGAGGAATGCATACCATACATAGAATTTGCATATAATAGGGTTGTGCATTCATCTAGTGGATACTCTCCTTTTGAGTTTGTTTATGGTTTTAATCCACTTACTCCCTTAGATTTGTTACCATTACCTATTGATCATATTGCTTCATTGGATGGTGAGAAAAAGACTGAAATGGTTAAAAAGATGCATGAAAAATTTAGGTTGCATCTAGAAAAGAAAAATGAGCAATATGCATCTCATGCTAATAAGGGGCGAAAGCCTATGATTTTTGAACCAAGTGACTTGGTATGGATCCATTTGAGAAATGAAAGGTTTCTTACCAAAGGAAATCCAAGTTGCATCTTTGAAGTGATGACCCTTTTCAAGTGCTTGATAATGCTTATAAGATAGAATTGCCTAGTGATTTTGGTGTTAGTAATACTTTTAATGTAAATGATCTTACTCCTTTCCATGGTATAGAAATAAATTCGAGGATGAATTCTTCTCAAGTGGGAGAGGATGATGAGGATCATCATGTAACACCACCACCCTTCAAAGGGGCAATCACTAGGGTGAGAGCTAAGCAACTTCAAAGCATGCTCATGGACCATAAAAGGGTTTTCAGCTTAGGAGGGGAGCTGCATAAGGAAGGCCTAGTTTGCTTGCTCTAAGAATCTAAGTGGATCACCATGTACCAAGTTGGAGCTTCCATTGCCACGTCACCAGCCACATCATCGACCACGTCAGCTTTCATTGCCACATTACCAACCAATTTGGACATGCCTCACACAACCTTGAAGTCCACTTGGCAGCCACCTAGGTGATTGTAGGATTCACACCACATGGAGGGAGCTCATTGGTTCATTTAAATTAAAGAGAACTACTTTTTAAGCAAGTGGGCCCTAATATTTTGCCACAAATAGGGACCAATTGCTGTCACCTTCTGCCCTTTTGCAATTAATGCTGCTACCATCCTTTGTCTTTATAATTAATACACTTACTATTCTTGTTAGGATAGCCAACATGGCACTATTATTTGTAACTCTTATCTTAACATTTTTAGCTTGTGTTTCTATAACCCTAGGTTTATAAGGAAGAGAATATCATCTTCTTCCTTTAGTTTTCATTTCTACTGCACATGAGCGCCTCCATTAGAGAGAGAGTCTGAGTTTCCTTTCTTGCTAGTTTCTGGAAGAACTAGAACTTAGGCTATTTAATCACTTGCCTATTTTACTTGATGATCAATGTAATCTCCCACAAGTTAGGTTGTTGTGTTGACACTTGATCTATTCCTCTTTGAATATATATTCTGGTGCTTCTTTTTCCATAGAGATTGCATCTTATTTTGTTCAAAGAAAACTTATTTTGGTGTTGATGATCCTTAGATTCCATTAGAGGTCTGTATCCTTAGGCAATGTTCATTTGGGTGCTTATCCACTTTGGAACTTATGACCCTTGCTTAGATTTATGAAGATATTGAAATAAGCAATTAATAAGAAGAGAGATAGAGTGGCCGAAAAGAGTGATGATGGTAAGAAAATAAGTGACAAAGATTTAAGCAAAAATAAATTAAATGAGAAGAAAGAAATTAAGGGTGAGAGAAGAAATGAGCAAAAGAGAGTATTTGAAAAGGTGAGTCTTTGGCACAAAAGGAGAGCTGTGTGGGAAAAAGTAAGAAAAACACAAGTTAGATTGCAAAGGAAAAAGATGTGAGGAGTGCTTTGCATACTAACAAACTTGTACTATTGCTATTGTTTAAGGAAGCTTAGTTGAATGTTTCTGACCTTAACCCTACTTTACTTAGTTTTGTTGTGTCTCTTTTGTAAGAGTTTAAGGATCTATTCCCTAAGGAGATGCCTAATGAGTTACCTCCTATTAGAGGGATTAAGCACCAGGTTGATTTTCTTCTTGAAGCAATCATTCCAAATAGGCTAGCCTATAGGAGTAACACTAAGGAAAAAAAAGAACTTGAAAGGCAAGTTAAAGAGCTATTAGCCAAAGGACATGTTAGAGAAAGCATGAGTCCTTGTGCAGTACTAGTCTTTTTGGTGCCTAAAAAGTATGGAACCAGGCGCATTTGTGTGGAATGTAGGGCTATCAACAAAATCACTATAAAGTATAGACACCCTATTCCTAGATTAGATGACATGTTAGATGAATTGCATGGTGCTTTTGTGTTCTCTAAAATTGTTTTGAAGAGTGGTTATCATCAGATTAGGATGCAAGAGGGTGATAAATGGAAAATTGCATTTAAAATAAAGCATGGTTTATATGAGTGGTTAGTAATGCCATTTGGACTAACTAATGCACCAAGTACGTTCATGAGGTTAATGAATCATGTTTTGCATGATTTCATTAGAAAATTTGTGGTTGTATATTTTGAAGATATTTTGGTTTATAGCAAGAACATGATTGAGCATATGCATCATTTGAAATGTGTGTTTGAGGTGTTGAGAGAAGAGAAATTGTCTGGTAATTTGAAGAAATGCTCATTTTGTATGGAAAATGTTATTTTTTGGGGTTATCTGTTAGTGAACATGGTATTGAAGTTGATGAGGAAAATGTTAAGGCTATTAGAGATTAGCTAATTCCTAAATCTGTGTTTGATGTGTGCAGCTTTCATGGACAGGCTAGTTTTTATAGGAGATTTATGAAAGACTTTAGTACCATTGTTGCACCATTGAATGAGCTTATTAAGAAAAATATTGCTTTTGTGTGGAGTAAAGCACTAGAAAATGCATTTCAATTGATTAAGGATAAATTATGTTAAGCTCCAGTGTTGTGTTTACCTAATTTTTCTAGGACATTTGAAATTGAATGTGATGCTTCTGGCATTAGTATTGGTGTTGTCTTAATGTAGGAAAGGAGACCAATTGCATATTTTAGTGAGAAGTTGAATGGAGCTACACTAAACTATTATACATATGACAAGGAGTTGCATGCATTGGTTCACACTTTGGAGAATTGGCAGCATTATCTATGGCCTAAATAATTTGTCATTCATACTAATCATTAGTCATTGAAGCATCTGAAAGGACAAAACAAGTTGAATAGGTAGCATACTAAGTGGGTGGAGTTTATTGAGACATTTCCTTATGTGATTTAGTATAAGCATGGAAAGGAAAATGTGGTAGCTGATGCTTTGTCTAAAAGGTATAACTTACTTGCTATCCTTGATGCTAAGTTACTTGGTTTTGAGTTTGTGAAAGGTTTGTATGCTGAGAATGTTGATTTTCTTGTGAAAAGACTACGTTTCAAAAGTTTTATAGACATGATAGATTTTTGTTCAGAAAAAATAGATTATTTATGCCTTATTGTTCATTACGTGAATTAGTTGTGATTGAGTCACATCTTGGTGGTTTAATGGGACATTTTGGTGTGGCAAATACTTTAGACATTTTGAAGGAACATTTCTTTTTGCTACATATGAAAAGGGATGTGAAAAGAGTGTGTGAAAAATTTGTTTCATATAAAAAGGCTAAATCTAGAGTTTTACCATAGGGGTTTGTATACACTTTTACCTATACCTAGTGCACCTTGGACTGATGTATCTATGGATTTTATTCTTGGTTTGCCTAGGTCTAGGAAAGGTCATGACAATATATTTATAGTTGTGGATAGATTTTCTAAGATGGCATATTTTATTCCTTGTTATAAGACTAATGATGCTACATATATTATTGATTTATTCTTCAGAGATGTTATGAGATTACATAGCATTCCTAGGAGTATTGTCAGTGATAGAGATGCTAAGCTTTTTTGTCATTTTTGGAAAGTGTTGTGGGGTAAGTTAGGTATTAAACTACTGTTTTCCACCACTTGTCACCCATAAATGGATTGTCAGATAGAAGTAGTGAATACGATACTAATAACTCTCTTGCATGATGTGATTAAGCATAATTTGAAATCATGGGAAAATTGCATACCATTCATTAAGTTTGCATATAATAGTGCATTCTTCTACTGGGTTTTCACCATTTCATGTTGTGTTTGGTTTTAATCCTTTGACACCACTAGATTTGTTACCATTGCCTATTAGAGAACTTATTAGTTTAGATAGACAGAACAAGGCAAAAATAGTAAAAAGGATACATGACCAAGTTATGATGCAAATTAAGCAAAAGAATGAGAAGTATGCTATATAGGCTAACAAAGGCAAGAAAAAAGTTGTGTTTCAACCTGGAGATCTGGTGTGGGTTCATTTGAGAAAAGAGAGATTTCCTGCTCAGAAGAAGTCTAAATTATAGCCTAGATGTGATGGTCCATTTAAAGTACTGGCAAGAATCAATGATAATGCATACAAGATAGATTTGCCAAGTGAGTATGCTTTGAGTGATACTTTTAATGTTATCGATTTGTCTCCTTAGATTAATGCAGGTCCAAATTTGAGGACGAATCCTTTTGAGGAAGAGGGGAATGATAGAGGTTCACTAACATCTAGTATGAGTGTGACCCTTTAGGGACCAATTATAGTAGCTAGAGCTAGAATGCTATAAGGGCTAATGTAAGAGGAGCTGAGAAAAGGTTGCAAGGAAGCATCAGGAGTTGAGCCGAATACAAGGTGGATCATGTTAACACAAGTTTATTTAGCTTTGGACATGCATAGTGGCTTAGATGTGCATGGTGGGATATGAGCAAAACATAAGAGTATGGCATGGTTAGCAGCACATGGGAACCTTTGGGTATACAGTCCCCCCTTACTTTTGCTTAAAAAAAAAAAGACACCAGCATGCTTTTTAATGGTCCCCACATCAACTTTTTCTCTAGTAGCAAATTCCTTTTGTTCTTTCCTTATTTGTCCTTAGACATTTTTAGTACATTATATCATTTTAGTCCTTTAGCCATTTAGGGTTTTTGGAGAATGTATATAAGCCTTTCTTTTTCTTTTTAGCAACCAATATTAGTTATTTGAGAATTCTGCATCACATTTGGGAGATTGAATCTCTCCTTAGTTCTTTGAACTACTTTTAAATTTTGCTTGGATTTCTAAGTTTATGATAATGAATGCTTACATTTTATTAGTTTAATTCATAGTCTAGTGAATTCAAGTGTTGACTATAATCTTTACTTTTGGGTTGGTTGGGGATCATTTCTCCATCCATTTATTTTTATTTTTTATTTTCAGTTGGCTAAGGATGTTCTCTCCATCCGTTTGTTTTTCTTTATTTTTTGGCTGGTTGAGGATCTTATCACTTTCATTTTGATTTTCCATTGGTTTTTTACCATTGAGGATTGTGGGTTTTTCTTTTGGTTGTTGAAGATTCACATCAAATAAGGTAAAGAATAGGTTGGAAATCGAAATGTGGCAAACTTAGTCTACCCAATGTACTCCAAATATTGATTTACTTGTGCCCTTAACCTTAATTAGTCTAACAACTCTTCATCAAGATAATTGGTGGAGATTACTTTTCTCTTAGAGAGATGAATGCATGAAGCTTTGTGGGCAGCATCACAGAATGGCCATGCCAATATTAAATCTTGCTCATGCAATAGTTGTTGTTGGGCAGCCATGGGTTAGGCTTAGGGAGTGGCTTCCTTTCTTTGTGAATGGTGTGTTCTTTGTCTTCTTAAGGGAGAGGGAGTTGGCTACCTTGCCCTTAATGATGATGCACGGCCCACTGCTCATTTGGTGGGTGCCCTTGTTGAGAGAAAAGTGATTTCTAGGGTTAGGGTTTAGAGGGATTTGAGTAGAGGAAGGAGAGATTGGGTGTTCTTGGAAGAGAAGAGTTGTGTTTTTGGGAGAAAAGAGGCACATTTTGGTGTTTAAATAGGCGTTAAAGTCGTTTGGATAGGGGTGAAAGTGTTTCACGTGAAAAGGTACTTCAAATTTGCGATTTGCTTTAAATTACATGAAGTCATGTAGTGGTGCATGGGTTACCTTGTGCAATGTTCTGCCCGAAATCAACTTCCCTTATTTAATTGATTTGTAAGTTACATGGGCCATGAAATGTTGCACAAGTCACCCTATATAACTTTTTGTAGCCACTTTTGAATTTATCTAATTTGATTCAGTTGCACGAGCTGTGCAATCTTGCATGGGACACCCTGTATAACTTGCTATAGCTACTTTTCTTGGAGGCTTTGAGTTCTTCTTACTATATAGCTTGTGTAGTGTTATACATAGTAACCTGCGTAACCTACTATTTCCATTTTTCTTTTTTGCCTTTTCCAGGTGATTTTTAATCACCTTTCTCAAGAAAATTCATTATTTTAGCAATTAAAATGCCCAATGGTACCCCCCCCCCCCCTTTTGACTCTATTCCTATTTGGATGTGCATCCTAGAGAAAAAAATGCTTGTTATTTTGCATGCCATACACAATTAGTGGACATGCATTTATCAGGACATCACAGAAAGATATATATATATCAAGTAAAGTTAAGGAAGCGTCCATGTTTGGAGTTTACTGCCCTCGTGTGGTTTGGCCTTGTCCATTCCTCTCTCCTTCTTCTTGCATCTACTTTTAACCTAAAATAATTCAATCTTGTAATTTGGATGGTATGCAAAGTGAAATTTAAAGTAATATTGCAAAATGAGAAAAAGAAAACATGAGTTGCCTCCCAAGGAGTGCTTGTTTATAGTCTTTAGCTTGATTATTGCTTGATTATTATGGAGTAGGTGGATTAGCAAAGGAGTGTGTTGCTTCTTTCTCAATAGTTTCTTCAAAGATGTATAGCTTCAAGCATTGACCATTGACCTTGAATGCTCCTGATGATTCATTCATACTTCTACTGCACCATAAGGGAATACTTGTAAGACTTTGAAGTGTTTAAACCACTTAGATCTTAGAGTAAAAGGAAGAGGTTTTAATTCTACTTGGGGTGCTTGTTCCTTGCTAGTTGGAGCTGACATGGTTGGAGTTTGTTTCAACTCCTCCACTTGTAGTACTTGGGCTAGTGTTAGTGGTGGGCTAGCTTCTAATAGTTGTGCACATGCTATTATCTCTTTGTTTTCATCTTCAATGGTACTGCTATGCACAATTCAAGCTCCCAGAGGATCTTCTGGATATTTCTTTTTGAATTCCTCTTCTACTAGCTCATCAATAATATCTACTCTTAAGCATTCATCCTTTTCTGGCCTTCATTTCATAGCTTGAAACAGGTTAAATTCTACTTCATCTTCTCATACTTTGAGTATCAACTGCCTGTTTTTAACATTAATGATGGCTCTTACAGTTACTAAGCTTGTCTTCCCAAGATTATGGGAATTTGGACATCTTTTTCCATCATTAGAACAATGAAGTCAATAGGTATAAAGAATTTACCAACCTTTATTAGAATGTTCTCTAGAATTCCAATTGGATACTTAACAGATCTGTCTACTAATTGCAAAGAGATAGTAGCTGGCTATAGCTCTCCAATATTCAGTTTTTGATAGATGGATAAGGGCACTGACACTTGCTCTCAGATCACAAAGGGCTTTATCGATCTTCATTTTACCTATGGGATAATGTATGAAGAAACTTCTAGGATCTTTCTGCTTCAAAGGCAGCTTGTTTTGTAATATTGCACTGCATTCTTTAGTTAGGGCCACTGTCTCATAGTCTAGTTTCCTTTTGTTGGAGGGTATCTCCTTCAAAAACTTGGTATAGGATGGCATTTGAGATAGGGCTTTTGTGAAAGGGACGTTGATGTAAAGTTTCTATAAAACTTTTAAAAATTTTCTAAACTGCTTGTCCAATTTGGCTTCTTAGAATCTTTGGGGAAAAGGTAATGGTGGTTGATATGGCTTTGGTAGTTCCTTCTTTTCTACTTTCTTTTCCTCTTGCTTCTCTATACCCTTGTTAGCATGTGTTTCTTTTTCCTTTGTTTGAGCTTCATTCTTTAGTTCAGGCTATTATGGTTAAGGAGGTTGTGACAGTGGAGACTAGTTCTGATTTATGTTTTGAAAGCCTATTGGTGTTGTTCTGTATCTTTGTTGTCTGTTGATTGGCTAATTTTGTTGGTTCTATTGGTTAGACCATAAGAAATTTGGGTGGTTCCTCCATCCAGGATTGTAAGTGTTTGAGTAAGGATTTCCAATCACCCTCTAGTTGAAGTTTCCATTGTTATTCACATAGTTCACATGTTCTATGGAGGGCTCACTATAATTGTTGCATTCTGAGCTTTGGTGTCCTCTATAGTGGTCACAGAATTAGTTACTAGCTCCTATTGCATTGGTTTGCATTCTATCAAGCCTTTTTAATAGTTGGTCAAATTAAGCATTGATCATACGAAGTGCATCCAATTATATGTTAGTAGTATGCCCTAGAGCATATCATTTAGTATGTATCTTGTACATATTTTTATTAATAAAGGCATTTCCACTTTTCCGTTTACATAATATATTTATGTGTAATAGAAAAGGTCCATTGATATTTTGTTAGAAATATTATTCTTAAGTTGTTAAGAATATGAGTGACAATATTTCTAGCACAAAGTATCATAAATTGGTTCACAATCGAGGATACTTCATAATAAGGACATGACTTATCCAGAAAGATTGTATTCATGTTTGTTCCCAAGTTATTTATATGAGATATAAATAAGATGGAATGGTGAGTCTCATGCCATATAACAAACATGATAGGCACTTATAAATGATAAGTAGGCGAACAGTGGCGCTTATGACAAGCACATGGAGTTTACTCTTGTCAATGTTTTGTCATAAATCATACCGAGTGCATATAATCTTTAGACACGAGATAGCACAGTTATCTTGTATATAGGTAGTTTGAGTTTGATACTGCTTTCATACTTGTACTATGTATGGGTATATGGGCATGTGTTGGCTCCTACTAGTTATATATGGAGGTAGGTGTTGATCAAGATGGAATCTGTTCCTCTAAGTAAATAGAGATAAAATCATATGTTCATTTAATTGTTCTTGATGTTTCAAGTTCTTGGCCAAGACAGATAGATTTATTCGGAAAAGAGTTTTTGATAAGAAAATCTTTTTAATCAAGAACTGGAATTAAAAGAGAACATAATATTCATAGCAAATGGAGTTTGACATAAACCATGACTCCAGCTTGAGTTGGGATTTTGTAACAGAGAGATTCTAGTGCATGGTAACATATGATTATAGGTTCATTTAAGGTAAACCTTATTACTAATTGGGTGGCCATGGCATGCTATGCTAGGTGTTAACCATGGTATATGAGGTTCATAAAATGATTTAGAGAAATCATTTATGGTAAGAAAGAGTTCTGATGATATTAAGAGTTGATATCATTTCTCATTGCCAATTAGTGATGAGCCTAGTAAGTCACACATATACACAAGTTATCACCTAATTAAATATGATTTAATTAATTAATTAAAGAGTTTAATTGATTAATTAAATAGGTTTGGTTTGCAATTAGATTGCAAAGTCCCTAGCATGACTTGAAACCAAATCTAGATTATTGGATGTATAATATAAGTTAAATTTATATTTAAAGTGTTTAAATATGAATTTAATTAATGAGAAATTAATTAATAGAGATTAATTAATTAATTTATATTTGATATAAATTAATTAGAAGAAGAAAATAATTATTTTGGATTAAGAACTCAAAATTAAGACACAGGGGCATTTTGGTCATTTCATAGTGTGACACGTGGCACCATGAGATGGTGACACATGGGATTACACATAAGCTTGCCAAATGTTTTTTAATCATGTAAGATGATTAAAATCAAGATTAAATATAGGTTTGACACTTGGCACAATTTGATTGGGTCACTTAAACCTAGAGTGGCAAGGGTTTAATGTGTTAACCTAGCTATTTAAGTGTGGTTATGAAAAGAAAAAATAACCAGCGGCCTCTCCTCTCATTTGTCACGCCACTTTGAGTCTCTCCAGCTATTTCTCTTCATCTCTCATCAATTCAAAGAGATTAGCCATCAATCTCTTGAATTAAGAACACTAGAAATTGTTTCTAGTGTCCTGTTTACATCTCTAATTTCTTAAAAGGCAGAACTTGAATTTCTAATTAATAGAAAAGGCTTTAGAAGCTGTTCAAGGGCTGCCATAGGTGTTCTTGGTGTGGACAAGCTAGAGGGACAACATCTGGTGTCCTGAAGACGAATCTCAAAGCGCGGACATTGCGGCACATCAAGAGGTTAGTGTAATCGTTCTTGATTTAATCTAGGGTTCTAAAATTAATCTGATTAATTTTAAAATCTTAAATGGCAAATACATATCCAAAAACATATTAAAAGAGTTTTAATATGTTGTTTATCATTGAAATCAAATAGATAAAAATAAATCTTGCATGATGCATGTGACCCTAGGTGAAAATTTTTGAATTCAATGGTATAAACTTGTGTTTTTCACGCTTCCGTTCCTTCATTATAGTACTCTAATTGTTCTCCTTATGTATCCTCTTTCATTTAACCATTAAAAATTATGGTAGGTAACACTCTCTAAAAACTCAAAAGCTTCAGTAGTGGTCTTCTCCATTAGGTCTCCACCAGCTACTAAATTTATAACGCTCCTTAGTGATGGTAGTAAACCATTAAAGAAGTTTTGAATGAGGCACCAATCCTGAATGCCATGGCGTGGGTACTCCCTCTAAATATCTTTATACATTTCCCATGCATCATAGAGTGATTCATTGTCTTTCGGTCTAAAGGTGTAGAGTTCAACTCTAAGTTTAGCGGTCTTCCCAGGCGGAAAGTATCTTGCTAAAAAGGTTTGTGGTGCCTTTGAATTTCTTGTTATGCCCTTTAGACTAACAAATGCTTTGGTTACTTTTTGTACTGTAATAAATTAGGTATTCCATGATTACCTTGGCAAGTTTATGGCAGTCTATCTTGATGTCATTGTGGTGTATAATTGCACATTAGAATAACACAAGAAACATCTTCACCTTGTCTTTAAGGAGTTGAGGGAGAACGAACTCTTTATGAAGAAGGCGAAGTGGGCTTTCGCTCAAACTTGAATTAAGTTCTTAGGCCATGTGATTGACTGGGCAAAATCTATATGGACCCAGCCAAGGTGAAAGCAATCCAGGAATGGGTAGTACTTAAAAGCATAAACAAATTGAGATCCTTCTTAGAGTTGGCAAATTATTATAGGTGATTTGTGCAGGGATACTCTCAAAGGATATGCCCTCTTACAGAATTATTGAAGAAAGAAAACAAGCAGCAATGGACTAATGAGTGCCAAGCAGCCTTTAATAACTTAAAACAGGTGATGGTAGTGTTGAGCCAGTGCTAGCTTTCTTAAACATGATGAACTTTGAAGTCTAAACTGATGCTTCCAATTTAGTGCTGGGAGGAGTGTTAATGTAAGAAAACCATCTGATTGTTTTGAAAGCTGAAAGTTGAAAGAGGTAGAGATTCGATATACAACTTAAGAGAAAGAGTTGCTAGTAGTAGTGCACTGCCTTCGCACATGGAGACATTATTTATTGGGGTCAAAGTTTGTAGTGAAGACTAATAATATAGCAGTTAGTCACTTTCTGTCCCAACCAAAATAGACACCTAAGCGAGCAAGATAGTAGGAATGTCTAGTCAAATTTGACTTCTAATTCGAGTATAAACCGAAGAGCTTGAATTAAGTTAAGGATGCTTTGAGTAGGAAGTCCAATGTGTCAACTTATAATCAGATAGCACAATTGTCAAGTAGCAAGGTAGCTACCACATTATAAGAATAAATTTTAGATAATTTAAAGAAGGACCCCTAGGCCATAGCTCTAATGAAGTTAGCAGAAAAAGGGAAGACTTGACAATTTTGGCTAGAGGATAATCTCCTGATGACTCAAAGAAATAAAGTATATGTTCCAAAGGCAGGAACTTAAGAAGACTATTATTTCAAAAACGTTATGATGTTTATGGGTGGGTCATCTAGGCTGGCAACACACACTAGCTTTGTTAAAACATTGTTATAATTAAATTCAATTAGAAGATGATATGAGGGAGCATACAAAGACTTATCTAGTGTATCAGCAAGATAAGGTGGAATGACAAAAACCTAGAGAGTTGTTACAACCCTCACCAGTGCCAAGTAAACCATAGGAAAGGGACTAAAGGGGATATTTTGTATTTAATTTCTATTTATGTAATTTTAGGGTGTGATGGCTCAAGCATAGTGATGTCTCCTCCTGCCGCACCCCATTATGTCCCTAAATGTTGAGTGCATTTTATGCACACTTTTATGCTATAATCCTTAATCTTTTGTTATGTTGTCATGATTTATATAATCTCTTAGGTTAAGTTTTTATGATTATAGGTCACTTAGGATGCTTATGATGAATATGTGCTCAATTGTAACAATTTATGCCATTTTTGCACTCAAGGGTAATTTGGTCCAGAATTGTATTTTATGTTTTTGAACTTGATTGATGTTCTTCTATATTTCTCTAAGGTTTAGGAAAATTTTGGGTTGAAAAAGATTCAATCTTGGTTAAGTTTGGGCTTAATTTGCATGTTCTGGACATATAAGGGCATTTTGGGCATATATTATATTCTTATCATGGTAAATACATAGTAAAACGTGTAAGACATGTTTATTGGGCTTTTAAATATGTTTTTATGATGTCTTAAATCAATTTTGGGCTTTTGGTCTTAATTTGGGCATATGTCTAATAAAGGCCTTAAGTTAATTAAGTATGTCTTAATATAGGCCCATGTGTGAAGTGTCTTATTTAATTTTGTTGTGGGCTTATAAAATGCATATTTCGTTTTGGGCTTAGGTAGTAGTAACTAATTTTTAATGGGCTTATTAATAGGCTAGGGCTTTTAATTGCATGACATGCGTTATAAGTTAATTAAATATGTGTTAATTAGTTCATTAATGTTTTGGCATCATGTGATTGGCCAAGCATGTGAAAAATGTGCATGTGTGAGTGAATGTGCATGTGTGGCGTGTGGATGGATAAAATTAAAGATGAGTTTGCTTTCTTTTCCTTATTGCTCAGGATACCTAATCCCTATCCTAGTTCACTTAAGATTGGATTCATCTTTCCTGTAGGATAAGGTAATGACATGCATGGACCAATGAGAAAAAGACATATGGCACTCTAAACCAATCAGAATTTGCCATGCCAACAAAAGCTCAAGCCATGTTTACACCACTATGGAAAATTTGGCTAACATAAAAAATCATGCCTAGAGTTGGATTCTAATCTCCACATCTTCATGAACTCTCTTCAGCCAATCACATGTAAGATAAATGTGCATCAACAAATCAGACTTAAGCAAGAAAATCAAGCCAAATCCTCCCATGAAGAATTCGGCTAGGGCATGAAGTCCTATTCCTAATGGAATTTTCACCTAGCAACACTATATAAAGGGGCCTTAGGAATGATGAGAGAACACACACTTGCATCAGAAATTCCATACTTCTCCCCTCTCTCTCATAGTGGTTGAATATTACTCAAGAAAATCGAGGGATTTTTGCATTAAAGATTCCCTAGGTTTTTAAAAGTACAAGGAGGCTACCATTGTGCATACATCATAGCATACTTGTGACTATTTTTAAGTTGAAGAATTGAGTTGTTTAGAGCATCATAACCTATGATAGCAAGGAGTTACTCAAGTTGGAGATTTGTTTGGCACAACCTTAGTGTGGCTGCATATTCATCTTGGTGTATTTTTAAAGGATTTCAAGTGTATTCAATTAGGGAATATGTTTTCCATAACTCTATCTCTTTTATTTTGTGGTTTTTTTTTTTTTGGTTATGTGTGAGTATATTAGATTCTTAGTATAGATGCCATGAGCTACCAAGTTAACATTATGAGACCTTGATTCTGTTTTAATGATAAAGCTTAATTTTGTTCATACATTCATATACTTTTGTGATTGAATCAATGAATACATGTCATTAATGTGCACACTAATTTTCATGTGATTCTAAAGCTAGTTTATGTAACACCCCAAAGTTCGGTAGTGCGTTCTGCTGCTCCGGTGACTAGTGTTGTCCAGACAGCTAGGATGCCTAGAACCGTACTTCGATATGAGTGAGGAGACATAAAATAATGAAATACAAGAAAAGAAAGTACAAGAAAAACAAAGGAAAAATGATAGCAAAGAAATGTAATCAAGTTAAACGAGCCGGGAAACCTAGCGATGGGTGACCGCACTGGGAAGTCACGGCATGGACCGTTGACTAGCCACTGACTCAGGAACCACGGAAAACATTTTTAGGACATAAATAGACCCTTATTGAAGAATAAATATCATTAGAAAGATCAAAGAAAAATTAAATAATTAGTACAAAGAAAAGTGAGAAATCAAAAAACAGACAAAACCCGGTGTTACCGAAAAATCGGGAATGCCACCCGAACAGGGGCATTATGGTTATTTGACATCCCGAAGTGTCTTTTGACCTAAATGTCCATTAAAAATAAATAATATTACACTTAGAAAATGAAATGAAAAATTAAAAGAGGGTACCTAATACAAATAGCCAAAAGTGGGGTGAAAAATGTGTAAATAACACATTTAAACTTATTTTATGATATAATTTAAATGAGTGGACCACTAAGGGAATAAAATAAAACAAAGAGGGGCAGCTGTACTTCCACTAAACCAACAGAAACTTCATCTTCCTCATTTGGATTCAAAGTTGCCGAATTGAAGAAAATGGAAACCACCATGGCCATTTTTCATGCAAGCTCTCTTAACTCTCCATTTTCAACTCCAATCTCTTAGGTTCCTTCATGAAACTTTGTCTACTCATCACAAGGAAGAGTTTGATACTAAATTTGAGAAGTTTAAGCAAGGTTTAACAAGCTCCAAGCATAAGGTAAGTTCATAATTTTGAAGATAGCTTTGTTAAGTTTTGTGTGCATGTTATGGGTGTTGGTTTTGTGAAGGAAAATTTTGAGTTTGAAGAGTTATTGTTGTTTTCATTTTGGACAGCCATGGAGTCACGTTTTTGATGAGATATTTGTGCATATAATTGATGAGAAATGGTGTTGATCATGATGATTTAATAACCTAGTGAATTACTTCATGTTTATATGGTGATTTTGGCACTTGGATGAGAATTGATGAATTGTAGGGCAATGTGGTGTTGAAGAAGGTTTTCGGCAGCTTGGGAACCCTTGAATAATTGTATGTATTGATGGAAGTGTTGGCAGAATGTTGACATAGAAGAATTGATGAATGTATATGTAAATTAGTAGTGGAGATTATATGTAATGATTAGGTGTATTTATGTACATATATTGCTAAATTTGGACTTTGTGGTTTAGGGTTGTATTTGATGTATTGAGAATGTTTGTATTCTGTCCAAATTGACCATAGTAAGAAGAGATAAATGAATATGGAATGGTATAAAATCAGAATTAGGTATGGGGATTTAAAGTAGAGCAAGTTAAATGTGTGTTTGAATTGGGGTTTGAAAGACATATAGAGGGCAGTGCGCAAATAGACCTATAACTTTAAATGTGTAACCTCAATTGGTATGAGACCAATTGGAGGTGGAACTAGGCACAAAATTTGCCAACTTTCATTGAGAGAACATACCAAAATTCTGCTTGCAAGGTGATGTGAAAAATGACCAATTCGGATTAGGTACACTTGAGACCTAAAAACTGACCATTTGGGTAGCAGTGAGTGTTTAGGCCATAACTCACTCAAAACAGGTCCAATTGACCTGAAATTTTAACCATGAATAGTTAAGACCCATACCTACAAGTCTTATGAAGACACCAAAACCCAGAAATGACCATAAGCAAGTCAAAAAGCTTACACAAGTTAGGGTCCAAAAACTGGTCGAACCAAAGTTGACCAAATTGACCAAAAATTGACCTAATTTGATGCCATTTGACCAGCAATAGTGTAATGACCATAACTTGGTCTACTTAACTCGGATTGACCTGAAATTTTGCCCTGCGTGCAATAAGACATAGATCTACAAGTTTGTAGTTTTAACGAAGCCGAAAACCGAGGAACTAGGCGTCCGGCTAGGTCAAACCAGTGTCGGAATCCGAGAATTTGAATTAAAATGCACTAAACAAGGAAATGACTTTGGTAAAACGTACCAAACCTAAAACCCTATCGAATGTGACATATTAACGACACTAAAACCTAATTTACCTAAAATGCAACGAGGGTCGGTATATTAGGTGATTAAGTGAATAATGGAGTTCAGTGCATTATTTACCAAACACCATCGATAGAGAACGATTTAATTTGCAATGAAACACTTCAAATTGTGTTTCTCGATTAACAAGGACTCGGCAAAGGGAAAGAAATCTTGAGTCAGGACCAGGAGACAAATATCAGAGGTTTGTGCACAACAACTATTTCTTTTGAATTATTTTCAATTGAAATAAATATTGACTATTTGTATATTATTATTTTAAATTGTGGAAATGTATTTGAATGAATATTTATTGCTTGAAAAGCATTGTAAATGATTTGAAACTGTGAGAAATTGTTTGAATGACATTGATGGATACTTATTGATTTAAAAGCATTGGAAATGGTTTAAACCACAGCTATCATGTATATTGATTGTATTCCTCATTAGCTTGTCTAGTGGGACGAATTGAATTCCCTCTCTGGCTGAAGTGTTGAGGTGTGTGCCTGTTGAGGACGAATTGGATGAGTACTCATATTTTTGCTAGCTAGCTATGTTATTCCTCATTAGTCATCGACTTTTGGGACGAATTGAATACCTCATTAGCCATCGGCTTTTGGGACGAATTGAACTATGGATCATGATTAAGCTGTGTGTGATTTATTGATATGTATTGTGAGATTGTGAAATGGATTTAAACTCTCATTGACATATACTGTCTTTTGAATTCAAACATGATCTAACTCATGAAAATTATTGTGATATTGACAAATGGAGTTTAAATTCTTATTGACAAATACTGTCTTGAATTTAACTATGATTTTAAGTATCCACTATTTACATGACTTATGAATTGTGATTTAAATTGTATTTGGTTAATGTTGTGCACCACTGAGACATTGTCTCAGCGATAGCTTTTTATTGCTGTCGCAGGTAGAGAGACAGACAGGGCAGCAGACTAGGTTGCGTATACCTCCAGCAAGAGATTTTTGGGTATAGTGAGTATACCACATGTGGCATTTTGTACTGTAATGTATGACACTGTATGTACATTTTGTTTTTGGTTTTGAGCAGTTGTAAATTCAAGTTGTAACTTGAAGTTGTAAATTAATTATGAGTTATTTGACTTGTAAAAATTGTATTATATTTCCTTATCTCAGACTTTGAAAAATTTCTATGGAATTGAGTTGATAAATTGTTGTGTTGAGAAATGTATTGAAGTTTAGATTTGGAAAATTATTGAAGTGCTTTTTACAGGTTTTCTGAAGAATTGTTTTGTCCAAAATACAGATGGCACTCTGCCAAAATTTTTACAGAAATTCCAAATAAACCAAATGAGTTAGTTGTTTCACTTCAGTTCACCAAAGTCTTTAACACCTGTAAATAGTGCTCACCACTGTAAAAGAGGTAAGAAAAGTTTTTAAAATCCCTTGTAGTGTATTTAATGGATTATCAGTAGACGGAGTTGGTAATTCATTAGGTATACTACGGGATCATGTTATGCCTTACAGAGGGGTAGGGTGTGACATGTTTTAGTGGTATCAGAGCAAAGTCTTTAAATTCTGTTTTCACCTGTTATTTGATTATTCTTTCTTCATAGTACAACTGCTCAATATCATTGTTTGATACATACAGTACATTATAGTATAAATATGCACTAACGAGAGTAAATATCCTTGTGTTATTTGTTCAGGAGATCTAAAATCCTCGCATTGAATATGGAAGAGGGTGATCGTTCAGTCGATCAGTCTATTGAGGCTGAGGTGCAAGGGGATGCCCTAGGCCTACAAAATGTTAGTGGTTCAAAGAAGACCACTGCAGCATCGCAGCTTCCTCGCGATTCGCTCGAGATGGCTGCAATGTTCCAAAGAAATGGTGGCAATGTGCCTACTCAAGTCCCAACACGGACACGATGGTACAACCACGTCTCCTACGAGGCGAGATGATAAATTGATGAAGTATGGGGCTCTGAGTTTAAGGGGACGAGATCCTCTAGAAGTGAACAATGGTTAGAGAGGATGGATAGGGTGTTCAAGAAGCTACATTGTACGTAAGAGCTTAGGTTTGAATACTCGGTGTCCTTACTACAGGGGATGCTTATGACTGGTGGAAAACCATTCCCACACCGTAGAGCTCGCAGCTAACATGGAATGACTTCCTCAGGAATTCGAGTAAATATATCCCTGATGCTTATGTAGACCAGAAGCTGCAAGAGTTCCTAAGTCTGAAACAGGGGGGCAAATCAGTGGCTGAGTATGAAAGAGAATTTTCCCGCCTTAGCCATTATGCAGTGAGTCTACTCTCTACCAGCAGGGAAAGATGCAAGAGGTTTGAAACTGGCTTGAAACCCAGTATCAGAGTACAAGTGCTCGGCTTCAAACACACTAACTTCTCTGAACTTGTTTCTCAAGCCCTAGAGTTGGAAAGAGTTGAGTTTGAGACTGCTCCAGAGAAAAAGAGTTCAAAGAAGACAGAGAAAGAGGGAAAATCTGTAGAACAGAGTTCCAGTGGTCATACTGGAAAGAGGAAGAACTATGGGGGACATGGCAGAGGTGGCAAGAAATCTGGTAGGGGAAGGAATTCAGGACAGAGACCTCCCCTATCTGGACAGCAAAGTACCAGAGGTTCCTATCCTCCCCGCCAATGTGAAACTTGTGGAAAGAATCATGGTGGAATCTGCTATAAGGCTATTGGAGCCTGTTATAACTGTGGAGGCACAGGACACTTTGCCAAGGACTGCACCAGTAGTCGCAGAGTTGGACCACCTCCTACTCTGCAAGGGCCGATTCGAGCCCTGTCACTAGAAGCTCACAACCACCCAGCAGAGGTAGAGGTAGGGGTAGAGGTAACCCAGCAGGCAGCCAAGGCACAGTAAAACACTCAGAGCAAGATAGTGCTCCAGTCAGAGTCTCTGCCATGAGACAGAGGGAAGAGGCAGAGACATCTGATGTTGTGGCTGGTACCTTCTCATTTTTTAACCAAAATGTGTTTGTGTTATTTGATCCGGGTTCTACCCATTCTTATGTGAGTGCTAGCATCATTGATTGCATTGTTGTTCCATGTACAAGAATGGACTTTGAGGTGCTAGTAACAAGTCCGTTAGGACAGGAAGTCAGGGTTAATAGGATGTATAGAGATTGTCCTTTGGTGATCCAAGGACACACTTTCCTGTCTGATTTCATTGAAATGCCCTTCAGAGATTATGATATCATCTTGGGCATGGATTGGTTAGCTAGGCATCATGCCATGATTGACTGTAGGCTGAAGACAGTCACTTTTGGCCTTCCTCAGTACAATGATGTGGTGATACATGGGGAAAGACAGTTATTGCCATCAAACATCATTTCGGCTGCACTAGCCAGAAAAATGATCAGAAAGGGGTGTGAAGCCTACTTGGCACATGTGATAGACACCCAAGTGGGGAGTCCAGCGTTGAAGGACATCCCTACAGTACATGACTTTCCAGATGTGTTTCCTGATGAATTGCCAGGATTACCTCCGGAAAGAGAAGTGCAGTTTGAAATTAATGTTATGCCTGGTGTGGATCCAATCTCCATAACGCCATACAGAATGGCACCAGTAGAGTTGAAGGAGTTGAAGATACAATTGCAAGAACTACTTGAAAAGGGCTTCATCCGCCCTAGTGTGTCACCTTGGGGAGCACCAGTGTTGTTTGTTAAGAAGAAGGATGGTACTCTCCGCTTATGCATTGACTACCGGCAGTTGAATAAGGTGACAATAAAGAACAGATATCCATTGCCTCGCATTGATGATCTGTTTGATCAGTTGAAGGGTGCAGCTGTATTCTCCAAAATTGATTTGCGATCTGGTTATTATCAGTTGAAGGTGCAAGAGCAGAGTATTCCAAAAACTGCTTTCAGAACTCGATATGGCCACTATGAGTTTCTAGTAATGCCATTCGGGTTAACAAATGCTCCAGCTGCTTTTATGGATCTGATGAACACTATCTTCAGACCATATCTTGATCAATTTGTGGTGGTGTTTATTGATGACATTTTGATATATTCAAGGAATGCAGAGGAGCATGACAGACATCTGCGGATTGTACTGCAGATTTTAAGGGAGAAAGAACTATACGCCAAATTGTCGAAATGTGAATTTTGGCTGAAAGAAATCTCCTTTTTAGGACATGTTGTGTCAGCTGAAGGGATCAAGGTAGATTCCAGCAAGGTAGAAGCTATCCTTAATTGGAAGTCGCCCAGGAACATTACAGAAATTCGCAGTTTTCTGGGTTTAGCTGGATATTACCGTCGGTTTGTGAAGGGGTTTTCTATGTTATCTTCTCCACTGACTAAGCTGCTTCGGAAAGATGTAAAATTTCAGTGGACTGATAAATGTCGTGAGTTTTGATGAGTTGAAGAGGTGTTTAATCAAGCTCAGTTCTCACTTTACCTACTCGGGTAAAGAATACACGATTTATAGTGATGCTTCTCACAATGGGTTAGGTGTGTATCGATGCAAGATCGAATGTCATTGCTTATGCATCACGCCAGCTGAAACCGCATGAGAGGAACTACCCAACACATGATCTGGAGTTAGCAGCTATTGTTTTTGCTCTGAAGATCTGGAGACACTATCTGTATGGAGAGAAATGCTACATTTATACAGATCACAAGAGCTTGAAGTACTTAGGCACCCAGAAGGAATTGAATTTGAGGCAGAGGAGATGGTTAGAACTCATCAAAGATTATGATTGCTTAATAGACTATCAGCCAAGGAAAGCAAATGTGGTGGCTGACGCCTTAAGTCGCAAGACTATGGCAAATCTCAGAGTTTCTCCTATGTCTATGGTATGTGAATTGAAAGCACAGCATGCCAGTTTAGAAATTGATGATGAGGGACAGACAGTAGTTGCATGGCATGTACAGCCAGTGTTGATTGATCAGATCAGAATGGCTGCACAGAGTGATGAAAAATATCAGAAGCTACTGAAAGAAGTCCAGCAGGGCAAGAAAACTGAATTCTCTGTGAGAGATGATGGTTTATTGCTACATCAGGGTAGAATGTGCGTTCCTAGTGATGTGGAATTGAGACAGATCATTATGAAGGAAGCACATGAGTCTCCATTTGCTATGCACCCTGGTGGAACTAAAATGTACAGAGGGTTGAAAGAACATTACTGATGGATGGGCATGAAAAGAGATATAGCTGAATTCGTTTCCAAATGCCTAACTTGTCAGCAAGTAAAGGCAGAACATCAAGTTCCAGCTGGTTTATTACATCCTTTGTCAGTACCAGAGTGGAAATGGGAACGAATAACTATGGATTTTGTTACAGGACTTCCAAGGACACAAAGTAGTCATGATGCAGTATGGGTTATAGTTGACAGGTTAACCAAGTCTGCTCACTTTTTGCCAGTTCGGATGGACTATAGCCTGGAAAGATTGGCCAGATTGTACATATATGAGATTGTAAAACTGCATGGAGTGCCAGTATCAATTGTGTCTGACAGAGATCTCAGGTTCACTTCTAGATTCTGGGGTAGTCTTCAGAGAGCCCTAGGAACTAGATTGAACTTCAAAGACAAAGATTCCACCCACGCATGCATGGCGATGCGAGAGAGTTATTCAGATATTGGAGGATATGCTACGGGCTTGTGTGATTGAATTTGAAGGTAGTTGGGATACACACTTGCCTTTGATTGAGTTTGCTTATAATAACAGCTATCAATCAAGCATTGGGATGCCTCCATATGAAGCATTGTATGGCAGGAAGTGCAGAACTCCCTTATGTTGGGATGAGGTAGGTGAAAGGAAGATGATTGGTATGAGACCAATTGGAGGTGGAACTAGGCACAAAATGTGCCAACTTTCATTGAGAGAACATACCAAAATTCTGCTTGCAAGGTGATGTGAAAAATGACCAATTCGGATTAGGTACACTTGAGACCTAAAAACTGACCATTTGGGCAGCAGTGAGTGTTTAGGCCATAACTCACTCAAAACAGGTCCAATTGACCTGAAATTTTAACCATGAATAGTTAAGACCCATACCTACAAGTCTTATGAAGACACCAAAACCTAGAAATGACCATAAGCAAGTCAAAAAGCTTGCACAAGTTAGGGTCCAAAAACTGGCCGAACCAAAGTTGACCAAATTGACCAAAAATTGACCTAATTTGATGCCATTTGACCAGCAATAGTGTAATGACCATAACTTGGTCTACTTAACTCGGATTGACCTGAAATTTTGCCCCGCGTGCAATAAGACATAGATCTACAAGTTTGTAGACCGAAGCTCGAAAACCGAGGGAACTAGGCCGTCCGACTAGGTCAAACCAGTGTCCCGGAATCCAGCAATTTACATTAAAATGCACTAAACAAGGAAATGACTTTGGTAAAACGTACCAAACCTAAAACCCTATCGAATGTGACATATTAACGACACTAAAACCTAATTTACCTAAAACGCAACGAGGGTCGGTATATTAGGTGATTAAGTGAAAAATGGAGTTCAGTGCATTATTTACCAAACACCATCGATAGAGACAGTTTAATTTAGCACTGAAACACTTCAAATTGTGTTTCTCAGTTAACAAGGACTCAGTAAAAGGGAAAGAAATACTGAGTCAGGACCAGGAGACAAATATCAGAGGTTTGTGCACAACAACTATTTCTTTTGAATTATTTTCAATTGAAATAAATATTGACTATTTGTATATTATTATTTTAAATTGTGGAAATGTATTTGAATGAATATTTATTGCTTGAAAAGCATTGTAAATGATTTGAAACTGTGAGAAATTGTTTGAATGACATTGATGGATACTTATTGATTTAAAAGCATTGGAAATGGTTTGAAACCACAGCTATCATGTATATTGATTGTATTCCTCATTAGCTTGTCTAGTGGGACGAATTGAATTCCCTCTCTGGCTGAAGTGTTGAGGTGTGTGCCTGTTGAGGACGAATTGGATGAGTACTCATATTTTTGCTAGCTAGCTATGTTATTCCTCATTAGTCATCGACTTTTGGGACGAATTGAATACCTCATTAGCCATCGGCTTTTGGGACGAATTGAACTATGGATCATGATTAAGCTGTGTGTGATTTATTGATATGTATTGTGAGATTGTGAAATGGATTTAAACTCTCATTGACATATACTGTCTTTTGAATTCAAACATGATCTAACTCATGAAAATTATTGTGATATTGACAAATGGAGTTTAAATTCTTGTTGACAATTACTGTCTTGAATTTAACTATGATTTTAAGTATCCACTATTTACATGACTTATGAATTGTGATTTAAATTGTATTTGGTTAATGTTGTGCACCACTGAGACATTGTCTCAGCGATAGCTTTTTATTGCTGTCGCAGGTAGAGAGACAGACAGGGCAGCAGACTAGGCTGCGTATACCTCCAGCAAGAGATTTTTGGGTATAGTGAGTATACCACATGTGGCATTTTGTACTGTAATGTATGACACTGTATGTACATTTTGTTTTTGGTTTTGAGCAGTTGTAAATTCAAGTTGTAACTTGAAGTTGTAAATTAATTATGAGTTATTTGACTTGTAAAAATTGTATTATATTTCCTTATCTCAGACTTTGAAAAATTTCTATGGAATTGAGTTGATAAATTGTTGTGTTGAGAAATGTATTGAAGTTGAGATTTGGAAAATTATTGAAGTGCTTTTTACAGGTTTTCTGAAGAATTGTTTTGTCCAAAATACAGATGGCACTCTGCCAAAATTTTTACAGAAATTCCAAATAAACCAAATGAGTTAGTTGTTTCACTTCAGTTCACCAAAGTCTTTAACACCTGTAAATAGTGCTCACCACTGTAAAAGAGGTAAGAAAAGTTTTTAAAATCCCTTGTAGTGTATTTAATGGATTATCAGTAGACGGAGTTGGTAATTCATTAGGTATACTACGGGATCATGTTATGCCTTACAGAGGGGTAGGGTGTGACAGTTTAATTAACTTAATCCGTAGTTGTTAAGTTGATTATTCAAAGTGGCAGCAATTAATATGTTGAGTATTCATCATTATTAATTGAAAGTATATGAGCTAGGATAAGTGTTTATGCGCATGTCATCTACACTACCTTGTTTTGATGATGTCTCTTTGGTACATTAATGCAATCATTGAATTTAATTTGCAACCATGATGGGATGGATCATATGATAGGGGTTAGTTATGCTTTTTGGTTAACTAATCTAAGCTTAAGAAGAGATAGGGAGTGGTCACACATGTAATACTCCATAATCAAATTGTATGAACTAAATTAACTTAATTTTGATCCATGATTAATGTTAACCAAGTAGTGGAATTGGTTATCTATATATCCTTTTTTTAGCATTAGACTCATTCATCTTAGTGTCTTGTATACATTAGATATTTGGTAGATTAGTTTTTAGATTGTTATTTCTATTTTCTCTGCATAACCAAATCATACCCCCCACCCCCCATTTAGTTAGTATTAATTAGTTTTAGTTTATTAGTTTAGTTACTTCTGAGATTGAATTAGCTTAATTACACATTCTCTATGGGAATGATATCCTATTTGCCCTAACTACATGTTAATTGGATTAGGATAAATTGTAATTTAATTAGTGACCTCGACACTCATCAAATTTTAGTGTTGTTGCCAGGGAGCATGGTTAATTAAGTAATTAGATTTTAGAAGTGTTTATTTACTATTTATTTACTTTATTTTGCTTTATTTGTATTCGGCTATTATTAGGATTTCATTTACTTTTTGTTTTTCAGGTATTAGTGTATATCTGACGAAGACATTGATCCCAGGTTAAGGCGAATTCGTGAGTTCATCATCTCAGCTAACACACCTGGATCTTCAGTTCAACATACTCCTGTTATTTCTTTAAACACCCCCATCACTGAAAGATTTGATGTAAGGCTTGAAGAGGAAGTTAGGGTAGAAGACACCAAAATTGAAACCTCATCATTTAGTGCATCAGAAATTGAAGTTGAAACCATGGCAGTGGATAACCATGGGCGCACCTTAAAAGAGCCAAGCTCAATCAACTACCTTTGTGCATAAACATCCCTGCTGGTGTACCACTTATTGAGCTAAAATCAGGCTTAATTCACCTATTACCTACATTCCATGGACTTCCTAGTGAAAACCCATATAAACATCTGAAGGAGTTACATGTGGTTTACTCTAGCATGAAACCACAAGGTGCTACAGATGAACAAATGAAGTTAAGGCCTTTCCTTTTTCTTTGGCTGATTCAGTTAAGGAATGGCTGTATTACTTACCTTTAGGCACCATTAATTCTTAGGATGAAATGAAGAGATTGTTCCTTGAGAAATGCTTTCCCACTTCTAAGGCTATGCAAATATGGAAGGCAATCAGAGGAATTCAGCAATTTGATCAAGAAACTCTCCATGAATATTAGGAGAGATTCATGAAGTTGTGCGCATCAAATCCACATGAATTTGGAGATCAATTATTAATTCAATATTTTTATGAGGGACTACTTCCAGTTGATAGAGGAATGGTGAACGCTGCTTCTAGAGGAGCATTAATAGGTAAAACACCTGAGGAAGCTAGAAACTTTTATTGCGAATATGGCTGCTAATTCACAACAGTATGCCATGCACAAAAATGTGCCATTAAAAAGAGTAGTCAATGAGGTAAGTTATTCTATTGAGCAAAAGATTGATAATTTGACTTCTCTTGTTTCTCAATAGATGGCAAGTAATCAAGTCACTGTTAAAAAGTGTGGGATTTGCTCCATGCAAGGAAATCCCACAGATGCATGTACTACACTTTGTGAGGAAGAAAGCAAGTAGGAGCCATTTGGTGGTTTTTCAAATCAATAACAAAGGAGATATGACACTCTAGGGAATACCTACAATCCAAATTAGAGGAACCATCCAAATTTGAGCTATGGAGGAGGAGAGCACCAAGGCCGAACATACCAAGGACACCCTCCAAGTTTTGCACAGGCTCTTAATTAACAAAGACCATTCTAAGCACAACCTCAAGCACTTCAAAGCACTCCTGCACAATCTTCTAGTTCATCTCTTGAGGATATTGTCAAAACATTAGCAACTAGCCAATTGCAATTTCAAAAAGAGATAAGGGCAAGCATGAGCAATATAGTGAACCAAATTAGCCAACTGGCTAATGACATTAGCATGCTTAAAATGCAAAGCTCCTAAAAACTCCCATCACAACCTGTCGTGAATCCAAAAGATAATGTGAGTGCTATCACATTAAGGAGTGGAAAGGAATTAGAAAATGCTCCTATGCACCAAAAAGGAGCTGAAAAGCACACTAAGGGTCAGAATAATAATGAGGCCGAATTAGAGGTGGTCAACCCAACCATGGCTGAAAGCACCACACCCCCTCCAAAGGTAAGTAATTCTTCCTCTATGCATGAATATAGAGAGCTCCCTCCCTTTCCTTCAAGATTTGCTAAGTCTAAGAAAGAGGAAGAAGAAAAAGAAATACTGATACATTTAGAAACGTGGAGGTGAATATCCCACTTCTAGATGTTATCAAATCAATTCCTAAGTATGCAAAATTCTTTAAGAATGTGTGCACTAAAAAAGAAAGTTAACAAGTAAACAACAAGCTAGTGAGGGAGAACATGTTTCTTTGGCAATTGAAAAGAAGCTCCCACCAAAGCTAAAGGATCCAGGTATGTTCACCATTCCTATTCAAATTGGTAATACTAGGATTGAAAGAGCTATGCTAGAATTGTTAGTAGTATGCCCTAGAGCATATCATTTAGTATGTATCTTGTACATAATTTTATTAATAAAAGGCATTTCCACTTTTCCGTTTACATAATATATTTATGTGTAATAGAAAAGGTCCATTGATATTTTGTTAGAAATATTATTCTTAAGTTGTTAAGAATATGAGTGACAATATTTCTAGCACAAAGTATCATAAATAGGTTCACAATCGAGGATACTTCATAATAAGGACATGACTTATCCAGAAAGATTGTATTCATGTTTGTTCCCAAGTTATTTATATGAGATATAAATAAGATGGAATGGTGAGTCTCATGCCATATAACAAACATGATAGGCACTTATAAATGATAAGTAGGCCGAACCAGTGACACTTATGACAAACACATGGAGTTTACTCTTGTCAATGTTTTGTCATAAATCATATCAGTGCATATAATCTTTAGACCTGAGATAGCACAGTTATCTTGTATATAGGTAGTTTGAGTTTGATACTGCTTTCATACTTGTACTGTGTATGGGTATATGGGCATCTGTTGGCTCCTACTAGTTATATATGGAGGTAGGTGTTGATCAAGATGGAATCTGTTCCTCTAAGTAAATAGAGATAAAATCCTATGTTCATTTAATTGTTCTTGATGTTTCAAGTTCCTGGCCAGGACAGATAGATTTATTCAGAAAAGAGTTTCTGATGAGAAAATCTTTTAATCAAGAATTGGAATTAAAAGAGAACATAATATTCATAGCAAATGGAGTTTGACATAAACCATGACTCAATCTTGAGTTGGGATTTTGTATCAGAGAGATTCTAGTGCATGGTAACATATGATTATAGGTTCATTTAAGGTAAACCTTATTACTAATTGGGTGGCCATGGCATGCTATGCTAGGTGTTAACCATGGTCTATGAGGTTCATAAAATGATTTAGAGAAATCATTTATGGTAAGAAAGAGTTCTGATGATATTAAAAGTTGATATCATGTCTCATTGCCAATTAGTGATGAGCCTAGTAAGTCACACACATACACAAGTTATCACCTATTTAAATATGATTTAATTAATTAATTAAAGAGTTTAATTGATTAATTAAATAGATTTGGTTTGCAATTAAATTGCAAAGTCCCTAGCATGACTTGAAACCAAATCTAGATTATTGGATGTGTAGTATAATTTAAATTTATATTTAAAGTGTTTAAATATGAATTTAATTGATGAGAAATTAATTAATAGAGATTAATTAATTAATTTATATTTGATATAAATTAATTAGAAGAAGAAAATAATTATTTTGGGTTAAGAACTCAAAATTAAGACACAGGGCATTTTGGTCATTTCACGATTGTGACACGTGGCACCATGAGATGGTGACACATGGCATAACACATAAGCTTGCCAAATGTTTTTTTAATCATGTAAGATGATTAAAATCAAGATTAAATATAGGTTTGACACTTGGCACAATGTGATTGGGTCACTTAAACCTAGAGCTAATCAAAAGGTGACATGTGGCTAGGGTTTAATGTGTTAACCTAGCTATTTAAGTGTGGTTATGAAAAGAAAACATAACTAGCAGCCTCTCCTCTCAATTGTCACGCCACTTTGAGCCTCTCCAGCTATTTCTCTTCATCTCTTATCAATTCAAAGAGATTAGCCATCAATCTCTTGAATTAAGAACACTAGAAATTGTTTCTAGTGTTCTGTTTACATCTCTAATCTCTTAAAAGGCAGAACTTGAATTTCTAATTAATAGAAAAGGCTTTAGAAGCTGTTCAAGGGCTGCCATAGGTGTTCTTGGTGTGGACAAGCTAGAGGACAACATCCGTGTCTGAAGACGAATCTCAAAGGCGCAGAACACTGCGGCACATCAAGAGGTTAGTGTAATCGTTCTTGATTTAATCTAGGGTTCTAAAATTAATCTGATTAATTTTAAAATCTTAAATGGCAAATACAGATCCAAAAACATATTAAAAGAGTTTTAATATGTTGTTTATCATTGAAATCAAATAGATAAAAATAAATCTTGCATGGTGCATGTGACCCTAGGTGAAAATTTTTGAATTCAATGGTATAATCTTGTGTTTTTCACGCTTCCGTTCCTTCAATTGGTATCAGAGCCACTATATTTGCCATTTAGATTGTTGATTATATGATTTAATTGTGTGTTTGATCATGAGATCAAGAGATTCATTGCTGGTTGGATCATGAGATGTGGCGTCACACATGGTGAAGCCACCATTGGTGGCGGCAATAATGGTTCCTTGGGTGGTTCAAGGTTTGGCTTTTAATTCTGCAATTGTTGTATGATCTAAGGCCTATTCTTTGACTAATTAAAGTGTTTAATTAGTTGTTTTAATCACACAATTAAATTATGATTCAAATCAGAATTTTAAAAATTGTTTGAATGTGATTCAAATCTGAATTTTAAAAGTTGTTTGAATGTGATTCAAATCTGAATTTTTAAAGTTGTTTGAATCATATTTAAATCTGATTTTTTAAAATTGATTCAATAAAATTCAGATCTGATTTTTTAAGAAATATTTGAATGTGATTCAAATCTGATTTTTAAAAAAATGTTTGAATGTGATTCAAATCTGAATTTTTGAAGTTGTTTGAATGTGATTCAAATCTGAATTTTTAAATTTGTTTGAATGAGATTCAAATCTGAATTTTTAAATTTATTTGAATCATATTCAAATCTGGATTTTTAAGTTGAATATGAGATATTCAATTTAATTTAAGTATGTATGTTTTATTTAATTGTTAAATAGTGATATGCATGATGGATGATCATGGACTATAAAAGACCAATGTGATTGGATTTATTTCTTTTATGTTTCTTTGGGATTGTAAATTAATTAATTTATTTTGGGCATGTATTATTAAGTTTGTAATAATTTTTGGGTTGTAATTTCATTTATTTAAGTTCTTGTAAATTCGCCTTGGTATGCCAAGGATTACTATGTAATATTGGATTGCAAGAAGTTCAAGGAGGTCAAGAGCATTGGTGGGACCAGTGGGAGGAATTCAATATCAAGTGTTGATTATGTACTCCTTCAGCAACTCTTGTAAAATGAATGAATGAAATGCACCTAGGAATGCCCTGATTCAATTCTTGGTGGCTCAGAATTGAATCCCTTATAAAGTCCATGATCATACCATATTTACTGCTTATCCATGAATGCATGAGATGTATGGGAATGTATGCAATTATATGATATATGCATGCTAAATGGATAATGTGAAAAGTGAGACCTTAATAGTAATTAGGATGGCTATAAAATCTTCCAAACAAATGATTAAGTTGGAAATGGTATAATTAAAGTAATTATAACATAAGCCCTCCATTGGGGCAATTATTTTAAGAAATTTTAAATAGTTGCATGAGATGCAATTAATTTAAGAGATTTTCTTAAGAATAATTGTTAAGCATGAGATGTTGTAAATATGTAAATGGTTTGGTGGCCAATATTGGATGTACCTGAGGACATTAAAATTATTTGCATAATTACTGGCTCAATGGGATCAACTTAACTAATGCAAGATAAGTCAATAATGGATGTACCTGAGATTTTGAGCATTAGGGGCTAGGTAAAGGATTGAACCTCACATGAGATGTGATGGGCAAGGAGTTGCTCACTTATAGTTTATTGTAATTCCAATAATGGATGTACCTGAGGATGATCAATAGAATTATAAGAATTCAATCACCCACTAGAAATCCATCCAACTATGATTTCCGTTTTCTACTTTGGAAGTGTAGGATTCGCTAAGTTAGTGGGAGGACCAATTTGATTAAAAGACCATAATCATATTTGGTTAATTACATGATACATTTACTAATTAATCTGGTTATTTCTGCAATTAATTTTCTGATATTAATGAGCACAAAACAACCACCACCATCAAATATCCTTGCAAGCATACTTGATCACAACAGGTTGACAGGACCTAATCTGTCTGATTGGCTAAGAAATTTGTAACTTGTCCTGAACCTTGAACATATAGGATATGTTCTAGATTCAAATGTTCCTGGTCCCTTACCTCCAGAGGCCACACAAGAGGAACATGGTACTTTGGACAAGTGGAAGGAGCATGATATGAGAGCTAAGTGTTACATGCTTGCTTCCATGAGTAATAAGTTACAGAAGCAACATGAGAACATGCAGAGTGCGAGTGAGATCCTCCTTCACCTACAAGAGTTGTATGGTGAGCACAGCAGGAATGCTAGGTATGAGATATCTAGATAGCTATTCCGTATGAGGATGTCTGAGGGACAGAATGTTGGAGATCATGTCCACAAGATGATTCGGCTGATTGAGCAGTTGGAACATCTTGACTTCCACATGGATTTCCAACTACTAACGGATTTGATCCTTCAGTCCCTTCCTGAGTCTTTTGGGAATTTTGTGATAAATTTCCATATGACTAGATAGGAATGCACCTTAGCTGGTTTACTCAACATGCTGGTTATTGCCCAAAAGAATATGCCAGGCAATAAAGGAAAAGAGGTAGCTTTGGTTGCATCTTCTTCTGCTGGAAAGTCCAACAAGAAGAAGGGCAATAGGAAAAAGAAACCTCAAATTCCTGGTCCTTCCAAGAAAATAGCTAAACAGAAAAGGAAAACTAAAGCTGATGAAGGCAAAGGAAAGTGTTTCCACTGCCAACAGGAAAGTGTTTCCATTGCCAATAGGAAAGTGTTTCCATTGCCAGTAAAAAAAGTGTTTCCACTGGCCAGAGTATAGTAATCTAAATGAATGCAATGCCATGGTGAAAACTAACTCAAGTTCAAAATATATTTGGCACTTAAGGTTATGTCATGTTGCAGAAGATAGGATTGCAAAATTGGAGAAAATGGGGATTCTATCCTCATTGGGCTCTGAGCCTACTCCAACTTGTGAATCTTGCCTTCAAGGCAAAATGACTAGATCACCCTTTGTTGGACAAGGGCTAAGAGCTGAAAATATTTTGGAACTAATACATAGTGATGTATGTGGTCCGTTTAAAGAAATGGTTAGAGGGGGCTTTCATTATTTTATTACCTTTACTGATGATAAATCAAGGTTTGGGTATTTGTATTTGATGAAATACAAACATGAATCCTTTGAAAAGTTTAAGGAATTTAAATCTGAAGTAGAAAATCAAACAGGAAAAAGTATTAAAGCTCTTGATCGGATCGTGGAGGTGAATATTTGAGTCTTGAATTTGATGAATACTTGAGAGAGCATGGCATTGTTTCTCGGTGACTCCTCCAGAACGCCATACGGTGAATGGTGTATCTGAAAGGAGAAATCATACCCTATTGGATATGGTACGTAGTATGATGAGCTATATTGATATGCCAATCTCCTTTTGGGGATTTGCATTAGAATCAGCTTTATATATTCTGAATAGGATTCCATCAAAATCAGTTTCTTCCACACCTTATGAGATATGGCATGGAAGAAAACCAAGTCTTAAGCATGTTAAGATTTGGGGTTGTCCGACTTATATCAAAAAGTGAACAACGATAAATTGGAGACCGGATCGAGAAGAGGTCAATTTGTTGGATATCCAAAAGATAGTTTTGGATATTATTTTTATTTGCCTACTTCACAAAAGGTTGTGATAAGTAGAGATGCCACATTTCTTGAACAACAGTTTGTTCAAGAAGGAGGCAAAGGAAGGCAATTAGAGTTAGAATTGGAGAATTCTGACCAACCAATAGATCAGATGGATATAGATCCATCTAGTCAACCAATACCCGTTGATGAAACATCTACAGCTGTTCCTCGTAGAACAACTAGGGTATCTCACCCACCAGTGAGATATGGTTTTCTTCATGAAGAAGAACAAGAGTTGTCTACTCATGAAGAAGTAGATCATGGAGATGATCCACTTACCTATGAAGAAGCTATATCAGATATAGACTCTTCAAAATGGATTGATGCTATGAAATCCGAGATTGATTCCATGTATAAGAATCAAGTTTGGGATCTTGTTGACCCACCTGAAGGTATTGTACCTATAGGGAACAAATGGGTTTTCAAGAAGAAAATTGGTTCTGATGGAAAGGTAGAGACCTATAAGGCAAGGCTAGTAGCGAAAGGGTTTCACCTAAGGCAAGGAATAGACTATGAGGAGACTTTCTCGCCTGTTGCCATGCTTAAATCAATTAGGATTTTATTAGCAATAGCTGCATACTATGATTATGAGATTTGGCAGATGGATGTCAAAACAGCTTTTCTCAATGGATACATTGAAGAAAACATTTTCATGGAACAACCTAAGGGATTTGAATCCCAAGATGGTTCCAAGGTATACAAGCTCAAGCGATCCATTTATGGGTTGAAACAAGCTTCGAGGAGTTGGAACATCCATTTTGATGAAGCCATTAAATCTTTTGGTTTTATCAAAAATGAGGATGAGCCATGTGTATATAAGAAGGTTAGTGACAGTGCTATCACTTTCCTTGTCTTATATGTGGATGACATACTGTTGATGGGTAATGATACAGGTATGTTGACGACTATAAAGGTATGGTTGTCAAATACATTCTCCATGAAAGACTTAGGGGAGGCAACCTATATTCTTGGGATTCGCATCTATAGAGATAGAGCGAAAAGAATAATTGGTTTATCCCAAAGTCTATACTTGGAAAAGGTGTTAAAGAGGTTTAACATGCTTGTTTCCAAGAGAGGATTATTACCAGTGAGACATGGTATTCATCTTTCTAAAGAGATATCTCCAAAGACACCAGAAGAAAGAGATAAGATGGCTAGGATTCCATATGCTTCGGCTATTGGAAGTTTAATGTATGCAATGTTGTGTACTAGGCCGGATATCGCATATCTTTATTAGTTTGACTAGCGGTATCAATCCAATCCAGGTTTGGAACCTTTGGATAGTCAAGAATATTCTTAAGTACTTGATAAGATCTATGGATTTTTTCTTGTTTTATGGAAGTGGAGACTTGCAATTGGATGGTTATCACGATTCGATTTCCAATCGGATATCGATGATAGAAAGTCTACCTCTGGATATGTGTTCATTTGTAATGGAGGTGCGATCGGTTGGAAGAGTTCCAAGCGAGCACGCATTGCAGATTCCACTCGAGGCTGAGTATATCTTTGCATCGAATCTTTGCAAAGGAAGTGTTTGGATAAAGAAGTTCGTGTGAGAACTTACGGTAGTTCCTTCCATTGAGTCGTGGTTCCATTACCTTTGTGACAACAATGGAAGCGATCATCTGAGCTAAGGAACTAATGTCTCACCAAAATCCAAACACATAGAAAGGCACTACTACATTATCAGAGATATAGTTGGGCAAGGCGATATAGCCATGCAGAAAAATAACATCAGCTGAAAAATCCAGCTGATCCATTCACTAAGCTTTTGTCACAAGTTCAGTTAGACCGGCATCTTAAGAAGATGGGTCTAAGGTATTGTAATGAATGGCTCTAGTGCTAGTGGGAGATTGTTAGTAGTATGCCCTAGAGCATATCATTTAGTATGTATCTTGTACATAATTTTATTAATAAAAGGCATTTCCACTTTTCCGTTTACATAATATATTTATGTGTAATAGAAAAGGTCCATTGATATTTTGTTAGAAATATTATTCTTAAGTTGTTAAGAATATGAGTGACAATATTTCTAGCACAAAGTATCATAAATAAGTTCACAATCGAGGATACTTCATAATAAGGACATGACTTATCCAGAAAGATTGTATTCATGTTTGTTCCCAAGTTATTTATATGAGATATAAATAAGGTGGAATGGTGAGTCTCATGCCATATAACAAACATAATAGGCACTTATAAATGATAAGTAGGCCGAACCAGTGACACTTATGACAAACACATGGAGTTTACTCTTGTCAATGTTTTGTCATAAATCATATCAGTGCATATAATCTTTAGACACGAGATAGCACAGTTATCTTGTATATAGGTAGTTTGAGTTTGATCTGCTTTCATACTTGTCTGTGTATGGGTATATGGGCATCTGTTGGCTCCTACTAGTTATATATGGAGGTAGGTGTTGATAAAGATTGAATCTTTTCCTCTAAGTAAATAGAGATAAAATCATATGTTCATTTAATTTTTCTTTATGTTTCTAGTTCTGGCCGAGACAGATAGATTTATTCGTAAAAGAGTTTACGATGAGAAAATCTTTTAATCAAGAACTGGAATTAAAAGAGAACATAATATTCATAGCAAATGGAGTTTGACATAAACCATGACTCGGCTTGAGTTGGGATTTTGTATGAGAGAGATTCTAGTGCATGGTAACATATGATTATAGGTTCATTTAAGGTAAACCTTATTACTAATTGGGTGGCCATGGCATGCTATGCTAGGTGTTAACCATGGTCTATGAGGTTCATAAAATGATTTAGAGAAATCATTTATGGTAAGAAAGAGTTCTGATGATATTAAAAGTTGATATCATGTCTCATTGCCAATTAGTGATGAGCCTAGTAAGTCACACACATACACAAGTTATCACCTATTTAAATATGATTTAATTAATTAATTAAAGAGTTTAATTGATTAATTAAATAGATTTGGTTTGCAATTAAATTTAAAAGTCCATATCATGACTTGAAACCAAATCTAGATTATTGGATGTGTAGTATAATTTAAATTTATATTTAAAGTGTTTAAATATGAATTTAATTGATGAGAAATTAATTAATAGAGATTAATTAATTAATTTATATTTGATATAAATTAATTAGAAGAAGAAAATAATTATTTTGGGTTAAGAACTCAAAATTAAGACACAGGGGCATTTTGGTCATTTCACAGTGTGACACGTGGCACCATGAGATGGTGACACATGGCATAACACATAAGCTTGCCAAATGTTTTTTTAATCATGTAAGATGATTAAAATCAAGATTAAATATAGGTTTGACACTTGGCACAATGTGATTGGGTCACTTAAACCTAGAGCTAATCAAAAGGTGACATGTGGCTAGGGTTTAATGTGTTAACCTAGCTATTTAAGTGTGGTTATGAAAAGAAAACATAACCAGCAGCCTCTCCTCTCAATTGTCACGCCACTTTGAGCCTCTCCAGCTATTTCTCTTCATCTCTTATCAATTCAAAGAGATTAGCCATCAATCTCTTGAATACTAATCTCTTTGAATTAAGAACACTAGAAATTGTTTCTAGTGTCCTGTTTACATCTCTAATCTCTTAAAAGGCAGAACTTGAATTTCTAATTAATAGAAAAGGCTTTAGAAGCTGTTCAAGGGCTGCCATAGGTGTTCTTGGTGTGGACAAGCTAGAGGGACAACATCCGTGTCACGAAGACGAATCTCAAAGCGCAGACATTGCAGCACATCAAGAGGTTAGTGTAATCGTTCTTGATTTAATCTAGGGTTCTAAAATTAATCTGATTAATTTTAAAATCTTAAATGGCAAATACAGATCCAAAAACATATTAAAAGAGTTTTAATATGTTGTTTATCACTGAAATCAAATAGATAAAAATAAATCTTGCATGGTGCATGTGACCCTAGGTGAAAATTTTTGAATTCAATGGTATAATCTTGTGTTTTTCACGCTTCCGTTCCTTCAAGAATTAGGTGCATCCATTAATGTCATGCCAAAATCTATTTATGCATCATTGAATCTAGGACCTCATAATGAAACTAATATTGTCATTCAATTAGTTGATAGATCCAGTGCTTACCCTTATGGTGTAATTGAGGATGTGTTAGTGTGTGTGGATAACTTGGTTTTTCCTGCTGACTTTTATGTGCTTGATATAGAAAAGAGTGAAACACCTCTTATTTTGTTAGGAAGACCATTTCTGAAAATAGCAAGGGCTAAGATTAACACATTTGATGATAGTGTTTCTTTGGAATTTGATGGTGAAATTTGCAAATTCAATATTTATAATGCCATGAAATATCCAAGTGATGATGATTCAGTATGCCATTTAGATGTTGTTGATTCTTGTGTTCGTGATGTTATTGATTTTGCTACTAATGATCATTTGAAGTTAGCGCTTATGCATGGCATTATCCTAAAAATGCAAAAATTCTGAATGATATTTTTGTGATGAATGTCGAATTGAAGGAGACACATGAGGACTTAGTCTCTGCACCACAGGTAAAGTATGGACATAGATTTGAAGAGTTACCTATTTCTCATATAAAGATTTTACCTTCTATTGTGTAGGCATCTCAATTGGAATTAAAACCTCTTTTGGATCACCTCAAGTATGTGTACCTAGGAGAAAATGATACACTTCCTGTAATAATCTCTAATAAGCTCACATTGAAGCAAGAGAAAAAGGTGATTCAGGTTTTGAAGGAGCATAAGAGTGCTATTGGGTGGACCATTGCTAACATAAAGGGAATAAACCCTTCCAGTTGTAAGCATAGGATTCTTTTGGAGAAGGATGCCAAACCTGTTCGTGATGCACAAAGGAGGCTAAATCCGCCTATGATGGAGGTAGTGAAGAAGGAGATTGTCACACCCTACCCCTTAGTAAGATGTAACATGATTCCGTAGTACATCTAATGATTTACCGTACTTCGCCTACCAGTAACCCATTAAATATACTACAAGGGATTTTAAAACATTTTTCTTACATTTTGGAAGTGGTGAGCATTTTGGTAGGAAATAAAAACATTTAATTGAAGTTTGAAAACTAGTTAAGATTTTTTTCCCATTTTATTTTTCCGTAAATTTTATAAAAATTTCAGTAGAGTGCTGTCTGTATTTGGGAAAAACAGTTCTTCAAAACCTGTGAAAAACACTTCCAAATAATTAATTTCAACCCCATTTGCAACCACCAAACTTCAAATCAACAGCAATAGCAACACTTCAATTCAAAATCCAAATTTCAAATCAAGAATTGATATCTCAAAACATTTCATAAACTCATGCACATTGCATTTTAAATATTTAATTTACATTCATAAGTTAATTTACAGACGCAAAATCTCAAAAATAATATTATTATATATTGACTGTACAACTGCTCAATTTACCTTAATACATATGACACTAAACCATTTACATCAAAATAATTACAAAGGTATTAACAAATACCCGTACAAAAATTCTTCAACTGTGCTCCTTTCTGACTGTAGCAACTTACTCTGTTGCTATGTCCCTTTCTCTATCTGCGACAGCAAAGAAAGCTATCGCTGAGTATAAAAATACTCAGTGGTGCATAATAAATATTAAATGCAAAATATAAAACATTTGTTATTAATTCATAGTTCAAATATTTCACAATCACATTTCACAAATTGTTTTAAATCACATTTATAACAAATCACAATTTAAACATTTCACAAATTTCAAAACTTAATATAACACAAATTTGATCAAACAATTTAATAATCATAGTGTTGCCAATCAATAACACATCTTAGGCCATGACACAAAATTTCCAAACATGCCGTGTTGTACACCACGAAAAGGCAAACTCACCCCACTAATCGAAATCAATGAGGGAGGTGGCTAGCTAGCTAATGAGTACTCATCCAAACTCACCTCCTGACTGGGAAGCCAAAGAGGGAGGAATATAGTCAAACTCACCCCATAAATGGAGGAGGAACATAATAAGGGACTACCATACCAAGTGTGAATCAAAACAATTTAAAACTATGATGTTCAATTATAATTGATACAATAATTAAACAAACTTCATTTCAAATCTCCATTTCTAAAGTAGGCAACACACAAATTCTCAAATAAAAATTTCCAAGGCCATAACCAAATTCAAAACCATATTGTTCAAATATTTTATACAAATCAATAAATAATTTTCATTTCAAATTTCCATTGTAAAATAGGCAACACAAAATTCTCGAAATTCATAATGAATAAAACACATTCAAAATGTATAACAAATCAATTTTCATTGTGAAAACTATAATTTAAAAATTTTTGTGCACCAACCTGATGTGAGTCGCCTCTAAGCCTTGACTCAGTTTACCCTATCCTTTTTCAGATCTTTTTCAGCTGAAACACGAAATTTATAGTGTTTCGGTATCTTATCTCACAATAATTCTTATAATTAATTTATATATGTTCAATTCTAGCTCTAATATGCTTAAACTTACATTCTTGAAATTTTTCATGTTGAGGTTACTATTCGTGTACTATTCAAGTCAAAATATTGACTTTCTTATGCTTAATAGGTATGGGAAATCTAATTTTTCAGTTCAAACAAGGTCACACACACCATTTGACTAATTCTCCAATTTTTGTCCTCCAAAACCCTAGGTTCCAAAATCCTAACTCACTTAATTTGTTACATTTAATTAGTTCCAAGCATACAAACACCATTTCTCAACTCATTCAACCTTTCTAACATGTTTAATTCAATCAAACTCATGCAAATCACATCCCAACATAGGCTGGCCGAATTTTCCTTTGGTCCTCCAAAGATGTTTTCATTTCATTTAAGTATTTTTCTAGACTTATTCAACTATAAACACAATTAATTCAACTAGAAATTTAAGTTTAGCTTACTAACCTTAATATAGCTTTTCAATCTTCACTTCTTTCAACTTTTTCTTCTTTCTTTCTCCTTTAATCTTCTTTTCTAGTTGCCCAAACAAATTTTAATTATGGAACTTGCAATTTCTATGGCTAAATTTTTGGTTTAGAAAGCTTTAAAATAAGCTTTCATGGTGGGATTAATGGAAGAGATGAGAGAGAGAAGAGAGTGAGGCGGCACATTTTTTAGAAGAAGACCAAAATGGCTTTTTTTTCTTTTAATTTGTTATTTTTATGTATATTTATCCCAACATTGACTTAGTCAATTAAATTAATTAAAGTATAATTAATTGTGACCTCATTTTGGCATCATCATGATGATGTCATTAATCCTTTATTCTTTTTTTCTATTTTTATTTATTTTTTTATTAGTTCTTTAATTTAATTCTCGATTCCAAAATTTTCTTTTCTCCAATTTTATTTGACAGTTAGGTCAGGAGTCAGCTCTAGGGGTGAATTGGCCAAATTGCCCCTCGCCGGTTCGACCCGGTTTGCAAATAATTCAATATTTCTTTCGGATCCCTGACCTAATTATTTGACCGACTTAACAATTCTTTTTCATGATTTTCTCTCTTTCATTGTGTTCGCAATAGTCCTAAGGACAACGGCGTCACATTTTATGTTTGAAATTCGAGTTTAAATTGACCTCGCAGTCCTTCCCGAGAAGGTCACCCATCGCTGTGACTCTCGGCTCATTTAACTTCTTGTGTTCTATTTTTCTTATTTATACTTAACTAATTGACAATTACTAATTATTTGTATTCAGGGCTTATCTAGTTGTCTTAGATGTGGTTCTAATCCCCTTAATTATCTGGACTGACACCAGTCACCGGAATAGTGAAATATACCAGGCTATGCAAATAGAGGTGTTACAGAGATATTGAAGCTCCTAGATGTTGGAATAATCTACCCTATTTCTGACTCAAAGTTGGTAAGTCCTATTCATGTGGTTCCAAAGAAAACAGGTATTACTATTGTAAAGAATAAGGATAATGAAATGGCACCCACAAGAATCCAAAATGGATGGAGAGTGTGCGTTGATAATAAGAAGTTAAATAATGCCACGCATAAGGATCTCTTTCCATTACCATTTATGGATCAAATGCTCGAAAGGTTGGTTGGTAAGTCTTTTTATTATTTTCTTGATGGATATTCTTGTTATAATCAAATTTTTATTGCACAAAAAAGATCAAGAGAATACTACTTTCACATGGCCCTTTGGCACCTTTGCTTATAGGCGCATGCCCTTTGGGTTATGCAATGCACTAGCAACTTTTCAAAGATGTATGGTTAGCATATTTTCAAATTATGTAGAACACATCATAGAGGTTTTCATGGATGATTTTACCATATATGGAAACTCTTTTGACGATTGTTTAGCTAACCTTGCATTAGTACTTAAGAGATGTGTGGACACAAACCTTGTCTTGAACTATGAAAAGTGTCATTTTATGGTTGATCAAGGTATTGTGTTAGGCCATGCAGTTTCGACCAAGGGACTTGCTGTTGATAAATCTAAGATAGATATCATTACATCTTTGCCATATCCTACATGTGTTAGAGATGTTAGATCTTTTTTAGGTCATGCTAGATTTTATCGTTGATTTATAATTCTTCACCTTTATGCGCATTACTTGTAAAAGATGTAGTGTTTAATTTTGATGATAAATGTAAGCATGGTTTTGACAGATTGAAAGAGTGCTTAACTTCTATCCCTGTCATCCAACCTCCTAATTAGAATTTACCTTTTGAGATTATGTGTGAGGCTAATGATTATGCTGTTGGTGCTGTTTTAGGATAAAGAATTGATAAAGCTTCACATGTAATTTACGATGCTTCGAGGACATTGGATGAGGTGCAAAAGAACTATACCACCACTGAAAAGGAGCTTTTTGCTATTGTATTTGCTTTAGAAAAGTTCAGATCCTATTTGCTTGGTACTAAAGTGATAATATATTCTGATCATGCAGCTTTGAAATACTTGTTGCGCAAAAAGGAGGCTAAACCAAGGCTGATTAGGTGGATATTATTACTTCAAGAATTTGACCTAAAGATTAGAGACAAAAAAGGGGCTGAGAATAATGTGCTTGACCACCTAAGTAGGCTACCAAGAGAACAAGAATCTTTACCCCTACATGAGCTTTTCCCTAATGAGCATCTTTATGCTCTAGAGAGTAGAGTACCATGGTATGCTGATAATGTTAATTGCATTGTTACTAATACTTTACCCTCTCATTTGACTAGGGCTAAAAAGGACAAGATAAGGAGTGATTCAAAGTATTACTTCTGGGATGATCCTTATCTATGGAAGCAAGGTGGTGATGGAATAATAAGGTGTGTTACTGAATCTGAATTTCATTCTATTATTTCCTTCTGTCATGAATTTGAAGCTGGTGGACACTTTAGACCATAAAAAGTTGCACTCAAAGTGATGGAGATTGGGTCTTATTGGCCTACATTGTTTAGAGATGCATACCTCCATTGTAAGTCATGATAAATGCCAAAGAACAAGTAACATCTCTTCTAGAGATCAAATGCCTCTTACTAATATCTCTTTTTGTGAAATTTTCGATGTTTGGGGCATTGATTTCATGGGAACCTTTCCCAAATTTTTTGGTTATGAATACATACTTTAGCAATTGAATATGTGTCCAACCGGGTAGAAACTATTTCCATAAGAAAAAATGATGGTAAGACTGTTGTGGAATTTGTTAAAGCTTTTATCTTTAATAGGCATAGAATTCCAAAAGCTCTCATTAGTGGTAGAGGTACTTATTTTTATAATAAAACTGTTGAGGCTCTTTAGAAAAAAATATCATGTTTCATATAAGGCATCTACTGCATATCATCCTCAAACTAGTGGACAAGTTAAATTTTCAAATAAAGAGATCAAATCCATCTTAGAAAAGACAGTCAATCCTCTTAGGAAAGATTAGAGTTTGAGGTTAAATGATGCATTATGGGCATAAGACAGCTTACAAAATGCCAATAGGTATGTCACCATATAAACTGGTTTATGGTAAAGCTTGTCACTTACCTGTGGGACTTGAACATAAGGCTTATTGGGCCATAAAATGTTGCAACATGAACATAAATGAATGTGGTACACATAGGAAGTTGCAATTATAAGAATTAGAAGCCATAAGGAATGATGCCTATGAAAATATGATGATTTATAAAGTAAAGACTAAGGCATTCCATGACATGAGGCTTCAGCCTAAGAAGTTCAAGGTGGGACAAAGAATGCTTCTCTACCACTCTAGACTTTGTCTATTTCCTAGTAAGCTTCATTCTTATTGGCTTGGTCCTTACATTTTTACTAATGTTTATGACTATGGTGCAGTGGAGATCAAGAGCGAAGCTATCGGAAAAATGTTCAAAGTTAATGGCCATCGTTTGAAACCCTACTATGAAAAATTCCAAGAGCAAAAAGGTGATGAAGTCATGTTAGAGATTCCTTCCTATGAGGAGCCGAATATGGAAAAGTGATAACACATTATCATGTCTTAGCATAAAGACAACGTTACATGGGAGGCAACCCATACCATTTCAGATTTGCTTTCTCATTCCCTTTTCTCTTTTATTTTTAAGTTTAGTCTAGTTTTCTTTTCCCTTACATTGAGGACAATGCAAATTTCAAGTGTGGGGGAGGGAAATTGTGTTGTGTTTTATGTTTATGTGTGATTTTGTGCATCAATTTTGCTTCAATTAGATGTTGCGCAACATATAAAGAAAAATAGGTAAATTTTTTAAAATTTCAAGAAAAAATGCGCATGACATATAGTTCATTAATGTGTATATTACATGTGAGTTTAGATTAGTTTAAGTCTGTGTTAGGTTCTTGCCATGAATTGAGAAGATTATGCATGCTATAAGTGAACCTTGATTGAATTATTAGGGTGATTATGAATAGAGAGGATGAATTAAATTACAAAGTTTAGTCTTTCTTAATATGATGATCAAATTAAAGAGTTAAGTATGTCTATCTAGAGAATTAAAATCTTTTATGTGAGCTTATTGAGCCTAAAGATTGAAACATCAATGTCAATCTCTTTCTTGCTGTGTGATATAATTCATGCATAATTTTTTCCTCTAGAATTTCCTTTACATACTTTTCAAAGACTACATTTATAAATTGTATGCATGCATTAAAATGATAAAGGCAAATTAGGGATAACCACTTGACTTAAATTAGCCTACCTATATGATAACTATAAGTTATCCCATTAGTGAGCCAATTTTGAGCCTACATTATACCTATTCTTTATTATAAACTCACTAATTTGAGTCATGAACTTGAAAAACAAAGTTATCACCCTATCAAGGAAATTGGTAGAGCATTAGAGCATATGGGATTATGGTGTGGCTATGAAATAAAAAGAAAGATGGTGATGATATGTTGCATCATTCTTATCAAAATAAAAGTGTAAGCACATCAATTCAAAAAGAAGGCCGAATGATTCTTATCAAAATAAAAGTGCAAGTACGTCAATTCAAAAAGAAGCCTGAATGCATAAAGAGAGAGAGAGAGAGAGAGAAAGAGAGAGAGAGAGAGAAGAAGAAGAAGAAGAAGAAGAGAGAGCCTTCAAATATAAAAGAAGCACTAATGAAGGCACACTTTAATTATCTTGATATAACATATATCATATAGTGGAAATTTATGTATAAAGGAGTAGAGGAAATAGCTTGTGGATTATATTTACACTCTAAAGAACATGTTATGAATGGTATATCCTTAGTGTTCTTAATGCTCTACTACTTTCATTAATATTTAACTCCTTACCTTTGTTTCATACCTTTTACCTTAGCCCCATTACAATCAAATGAAAAGACCCTTTGATTTTTACATGTGAGCAATTTTTTAGTAGTGGGGATTAGATGGACCAGCAAGCTTATTGTAGGACACGATTGTCTAATGAATTTGAGAGCTTAAACACTTAACTGAAACACCCTAGTGAGGATTCTCTTAGTGGGTATGCTTTGCTTTTTGAGGAGATCGATGTATTAAGCTGAGATTACACTTTTTAAGAAGACAAGACCTTAATATGAATGATTTCTTTAATGGTTTAATCAAACTTGTGCATGGCATGCATGATTTTTGATATTCATAGTAAGATGTGTTAGTTGAGTTTAGATTTAAATTTGTTTGAGGACAAATAAAGGCTAAGTGTGGGGGAATTTGTTGAGTGCATTTTATGCACACTTTTATGCTATAATCCTTAGTCTTTTTGTTATATTTTCATGATTTATATAATCTCTTAGGTTAAATTTTTATGATTATAGGTCACTTAGGATCCTTATGAAGAATATGTGCTCAATTGTAACAATTTATGCCATTTTTGCACTTACGGGTAATTTGGCCTAGAATTGTATTTTATGTTTTTGACCTTGATTGATGTTCTTCTATATTTCTCTAAGGTTAAAGAAAATTTTGGGTTGAAAAAAATTCAATCTTAGTTAAGTTTGGGCTTAATTTGCATGTTCTGGACATTTAAGGGCATTTTGGGCATATATTATATTTTTGTCATGGTAGATGCATAGTAAAACGTGTAAGACATGTTTATTGGGCTTTTAAATGTGTTTTTATGATGTCTTAAATCAATTTTGGACTTTTGGTTTTAATTTGGACATATGTCTAGTAAAGGCCTTAAGTTGATTAAACATGTCTTAATATGGGCCCATGTGTGAAGTGTCTTATTTAATTTCTGTTGTAGGCTTATAAAATGCATATTTCATTTTGGGCTTAAGTAGTAGTAACTAATGTTTAATGGGCTTATTAATAGGCTAGGGCTTTTAATTGCATGACATGTGTCATAAGTTAATTAAACATGTGTTAATTAGTTCATTAATGTGTTGGCATCATGTGATTAGCCAAGCATGTGAAAAATGTGCATATGTGAGTGAGTGCATATGTGTGGCGTGTGGATGGATAGAATTAAAGATGAGTTTGCTTTCTTTTCCTTGTTGCTTCAGAATGCCTAATCCCTATCCTAGTTTACTTAAGATGGGATTTATCTTTCCTGTGGGATAAGGTGATGACATGCATGGACCAATGAGGAAAAGACATATGGCACTCCAACCAACCAGAATTTGCCATGCCAACAAGAGCTCAAACCATGTTCACACCACTATGAAAAATTCAGCTAACATCAAAAATCATGCTTGGAGTTGGATTCTGATCTCCACATCTTCATGAACTCTCTTCAGCTAATCACATGTAAGATAAATGTGAATCAACCAATCAGATTTAAGCAAAAAAATAAAGCTAAATCCTCCCATGAAGAATTTGGCCAAGGCATGAAGTCTTATTCCTAATGGAATTTTCACCTAGCAACACTATATAAAGGGGCCTTAGGAATGATGAGAGAACACACACTTGCATTAGAAATTTCATACTTATCCCCTCTCTCTCATAGTGGTCGAATACTACTCAAGAAAATCTAGGGATTTTTACATTAAAGATTCCCTAGGTTTTTGGAAGTACAAGGAGGCTACCATTGTGCATACATCATAGCATACTTATAACTGTTTTTAAGTTGAAGAATTGAGTTGTTTGGAGCATCATACCTTACATTGGCAAGGAGTTACTCAAGTTGGAGATTTGTTTGGCACAACCTTAGTGTGGCTGCATATTCATCTTGGTGTATCTTCAAAGGATTTCAAGTGTATTCAATTAAGGAATATGTTTTCCATAACTCTATCTCTTTTATTTTGTGTTTTGTTTTTAGTTATGTGTGAGTAGATTAGATTCTTAGCATAGATGCCATAAAGCTACCAAGTTAACATTATGAGACCTTGATTTTGTTTTAATGATAAAGCTTAATTTTGTTCATACATTCATATACTTTTGTGATTGAATCAATGAATACACGTTATTAGGGTACACACTAATTTTCACGTGATTCTAAAGCTAGTTTAATTAACTTAATCCGTAATTGTTAAGTTGATTATTCAAAGTGGCAGCAATTAATATGTTGAGTATTTATCATTATTAATTGAAAGTATATGAGCTAGGATAAGTGTTTATGCACATGTCATCTATACTACCTTGTTTTGATGATATCTCTTTGGTACATTAATGCAATCATTGAATTTAATTCACATGTATAATGGGATGGATCATATGATAAGGGGTTAGTTATACTCATTGGCTAATTAATATAAGCTTAAGAAGAGATAGAAGTAGTTACGCATGTGATACTCCACAATCAAATTGTATAAACTAAATCAACTTAATTTTGATCCATGATTAATGTTAACCAAGTAGTGGAATTGGTTATCTATGCTAAGGTTTATCATATCACTGTTTTAGCATCAAACTCATTCATCTTAGTGTCTTGCATACATTAGATATTTAGTAGATTAGTTTTTAGATTGTTATTTCTATTTTCTCTGCATAACCAAATCATACCCCCCCCCCCCCTAATTTTGTTAGTATTAATTAGTTTTAGTTTATTAGTTTAGTTACTTCTGAGATTGAATTAGCTTAATTACACATTCTTTGTGGGAACAATATCCTATTTGCCCTTATTACAAGTTAATTGGATTAGGATAAATAGTAATTTAATTGGTGACCTCGACACTCATCACTAATGCTCTTTAGGGGGGAGCAACTAGTTGGCCAGTGCTAGGCCCAACTAGTCACCAGTTATTGAGTCCATGTCCCTCATGTCCCCTTACTCCTTGTAGGTTTCCCCCTTACCTATAAGTGATGTGAGCATTGCTTGTCTCCTTGTATTGATTATGCTATATGAATGAAAGAAGTAACCTATTCATTGAATGTTCTTACTTTGTTGTTTAATGTACTTATTATGCTTGTGATGCTTTGCTATATGAGATATTTGTGATGTGTTCCTTATTGGCTTGCCAAAGCCCCATGCTAATATAATACTCATTTTGATCCACAGATTATTGTGAGATTCTCTTGGCTAACTTGTCTTGAAAGAGTTCAAGCCAAGTGCCATATGGTCCCAAATGGGCGCTAATACCTGGGCCTGTGATAGTAATGACATCTTCAAAAACACCATTCATCTTAAATGCATCACAAAGTGTAAGAAAACATTATTGGTGATCCTCCAAATTGAGTTTGTTGAATCATCTAGAGCCATGCCCGTTTCAATTCAAAATTGGTGGCATCGATTATTGGTCTGGTTACGCTCGATTGGAATCCTCAAATAGTTGGGGCTTATAGTCTCTCAAAGGTTTTGGACGATTGTCTGCCATGGTTGAAGTTTTAGCTTTCTATTGCTTCTTCCCTCTTTTGATAGCTCTAAGAGTTTTGTCTATTTCTGGATCCAATTCAAGTAGTTCTTCTTCTGGTTTAGTTTTAGTCATAAACTAAACAGAAGATCCTAAAAAAGAGTTAAAAGAACAAAATAAAATAAACTAATAAAAACTGTAACACCCCAAAGTTCGGTAGTGCGTTCTGCTGCTCCGGTGACTAGTGTTGTCCGGACAGCTAGGATGCCTAGAACCGTACTTCGATATGAGTGAGGAGACATAAAATAATGAAATACAAGAAAAGAAAGTACAAGAAAAACAAAGAAAAAATGATAGCAAAGAAATGTGATCAAGTTAAGCAGTAGGAAACCTAACGATGGGTGACTTGCAGGAAACCACGGCGTGGGACGTTGACTAATACTGGTGGGGAACCCTGGAAAACATTTTTAGGACTTAAATAGAACCTTATTGAAGAATAAATATCATTAGAAAGATCAAAGAAAAATTAAATAATTAGTACAAAGAAAAGTGAGAAATTGAAAAACAGACAAAACCCGGTATTACCGAAAAATCGGGAATGCAACCCGAACAGGGGCATTATGGTCATTTGACATCCCGAAGTGTCTTTTGACCTAAATGTCCATCAAAAATAAATAATATTACACGTAGAAAATGAAATGAAAAATTAAAAGAGGGGTACCTAATACAAATAGCCAAAAGTGGGGTGAAAAATGTGTAAATAACACATTTAAACTTATTTTATGATATAATTTAAATGAGTGGACCACTAAGGGAATAAAATAAAACAAAGAGGGGCAGCTGTACTTCCACTAAACCAACAGAAACTTCATCTTCCTCATTTGGATTCAAAGTTGCCGAATTGAAGAAAATGGAAACCACCATGGCCATTTTTCATGCAAGCTCTCTTAACTCTCCATTTTCAACTCCAATCTCTTAGGTTCCTTCATGAAACTTTGTCTACTCATCACAAGGAAGAGTTTGATACTAAATTTGAGAAGTTTAAGCAAGGTTTAACAAGCTCCAAGCATAAGGTAAGTTCATAATTTTGAAGATAGCTTTGTTAAGTTTTGTGTGCATGTTATGGGTGTTGGTTTTGTGAAGGAAAATTTTGAGTTTGAAGAGTTATTGTTGTTTTCATTTTGGACAGCCATGGAGTCACGTTTTTGATGAGATATTTGTGAATATAATTGATGAGAAATGATGTTGATCATGGTGATTTAATATCCTAGTGAATTATTTCACATATATATGGTGATTTATGCACTTGGATGGGAAATGGTAAATTGTAGGGCACTTTGATGTTGAAGGACAATTTTCGGCAGCTTGGGAACCCTTGAATAATTGTATGTATTGATGGAAGTGTTGGCAGAATGTTGACATAGAAGAATTGATGAATGTATATGTAAATTAGTAGTGGAGATTATATGTAATGATTAGGTGTATTTATGTACATATATTGCTAAATTTGGACTTTGTGGTTTAGGGTTGTATTTGATGTATTGAGAATGTTTGTATTCTGTCCAAATTGACCATAGTAAGAAGTGATAAATGAATATGGAATGGTATAAAATCAGAATTAGGTATGGGGATTTAAAGTAGAGCAAGTTAAATGTGTGTTTGAATTGGGGTTTGAAAGACATATAGAGGGCAGTGTGCAAATAGACCTATAACTTTAAATGTGTAACCTCAATTGGTATGAGACCAATTGGAGGTGAAACTAGGCACAAAATGTGCCAACTTTCATTGAGAAAACATACCAAAATTCTGCTTGCAAGGTGACCTAAGAAAATGACCAATTCGGATTAGGTGCAATTAGGACCTGAAAAATGACCAATTGGGCAGCAGTGAGTGTTTAGGCCATAACTCACTCAAAACAGGTCCAATTGACCTGAAATTTTAACCATGAATAGTTAAGACCCATACCTACAAGTCTTATGAAGACACCAAAGCCCAGAAATAACCATAAGCAAGTCAAACAACTTGCACAAGTTCGGGTCCAAAAACTGGCCGAACCAGAGTTGACCAAATTGACCTAAAATTGACCTAAATTGATGCCATTTGACCAGAAATAGTGTAATGACCATAACTTGGTCAACTTAACTCGGATTGACCTGAAATTTTGCCCCGCGTGCAATAAGACATAGATCTACAAGTTTGTAGTTTTGACTGAAACCCGAAAACCGAGGGAACTAGGCCGTCCGGCTAGGTCAAACCAGTATCCCGGAATCCAGCAAGTTGCATTAAAATGCACTAAACAAGGAAACGAGTTTGGGAAAACGTACCAAACCTAAAACCCTATCGAGTGTGACATATTAATGACACTAAAACCTAATTTACCTAAAACGCATCGAGGGTCGGTATATTAGGTGATTAAGCAAATAAAGGTATTCAGTGAATTGTTTATCGAACATTATCGTTAGAGGCAAATTAATTTAGCACTGAAACATTTCAAATTGTGTTTCTCAGTTAACAAGGACTTAGCAAAAGGGAAAGAAATACTGAGTCAGGACCAGGAGACAAATATCAGAGGTTTGTGCACAGCTAGTTTTTAACTGATTTTACTTTGAATATTTCATATGATTAAATGACATATTTTTCTTATGTATTATGTTTAACAAGCATTGGATTTAATTCAATGATTATTGAAAATTGTTATAGTATGTATGAATTCAGGTTTGTGAAATGCTATTTCCACAAGTATTAAGCATTGTTACGGATTGAATAAATTATGTTTTAGAAAATTGTGATAGAACATGTTTTGAATTGTGATGGCAATTTTCATGGAAAAATGCAATTGTATGATTTGAATTGTGATGAGCATAAAACTTTATTGGATATTGAAATTGACTTTGAATCGAATTGTATTGTGATTTATGCTCACTAAATGGATTGTGATATTGTTTTATATCTCACTATAGATGCTTGACTAGGTTATTACCCGTCTCTCTCATTTGTTGAGAAGACAATGGAGTTAGTTGTATTTTGATTACCATGGTACGTGCACAGGCTTAGATTTTCCTCTGATTTGAGGTTAGATCTAAGTTTATTTTATCGTTATGGCCCTTGCGGAAGATTCATTATTGTGATGGTACTGTGCACGATGATTCGACCTCCCCGACCATAGGGAGTTAGAATCTGATTCGACCTCCCCGACCATAGGGAGTTAGAATCACATCGAATATGGCCCTTTCGGATTAGTCTTGCATATTAGTGAGATAAAGATTGATTTTTGAGATACAGAATGGCTTTTGAATGGTAAGAAATTGTGATTTCAATTATGGTTTATGTATAATTGATTTTGTTGAATTACTTAAATGGTTAGTCATGGTTTGATAAATTGAATTTTGTGATCAAAGTCATTTATACAAATGATTTACATTATTGGCAACGAATATTTTGAGTTTTGAAATTTGATGAGTATTCAGATTCTCAATTTATTTACTGTAAATTTTGTCAATGTATATTGTACTATGTTTTAAATTATAGTTGTGCACCACTGAGTTCACCACTCAGCGATAGCTTTGTATGCTGTCGCAGGTAAGAAGAGCATAGAGCAGTAAGTAAATTTCCTTGAAGATATATTCGATCGGCTCGGGTATATCATAGGTATACCCATGTACATAGGTTTTGATGTATGCATGTAATAATATGTATGTAAATTATTTGAGCAGTTGTATAGAAACTCTTGTAAAATATTTTGGTATGTAATTAAATGTAAATTATTGTAAATGTAAATTTGAGATTTCATTTACTTGAATAGTTTTGTATTATATTTCTTGTATCTCAGTCTTTGAAAAATCATTGCGGATTTGAGTTGAGAAAAATGTTGTGTTGAGAAATATGTTGGAGTTGAGATTTGCAAATATATATTGAAGTGCTTTTTATGAGTTTTACAAGAAGCTGTTTTATCCAAAATACAGATGGCATTACGCCAAAATTTTCTGAAACTCCAAATAAGTCAAATGTGTTAGTTCTATCACTTGATTCACAAAAGTTGTTAAAACACATAAATAGTGCTCACCATTGTAAAAGAAGTAAGAAAAGTTTTGAAAATCCCTTGTAGTGTATTAATGGGTTATCGATGAAGCGGAGTTGGTAATTCATTAGGTATACTACGGGATCATGTTATACCTTCTGGAGGGTAGGGTGTGACATGTTTTAGTGGTATCGAGCAATGGTTTTAAAGTAAATTTTGAATCATCAATTTGAAATCTTTTTGTCAGTAACTACAATCGCTCAAATGTTTCATACATATAGTACATTTACATCATAAATGTGAACTAATGGAGAGGAATCTCCTTGTGTTGGTTGTACAGGAATAGAAAATTCTGTGAGAAAAATGGAAGAGAAGAATGAGATAATAGAAACGATGCAGTAATGGCAGAAGAACAAGTTGAAGCCCCAGCTCCACAAAATGTCGAAGGCCTGACTGTACCAGTTTTACCGGTACAAATTACTGCACAAATGGCCCAACAAATGGCCACTTTCTTTCAACAAATGGCTAATAATCTGTCAGCCCAAGCCCAAGTACAAACCCAACCCCCACAAGGGCAGTGTGAAATGGAAAAGAGGGAGAAACCTATGGGTCAGAGTTCGAACAGTAATTTGAGAAAGAGAAAAGAATTTGAGGAACCCCGAGCTCAGGGATACGATAGAGGTGGATCATTAAGACAGAGACCACCAAGGTCCAGTCGTCGAACAACTAGAAGTTCCTACCCTTCCCGCCAATGTAAAACTTGTGGAAGATATCATGGAGGTATTTGTCGTAAGGCCTCTGGAGCCTGTTACAATTGTGGAAAACTTGGACACTTTGCTAAAGATTGTACTAAACCACCTCAATCTACTCTCCGGAGTTCACAGACCGTCAGTCAGAGTCAAGATAGAAATAGAGTTGGTACTCCTCACTACTATAACACAGTGAATCAACCCGAATATAGTAGCGCACCAGTCGGAGTGTCCACTATGCGCCAAGTAAAAGGAGCAGAAACTTCAGATGTAGCTGCTGGTAAGTTCTTAATTTTTGAAAGAAACAATTAGTTATTATTTGATCCCAGCACTACTTAGTTGTGTGTTAGTGTCAGAACTATAGGTTCTGTTGTTATTCCTTTACATGGAAATGAATTTTGATGTATTAGTGACTAGTCCTTTAGGATAATAACTATAATAACAAGTATGGTTGACATTAATTTTGGAAGAATTGTTAGCTAAAAGTTTTTTCTGACATACCGTAAATTATAAAGCTAATTGGCGAGCCTACTTAATGTAAGGCAAGAGGACCTAAAAGTAAGTTACAGTAATAGAATTACTCTAGATGAGGGCAAAGATGTTACTGCTAGTAATTGTCAAAGGAAATTGTAATCAGAATCGGTTTGGGATATTAGTGGATTCGAGAAGGATAAAATGTTAGAAAACCTAGCCCATGAGGTTATAACGTAGTGACTATATAATGTTCTCAATGTTTGTATTGTAAGATGCAGATTACAGTACCGACACGAGATTATTGTGTAGAGCTACGTGCTTCCTCGTGGTACAATAAGTAAGTATATTTGTAAGTAATCTATAAATTGATACAGTTGCACCCGAATAGGGTACTATTACTGGAAATAAATGTGAAAATTTTAGTCAGAAATTTAAAACTTCAGAACTAGCCTGTCGAAAGACTACACTTGTAAGGTAGTGGAGTCGATAACTCGGTTACAATAATGTGAACTACGATTACCACGATGGTGCTATAAGCTTAGAGATATCAGTACAACGTATCATCCTCAGACAGATGGACAATTGAAACAAGTAATTCAGGTAAATTCGGAAACTCATTGAATTCCTATAAATAATGAAATGAAATGATAAAAATAACCTGTAAAATGTGATAAGCCCTCAAGAATATATCGAGAACTTGTGTCATTGAATCCGAGAGGAGATGGGACAGATACATCCCACTAACAGAATTTGTATACATTAATAAGTATCAAGCTAGCATACAAGTGGCACCCTATGAAACATTGTAAGGAGCAGATAACTATGGATTTTGTGATGAGATTTACGAGGACACAGAATAGTCATGATGCAAGATAGGTTATAATTGTGGACTAACCAAGTCTGCTCACTTTTGCCGATTCGGATGGACTATAGCACGGAAAGATTGGCGATTGTATATATATGAGATTGTAAAGCGCATGGAGTGCAGTATCAATTGTGTCACAGAGACCTAGGTTCACTTCTAGATTCAGGGTAGTCTTGAGAGAGCCCTAGGAACTAGATTGAACTTCAAAGACGACATTCCACCCACGCAGACGGATGGCGATGCGAGAGGGTTATTCAGATATTGGAGGATATGCTACGGGCTTGTGTGATTGAATTTGAAGGTAGTTGGGATACACACTTGCCTTTGATTGAGTTTGCTTATAACAATAGCTACCAATCAAGCGTTGGGATGCCTCCATATGAAGCTTTGTATGGTAGAAAGTGCAGAACTCCTTTATGTTGGGATGAGGTAGGTGAAAGGAAGATGATTGGGCCAGAAATTGTCCAGCAGACAGAGGAAAAGATCAGATTGATTAGAGATAGACTCAAGGCTGCATCAGACCATCAGAAGTCCTATGTTGATATGAAAAGAAGAGATATTGAGTATGCAGTGGGTGATAAGGTATTCCTCAAAGTTTCTCCTTGGAAGAGGATTACGAGATTTGGCAGAAAGGGAAGCGAGTCCTCGTTTCATCGGACCATATGAGGTTCTGGAAAGAGTGGGTCCTTTGGCATATCGGTTGGCATTACCTCCAGAGCTAGCAAGGATACACAGTGTCTTCCATGTGTCCATGTTAAGGAGGTACAGATCAGACCCATCTCATGTCTTGTCGATTGAAGAGATTGAAGTAAATCGGACCTCTCATATGAGGAAGAACCCATAAAAATTACGGCTTATGAGGTGAAGCGGTGAGAAACAAGCAGATACACACAGTTAAAGTCTTTGTGGAACCATCATTCGGGCGAGAAGCTACTTGGGAACGTGAAGAGGATATGAGGAGACAGCACCACAGTGTTCGAGACTAATGCGGTAAAATTTGAGGCGAAATTTATTTTAAGGGGAGAGAATTGTAACACCCCAAAGTTCGGTGAGTGCGTTCTGCTTGCTCCGGTGACTAGTGTTGTCGGACAGACTAGGATGCCTAGAACCGTGCCGATATGAGTGAGGAGACATAAAATAATGAAATACAAGAAAAGAAAGTACAAGAAAAACAAAGGAAAAATGATAGCAAAGAAATGTGATCAAGTTAAGCAGTAGGAAACCTAACGATGGGTGGACTTGCCAGGAAACCAGCGTGGACCGTTGACTAATACGAATTGCGGGGAACCCTGGAAAACATTTTTAGGACTTAAATAGAACCTTATTGAAGAATAAATATCATTAGAAAGATCAAAGAAAAATTAAATAATTAGTACAAAGAAAAGTGAGAAATTGAAAAACAGACAAAACCCGGTATTACCGAAAAATCGGGAATGCAACCCGAACAGGGGCATTATGGTCATTTGACATCTCGAAGTGTCTTTTGACCTAAATGTCCATCAAAAATAAATAATATTACACGTAGAAAATGAAATGAAAAATTAAAAGAGGGGTACCTAATACAAATAGCCAAAAGTGGGGTGAAAAATGTGTAAATAACACATTTAAACTTATTTTATGATATAATTTAAATGAGTGGACCACTAAGGGAATAAAATAAAACAAAGAGGGGCAGCTGTACTTCCACTAAACCAACAGAAACTTCATCTTCCTCATTTGGATTCAAAGTTGCCGAATTGAAGAAAATGGAAACCACCATGGCCATTTTTCATGCAAGCTCTCTTAACTCTCCATTTTCAACTCCAATCTCTTAGGTTCCTTCATGAAACTTTGTCTACTCATCACAAGGAAGAGTGATACTAAATTTGAGAAGTTTAAGCAAGGTTTAACAAGCTCCAAGCATAAGGTAAGTTCATAATTTTGAAGATAGCTTTGTTAAGTTTTGTGTGCATGTTATGGGTGTTGGTTTTGTGAAGGAAAATTTTGAGTTTGAAGAGTTATTGTTGTTTTCATTTTGGACAGCCATGGAGTCACGTTTTTGATGAGATATTTGTGCATATAATTGATGAGAAATGATGTTGATCATGGTGATTTAATATCCTAGTGAATTATTTCACATATATATGGTGATTTATGCACTTGGATGGGAAATGGTAAATTGTAGGGCACTTTGATGTTGAAGGACAATTTTCGGCAGCTTGGGAACCCTTGAATAATTGTATGTATTGATGGAAGTGTTGGCAGAATGTTGACATAGAAGAATTGATGAATGTATATGTAAATTAGTAGTGGAGATTATATGTAATGATTAGGTGTATTTATGTACATATATTGCTAAATTTGGACTTTGTGGTTTAGGGTTGTATTTGATGTATTGAGAATGTTTGTATTCTGTCCAAATTGACCATAGTAAGAAGTGATAAATGAATATGGAATGGTATAAAATCAGAATTAGGTATGGGGATTTAAAGTAGAGCAAGTTAAATGTGTTTGAATTGGGGTTTGAAAGACATATAGAGGGCAGTGTGCAAATAGACCTATAACTTTAAATGTGTAACCTCAATTGGTATGAGACCAATTGGAGGTGAAACTAGGCACAAAATGTGCCAACTTTCATTGAGAAAACATACCAAAATTCTGCTTGCAAGGTGACCTAAGAAAATGACCAATTCGGATTAGGTGCAATTAGGACCTGAAAAATGACCAATTGGGCAGCAGTGAGTGTTTAGGCCATAACTCACTCAAAACAGGTCCAATTGACCTGAAATTTTAACCATGAATAGTTAAGACCCATACCTACAAGTCTTATGAAGACACCAAAGCCCAGAAATAACCATAAGCAAGTCAAACAACTTGCACAAGTTCGGGTCCAAAAACTGGCCGAACCAGAGTTGACCAAATTGACCTAAATTGATGCCATTTGACCAGCAATAGTGTAATGACCATAACTTGGTCAACTTAACTCGGATTGACCTGAAATTTTGCCCCGCGTGCAATAAGACATAGATCTACAAGTTTGTAGTTTTGACTGAAACCCGAAAACCGAGGGAACTAGGCCGTCCGGCTAGGTCAAACCATTATCCCGGAATCCAGCAAGTTGCATTAAAATGCACTAAACAAGGAAACGAGTTTGGCAAAACGTACCAAACCTAAAACCCTATCAAGTGTGACATATTAATGACACTAAAACCTAATTTACCTAAAACGCATCGAGGGTCGGTATATTAGGTGATTAAGCAAATAAAGGTATTCAGTGAATTGTTTATCGAACATTATCGTTAGAGGCAAATTAATTTAGCACTGAAACACTTCAAATTGTGTTTCTCAGTTAACAAGGACTCAGCAAAAGGGAAAGAAATACTGAGTCAGGACCAGGAGACAAATATCAGAGGTTTGTGCACAGCTAGTTTTTAACTGATTTTACTTTGAATATTTCATATGATTAAATGACATATTTTTCTTATGTATTATGTTTAACAAGCATTGGATTTAATTCAATGATTATTGAAAATTGTTATAGTATGTATGAATTCAGGTTTGTGAAATGCTATTTCCACAAGTATTAAGCATTGTTACGGATTGAATAAATTATGTTTTAGAAAATTGTGATAGAACATGTTTTGAATTGTGATGGCAATTTTCATGGAAAAATGCAATTGTATGATTTGAATTGTGATGAGCATAAAACTTTATTGGATATTGAAATTGACTTTGAATCGAATTGTATTGTGATTTATGCTCACTAAATGGATTGTGATATTGTTTTATATCTCACTATAGATGCTTGACTAGGTTATTACCCGTCTCTCTCATTTGTTGAGAAGACAATGGAGTTAGTTGTGTTTTGATTACCGTGGTACGTGCACAGGCTTAGATTTTCCTCTGATTTGAGGTTAGATCTAAGTTTATTTTATCGTTATGGCCCTTGTGGAAGATTCATTATTGTGATGGTACTGTGCACGATGATTCGACCTCCCCGACCATAGGGAGTTAGAATCTGATTCGACCTCCCCGACCATAGGGAGTTAGAATCACATTGAATATGGCCCTTTCGGATTAGTCTTGCATATTAGTGAGATAAAGATTGATTTTTGAGATACAGAATGGCTTTTGAATGGTAAGAAATTGTGATTTCAATTATGGTTTATGTATAATTGATTTTGTTGAATTACTTAAATGGTTAGTCATGGTTTGATAAATTGAATTTTGTGATCAAAGTCATTTATACAAATGATTTACATTATTGGCAAATGAATATTTTGAGTTTTGAAATTTGATGAGTATTGATTCTCAATTTATTTATCAGAATTTTGTCAATGTATATTGTACTATGTTTTAAATTATTGTTGTGCACCACTGAGTTCAACACTCAGCGATAGCTTTTTAAGCTGTCGCAGGTAAGAAGAGCATAGAGCATTAAGTAAATTTCCTTGAAGATATATTCAGATCACCTGTGTATATCATAGGTATACCCATGTACATAGGTTTTGATGTATGCATGTAATAATATATATGTAAATTATTTGAGCAGTTGTATAGAAACTCTTGTAAAATATTTTGGTATGTAATTAAATGTAAATTATTGTAAATGTAAATTTGAGATTTTATTTACTTGAATAGTTTTGTATTATATTTCTTGTATCTCAGTCTTTGAAAAATCATTGCGGATTTAAGTTGAGAAAAATGTTGTGTTGAGAAATATGTTGGAGTTGAGATTTGCAAATATATATTGAAGTGCTTTTACTGAGTTTTTCAAGAACTGTTTTATCCAAAATACAGATGGCATTCTGCCAAAATTTTTACAGAAACTCCAAATAAGTCAAATGTGTTAGTTCTATCACTTCAGTTCACAAAAGTTGTTAAAACCTGTAAATAGTGCTCACCACTGTAAAAGAAGTAAGAAAAGTTTTGAAAATCCCTTGTAGTGTATTAATGGGTTATCAGTAGACGGAGTTGGTAATTCATTAGGTATACTACGGGATCATGTTATACCTTACAGAGGGGTAGGGTGTGACAAAAACAAGGTAACATAAAAAAATTTTAAATTAATTATATTGCCTATTGTCTAATATCAAACATAAAGATTCCCCAGTAACAGTGCCAAAAACTTATTGTGTAGAATCCCGCAAGTGTACAAACCATAACAAGTAATAAAGTAGTGAGTAGAGTATCATTCCTATGAGGAATCTAGTTTGAGTACCCAACTACAAAGTAGTTGTAATTATCTAGACTATCAAAATCAATGGAGGAATTACAAACTAAACCGATTATGGCTAGAAAATGAATAAAAGCAAGTTAACTAAACTGAAAATGTCAAATAATAAAGGCATCCCGAAATTATGGGCTCACACTTCAATCAATTATGGATCCATCTAACTTATTCAATAATTTGGGAATTGCTACTTTGAAGAAAATTAATCCTAAATTATCTCAAGTCCTCTCTCAAGGCACTTAAATTGTATTTTAATCAACTTAAACCTTACTTTTGTAGTGATTAAATTAATTAAAACTCATTAAGATCTTCAACTAATTATAAACTCCACATAGAATCTTAGCCTATCTCTGGGTCAAAACCCTAAGTTCAAAATCTTGATTATCCAATATTAATCTTTACCTTTTGGTCCTTCAATTAATATCTATAATCACTACTAAGTGGAGCTCAATACATAGCATGCATTAAAAATACAAGAAATTGAATCAAAGAAGGAAATCACAAATTTATTAAACAAAATAAAATAAAATCTATAACTGAATTGAAAATGTTACATCCCTAATTCCAGAATAAAGAAAACTACTCACTCATGATGAGTTCTACGATCAAACTTAAAATAATAAAATATGAAAAACACAGCAAAAAAATAGAACAAAGAAACTAAGAATGAGGATTTTGCAGCCTTGAACTTTTAGAACTTCGGCTAAGAATCCCTACAGAAATCTTGCTAACAATCTCTCTTAAGGTGGAATTTCTATGCTTGAACATAAAAGAGTCAATCCTCGAGTTGTTTCTGACTTCTTATATTTATATTTGGTGTAAATACAGTCAATTTAGAGTCCTAGAGGCCTTAGAAGTCTTTCCAAGTTGAGCAGATAGGAGAAAAAGTTGAATTGGGAGTCTCTGCTGGTGCAAATTGCATAGCTCGTGTAGCACTACATTTTTTATAATTGTTATTAATTGATATTTTTTATTGAACTAATAAAACAAAAACTTTAATGTGCTAGTATTCTAGTAATTTCAAAGTTTTTTTTACTAACCCAATCAAATAATAATTAATGAGGAAATATTTTAAAATTTAAAGGATTAGTTTTTATTGACCTAGCAAAACTGAAAAATTAGTGCTCACATTTTTAAAATTTTCCATTGACTAATAAAAAAAATATTTTAAAAAGGATCAACTTTTGAGTCAAATATACAAAACACCTACTTTTAAATGTTCATCCGTTTAACACCAAACTCGGAGGTTGAAATAGAGCCACAGCCCCTCCAAAATTTTAATTTTTAATTTAGAGTACTTAAAATGTGGGTATGTTCTTAATAGTTTTTGACATTTAGTCCTAGAAAAATTTTAACAAAATTTTAAAAGGTTGATTTTTTTATTACTAGCCCAATTAAATAAAAAAATTTAATAAACACATATTAAGCTTTTTTTTATTGGCCCAACTTAGTTGAAAATTTGATTGTCAATATTTTTTAAATTTTTTTAAGTAATAAAAAAGAATTTAAAAAGCATTTTATTGTGAGCAAGAAACATAAAATACCTAGGTCTGGTTGTTATATTTATCATTAGCCCCATATATCTAAATGTTATAATTGTCATTAATTGATTTTTTATTGGCCCAATAAAACAAAAAAATTTAATGGGCTAATATTCTCATAAATTCAAAGATTTTTTTTTATCTAATTAAATAAAAAAAATTATTGATTTCATATTTTAATTTTTAAATATTAATTTTTATTGACCTAACAAAATTAAAAAATTAGTAGTCCATATTTTTAAAATTTTCTTTTAACTTAAAAAATATTTTAAAAAGATTCATATTTTGAGTTAAATACACAAAACACCTAGATCTAAATGTTGCATCCATCTAAGACTAAACTCGAAGTTTGAAACAGAGCCACAACACCTCTAAAATTTTAATTTTTAATTTAGAATACTTTAATTGTCTCTCACATTTAACCTCAATAGAATTTTAAAAAAATTTTAAAAGATTGATTTTTTTATTAGCCTAATTAAATAAAAATTAATGAGCCCTTATTTTAATAATTTAGAATTTATTTTTTTTATTAGCCAAACATAGTTAAAAAATTGGTCGCCACTATTTTTAAAATTTAGTTTTAGATAATAGAAAAGAATTTAAAAAGAATTAAATTATGAATAAAATACTTAGATTTAGTTGTTATATCCATTATTGGTCTCATTTATCCAAATGTTATAATAGTCATTAATTGATATTTTTTATTGGCCCAATGAATAAAAAATTTTAATGGACTAATATTCTAGGGATTTAAAAGTTTTTTTCATTGGCAATTAAACAAAATAATAATGTTTCCATATTTTAATTTTAAAGTATTAATTTTTATTGACCTAACAAAATTGAAAAATTAGTGGCCCACATTCTTAAAATATTCCTTTAAGTAATAAAAAAATATTTTAAAAAGATTTAAATTATGAGTTAAATACACAAAACACCAACATTTAATGTTGTATTTATCTAACACCGAAGTCAGAGGTTGAAACAGAGCCGCAACACCTCTAAAATTTTAATATTTAATTTATACTACTTTAAATGTGGGTATATTCTTAACTTTCTCTTATGTTTAGCCTCAAAAAATCATAACAAATTTTTAAAAGTTTGATTTTTTTTAATAGCCCAAATAAATAAATAAATTAGTAAGCCAATATTCTAATAATTTGAAGCTTATTTTTCTATGGACCCAACTTATTTAAAAATTGATTGCTAATATTCTTTAATTTTATTTTTAAGTAATAAAAAAGAATTTAAAAAGAATTAAATTGTGAGTGAGATATATAAAGCACCTAGGTCTAGTTGTTATATTCGTCACTGGCCTCATATATGTAATTTTTATAATCATCATTAATTCATATTTTTTATTAGCTCAATTAAATAAAAAAATTAATGCACTAATATTCTAGTAATTTCTAAATTTTTTTATTAGTCCAATTAAACAAAAAAATTAGTAGATCCATATTTTAATTTTTAAAAGATAAGTTTTTATTCATTTAGAAAAATTGAAAAATTGTTGGCCAACATTTTTAAAATTTTCCTTTAAGTAATAAAAAAATATTTTAAAAAGAATTAAATTTTGAGTTAAATATACAAAACACCTACGTCAAAATGTTGCATCTATCTAACACCAAACTTAGGGGTTGAAATAAAGTCATGGCCCCTCCAAAATTTTAGTTTTTAATTTATACTACTTTAAATGTAGGTATATTCTTAACTGTCTCACACATTTAGCCTTAAAAAATCTGAACAAATTTTAAAAGGTTCATTTTTTTTATTAGTTCAATTAAATAAAAAATTTAATGAGCCCATATTAAGCATTTTTTCATTGGCCCCATAGTTGAAAAAAAGATTATCGATATTTTTTAAATTTAATTTTAAGTAATAAAAAAGAACTTAAAAAGAATTAAATTGTGAACGAGATACATTAAATACCTAAGTTTAGTTGTTATATCCATCATTAACCCCCATATATCTAAATGTTATAATCATCATTAAATGAATTTTTTTATTAGCCCGATAAAGCAAAAAAATTAATGAGTCAATATTCTAGCAATTTCAATATTTTTTTATTGGCCCAATTAAACAAAGTTAATGATTATATATTTTAATTTTAAAATTTTAGTCATTGGCCTACATTTTTAAAATTTTTTATGCAATGAAAAAAATATTTTAAAAAGATTAAAATTGTGAGTTAAATACAAGAAACACCTAGGTATAAATATTGCACTTGTCTAACGTCGAACTCCAGGGTTGAAACAGATTCACAACCGGTCCAAAATTTTAATTTTTAATTTAGGGTACTTTAATTGTTAATATATTTTTAACTGTCTTTCATGTTTAGCCTAAAAAAAATTTAAATAAATTTTAAAAGATTGATTTTTTCTATTAGCCCAATTAAATAAAAAAAAAGTTTAATGAGCTTATATTCTAATAATTTAAAGCTTACTTTCTTATTGGCCTCGATTAGTTAAAAAATTATTCGTCGATATATTTTAAATTTATTTTTAAGTAAAAAAAAAACTATAAAGAAGTAAATTATGAGTGAAGTACATGAAATGCCTACGTCTAGTTACTATATTTGTCATTGCCATCATATCTAAATGTTAAAATCAACATTACTTGATATTTTTTATTGGCTCGATAAAGCAAAAAATTTAATGGACCAATATTCTAGCAATTTAAAAGTTTTTTATTGGCCCAATTAAAAAAATTCATAAGTCCATATTTTAATTTTTAAAAGGCTAGCTTTTTATTGACCTAACAAAATTGAAAAATTAGTGGCTCATATTTTTAAAATTTTCCTTTAAGTAATTAAAAAAATACTTTAAAAAGATCTAAATTGTGAGTTAAATACAAAAAATACTTAGATCTAAAGGCTACATCTGTCTAACAGTGAACTCAAGTATTAAAACAGAGTCACAACCTCTCCAAAATTTTAATTTTTCATTTACAGTACTTTAAATGTAAATGTGTTCTAAACAGTCTTCAACATTTAGCCTCAAAAAAAATTTTAACATAATTTAAAAAGGCTAATTTTTTTATTAGCTCAATTAAATAAAATATTTAATGAGCCCATTTCTAATAATTTGAAACTTATTTTTTTATTAGCCCAACTTAGTTGAGAAATTGTCGCAAATTTTTTAAATTTATATTTAAGTAATAAAAAGGAATTTAAAAAGAATTAAATTGTGAGTGAGGTATACAAAATACCTAGGTCTAATTTTTATATCTATCATAGGCCCTATATATCTAATTTTATATCGTCATTCATTGCTATTTTTTATTGGTCCAATAAAGCAAAAACTTTAATTGAACAATATTCTTGTAATCCCAAAGTTTTTTTATTGACTCAATTAAACAAAAATTTAATGAGTGCATATTTTAATTTTAAAAGATTATTTTTATTGTTCTAACAAAATTGAAAAATTGGTGATCTATCTATTAAAATTTTCCTTTAAGTAATAAGAAATATTTTAAAAAGAATCAAATAGTGAGTTAAATACATAAAATACCTTGGTCTAAATGTTACAACCGTCTAACACTAAACTCAGGGGCTTGAAACCAAGTCCGAATCCCTCCAAAATTTTAATATTTAATTTAAAGTACTTTTAAATGTATGTATAATGTATGTATATTCTTAACTGTCTCTCAAGTTTAGTCTTGAATAAATCTTAACAAAATTTTAAAAGGTTAATTTTTTATTAGCATAATTAAATAAAAAATTCAATAAGCTTATATTCTAATAATTTGAAGCTTATTTTTTTATTGGCCCAACTTAATTAAAAAAATTTTTATTGGCCCAACTTAATTAAAAAATTGACCACTGATATTTTTTAAATTTACATTTAAGTATTAAAAAAATTAAAAGAATTAAATTATAAGCAAGGTATGTAAAACAAATAGGTCTAGTTGTTATACCTATCATTAGTCCCATTTATTTAAATGTTATAATCATTATTAATCGATATTTTTTATGGGCTCAATAAAATAAAAAAAAATTTAATGAGCCAACATTCTTTTATTTTCAAAGTTTTTTATTAGCCCAATTAAAAAAATTAATGAGCCAATATTTTAATTTTAAAAGATTAATTTTTATTGATCTAACAAAATTAAAAAAATTAGTGGTTCACATTTTTTTAAATTTTCCTTGAAGCAATAAAAAATATTTTAAAAAGACTCAAATTGTGAGTTAAATACACAAAATACCTAGTTTTAAATGTTGTATCTGTTTAACACCAAACTCGGGGGTTAAAACAGAGCCACAACCCCTCGAAAATTTTAATTTTTAATTTAGAGTACTTTAAATGCGAGTATGTTCTTAATTGTCTCTCACATTTTGCCTCAAAAAAATCTAAACAAAACTTTAAAAATTGATTTTTTTTTTTCATTAGCCCAATTAAATAGAAAAAAATTTAATAAGCTCATATTCTAACAATTTAAAGCTTTTTTTTAATAGCCCAACATAATTGAAAAATTGGTCACCGATATCTTTAAAATTTATATTTAAGTAATAAAAAATTTTAAAAAAATAAATTGTGAGGGATGAACATAAAACACTTAGGTCTAGTTTTTATATCAATCATTGGCCTTATTTATCTAAATGTTATAATCATCATTAGTTGATTTTTTTTATTAGCTCAACAAAGTAAAAAATTTAAGGGACCAATATTTTTGTAATTTAAAAGTTTTTGTTGGCCCAATTAAAAAAAGGTTAATGAGTCCATATTACAATATTGACCTAAAAAAATTGAAAAATTAGTGGCCTACTTTTTAAAAATTTCCTTTAATTAATAAAAAAATATTTAAAAAGATTGAAATTATGAGTTAATTATACAAAATACCTAGGTCTAAATATGACATTCATCTGACACCACACTCGGGGATTGAAACAAAGCTGCAACCCTTCCATACTTTTAAGTTTTAATTTATAGTACTTTAAATGTACGTATGTTTTTAATTGTCTCTCACGTTTAATCTAAAAAAAAATCTTAACAAAATTTTAAAAGATTTATTTTTTATAGCCAATTAAATAAAAACTTTAATAAGTTCATATTTTAATAATTTAAAAATTATTTTTTATTGGCCCAATTTATTTGAAAAATTGGTCGCCTATATTTTAAATTTACTTTTAAGTAATTAGAAAGAATTTAAAAAAAAAATTGTGAGTGAGGCACATAAAAAACTTAGATCTAGTAATTATATCTATCATTGGCCCTATATATCAAAATGTTATAATCTTCCTTAATTGATTTTTTTATTGGCCTCATAAAACAAAAAATTTAATGAACCAACATTATAGTAATTTGAAAGTTTTCTACTAGCCCAATTTAATAAAAAATTAATGAGTCTATATTTTAATTTCAAAAAGTTTAGTTTTATTTACCAATCAAAATTAAAAAAATTAGTGGCTCACATCAAACTCGAGGATTAAAAAAAAGCTACAACCCTTACAGAATTTTAATTTTTAATTTAATATATTTTAAATATGGATATATTCTTAACTGTTTCTCTATTTAGTTAAAAAAAAAAACTTGACAAATTTTTAAAATGTTTATTTTTTTTATTAGCCCAATTAAATAAAAAATTTAATGATCTTATATTCCAATGATTTGAAAATCTTTTTTATTGGCCCAACTTAGTTTAAAAAGTAGTTGTCGATATTTTTAAATTTTATTTTTAAGTAATAAAAAAGAATTTTAAAAGAAATAAATTATGAGTGGGGTACATAAAATACCTAGGTTTAATTGTTATAGTCGTTATTGGTCCTATATATCTAAATGTTGTAGTCATTATTAATTGATTTTTTTTACCCAAAAAAGCAAAAATTTTGAAGGGCCAATATTCTAGTAATTTCAAAATTTTTTTTATTGGCTAATTAAACAAAAAATTAATGAGTCTATAGTTTAATTCTTAAAAGATTAGTTTTTATTAAGCTAACAAAATTAAAAAATTAGTGGCGCACATTTTTAAGTTTTCCTTTAGGTAATAAAAAAATATTTTAAAAGCATTCAAATTGAGAGTTAAATAAATAAAAAAACCTAGGTCTAAAAGTTGCATCCGTTTAACACCAAACTCAAAAATTGAAATAGAGCTGAAGCCCCTCAATAATTTTATTTTTAATTTAGAGTAGTTTAAATGTGGATATATTCTTAATTGTCTCTTATGTTTAGCGAAAAAAAAAAACTTAACAAAATTTTAAAGGGTTATTTTTTTATGACCCCAATTAAATAAAAAATTTAATGAGCCCATATTCTAATAATTTGAAATTTATTTTTTTTATTAGCATAACTTAATTGAATAATAGGTTACCAATATTTTTTAAATTTCCTTTTAAGTAATAAAAAAGAATTTAAAATAATTAAATTTTGAGCGAGGCACTTATCTAAGTTTAGTTGTTATATCTGTCATTGATACCATATATCTAAATGTTATAATTATTATTAAATTATATTTTTTATTGGCCTAAAAAAGTAAAAAATTTTAATGGGCCAATATACTAGTAAATTCAAAGATTTTTATTGGCCCGATTAAACCAAAAATAAATGTGTTCATATTTTATTTTTTAAAAGATTAGTTTTTATTAACCTAAGAAAATTGAAAAATTAGTAGCCCATATTTTTAAAACTTTTCTTTAAATAATAAAAAAATATTTTAAAAAGATTCAAATTGTGAGTTAAAATATAAAAAACACCTTGGTCTAAATGCTACATTCGTCTAACACCGAACTCGGAAATTGAAATAGAGTCACAACCCCTTTAATATTTTAATTTTTACTTTAGCGTACTTTAAATATGAGTATATTTTTAACTTTCTCTCAAATTTAGTCTCAAAAAATCTTAACAAAATTTTAAAAGGTTAATTTCTTTATTAGCTGAATTAAATAAAAAATTTCATGAGCTCATATTCTAATAATTTGAAGCTTATTTTTTTTATAGACCCAATTAGTTGAAAAATTGGTGACTGATATTTTTTAAATTTACCTTTAAGTAATAAAAAAGAATTAAAAAAAAATTAAATTGTGAGCAAGATACATTAAACAAGTGGTCTAACTGTTATATTTGTCATTGGCCCCATATATCTAAATATTATAATCATCATTAATTGATATTTTTATTGGCCCAATAAAGCAAAAATTTTAATGGGCTAATAGTTTAGTATTTTCAAAGTTTTTTTTATTGGCTCAATTAAACAAAAAATTAATGGGTTCATATTTTAATTTTTAAATGATTAATTTTTATTTGCCTAAGGAAATTGAAAAATTAGTGGCCCATATTTTTAAAATTTTCCTCTGGGTAATAAAAAATGTTTTAAAAATATTTAAATTGTTAGTTAAATACACAAAATAGCTAGGTCTAAAAGTTGTATCCATCTAACAACGAACTCTGGGGTTAAAACAGGGCCACAACCCCATAATAATTTTAATTTTTGATTTTGAGTACTTTAAATACGGGTATTTTTTAAATGTCTCTCACGTTTAGCCTTAAAATATCATAAGAAAATTTTAAAAGATTGATTTTTTTAATAGACCAATTAAATTAAAAACAATAAGACTATATTCTTATAATTTGAAGAATTTTTATATTAGCCTTATAAAATAAAAAATTGAATGAGCCCATATTCTAATAATTTGAAATTTATTTTATATTAGCTCTACTTATTTGAAAAATTAGATGCCAATATTTTTTAAATTTATTTTTAAGTAATAAAAAAGAATTTAAAAAGAATTAAATTATGAGTGAGGTACATAAAATACTTAGATCTAGTTGTTATATTCGACATTGGCCCTATATATGTAAATATTATAACCGTCATTAATTTGCATTTTATTGACCTAATGAAGTAAAAAATTTAATGTGTCTAGTATTTTTCAATTTTTTTATTGGCCCAATTAAACATAAAACTAATGGGTCCACATTTTAATATTCAAATGATTAGTTTTTATTAATATAACAAAATTGAAAAATTAAGGGCTCTCATTTCTAAAAGTTTTCTTTAGGTAATAAAAAATATTTTATAAAGATTCAAATTGTAAGTTAAATAAATAAAATACCTAGGTCTAAAAGTTGCTTGCGTCAAACTCCAAACTCGGAGATTGAAATAGAGCCATAGTCCCACAATAATTTTAATTTTTTTTTAGAGTACTTTAAATATGGGTATGTTCTTAACTGTCTCACATGTTTAGCCTAAAAAAAAATCTAAACAAAATTTTAAAAGATTAATTTTTTAATAGCCTAATTAAATAAAAAAATAATAATGAGCCCATATTTTAGTAATTTGAAGAGTTTTTTTATTACTTCAATAAAATAAAAAATTTAATGAGCCCATATTCTAATAATTTGAAGCTTATTTTTTTATTGAGCCAATTTATTTAAAAAATTAGTTATCGATATTTTTAAATTTATTTTTAATTAATAAAAAAGAATTTAAAAAGAATTAAATTGTTAGTGAGGTACATAAAACACGTACATCTAGTTGTTATATTCCTTATTAGTCCCATATATCTAAACATTATAATCTAATATTGTTATTGGCCTAATAAAGTAAAAAATTTAATAGGTTAATATTATAGTATTTTTAAAGTTTTTAATTGGCCCAATTAAACAAAATATTAATTGGCCCATATTTAAATTTTTAAAAGATTAGTTTAAAATTTTCATTTAAGCATAAAAAATATTTTAAAAAGATTCAAATTGTTTGTTGTTGAGATTATGAATCCCACATCGGGAAAATATAAAAATAAAAGGATAAATATAAATGATTAGATTGCAATATTGACTTGACTAGTCATTTTGATGTGTAAAGTAATCTAATCACTTATATAAACTTGAATTAAAATGAATTAATACGTAACTTGACCAACACTCTTCAAATTTAACATGGTTTCAGAGCCTGGACTGAGTTGTGGGTTTCAGCTGCCTATAAGGTTGTATAATTGGGCTCGTATTAGGTTAAAAATATAAATTAATTGTCAAGTGACAACCATGTGGTTGCACTTGAGGGGGGAGTATTGAGAAACATAAAAGGATAAATATAAGTAGTTAGATTATAATATTGACTTGGTTAGTCATTTTGATGTGTAAAGTAATCTGACCACTTATATAAGCCTGAATTAAAATGAATTAATACGTAATTTGACCAACACTCTCCAAATTTAACATTTGTTAAATACAGAAAGCACCTAGGTTTAAATGTTGCATCCATCCAACACCAAACTCGGAGATTCAAATAGAACCACAGCCCCTGTAATATTTTAATTTTACTTTAGAGTACTTTAAATAGGGAATACTCCTAACTGTTTCTGATGTTTAGACTCAAAAAAATTTTAACAAAATTTTAAAAGGTTGATTTTTTTATTAGCAAATAAAATATTTAATGAGTCTGTATTCTAATAATTTGAAGCTTACTTTTTTTATAAGCCCAACTTAGATGAAAATTTGGTTACCGATATTTTATAAATTTACTTTTAAGTAATATAAAAGAATTTAAAGAGAATTAAATTGTGAACAAGGTATATAAAACAGCTCTATCTAGTTGTTGTATCCGTAATTGGCTCCATATATCTAAATGTTATAATCGTCATTAATTGAGATTCTTTGTTTGCCCAAAAAAGCAAAAAATTTAATGGGTTAATATTCTAATAACTTCTAAGATTTTTTTATTGGCCCAATAAATAAAAAAATTAATGAATCCATATTTTAATTTTTAAAAAAATAGTTTTTATTGACCTAAAAATTGAAAAATTAATGGCTCCTATTTTTCTTTAGGCAATAAAAAAATATTTAAAAAGATTCAAATTGTGAGTTATGTAAACAAAACACTTAGGTCTAAAAGTTACATCCTCTAAAATTAAACTCTGGGGTTGAAACAGAGCCACTGCCCCTCAATAATTTTAATTTTTAATTTTAAGTACTTTAAATATAGGTATATTATTAATTGTATCTCATGTTTAGCCTCAAAAAAAATCTAAGCAAAATTTTATAAGGTTAATTTTTTATTAGCCCAATTAAATAAAAAATTTAATGAGCCCCGTATTCTAAGAATTTAAATGTTATTTTTTTATTGGCCCAATTCATTTGAAAAATTTGTAGCTGATATTTTTTAAATTTATTTTGAAGTAATAAAAAAGAATTAAATTGTGAGTGAAGTTTATAAAATACCTAGGTTTAGTTGTTATATCTCGTCATTGGCCCCACATATGTAAATGTTATAATAATCATTAATTGATATTTTTATTGGACCAATAAAGCAAATAACTTAATGGGCCAATATTTTAGTATTTTCAAAGTATTTTTATTAGCCAAATTAAAAAAAAAATTATGAGTCCACATTTTAATTTTTAAACGATTAGTTTTTATTGACATAACAAGATTGAAAAATTAGTGATCCACATTTATAGAGTTTTCATTTAAGTAATAAAAAATATTTTAAAAAGATTCAAATTGTAAGTTGAATATACAAAACAAATAGGTCTAAATATTGTATTTGTCTAACACCAAATTCAGGGATTGAAATAGAGCCACAATACCTCCAATATTTTAATTTTTACTTTAGAGTACTTTAAATATGGGTATGTTCTTAGCTTTCTCTCGTGTTTAGCCTCAAAAAAATCTTAACAAAATTTTTATGGCAAATTTTTTTTATTAGCCAAGTGAAATAAAAAAATTTAATGAGCCTATATTTGAAACTTTTTTTTATCATCTCAACTTATTTGAAAAACCGATCACAAATATTTTTTTTTTACATTTACTTTTAAGTAATAAAAAAGAATTTAAAAAGAATTAAATTTTGAGTGAGGTACATAAAACTTCTAGATCTAGTTGTGGTATCTATCATTAGCCCCATATTTCTAAATGTTATAATCGTTTTTAATTGATATTTTTATTGGGCCAATATTCTAGTATTTTTAAAGTTTTTTTATTATCCCAATTAAACAAAAAATAATAAATTCATATTTTAATTTTTTAAAATTTGTTTTTATTGATCTTATAAAATTGAAAAATTAGTGGCTTTTATTTTTAAAATTTTTCTTTAAGTAATAAAAAATATTTTAAAAAAATTCAAATTGTAAGTTAAATACACGAAATATATAAGTCTAAATGTTATATTTACCTAACACTGAACTCAATAATTGAAATGGAGCCACAACGCTTCCAATATTTTAATTTTTACTTTGGAGTACTTTAAATATGGCTATTCTTAACTTTATCTCGCATCCAGCCTCAAAAAAATCTTAACAAAATTTGAAAGGGTTGATTTTTTTTTTATTAGACTAGTTGAATAAAAATTTTAATGAGCACATATTCCAATAATTTGAAACTTTTCTTTTTTTTATAATCTCAACTTAATTAAAAAATTGGTCACTAATATTTTTTAAAATTTACTTTTATGTAATAAAAAAGAATTTAAAAAGAATTAAATTGAGAGTGAAGTACACAAAACACCTAGATCTAGTTATTGTATTCGTCATTTGCCTAATACATCTAAATGTTATAATCGTCATTAATTAACATTGTTATTGGCCCAATAAAGCAAAAAATTTAATTGACCCAAAATTCTAGTATTTTCAAAGTTTTTAATTAGCCTAATTAAATAAAAAATTTATTAGTTCATATTTTTATTTTTAAAAGATTTTTTTATTGACCTAACAAAATTAGAAAATCAGTGGCTTACATTTTTAGAATTTTCCTTTAGGTAATGAAAAATATTTTAAAAAGATTCAAATTGTGAATTAAATATACAAAATATATAGGTCTAAATATTGCATCCATCTAACACCAAACTTAGATATTGAAACATTCTAATAATTAGAAGTTTTTTTTTTATTGGCCAAACTTAGTTAAAAAATTAGTTGCCAGTGCTTTTTAAATTTATTTTTAAGTAATAAAAAAAATTTTTTAAATTAAATTATGAGTGAGTGCATAAAATAGCTAGGTCTGACCGTTATATCCGTTATTGGGCCTATATATATAAATGTTAATATCATCATTGACTATTTTTTTTATTGGCCCAATAAAGCAAAAAATTTAAGGGACCAATATTCTTGTAATTTAAAACTTTTTTATTTGCACAATTAAATGAAAACTAATAAATCCATATTTTAATTTTTAAAAAATTATATTTTATTGACCTAATAAAATTAAAAAATTAGTTGATGAGGATCATCATGGAGCACCACCACCCTTCCAAGGGGCAATCACTAGGGCGAGAGCTAAGCAACTTCAAAGCATGCTCATGGACCATAAAAGGATTTTCGGCTTAGGAGGGGAGCTGCATAAGGAAGGCCTAGCTTGCTTGCTCCAAGAATCTAAGTGGATCACTATGTGCCAAGTTGGAGCTTTCATTGCCACGTCACTAGCCACGTCAGATTCCATTGCCACGTCATTGACCACGTCACGAGCCACTTTGGACATGCCTCATGCCACCTTGGAGTCCACTTGGCAGCCACTTAGGTGTTTGTAGGGTTCACGCCACGTGGAGGGAGCTCATTGGTTCATTTGAATTAAAGAGAGCTACTTTTTGAGCAAGTGGGCCTCAATATTTTGCTACAAAGAGGGACTAATTACTGCCACCTTCTGGCCTTTTGTAATTAATGCTACTGCCATCTTTTGTCTTTATAATTAATACATTTACTATTCTTGTTAGGCTAGCCAACATGGCACAATTATTTGTAACTTTTGTCTTAATAATTTTAGCTTGTGTTTCTGTAACCCTAGGTTTATAAGGAAGAGAATACTATCTTCTTCCTTCAGTTTTCATTTTCTGCTATACATGAGAGCCTCCCTTATAAAGAGTTTGAGTTTTCTTTCTTGCTAGTTTCTGGAAGAACTATAACTTAGGCAACTTGATCACTTGCCTATTTTACTTGATGATCAATGTAATCTCCCACAAGTTGGGTTATTGTGTTGACACTTGATCTGTTCCTCTTTGAAATATATATTCTGATGCTTCTTTTCCATAGAGATTGTATCTTATTTTGTTCAAAGAAAACTTGTTTTGGTGTTAATGATCCTTGGGTTCCATTAGAGGTCTGCATCCTTAGGCAATGTTCATTTGGGTGCTTATCATATTGGTATCAGAGCATTAGGGCATCAAATCAAGTAAGTATCCTTCATTCTTTAAATTTCGTAAGTTGATTTTTCTGTTTGATTTAAGATTCTAAGGCATTCTGCCAAGGAAGACATTTATAAGGTTTTTGTTTTTCTTCATCTTCCATGCTTTTCATTTCTGTTTCTAATACTTGCTACTGAAAACTTCATCTAGGGTTTTAGAGAAATTTCTTTAAATCTGTCTTTGATTCCAGTTTTGTCTTAGGGTTTAATTTATGTTCCAGCTTATACCATCTTTGTGCTAGGTAATTTCTTTAAACTCATGCATAATATCAAGCATGTTAAGCCTACTGCAGTAATTTTGATTTATGAGAGATTGATGAATTGATGACTGAAATTGGGAATTAACATGATTAGTAACTGATAGCAATGCAATTTTGATGATATATCTAACTGCCCTTTTTGGATTTCGTGGTGTTTGTGCTGGAATTGTGATTTCTTACCATTGTTGAATTGGGGGAAATTATAGAAATGTGTAGTTAAAGTTTGAATTTGGTTTTGAAATTTCACCAGAATCATTTTGGTATAATTATTGTGCTTCATAACAAATTTGGGGTGAAAATACCACTGTTTGCCTATTGAACCAAATTTTGCAGAGAAATTGGACTATTTTTAGTTCACATAACAAACCAACCTAGAAAACTCTAAAAATTTACAGGCTTTTTATACCTCATTTCACTAGTTCCTATGTCAATTTTGGGAGTTGTTTAACATTGTTTGCCTAACAAACCAAAATTTTGAACAGACCTGATCAAATTTAATTCACATAAGAAACCAATCCAGAAAACTCTGAAAATTTATAGGCTATTTATACCCCATTTCAATAGTTCCCATGTCAATTTTGGGGGTCGTTTGATACTGTTCTTTTATCGAACCAAAATTTTGTGACAGACTTGATCAATTTTAGTTTACATAGTAAACCCCCTCAGAAACTCCTAAAATTTTACCAGTAGTTAGTCAATATTGGGTTTCCAGTGTGTACCAAATTTCATATCAAAATATAGTCGTTTGTGTGGTGAACCAAAATTGGAGCATATTTTTGGTAAATTATGTGAACTGCTGGTATCTGTGCTGCATTGATTATGAAATTTGATATTTGAGCTTGATATCATTTCATTAGGTTATCTTCATTCCAGTTTAATAACTCTTCATTTGGTGTCTATATCTTATTTTGACCCCAGTGTCACATTGCTTGTTCTTGTGTCACGTCTTGTTCCTTATTGTTCTTGATCATTTTGTTTAAAATTTGTGAGTTTTTGAATTGCCATTGGTATCTTGGTTCCAAGGGAACCAAGCAAAAATAAGTGAGTGGTAAAAGGCTAGAGGGTGTGAGTGCATTAGAGGGTAAAAGCCATCTGTTTGTATGAAACACCTAGAAAGGGTTAGCCATTTCCTACTAACTTGTTTTCTTGCAGCTCAAAATCATGTCAAATGAAACTGGTAGTAGTGGGGAGAGAATCCTAGTTGATAAAGCTATGTATAGGGACGCCGTGGCTACACAATTTGAGAGGTTGACCTTGGGCATGAATACATTGAGGGATGACATGAATAGGATTTTGGAGGAGATGAGAAGGGATAGGGAAGAAAGAGCAAGGGGTAGAGATGATGCTAGGGACAGAAGGCAAGAAGTGAGAAATATAGGGGAACCAAAGTGGAGAACCTTGAGGGTGAAGTGCATGTTAAGGAAGAGTTTGAGGAAGAGATAGAAGAAGAATTTGAGGTTGGGAACTACAACTATGGTGGTAGGGGTTATAGACCACCTAGGGCCAGGGGAGCTAGAGGTAGAAGAGGAGGTAGGTTGCCTAGATTTGGGGAGTATAGATATGGTGATTATGGATATGGAGGCCCAAAAGAGAGGGTAGACACTAATGTGGGTAGTATTAAGATGAAAATTCCTCCCTTTCATGGGAAGGAGAATCCAGATGCTTACATGGAATGGGAAAGGCAAGTTGAGCTAATTTTTTAGTATCATAATATAGTGAAGAAAAGAAAGTGAAGCTTATAGCTGTAGAGTTTAAGGAGTATGCTATAGTGTGGTGGGACCAGTTGATGGTTAGGAGAAAGACTTTAGGTCTTACACCCATTGCTTCTTGGGAGGTTATGAAAGAAGCAATGAGGGAGATATTTGTTCCCCAACACTACTTTAGGGAACTCCACCAAAGGTTGTAAAGGATGACACAAGGAGGGATGAGTGTAGAGGAGGACTATAAGGCAATGGAGATAGCCTTAGCAAAGGCACAATTAGATGAACCTCCAGAGGCTACTATGGCACGTTTCCTAGCTGGTCTTAACATGGAGATTGCACATGTTGTTGAGTTGCACTCTTACACTAATTTGACTGAGGTGGTGCACATAGCCATTAAAGTAGAAAAATAATTAAAGATGAAGAGAGCTTTGAAGTATGGTTGCGGTGTCCATTCAGCTCCAAAGGCCCCTTAGAAACCAATTGTAGATAAGACTTCTAAGGGTGAGAAAGAAATTCCTAAGTTTAGGAAAGAAGAGTGGAAGAGGAAAGAAAAGGTAGAAAGTAAAGATAAGGAGAAGGGGGGTACTACCACTACTAGGACTAGAGATGTGAAGTGTTTTAAGTGTTTGGGATATGGGCATTATGCTTCCCAATGTTCTAACAAGAGAGTCATGGTGATTAGGGAAGATGGGGAGGTAGAGAGTGAGGAAGAAAATGAATCCGAATTTTTTATGTTAGTTGAGGGGAATGAAAATAAAGAGGATGTGCACGTTAAAGAGCCATCCGATGGGTATGACTTTGCATTGGTTACCATGAGGACCTTGAGTACTCAATCTATTATGGATAGTGATGATTTGCAAAGGGAAAACATCTTTCATACTAGGTGTGTGGTGAAGGAGAAATTGTGTAGCATGATTATAGATGGGGGTAGTTGTTGCAATGTGGCTAGTTCCTTACTTGTGGAGAAATTAGGATTGCCTACCCTTAAGCATCCTAAACCTTATGGGTTATAATGGCTAAATGATTGCAACAAAGTGAAGGTAACTAAGCAAGTAGTGGTACCTTTCACCATAGGGAGCTACCATGATGAGGTCTTATATGATGTAGTGCCCATGATAGCTACACATATCTTGCTAGGTAGGCCATGGCAGTATGATAGGTATGTGATTCATGATGGGAGGAAGAATCACTACAATTTGAAGAAAGATGGCCGCACACATGCCTTGGTGCCCTTGTCACCATCACAAGCACATAAGGACCAAATGAGAATATTGAGGGCTGTTGAGGAGAGAAAAGAGAGTTGGAGAGACAAATTAAGAGAGGCCGAGCACAAGAGTGAAGAAAGTAAAGAAAAAAGTGATGGGAAAGAAGTGAAAGAAAAGAAAGTGAGTGTAATGGAAAAGGGAGAGGGCTCGGGACAAAAGGAGAGAAGAGAGAAAAAGATAAACTTGTATGTTGGGGGAAGGGAGTTGAGAGGAGCTTTGAGGGGTGGGATGCCATTGTGCATTCTCATGTATAGGGAGAATTATTTAAATGTTTCTGACCTTGACCCCAATCTTCCTTCTTCTGTTGTGTCTCTTTTGCAGGAATACCAGTATGTGTTTCCGGATGAGATACCTTTGGATTTACCACTTATTAGGGGTATTGAACACCAAATAGATTTCATTCCTGGTGCTCAAATTCCTAATAGACCAACCTATAGGAGTAGTCCAGCTGAGACTAAGGAGCTTCAAAGATAGGTAGATGAGCTTTTGGCTAAGGGACATGTCCATGAGAGCATGAGTACTTGTGCAGTTCCTGTTTTGCTTGTGCCAAAGAAGAATGGAACATATAGGATGTGCGTGGATTGTAGAGCTGTGAATAAAATCACTGTAAAGTATCGCCACCCTATTCCTAGATTGGATGATTTGTTGGATGAATTGCATGGTTCTTGCTTTTTTAGTAAGATTGATTTGAAGAGCGGCTACCATCAAATTAGAATGAGAGTTGGTGATGAATGGAAAACTGCCTTCAAGACAAAACATGGCTTATATGAGTAGCTAGTGATGCCTTTTGGTCTCTCTAATGCCCCTAGTACTTTCATGAGGCTTATGAATAATGTTTTGAGAGCTTTTATTGGACAGTTTGTTGTTGTCTACTTTGAAGATATTCTTGTCTATAGCAAAAACATTGATGATCATTTGCATCATTTGAAACTTGTGTTTGATGTGTTGAGAAAAGAAAGATTATATGCAAATGTGAAAAGTTTTCTTTTTGCTTAGAAAGAATTGTGTTTTTGGGATTTGTTGTGAGTAGCAAAGGTGTTGAAGTAGATGATGAAAAGGTTAAGGCAATTAGAGATTGGCCAACACCTAAAAATGCATCTAAAGTTAGGAGCTTTCATGGATTAGCAAGTTTTTATAGGAGATTTGTACCTAATTTTAGTATATTGGCTGCTCCATTAGATGAACTTATCAAAAAGAATGTGACATTTGTTTGGGGTAAAGAACATGAACATGCATTTGCCATGTTTAAAGAGAAATTGTGTTCTGCACCTTTATTAATTTTGCCTAATTTTGACAAGACATTTGAGATTGAATGTGATGCATCAGGTGCAGGGATTGGAGCTGTTCTCATGCAAGAGAAACGTCCAATTGCTTACTTTAGTGAACAGTTGCATGGCGCCACATTGAATTATTCTACATATAACAAAGAATTGTATGCATTAGTTAGGGCATTAGAGACATGGCAACATTATCTATGGCCTAAGGAATTTGTCATACATTCTGATCATGAGTCTTTGAAGTATATCAAAAGCCAACATAAGTTAAGTAGGAGACATGCTAAATGGATAGAATTTACAGAGTCTTTTCCTTATGTTGTGAAACATAAGCAGGGAAAAGAGAATGTGGTAGCTGATGCACTCTCCCGCAGGTATAATCTTCTTACTACTCTTGATTCTAAATTATTGGGATTTGAGTATGTTAAAGAATTATATGAGCATGATGATGACTTTGCTACCATATTCCATGTATGTGAGAAATCTGCATTCCAAAAGTACTTTAGGCATGATGGATATTTGTTTAAAGAAAATAGATTGTGTGTGCCTAAAAGTTCTTTGAGGGAATTGCTTGTAAATGAGAGTCATAGTGGAGGCCTTATGGGGCATTTTGGTGCAACCAAAACACTAGATGTCCTTAGGGAGCATTTCTTTTGGCCCCACATGAGAAAAGATGTTGAGAGACTATGTGCTAGATGTGAGACTTACAAGAGAGCAAAGTCTAAGGTGATGCCTCATGGGCTGTGCACACCTTTACCCATGCCTAAGCATCCTTGGGTTGATTTGTCCATGGACTTTGTCTTGGGATTGCCTAGGTCACAAAGGGGTCATGATTCAATTTTTGTTGTTGTGGATAGGTTTTCAAAAATGGCTCATTTTATCCCATGTCAAAAAAATGATGATAGTATGTTGCTAAACTATTCTTTAGGGAGATTGTTAGGTTACATGGTATACCTAGAACCATTGTGAGTGATAGGGATGTCAAGTTCTTGAGTCATTTTTGGAAGGTTCTTTGGGGAAAAATGGGAACTAAGCCACTTTTTTCTACTACTTGCCATCCCTAAACTGATGGCTGAACAGAAGTAGTGAATAAGACCTTAGTCACACTTTTGAGAGCCTTAGTGAAACAAAATTTAAAGTCTTGGGAGGAATGCATACCATACATAGAATTTGCATATAATAGGGTTGTGCATTCATCTAGTGGATACTCTCTTTTTGAGCTTGTTTATGGTTTTAATCCACTTACTCCCTTGGATTTGTTACTATTGCCTATTGATCATGTTGCTTCACTGGATGGTGAGAAAAAGACTAAAATGGTTAAAAAGATGCATTAACAAGCTAGGTTGCATCTAGAAAAGAAAAATGAGCAATATGCATCTCATGCTAATAAGGGGCGAAAGCCTATGATTTTTGAACCTGGTGACTTGGTGTGGATCCATTTGAGAAAGGAAAGGTTTCCTAACCAAAGGAAATCTAAGTTACATCCTAGAAGTGATGGGCCATTTCAAGTGCTTGAAAGAATTAACAATAATGCTTATAAGATAGAATTGCCTAGTGATTATGGTGTTAGTAACACTTTTAATGTAACTGATCTTACTCCTTTCCTTGGTGCAGAAAAAAATTCGAGGATGAATTCTTTTCAAGTGGGAGAGGATGATGAGGATCATCATGGAGCACCACCACCCTTCAAAGGGGCAATCACTAGGGCGAGAGCTAAGTAACTTCAAAGCATGCTCATGGACCATAAAAGGATTTTCAGCTTAGGAGGGGAGCTGCATAAGCAAGGCCTAGCTTGCTTGCTCCAAGAATCTAAGTGGATCACCATGTGCCAAGTTGGAGCTTCCATTGCCATGTCACCAACCATGTCAGATTCCATTGCCACGTCACTGACCACGTCACTAGCCACTTTGGACATGCCTCATGCCACCTTGGAGTCCACTTGGCAGCCACCTAGGAGTTTGTAGGGTTCACGCCACGTGGAGGGAGCTCATTGGTTCATTTGAATTAAAGAGAGCTACTTTTTGATCAAGTGGGCCCTAATATTCCGCCACAAAGAGGGACTAATTGCTACCACCTTCTGCCTTTTTGCAATTAATGCTGCTGCCATCTTTTATCTTTATAATTAATACACTTACTATTCTTGTTAGGATAGCCAACATGTCACAATTGTTTGTAACTTTTGTCTTAACAATTTTAGCTTGTGTTTCTGTAACCCTAGGTTTATAAGAAAGAGAATACCATCTTCTTCCTTCAGTTTTCATTTTCTGCTATACATCTCGCCTCCCTTAGAGAGAGTTTGAGTTTTCTTTCTTGCTAGTTTCTAGAAGAACTATAACTTAGGCAACTTGATCACTTGCCTATTTTACTTGATGATCAATGTAATCTCCCACAAGTTGGGTTATTGTGTTGACACTTGATCTGTTCCTCTTTGAAATATATATTATGGTGCTTCTTTTTCTATAGAGATTGCATCTTATTTTGTTCAAAGAAAACTTGTTTTGGTGTTGATGATCCTAGGGTTCCATTAGAGGTCTGCATCCTTAGGCAATATTCATTTGGGTGCTTATCATTAGTGGCTTACATTTTTAATATTTTCCTTCAAGTAATTAAAAATATTTTAAAAAGATTCAATTTGTAAGTTAAATACACAAGATACTTAGGTCTAAATTTTGCATATGTTTAACATGGAACTCAAGGGTTGAAACAGAGCCACAACCCATCCAAAATTTTAATTTTTAATTTAAAGTACTTTAAATGTGGGTATGTTTTTAACTGAATATCCTAACAAAATTTTAAAGTTAATTTTTTTTTTGGCCCAATTCAATAAAAAAAATTAAATAAGCCCCATATTCTAATAATTTGAAACTTTTTTTTATTGGCCCAATTTAGTTGAAAAATTTGTCGCCATTATTTTTTAAATTTATTTTTAAGTAATCAAAAAGAATTATATTATGAGTGAATACATACAATACCTAGGTCTAATTGTTGTATCTGTCATTAGTCTCATATACCTAAATATTATAATTGTCATTAATTAATATTTTTATTAGCCTAATAGAGTAAAAAATTTATTGGGCCAATATTCTTGCAATTTAAGAGCTTCTTACTGACTCGCTTAAAGAAAAAAATTAATAAGTTTATGTTTTAATTTTTAAAAAATTAGTTTTTGTTCACCTAACAAAATTGAAAAATTACTGACACAGATTTTTAAAATTATCCTTTATGTAATAAAAAAATATTTTGAAAAGATTTAAATTGTGAGTTAAATATATAAAACACTTAGGTCTAAATCTTACATGTGTCTAACACCGAACTCGGGGTTGAAATAGAGCCACAACATCTCGAAAATTTTATTTTTTAATTTATAGTACTTTAAATGTGGGTATATCTTAACTGTGTCTCACATTTAGTTTCAAAAAAATCTTTGCAAAATTTTAAAAGGTTTTTTATTTTATTTTATTAGCCCAATTAAATAAAAAATTTATGGACATGCCATATTCTAATAATTTGAGCCCATATTTTAATTTTTAAAATATTAATTTTTATTAACCTAACAAAATTAAAAAATTATTATCCCACATTTTTAAAATTTTCCTAAATTAAAAAATTATTATCCCACATTTTTTAAATTTTCCTTTAAGTAATAAAAAAACATTTTAAATAGATTCAAATTGTAAGTTAAATACACAAAACTCCTAAATCTAAATATTGCATCTATCTAATACCAAACTCAGGGTTTAAAACATAGTCACAACCACTCCAAAATTTTAATTTTTAATTTAAAATACTTTAAATATTGGTTTGTTCTTAACTGTCTCTTATGCTTACGATCAAACAAATCTTGACATAATTTTAAAAACTTGACTTTTTTTATTAGCACTATTAAATAAAAATATTAATGATTCTATTTTCTAATAATTTTAAGCACATTTTTTTATTAGCCCAACTCAATTGAAAAATTAGTCACCAATATTTTTCAAATTTATTTTTAAGTAATAAAAAATTTAAAAATACTTAAATTGTGAAGCAGTATATAAAACAACTAGGTATAGTTGTTATAACTGCTATTGACCCTATATATCTAAATATTTTAATCGTTATTAATTGAATTTTTTTATTAGCCCAATAAAGTAAAATATTTAAGGAACTAATATTCTAGTAATTTAAATTTTTTTATTTACCCAATTAAATAAAAATTAATGAGTCATTATTTTAATTTTTAAAAGATTAGTTTTTATTGACCTAACAAAATTAAAAAATTAGTGCTCTACTTTTTAAAATTTTCCTTTAAGTAATAAAAATATATTTTAAATAGATTCAAATTGTGAGTTAAACACACAAACACTAAGGTCTAAGTGTTGCATCTGTCTAACACCGAACTCAAGAGTTGAAACAGAGTAAAAACCACTCTAAAATTTTAATTTTTAATTTAGAGTACTTTAAATATGGATATAGAGACTATCTCTCACGTTTAGCCCAAAAAAATCTAAACAAAATTTTAAAAAAGTTATTTTTTATTAACTCAATTAAATAAAAATTTAATGAGCTCATATTCGAATAATTTAAAGCTGTTTTTTTTTAGCAAAACTTAGTTAAAAAATTAGTTACCGATATTTTTTAAATTTATATTTAAGTAATAAAAAAGATTTTAAAAAGAATTGAATCGTGAGTGACGTATATAAAACACTTAGGTTACTTATCATATCCATCATTGATCCCATATAATTAAATACTATAATCGTTATTAATTGATATTTTTTGTTGGCACAATAAAGCCAAAAATATAATTGACCAATAATCTAACAATTTAAAAGTTTTTTTATTGACCTAATTAAATAAAAATTTAATGAGTTTATATTTTAATTTGTAAAAGATTAATTTATATTGACCTAACAAAATTAAAAAATTAGCGTTGCACATTTTAAAAATTTTCCTCTAAATAATAAAAATACATTTTAAATAGATTAAAATTGTGAGTTAAATATATAAAACATTTAGGTCTAAATATTGCATTTGTATAACACCAAAGTTGAGGGTTGAAATAGAGCCACAATGCATTACAAAATTTTAATTTTCAATTTAGAGTACATCCAATGTGGGAATGTTTTAAATGTCTCTCACATTTAGCCTCAAAAAAATTTTAAAAAGTTTATTTTTTTTATTAGCTCAATTAAATAAAAAAATTTAATGAGCCCATATTCTAATAATTTGAAACTTATTTTTTTTTATTGTCTAACTTAGTTAAAAAATCGGTCTCCGATATTTTTGAAATTTACATTTAAGTAATAAAAAATAAATTTAAAAAAAATTAAACAATGAGTGACGTACAGAAAACCGCTAGGCCTTAGTTATTATATCTGTCATTGGCCCATATATCTAAATAAAATCATTATTAATTTTTTTTATTGGCCCAATAAAGTAAAAAATTTAATGGGCCAATATTCTAGTAATTTAAATTTTTCTATTGGCCCAATTGAACAAAAAAATTAATGAGTCTATATTTTAATTTTTAAAAGATTAGTTTTTTATTGACCTAACAAATTTAAAAAATTAGCAGTCCACTTTTTTTAAAATTTTTCTTTAAATAATAAAAATATATTTTAAATATATTTAAATTGTAAGTTGAATACACAAAACACCTAAATTTAAATGTTGCATTAATCTAAAATAGAACTCAAGGGTTGAAACAGAGCCACGGCATCTCCAAAACTTTAGTTTTTAATTTAGAGTGCTTTAAATGTGGGTATATTCTTAACTGTCTCTCACATTTAGTTTAAAAAAAAAATAATCTTAGCAAAAGCTTTTTTTCATTAACCCAATTAAACAAAAAATTTATGCGCATACCATATTCTAATAATTTGAAACTTATTTTTTTATTGACCCAACTTAGTTGAAAATTTGGTTATAGACATTTTTAAAATTTACTTTTAAGTGATAAAAAATAATTTAAAAAGAATTAAATTATGAGTGAGTACATAATACGAGTAGGTCTTGTTGTTAGATCTATCATTAGCCCCTTATATCCAAATGTTATGATTGTCATTAATTGATTTTTTTTATTTGCATAATAAAGTAAAAAATTTAATGGGCTAATATTCTAGTAATTTAAAATTTTTTTTATTGGCTCAATTAATCCAAAAATTACTGGTTCATATTTTAATTTTTAAAAAATTAGTTTTTATTGACCCAAAAAAAATGAAAAATTAGTGAATCACATTTTTAAAATTTTGTTTTAAGTAATAAAAAATATTTTAAGTAGATTTAAATTATGAGTTAAATACACATAATACCTAGGTTTAAATGTTGCATTCGTCTAACACTAAACTCGAAGGTTGGAACAGAGCTACAACCCCTCTAAAATTTTAATTTTTAATTTAGAGTGCTTTAAATGTGGGTATATTCTTAACATTCTTTCACATTTAGTCTCAAAAAAATATTAACAAAATTTTAAAATGTTGATTTCTTTTACAATTTACTCCATTAAATAAAATATTTTATGAGCTTATTTTCTAATAATTCGAGGCTTATTCTTTTTATTGGCCCAACTTAGATGAATAATTAGTCACTGATATTTTTTAAATTTATTTTTAAGTAATAAAATAGAATTTTAAAAAAATTAAATTGTGAGGGAGTATATAAAACAACTAGACCTAGTTGTTATATCTGTCATTGGCTCCATGTATCTAAATGTTATAATCATCATTAATTATTTTTTTTTATTGGTCCAATAGAGAAGAAAATTTAAAGACTAAATATCCTAGTAATTTAAAAGTTTTTTTAATGCCTAATTGAATAATAAATTGATAATTCTATATTTTAAATTTCAAATGATTAATTTTTATTGACTTAGCGAAATTAAAAAAATTACATGCACGCGTTTTTATAATTTTACTTTATGCAATAAAAAGTATTTTAAAAAATTTAAATTGTGAGTTAAATACACAAAATACTTAAGTCTAAATATTGCATTTATCTAACATTAAACTCGAGGGTTGAAACAAAGCTATAGCCCCTCCAAAATTTTAATTTTTAATTTAGAATATTTTAAATATAGACATGTTCTTGGTTGTATATCCCATTTAACGTAAAAAAATCTTAACAAAATATCAAAAGGTTTATTTTTTTTATTAACCCAATTAAATAAAAATTTAATGAGCTCATATTCTAAAAATTTAAAGGTTTTTTTTTTTATTGGGCCAACTTAGATGAAAATATGTGATGAGCACTGCTAAGAAGCCAAGAAACACAACATCTAAAGATTGGAACCAAGATCTTTGTTCATCCAAACAAGGCAAAAATTTAATTGAAAACCCAAGTGTCAATACACAATTAGTAACAAGCTAAAGCATATTGATCATCAAAATAAGACTAGCAAGGGGTTTATGTTGCTAGAATCCAAGTTCTTTCAAGAAACATGGAAGAAACTCAAGCTCCAGCAATGGAGTTCTCTCCCTAATACTCACCCAAAACTAGAAGATGAAAAGCTAGAAAATACAAATCTAAATATTTGGGTTTATATAGTATCTCTAAAACCTTAAAAGTGTGCCAAAATTGTAAAAGTGTGCCAACATGGCTAAAAAGACAAAATAAAAGGCTCCTCAATCAGATGGGACATCTCTAATAAGAGGAGACCATTTGGGATCACTTGCTTTGTGGTAGCCCTTTTTCGGGACCAAAAAGTGGCAGTAGCACTTTAGGTGGTAGCAGCTCTTTATGTAATGGGGACCACAAGCTTGAAGTCTCCCAATCTCCCAATAAACACATGGCAGCCCATGGGAAGTCCATATAAGCATAAGAAGCTCCTCCAATCCATTTGGCCAAATGGTCGTATGCCACGTCATGCTAATGTGGCACCACTTATTAAGTCTTTAATGTTAACTTGTGTGAGAATGATCCACCTAGATTCCAACAATATGCAAGAAAGTCCAACGTGGCAATTCTGATCCTCCTTGCATCCACAATGCTCCAACACAAATGCTTGCAGCTCTCTAGCTCTAGCTCTAGCTTTGATGATGGGACCTCTAAACAATGGCAAAGGCACTGGTGCTTCTTCATCATCCCCTCCTCCTTTGAAAGAATTCGTCCTCGAATTTGCTCCTGCATCAATGTAAGGGGAAAGATCAGTGATGTTAAAAGAATTGCTAACACCATACTCACTAGGTAAATCAATCTTGTATGCATTGTTGTTGATCCTTTTTAGCACTTTGACTGGACCATCACACCTTGGCTGTAATTTCGACTTCCTTAGGTTTGGAAACTGCTCTTCCTTAAATGCACCCAAACCAAGTCACCTGGTTCAAACACAAGAGGCTTTTGGCCTTTGTTAGCATGACTAGCATATTGGGCATTTTTTTTTTCAATTTGTAACCTAGCTTGCTCATGTAATTTCTTAACTAAATCTATTTTCTTTTTACTATCAAGACTATCAATATGATTAACAGGTAAGGGCAATAAGTCCAATGGTGTTAATGGGTTAAAACCATACACAATCTGAAATGTGAAAATCGTGTAGAAGAATGCACAACTCTATTATAAGCAAACTCAACAAAAGGAATGCAATCTTCCTAAGATTTCAAATTTTGTTTAACCATCACACACAATAAAATAGTTAAGGTCCTATTTACCACTTCTATTTGTCCATCAGTCTGGGGTGACAAGTAGTAGAAAACAACACTTTAGTACCTAACTTACCCCATAAAAACCAAATCCCCTCTAAAATTTTAATTTTAGTTTAAATTACTTTGAATGAGCATATGTTCTTCACTGTCTCTCACGTTTAACCTCAAAAAAATTTAAAAGGTCGATTTTTTTATTAGCCTCATTAAATAAAAAATTTAATGTCCATATTCTAATAATCTGAAGCTTATTTTTTATCGGCCTAACTTAATCCAAAAATTAATCACTGATATTTTTAAAATTTATTTTTAGGTAATGAAAAAGAATTTAAAAAGAATTAAATTTTGAGTGAAGCGCATAAAATGGTTAAGTCTAGTTGTTATATCCATCATTGTGGCCCCATATATCTACATGTTAAAATTTTCATTACTTAATATTTTTTATTGTCCCAATAAAGCAAAAAACTTAATGGGAGAATATTCTATTAAGCTAAAAGTTTTTTTATTGGCTCAATTAAATAAAAAATTAAAGAGTTCATATTTTAATTTTTAAAAGATTAATTTTTATTAAGCTAACAAAATTAAAACTAGTGGCCCACATGTTTAAAATTTTCCTTTAAGTAAAAAAAAATATTTTAAAAATATTCAAATTTTGAGTTAAATACACAAAACACGAAGGTCTAAATGTTCCATTCATTTAACACCAAACTCAGGGACTGAAATAGAGCTACAACCCCTCCAAAATTTTAATTTTTAATTTAGAGTACTTTAAATGTAGGTATATTTTTAAGTGTCTCTCACATCTAGCCTTAAAAAAATTTTAAAATGTTCATTTTTTTATTAGTCTAATTAAATAAAAAATTTAATGAGCTCATATTTTAATAATTTAAAACTTATTTTTTTGATTAGCCAAACTTAGTTGAGAAATTGGTCATCGATACTCTTTAAATTTTCTTTTAAGCAATAAAAAAGAATTTAAAAACAATTAAATAATGAGCAACATCCATAAAACACCTAAGTCTAGTTGTTATTTTTATCATTGGCCCCATATATCTAAATGTTATAATCATCATTAATTATTTCTTTTATTGTCCAAATAAAGATAAAAAAATTTAACAGCCAATATTATAGTAATTTAAAATTTTTTTTATTGGCATAATTAAATAAAAAAATTAATAAGTCCATATTTTAATTTTTAAAAGATTAGTCTTAATTGACCTAATAAAATTTAAAAATTAGTTGCCCATTTTAAAATTTTCATTTAAATAATAAAAAAATATTTTAAAAAGATTCAAATTATGAGTTAAATATATAAAACACCTAGGTCTAAATAATACACATTTCTAACATTGAACGTGAAGGTTGGAATAGAACCATAGCCTTTTTAAAATTTAAAATTTTAATTTAGAGTACTTTAAATGTGGGTATATATGTTCAAAACTCTTAATGAAATTTTATAACGTTGATTTTTTTACTAGTCTAATTAAATTAAAAATTTATAGAGCCTATATTCTAATAATTTGAATATTATTTTTTTATTGGACAAACTTAGTTGAAAAATTAGTCGCTGACATTTTTTAAATTTATTTTTAGGTAAAAAAAGAAATTTTAAAAAATTAAATTATGAGTGAGGTATATAAAATATCTAGATCTAGTTGTTAATGTGTCATTGACCCCATATATCTAAATGCTATAATCATAATTAATTGATATTTTTTATTAGCCCAATAAAATAAAAAATTTAATGGGTTAATATTCTAATAATTTTAAAGTTTTTTTATTGGCCCAATTAAACAAAAAATTAATGAGTCCATATTTTAATTTTTAAAAGATTAGCTTTTATTGATCTATGGCCCACCATTTTAAAGTTTTTTTTAAGTAATAAATAAAAAAATATTTAAAAAGATTCAATTTGTAAGTTAAATACACAAAATACATAGGTCTAAATATTGCAGCCATCCAACACCGAACTCAAGAGTTGAAACAAAGCCATAGCCCATCCAAAATTTTAATGTTCAATTTAGAATACTTTAAATATGGATATGTTCTTAAGTGTCTCTCACATTTAGCCTCAAAAAAAATTTAACCAAGTTTTAAAAGTTTGATTTTTTTATTAGCTTAGTTAAATAAAAGATTTAATGAGACCACATTATAATAATTTAAAGCTTATTTTTTTAATTGGTCCAACTTATTTCAAAAATTAGTCGCCAAAATTTTTAAACTTATTTTTAAGTAATAAAAATAATTTAAAAAAAATTAAATTATGAGTGAGGTATATAAAACACCTAAATCTAGTTGTTATATCCGTCATTGGCCCCAAATATATAAATATTATAATCATCATTAATTGATTTTTTTTATTGGCCCAATAAAACAAAAAAAATTAATGAGCTCATAATTTAAATTTTAAAAGATTAGTTTTTATTGACAAAAAAATTGAAAAATTTGTCCCACATTTTTAAAATTTTCCTTTAAATATTAAAAATTTGTCTAATACCGAACTCAAGGTTGAAACAGAATCACAATCCCTCAAAAATTTTAATTTTTAATTTAGAGTATTTTAAATGTGAGTATGTTCTTAATTGTCTCACACATTTAGCCCAAAAAAAATTTTAGCAAAATATTAAAAGATTGATTTTTTTTTTCTTTAATCTAATTAAATAAAAAATTTAATGAGCCCATATTCTAATAATTTGATTGAATATGAGCATTCGACTCAATAAGTTTAGATATTGATTATATGTGCAATTTCTATAACTATCTAAAATTAATACAATCTTACCATGTAATGCATATCCAATTTCTATAACTATCTAAAATTAATACAATCTTACCATGTAATGCACATCCGACATATATAATAAATAATTCAGCAATATTTGCATGAGAACATAATTTGGAGCTACACACGCACCTAGTGTATTACATTAATAGATAAATATGGAAGCGAATCCCCTACAACAGCTCTCTTAATCCAAATACTGCCAGTGAGCTCAACTCAAGACTAACTTTCACTTAAATCCAAGTACGGGAGCAAGTTCAACTCAAAGCCATTGCTCACCCCAACTTTTCATATCCTTAAGGACTGGGTTTTAGTGAGACTAGCTTAAGCCGTGACTATCCGTCTAACACATACTGCTCTAAATTATCCTCAGGTGGCAAACAAAAGTAATTATCAATAATTAAATACATAACAATAAGAATGTTCCTAATTTATTTATCTAAATATGTAAATATATTTATAAAAAGCATGAGTATGCCAAAAATATAAATAATATTGAAATTATAAAAATAATCAGTGTTTAACTCATAGACTGGTTAACTTAGCTATAGCTAGTCTGGCTAGAAAGAAGAAGACTAGTCGATACCGATCACCTATACATGCTCATTGATCTCTATCAAAAGACTGAAAAAAGTAATTAATTAATTTAAACTACAAAAGCAAAAATTAATCCTAAGGTCTTGCCAAAATTTTGATAGAGTCTCCCCTATAACTAAACCAAACCCCCTACAAGAAAACTCAATCAAACATAGCACACAACAATCATAATGCCCATCAGTGGCCTACAATAAACCTAATCCAGGTCCAAATGTCCAAACTCTAACTTGAGTTCTTAACTTCTTTATAGTCCAAATAATTATTTCAAATACTTCAAAAATTATGAAAATGTTCCTGGATTTCTTTTACATAGTCCTTGAATTAATTAAGTTTATTTTAATTAATTTTACTAAGCCATGAATATTTTTACAAATTAATCAGCTAGCTTAACCAAGTTAAAAATTATAACTTGAGTTTGAGATTACCTTTTTAAATTTTTATACCTGGAACATGTCCAGAACGTCTGAAAATACTAGAAAGGACTATAAAGCCTACTGGGCATTAAGACCGGGCTGAAAACTTGGTCTCAAGTACCAGTGAGCTATTGCCAATTCGATTGCACCTAAATGAGGCCCATCAATTGTTAATAATAATCATATAATATTTTTAATTTATGAGCATCAAAAAGGCTCAAAAATCTCACCAATCGATTTAGGCCATCCGATGATTGCCTTTTACAAATGTGTCTGATCAGAGAAAGGTTTGTCCCATCTCGAAGGTTTCAGCGTGTTAAGTTCATCAATGGTCTAGAATCATTGATCTGATGATCGGATCATCAGGAATCTAGTTGGAAAGCTACTGCCATTCTCATTTCTCTGTCTTCCTCATTTCGTGTGACACAGGCAACCATCGGAGTTGTGGGTGGTCAAAAAATGTTGTTGGGGTGATGACGAGTCAATTGGTGGCAGTGGGACGATCGAAGGTGGCCGGAATCGCCGAAATCTGATGAGGGAAGTTTTGGCCTCAAGCACTCTCTCTCCTCGAAGTTCCTTACTGCCATTGGTCTTTTCCGCTGCTACTGCGTATTACCAATGTCAACTTGTGCTACTAGGGTGATTATTGCCCCCGCTAGCAGTGGTTTTGGATGACGGCTAGAAACCATAAGGAGGGGGAAGATGAGTTTTGAAAATGGGGTGGGGGAAATGGTGTGGGGAAGAAGGGGACATGTTGGGTAGTTCCTTTTTTGTTATATATATGTATATATATAACACCATCCTTATTTTTTTAATCTAAACACTTAAACTTTTATTACTTCTTCAATAAAAGTCTAAAATTATTTTCAATTAAGTCCCATTTCTAAGATAGTATATTTAAATTAAATTTAAGTACAACATTACTAAACTAATAATAATAATACTCAACTCAACTCAACTCAACTAAGCCTTTATCCCAAAAATTTGGGGTCGGCTATATGGATTCTCTTTTTCCACTCTGAACGATTTTGGGTTAAATCCTCAGAAATGTGTAATGCTTCTAAGTCATGTTGTACTACTCTCCTCCAAGTCAATTTAGGTCTACCCCTTTTTTTCTTTCTATCCTCTAACCTAATGTGCTCTACTTGTCTAACTGGAGCCTCCGTATGTCTACGCTTCACATGACCAAACCACCTCAATCTCCCTTCTCTCAACTTATCTTCAATTGGCACCACTCCTACCTTTTCTCTAATACTCTAATTACAGACTTTATCTAGTCTAGTATGGCCACTCATCCACCTTAACATTCTCATCTCTGCAACTCTTATCTTAGATGCATACGACTCTTTCAGTGCCCAACACTCACTACCATATAACATAGCCGGTCGTGTGGCTGTACGGTAAAATTTTCCTTTCAATTTATTGGGAATCTTACGATCACATAAAACTCCCATGGCACGTCTCCACTTCAACCATCCGACTTTAATCCTATGACTAACATCCTCCTCACATCCCCCATATACTTGAAGGACTGAGCCTAGATATTTAAAGTGATTACTTTGTAACAGTACCACTCCATTCAAACTAACTCCTTCCCTATCACCAGTTTGGCCTTCACTGAACTTGCAATGCATGTATTCTGTCTTCGTTCTACTTAACTTAAAACCTTTTGACTCTAGAGTACTTCTCCAAAGTTCTAGCTTTCTATTGACTCCTTCTCGTGTCTCATCTATCAGAACAATATCATCCGCAAACATCATGCACCAAGGAATACTCTCTTGTATATGTTTCGTCAGTTCATCTAAAACTAATGTAAAAAGGTAAGGGCTTATGGCTGATCCTTGGTGTAATCCAATTGAGATCGGAAAATCTCTTGTGTCCCCTCCCACTGTGCGCACAATAGTAGTTGCTCCTTCATACATATCTTTCAATACTTGTATGTACCTAATAGATACCCTCTTTTGTTCTAACACATTCCATAAGACCTCTCTTGGAACACTATCATAAGCCTTCTCCAAATCAATAAAAACCATGTGTAGATCTTTATTCACATCTCTATATTTCTCCATCAAGCTTCTAATGAGAAAGATCGCTTCCATAGTTGAACGACTGGGCATGAAACCAAATTGATTGAGAGAGATAGAAGTATCATGACGTAGTCGATGCTCCACAACTCTCTCCCACAACTTCATAGTATGGCTCATGAGTTTAATTCCCCTATAGTTTGAGCAACTCTGTATGTCTCCCTTATTTTTAAAAATAGGTACTAAAATACTCTTCCTCCATTCATCAGGCATTTTCTTTGAGTTTAAGATCTTATTAAATAATTTAGTTAACCATGCCACTCCCATATCTCCCAAATACTTCCACACTTCAATTGGTATTTCATTGGGTCCACAGGCTTTACCCACTTTCATTCTCTTAAGTGCTTCCTTTACTTCTAAAGATCGAATCCTTCTAGTATAATTTACATTCTTTTCTATTGTTCTATAATCTATATTCACGCTATAACCATTTTAACTATTATTAAAGAGATCATTAAAATAATTTCTCCATCTTTCTTTAATGTCCTCATCTTTCACCAACACTTTTCCTTCTTTATCCTTAATGCACCTAACTTGATTGAGATCTTGACATTTCCTTTCTCTACTCCTTGCTAATCTATAAATATCTTTTTCCCCTTTTTTAGTTCCAAGTTTCTCATATAACTTTTCAAAGGCCTGTGCTCTTGCTTGACTAACTGCCTTTTTTGCCTCTTTCTTTGCTAGCTTGTACTGTTCATATGCCTCATTATTATCACATTTAGGTAATTTCTTATACCATTCCCTTTTTCTCTTCACGGCCTTTTGTACTTCCTCATTCCACCACCATCTCTCTTTTGAGGGTGGTCCATGTCCTTTAAATGCGGGTATGTTTTTAACTGTCTCCCATGTTTAGCCTTCAAAATATCTTAAATAATTTTAAAAGATTGATTTTTTTATATTACCCAATTAAATAAAAAAATTAATTATCCCATATTCTAATAATTTGAAGTTTACTTTTTTTTATGATTATTCCAACTTAGTTAAAAAATTGATCACCTATATTTTTTAAATTTATTTTTAAATATTAAAAATGAATTTAAAGAGAATTAAATTGCAAGTGACGTACTTAAAGCACCTAGGTTTAGTTGTTATATTCGCCATTGACCTTATATATTCAAATGTTATAATATTCATTAATTGATGTTTTTTATTAACTCAATAAAGCGAGAAAAAAAATTAGTTGACCAATATTCTAGTAATTTAAAAGATTTTTTATTGGCCTAATTAACAAAAAATTAATGAGTTCATATTTTAATTTTTAAAATATTAGCTATTATTGACATAGCACAATTGAAAAATTAGTGCCTCGCATTTTTAAAACTTTCCTTTAAGTAATAAAATAATATTTTAAAAAAATTTAAATTGTAAGTTAAATACACAAAGAAACTAATTCTAAATACTGAATTCATCCAACACGCAATTCGGGAGTTCAAACAGAGCCATGAAACCTCCAATATTTTAAATTTTTATTTCAAAGCACTTTAAATATGAGTATGTTCTTAATGACTCTTACATTTAGCATCAAAAAAATCTTAACAAAATTTTAAGAGATTGATTTTTTTATTAGTCTAACTAAAAAAAAAATTAATAAGTTCATATTCTAATAATTTGAAACTTAACTTTTTTATTGGCCGACTTAGTTGAAAAATTTGTGGTTGATATTTTTGAAATTTACTTTTAGGTAATAAAAAAATTAAAAAGAATTTATTTGCCCAATTAAATAAAAAATTAATGAGTAAATATTTTAATTTTAAAATATTATTTTGTTGACCCAACAAAATTGAAAAATTAGTGGCCCACATTTTTAAAATTTTCCTTTTAAGTAATAAAAAATATTTAAAAAAGATTCAAATTGTGAGTTAAATACACAAAACACTTAGGTCTAAATTTTGGTATATTCTTAACTATCTATCATGTTTAGTCTCAAAAAAATATAAACTAAATTTTAAGAGGTTGATTTTTTTTATTAGCCCAATTAAATAAAAAATTTAAAGAGCTCATATTCTAATATTTTGAAGCTTTATATTTCTTATGAGCCCAAATTATTTGAAAAATTGGTTACTGATATTTTTAAAATTTTTTTAAGCAGTAAAAAGGAATTTAAAAGGAATTAAATTGTGACCGAAGTACATAAAATACCTAAGTCTAATTATTATAACCGTCATTGGCTCTATATATCTAAATATTATAATCGTCATTAATTGATATTTTTTATTAGCCCAAAATTTTACTGGGCCAATATTCTAGTAATTTAAAAGTTTTTTTATTGGCCCAGTTAAACAAAAAATTAATGATCCCATATTTTAATTTTTAAAAGATTAATTTTTATTAACCTAATAAAATTAAAAAACTAGTGGCCCACATTTCTAAATTTTCCTTTAAGTATATCAAAAATATTTTTAAAAAATTTAAATTGTGAGTTAAATACCTTAAACAAAAAATTAATGAGTTCATATTATAATTTTTTGAAAGATTAGTTTTTATTGACCTAACAAAATTGAAAAATTTTTATTGGCCCAATGAAACAAAGAATTAATGAGTTCATATTTAAATTTCTAAAAGATTAGTTTTTATCGACCTAACAAAATTGAAAAATTAGTAGCTCATATTTTTAAAATTTTCCTTTAACTAATCAAAAAAATATTTCAAAAAGATTCAAATTGTGAGTTAAATACAAAACACCTAGGTCTAAATGTTGCATTTGTCTAACACCGAACTCGAGAGTTGAAAGAGAGTCATAACCCCTCAAGAATTTTAATTTTTAATTTAGAGTATTTTAAATATGGGTATATTCTTAATTGCCTCTCATATTTAGCCTCAAAAAAATTTATCAAAATTTAAAAAGTTGATTTTTTTATTAGCCCAATTAAAAAAAATTAATGAGCCAATATTGTAATAATTTGAAAATTTTTTATCGGCTCAACTTAGTTTAAAAATTAGTCACCGGTATTTTTAAATTTTCTTTTAAACAATAAAAAAGAATTTAAAAAGAATTAGAATGTGATTGAGGTATGTAAAACACCTAGGATCACTTATTATATCTGTCATTAACTCTATATATCTAAATGTTATAATCGTCCTTAAAGATATTTTTTATAGGCCCAATGAAGAAAAATATTTAATGGACCAATATTCTTGTATTTCAATTTTTTTAATGGCCCAATGAAACAAAGAATTAATGAATCCATATTTAAATTTCTGAAAGATTAGTTTTTATTGACCTAATAAAATTGAAAAATTAGTGGCTCATATTTTTAGAATTTTCCTTAAGTAATAAAAAAATATTTTAAAAAGATTCAAATTGTGAGTTAAATATACAAAACACTTAGGTCTAAATGTTGCATTCGTCTAACACTGAACTCGAGAGTTGAAAGAGAGTCACAACCCCTCAAGAATTTTAATTTTTAATTTAGGGTATTTTAAATATGTGTATATTCTTAATTGTCTCTTATATTTAGCCTCAAAAAATTTTATCAAAATTTAAAAAGTTGATTTTTTTATTAGCCCAATTAAAAAAAAATTAATGAGTCGATATTCTAATAATTTATATTTTTTTTATTGGCCCAGCTAAGTTTAAAAATTAGTCATTGGTATTTTTAAATTTTCTTTTAAACAATAAAAAAGAATTAGAATGTGATTGAGGTATGTAAAACACCTAGGACCACTCATTATATCCGTCATTAGCTCTATATATCTAAATGTTATAATCGTTATTAATTAATATTTTTTGTTGGCTCAACAAAACAAAAAATTTAATGGGCCAATATTATAATAATTTAAAAGTTTTTTTTTTACTAACCCAATTACACAAAAAGTTAATGAGTCCATATTTTAATTTTTAAAAGATTAGTTTTTAATGTCCTAAAAAAATTAAAAAATTAGTGGCCCACATTTTTGAAATTTCCTTTAAGTAATAACAAAACATTTTAAAAGGATTTAAATTGTGATTTAAATTGTGATTTAAATATACAAAACACATAGGTCTAAATGTTGCATCCATCTAACATTAAACTTTGGGGCTGAAACAAAGCCATAGCCCCTCTAATATTTTAATTTTTAATTTATAATATTTTAAATGTGTGTTATTCTTAATTGTCTCTCATGTTTAGCATTAAAAAAATTCATAAGAAAATTTTAAAAGGTTTATTCTTTTAATAGCCTAATTAAATAAAAAAAAATTTAATAAGCCCATATTCTAATAATTTGAAATTTATTTTTTTTATTTGCCCAACTTATTTTAAAAATTGATTGCCAATATTTTTTAAATTTTTATTAAGAAATAAAAAAGAATTTGAAAACAATGAAATTGTGAATAAGGTACATGAAACACCCGGGTCTAGTTGTTATATCAGTCATTAGCCTCATACATTTAAATGTTATTTAACTGTCATTAATTTTTATTTTTTATTAGCCCAATGAAAGAAAAAAAGTAATATTGCAGTAATTTCAATTTTTTTGTTCGCCTAATTAAACAAAAAATTAATGAGTCCATATTTCATTTTTATAAAGATTAGTTTTTATTGACCTAATAAAATTGAAAAAATAGTAACTCATATTTTTAAAATTTTTCTTTAACTATTAAAAAATATTTTAAAAAGATTGAAATTATGAGTTAAATATATAAAACACTAGGTCTACTAGTTATATCCGTCTTTGAGTCCATATATTTAAATGTATAATCATCATTATTTGATATTTTTTATTGACCCAGTAAGGCAAAAATTTATTGGGCCAATATTCTGGTAATTTAAAAGTTTTTTTATTAGCCCAATTGAACAAAAAAAAATTAATTAGTTCATGTTTTAATTTTTAAGAGATTCATTTTGTTGACCTAATAAAATTTAAAAATTATTAGCCCACATTTTTAAAATTTCCTTTAAGTAATAAAAAAATATTTAAAAAAAAATTCAAATTTTGAGTTAAATAAACAAAACTTCTTGATTTAAATTTGCATCCGTCTAATGCCAAATTTAGAGGTTAAAACAGAGCCACACCCCTCCCAAAATTTTGATTTTTAATTTTAGAGTACATTAAATGTGAGCATATTCTTAAGTGTCTCTCATGTTTAGTCTCAAAAAGATCTTAAGAAAATTTTAAAAGGTTGATATTTTTTATTAGCTTAATTAAATAAAAATATATAGTGAGCCCATATTCTAATAATTTGAAACTTTTTTTCATTGCCCTAACTTAGTTGAAAAATTGATCACCGATTTCTTTAAATTTACTTTTATGTAATAAAAAAGAATTTAAAAAAAATTAAATTGTGAGTGAGGTACATAAAATGCCTAGATCTACTCGTTATATCTGTCATTGGCCCCATATATATAAATGTTATAGTCATCATTATTTGATATTTTTTATTGGCTTGATAAAACAAAAAAAATTCAATAAGTCAATATTCTAGTAATTTAAAATTTTTTTTATTGGACCAATTAAGCAAAAAATTAATGAGTCCATATTTAAAATTTTAAAATATTAGTTTTTATTGACCTAACAAAATTAAAAAATTAGTGACTCAAATTTTTAAAATTTTCCATTAAATAACAAAATTTTTTTTTAAATATATTCAAATTATGAGTTAAATACACAAAATACCTATGTCTAAATATTATATCTGTCTAACACTGAACTTGTGAATTGAAACATAGCCACAACCCCTCTAAAATTTAATTTTAATTTAGAAACTATAAATATAGATATATTCTAACTATTTCTCACATTTGGCCTCAGTAAAATTAAAAGAAAATTTTAAAAGTTTGATTTTTTTATTATTCCAATTAAATAAAAAATTTAATAAGCACTTATTCTAATAATTTAAACATTGTTTTGTTTATTGGCCTAATTTAGTTAAAAAATTAGTCGCTTTTACTTTTTAGTAATAAAAAAAAGTTAAAAAGAAATATATTGTGAGTGAGGTACATAAAACACCTAACTCTAGATGTTATATCAGTCATTAACCCCGCAAATCTAAATGTTATAATCGTCATTAATTAATATTTTTAATTCACCCAATAAAGCAAAAAAAAAAAAAAATTAATAGGTCAATATTCTAGTAATTTAGAAGTTTTTCTATTAGCCCAGTTAAACAAAAAATTAATGAGTTCATATTTTAATTTTTAAAAGATTAGTTTTTATTGACCTAAAAAAATTAAAAATTTGATGGCCCACATTTTCAAAACTTTCCTTTAAGTAATAAAAAAATATTTTAAAAAAATTCAAATTGTTATTTTAAAAAGATTCAAATTATGAGTTAAATACACAAAAATCTAGGTCTAAATGTTGTATCCGCCTAATACCGAAGTCGGGGGTTGAAATAAAGTCACATCAGCTCCAAAATTTTAGTTTTTAATTTAGAGTACTTTAAATATTGGTACTTCTTAGCTGTCTCTCACGTTTAACCTTAAAAAAAAATCTTAACAATATTTTAAAAGATTGATTTTTTTAATGGTCCAATTAAATAAAAAAAATTTAATGAGCCCACATTCCAATAATTTGAAACTTATTTTTTTATTGGCCCCAACTTATTTGAAATATTGGTCGTTAATGTTTTTGAAATTTATTTTTAAGCAATAAAAAAGAATTTAAAATAAATTAAATTGTGAGTAAGGTACATAAAATACTTAGGTCTAATTGTTATATTCGTCATTGGTCCTATATATCTGAATATTATAATCGTCATTAATTAATATTCTCTAAAATAAAAATTTAATGCACCAATATTCTAGTAATTTCAAAATTTTTTATTGGCCGAATTAAACAAAAAATCAATGAGTTCATATTTTAATGTTTAACAGATTATTTTTTATTAACCTAACAAAATTAACAAATTAGTGGCCTATATTTTTAAAATTGTCCTTTAAGTAATAAAAAATAGGATAAATTTCAACAATTGTCTTTGAACTTATATAGTTGTAACATTATAGTCTTTTAACTTTAAAATGTAACATAAAACTCCCTAAACTTTTAAATTTTATACAGTAAAATCCCTCTGATTTTCAATTATTGGATTTTCAGTTAAAAACTAATGTAAATAGCTCCCGCATGACACTTAGTTAATATTTCTCTCTCATCTCTTATGCAAAGTGTAAAATTATTCTCTTTACGCATGAAAATTATTCTGTCTATAGAGAGAAAAATGATCCAATTTACACATGGCTTGAGAGAGAAAAGAGAAATATTAACTAAGTTCCATGCTGGAACTGTCCAGGTCAGCGTCTAATTGAAAAACTGGTAATTGAAGGTTAGAGGGATTTTGCTATGTAAAATTTGAAAGTTGATAGAGTTTTATGTTACATCTTTAAGTTAAGGTACTGTAATGTTATAACTAGATAAGTTCAGAGACGGTTGTCAAAATTTATCCTAAAAAATATTTTAAAAAGATCCAAATTATGAGTTAAATACACAACACATTTAAATCTAAATGTTACAACCTTCTAGTACCAAACTCGGGAGTTCAAATAGAGTCATAGCCCCTACAATATGTTAATTTTTAATTTAGATTACTTTAAATATAGGTATGTTCTTAACTGTCTCACACGTTTAGCCTCAAAAAAAATCTTTATGAAATATAAAAATGCTGATTTTCTTTTAGCCCAACTAAATAAAAAAAAAATTAATAAGTCTATATTCTAATAATTTGAAAATTTTTTTATTGGCTCAACTTAGTTAATTTTTAAAATTTACTTTTAAGTAATAAAAAAAAATTTATTGGCCCAATTAAACAATAAATTAATGACTTTATATTTTAATTTTTAAAAGATTAGTTTCTATTAACTTAACAAAATTGAAAAATTAGTAGCTCATATTTTTAAAATTTTCCTCTAACTGATAAAAAATATTTTAAAAAGATTTAAATTGTGAGTTAAATATACAAAACACTTAAGTCCAAATATTGCATCTGTTTATCCCTCCATATTTTAATTTTTAATTTAGAGTACTTTAAATGAGGGTATGTTCTTAAGTATCTCTCATGTTTAGTCTCAGAAAAATCTTAACAAATTTTAAAAGATTGATTTTGTTTATTATGCAATTAAACAAAAAATTTAATTAGCTCATATTCTAATAATTTGAAGCTTACTTTTTTGTTGATCAAATTTAGCTGAAAAATTGGTCATCTATATTTTTTAAATTTACTTTTAAGTATTAGAAAAGAATTTAAAAAGATTTAAATTGTGAGTGACGTATATAAAGCACCTAGGTGTAGTTCTTATATTCGCCATTGGCCTTACATATCTAAATATTATAATCGTCATTAATTGATATTTTTTATTAACCCAATAAAGCAAAAACAAAATTAATAGACTAGTATTTTAATAATTTAAAAGTTTTTTAATTGGCCCAATAAAACAAAAAATTAATGAGTCAATATTTTAATTTTTTAAAAATTAGCTTTTGTTGACCTAACACAATTGAAAAATTAGTGGTCTACATTTTAAAAATTTTTCTTTAAGTAAAAACAATAATTTAAAAAGTTTCAAATTGTGACTTAAATACGTAAAATACCTAGATCTAAATATTGCATCCGTCTAACATGAAACTCGAGAGTTGAAATAGAGCCACAATCACTCCAAAATTTAAAATTTTAATTTAGAATACTTTAAATGAGAGTATGTTGTTAACTATCTGTCACTTTTAGCTTTAAAAAAAAATAAAAAAAATTAAAACATTGATTTCTTTTATTAGCTTAATTAAATGAAAAATTTAATGAGCCTATATTTTAATAATTTAAAACTTATCTTTTTATTTACCTAATTTAGTTAAAAAATTAGCCGCCAATATTTTTTAAATTTACTTTTAAGCAATACAAAAAAATTTAAAAAGAATTAAATTGTAATTGAGGTACATAAAACACCTAGGTTTAGTAATTATATCCATCATTGGTCCCATATATCTAAATATTATAATCATCATTAATTGATATTTTTTATTGGTCCAATAAAGCAAAAAATTTAATGGGCCGATATTATAGTATTTTAAAATTTTTTTATTGGCCCAATAAAACTAAAAATTAAAGAGTCTATATTTTAATTCTTAGAATATTAGTTTTTATTGATTAATAAAATTGAAAAATGACTGGCTTACATTTTTAAAATTTTCTTTTAAAACAAAAAAAAATTAAAAAGATTCAAATTATGAGTTAAATACACAAAACACCTAGCTTTAAATGTGGGTGTGTTCTTGATTTTCTGTCATTTTTTGGCCTTCAAAAAATCTAAACTAAATTTTAAGAGGCTGATTTTTTTATTAGCCTAATTAAATAAAAATTTAAAAAGCACATATTCTAATATTTTGAAGCTTTATTTTTTTATGGGCCCAACTTATTGGAAAAATTTGTCGCCAATACTCTAAAATTTTTTTTAAGTTATAAAAATGAATTCAAAAGGTATTAAATTGTGATCGAGGTACTTTAAACGCCTTGGCTTAGTTATTATATCTGTCATTAGCCCCATATATCTAAATATTATAATCGTTATTAATTGATATTTTTTTATTGGCCCAACAAAGTAAAAATTTTATTGGCCAAATATTCTAGTAATTTAAAATTTTTTTATTAGCTTAATTAAATAAAAAATTAATAAGTCCATATTTTAATTTTTAAAAGATTAGTTTTTATTGACATAATAAAATTGAAAATTAGTGGCTACATTTTTAAAATTTTCCTTTGAGTATTTCAAAAAATATTTTAAAAAGATTTAAATTGTAAGTTTAATACTCAATACACCTAGGTCTAAATATTGCAATTGTCTAATACCAAACTCGGACATTGAAACAGAGCCACAGCCACAACAAAATTTTAATTTCTAATTTAGAGTACGTTAAATGTTGTTATGTTCTTAACTGTTTGTCATGTTTAACTTTAAACAAATCCAAAATAAATTTTTAGATGTTGATTTTTTTTATTAGCCCAATTAAATAAAAAATTTAAAAAGCTCATATTATAAAATTTTGAAGCTTGATTATTTTATTAGCCCAACTTATTTGAAATTTTGATCTCCAATATTTTTAAATTTATTTTTAAGTAATAAAAAAAGATTTAAAAAGAATTAAATTTTGAGCGAGGCATATAAAAAATTTAGGTCTAGTTGTTACATTCATCATTAGCCCCATATATCTAAATGTTATAACGGTCATTAATTAATATTTTTTATTGGCCCAATAAAGTAAAAAATTTAATGGGCCAATATTCTAGTAATTTAAAAGTTTTTTGACCCAATTAAACAAAAAATTAATGAGTATATATTTCAATTTTTAAAAGATTAATTTTTATTGACCTAGTAAAATTAAAAAAATTAGTGGCCCACATTTGTAAAATTTTCATTTAAGTAATAAAAAATATTTTAAAAAAATTCAAATTGTGAGTTAAATACATAAAATATCTAGGTCTAAATCTTGCATTCGTCTAGCAACGAACTCAAGGGTTGAAACAGAGAAATAGCCCTTTCAAAATTTTAATTTTTAATTTAGAGTACTTTAAATGTGGATATATTATTAATTGTCTTTCATATTTTTTCTCAAAAAAATATTGACAAAATTTTTAAAAAATATTTTTTAATAGCATAATTAAATTAAAAAAATTTGATGAGCTCATATTCTAATAATTTGAAGCTTAGTATCTTATTTGCCAATCTTATTAGAAATACTGGTCATGGATAATTTTCAAATATATTTTTAAGTAATAAACAAGAATTTAAAAAGAATTAAATTGTGAGTGATGTACGTGAAGCACCTAAATCTAATTGTTATATCCATCATTAGCCCCATATAGATCTGAATGTTATAATCATTATTAATTGATATTGCTTATTGGCCCAAGTAAATAAAAAATTAATGAGTCTATATTTCAATTTTTAAAAGATTAATTTTTATTAGCCTAACGAAATTAAAAAATTAGTGGCCCACATCTTTAAAATTTTCATTTTAGTACTAAAGTTTTTTTTAAAAGTTTCAAATTTTGAGTTAAATACACAAAACACCTAGGTTGATTTTTTTATTATCTCAATTAAATAAAAATTTAATAAGCACATATTTTAATAATTTAAAACTTATTTATTTTTATTGGCCCAACAATGTTGAAATATTGATTGCCAATATTTTTTAAATATGCTTTTAAGTAGTAGAAAAGAATTTAAAAAGAATTAAATTTTGAGCAAGGTACATTAAACACATAAGTCTAGTTGTTATATCCGTCATTGGCCCCATATATCTAAATGTTATGATCGTCATTAATTGATATTTTTATTAGCTTAATAAAGCAAAAAATTTAATGGCCAATATTCTAGTGTTTTCAAAGTTTTTTATTGGCCCAATAAATAAATAATTAATGATTCCATATTTAATTTTTGAAAGATTAGTTTTTATTGACTTAGCAAAATTAAAAATTAGTGTCCCACATTTTAAAAATTTTCTAAGTAGTAAAAAATATTTTAAAAAGATTTAAATTGTGACTTAAATAAACAAAATACCTTGGTTTAAATGTTCTATCTGTCAAACACTGAACTCGAGGGTTGAAACAAAATTACAGCCCCTCAATAATTTAAAATTTTAATTTAGAGTACTTTAAATGTTGGCATGTTCTTAACTGTCTCTCACGTTTAGCCTTAAAAAAATCTCAACAAAATTTTAAAAGGTTATTTTTTTATTAGCCAATTAAATAAAAAATTTAATGAGCCCATGTTACAATAATTTGAAACTTATTTTTTTTATTAGCCCAACTCTTTTGAAAAATTGATAGCCAATAATTTTTAAATTTTTTTAGGTAATAAAAAAGAATTTTAAAAAGAATTAAATTATGAGTGAAGTATATAAAATAATTAGGTCTTATTGCTATATTTATCATTGGCTTCATAAATCTAAATGTTATAATTGTCATTAATTGATATTTTTAGTTAGCCTAATAAGGCAAAAATTTTAATTGGCCAACATTCTAGTAATTTCAAAATTTTTTTATTAGCCCAATTAAACAAAAAAAATCAAGGAGTCCATATTTTATTTTTTTTTAAAGATTAGTTTTTGTTGACCTAACAAAATTAAAATATTAGTGACCCATATTTTTGAAATTTTCCTTTTGGTAATAAAAAAAATATTTTAAAAAGATTCAAATTGTGAGTTAAATAATCAAAACGAGTAGGTTTAAATGTTGCATCCGTCTAATACTAAGTCGGGTTTAAATGTTTCATCCGTCTAATAGTAAGTCAGGCATTGAAATTGAGCCAAACCCCTCAATAATTAAAAATTTTAATTTAGAGTTCTTTAAATGTGTCTATATTCCTAACCGTCTCTTGCGTTTAGCCTCAAAAAAATCTTAACAAAATTTTAAAAGGTTGATTTTTTATTGTCCTAATCAAATAAAAAATTTAATGAACCCACATTGTGATAATTTGAGGCTTATTTATTTATTAGCCGAACCTATTTGAAAAATTTATTGCAGATATTTTTTAAATATATTTTTAAGTAATAAAAAAGAATTAAATTGTGAGTGATATATATAAAATATCTAGGTCTTGTTGTTATATCTATCATTGACCTCATATATCTAAATATTATAATTATTAATTGATATTTTTTTTATTGGCCTAACAAAGAAAAAAATTTAATTAGCCAATATTTTAGTAAATTCAAAGTTTTTTATTTGGCCAAGTTAAATGAAAAATTAATGAATCCATATTTTATTTTTTAAAAGATTAGTTTTTATTTACTTACAAAATTAAAAAAAATTAGTGGTCTATATTTTTAAAATTTTACTTTAATTACAAAAAAATATTTTTAAAAGATACAAATTGTGATTTGTATATACAAAACTTTTTTTTATTGGCCCAACTTAGTTGAAAAAATTGTCATTAATATTTTTTAAATATTCTTTTAAGTAATAAAAAATAATTTAAAAAGAATTAAATTGTGTGTGAGGTAAATAAAATACCTAAATCTAATTGTTATATCCACCATTGGCTCATATATCTAAATATTTTAATCATCATTAATTATTTTTTTATTGACCAGATAAAGGAAAAAAAAATTTAATGGCCAATATTCTAGTAATTAAAAGTTTTTTAATTGGCCCAGTTGGGCAAAAATTAATGAGTCTATATTTTAATTTCTAAAACATTAGTTTTTATTGACCTAACAAAATTGAAAAATTAGTAACCCATATTTTTAAAATTTTACTTTAAGTAATAAAAAAATATTTTAGAAAGATTTAAATTGTGAGTTAAATACTGTAAGTCCCTATTTTTGTGATTTTGTAAGTATATGCACTGAGGTCGTGAGGAATCCGATGATGAAAAAATTATATAACTATAAAGTATATTTAAAAGCATTAAAAATAAATAATTATGCATGATATGATTCTAGAAGAAAATGTTTTTTGAAGAGCAAAAAATGGTAAATTAAATTTAATTAAATTTTATTTTGTTTAAATTTAATAATGAGAATTTATTTTAAAAAACCTAACTAAGCCTAATTGGGCTTTATGGGCCTCCTAAGGTCTTTATAGGGATTTTAATTAAATAAAAAGCCTGCCTAAATTTTTTTTCTTGCAAAAAAATAAAGAAAAGAAAATTTTATCCTTATCTCTCTCCCTCACTCTCCCTCTCTTATACAACCTCTCCCTTCCTCACACTCTCTCTCTCATACAATCTCTCCCTTCCTCACTCTCCCTCTCCCACACTAACTCTCTCTCCCTATCTCTCCTTCTTAGCTGTCCCTTTCTCTCCCACCAATTGGCTTCCTCTCTCTCTCTCTCTCTCTCTCTCCGTAGGTGGCATCCCCCACTCTATTTTTTTTTTCACTAAAATTCTTTTTTTATTTTATCTTTTTCTTTATCTTTTCCTAAAGTCCATCAATTGGTCTTTCAATTGTATCACAATTTTACACTCAAACCCTAGAAATACCCACTAGGGAGACGAAAAAAACTCACTCAAATATCAGCCTCCTAGAGCTCTCTCTAAATTTCTTTCTTCCTTCTCTCTATTCTCTTTTCTTTAGTTCAAGAAAGGTTTTTTCAAGATTTAATCAAGGGCAATAATTGCGTAGAGCTTATGTGGAACTTAACGGGAGTAAGATGGGGATAATCATACAATACTAGAAGAGAAGACCCTTTCTTAAGGGTAGCTTGCTCCAATGGCAACTACAATTATTATGAAAGTAAGTACTCTAAATTCCAAAATAACAATTTTTTTTGTATGAAATTTGTAGTAATAATAGGGATTTACTTGGTAAATAATAAAATCAATTTTATTTGTATCTTTAACCCACTTGTGTATATGAAATTTAATTAAATAAATATTAGGTAAATTAAAATTAAATCTTATTTGTATAAAAAACCAACTTGGGCATATAAATTAAATGTAATTAAGTATTTGGTAAGAAATAAAATAAATTAGCATATTAGAAACATATTTTTGAGGATGTGATTGCTTGAGCCTTTATGTGTTTGTTAGAATAAATTACAACATATACATAATTTAATTAGTTTAATTACCCTTAGAGTAACTTGGTAAATCAATAAATTAATTATTTATGTGGAAACTTAGGTTTGTTAATATACTAAACTTGTTTGTAAATTAAATTGTTATTAATTAATTAATTTTAGTCACTCGGTAACTATCACTTAATTAAATTTAGTAACCCCATAGATAGGGAGTAGTTGTGCATGAAAAATATTTGTAAACAACAACCCCTGTTTGAATTATTTATGTGTGTAAGATTAGAAATTACATACTTAGGTAAAACATTTGATAAATGAATAATAAACAAGACTTTTAAAAATATTAGTAGAGGATTGACACTTAAATTAGCAAGGTTAGACCAGGTGTAAGGGGTGCCTAATATCTTCCCTTTACGTACCCACTATCTCGAACCTAAACATTCGGCTATGGTAATGATGATTGTGGAATCTCTACAGGGAGTAAGTTGCCATCCATAATCCTATCAAAAATTGATGTGCCTTGGAAGAAACAATGAACATGTCATGGTTATTTCCTGGGTGATTACTCCTATTTGTCTATGCTTTTGTGGTATGAATCCTTACTAATGGATCTAATTCTATTAGGATTGTAATTGCATGTCTGAGAAATGCTATCGAAAGAGGTGGCACTTAAGTGAGACCAATGTGACTCCAGCATCTTTCCTGGGCATTACCTGGTGCACTTTATCCAGTTATGATAGATGATCTTTTGCCTTATGCCACATGACCTCCCATAGTTTGGTGACTCCACTGGGGAATAATGGATAGTTACTCTAATGTGTTTCTACTAGTCTAATATTTTTTATTTATTAAACTTTTTTGCATTACACAACACTATCACACGAATCACGCTTACCCTTTTAGCCTTGCTAGTACTAGTTGAGGAGGCCATAGTTTTATTCAATCTATGAAAAACTGGTGAATGCTAGCACCCCATGCCCATACCTTCGAGTATATAAAAGAGCCACATCTTTGGCCATTATGCTTAATGGACGAGCTCTTGCATGGGTAACCCTTTCTCTCACCCGATGAAACCCATAAGCCATGGATTTTAGCCCTAGGTACCCCGCAGATTTGTAGTGTTAGATTTATAGCCTTATTATCTAAACTCTAACTCTTAGTGGTAGTTGAAATGAACCCAGGCCTATGCATAAACCCAATATGTGTATAGGCCCCAGTCCATTTGAAAACTTATGTTAGGTAAGAGGATGCCTACTCATGGTTAAACTTTAGGGATATAAACCTATTGTTTATGAAGGAATGACCATCTTAGACCATCTTTATTAGTGTGTTTAGTGTACCAAAGCCTAGAAAGATTTTTACCTTACTTCATACATGAGAGTTGGAGAAACAAGGGGGCAAAGATTCAGCTGCAATGAAGGGTTTCGATTTGGTTTTGGTTTTGATTTTTGGTTTGGCTTTTATATTTGAGCTTGTAAATTTTGGCTTCAAAGGTAAAGGTAAAATTGTGCATTCATACTAGCATTCATGCATTACATTTGCATATATAACATGCCAGGTTAACCCTTAAATCCTATTTTTTTGTAGGAAATATAGCACCAAAACACACCAAAGAGACTTTTAATTAGGTCACTTGGATTAAGGAAGGGAAGAGACTAGTAAGGATTTCACTTGTACCAGTTAAGATGGAAGACACTATGGCGATGTTTAAGAAAATGCTTAATGAAACCTTGAACACTAAGATGTTTGAGTTGAAAGAAAAAAAAATAAGGTTATTGAGGTTCAGGCTGTGTGTCATACCCTAGGAGATTTTCCAAATTCAACTAACCCTTGTTCAAAATTTTTTAGTGTCTCAAAGCTTAAGGCCTCCTACAGCCCTTAGCACTCAGACCACTAATAAATCCACTCCCACTTAGCTATGACTTTAGCCAATATTGCCAGTCACCAAACCTATGGTCATGACACCGACTAATGCTTTTGACTTAAGCATGAGAATCAAGACCTAATTAATGCTAAAAAGATAGTCGACCAGGAAAATTGACCAAGCACCAATATCAATCCTATGCCTAAGCATAATGTTCCACCTCCACTAGGTCTTTACATGATTTCCACATCCCAAATAACCCTGACCGAATTATTAACCTTATCTAACCCATCCAGAAGCCTAATGAATCTCAGTCTATAATGGTTGTTGGCAATTGGGATAATTCTAGTAATGATGAGGTCCTTTGGATATCTGGACCAATTCTAATGGAGAGGAGAAGAAGAGGGAGAGTCACATGACCAAAAGTGCTAGATATTATCCTGGTCCGCTCGTGGACAAGGATGATGGTTTGGGCTATGAGTAACTAAAGAGAAAGAAGAGCCAGAGCCTCCTAAGTTCATAAAAGAAGGGCAATTACTTGGACAGATGATCAGGAGCTACCACATGCTGAAGAGCTAGAACAGAAAATCAGCACCATTGATTTAAAGACTGCATACTAGCTAAGTACCTAGACCTATACCCTTAAGTTTGAGTTTGTCTTTTATAAAGATAATAAGGTTGATATTTTTATTTTTGATGTACTTGATGTCAATTTTGAGGCAAAGATCTGTAATATGATAAGCCCTTTTCCTTACTTATTTGATGTTTATCTTAATGGGCATATGCATGGCATTCATAACCACTTAGAATATATTTTTGTTAATGTATTAAAAATGATCTTTATTAATTTGGGTACACCAGAAAACCCTAAAGAAAAAACATTAGCTGAAGTTCTAACTTAAGAAGAAAGAAATAGATTTATAACTTTATTAAAAAAGTACCAAGAAATTTTTGCATGGTCTTCTAAGGATATGCTTGGGATTAATCGAGATACAGTACAACATAAGATCCTTACAAATTTGAGCACGAGGGTGGTAAAGCAAAAGACACATCGCCTTTGAGCCGAATGAGAATTAAAGGAAGAAAAATTGAGACCATACTTGGAGTATGTGGAAAAACTATTAGCTAATTTTTGATGGGGTGAACATGAAACACATGCCTCAAGCTTGGAATTAGATGGTTGATTCCCTAGCTACACTGGCATGTATATGGGAAAGGAGTAATCAAAATTTGACTCAGCTTGTTATTTTAATGAGAAGCAAGATTCCGTGCTATGAAGGATTAGCAGTAGCACATTTGGATCTAAAAGATGAAGAAAAATGGTATAAAGACGTAAAGAGGTATATGGAAGTAAGGGAATACTAGTAATTAGCGAACAAAAGAGATAGAGCTATAATTTATAGATTAGCCACTCAATTTACTCTAGTTAGGGGGCAACTCTATAAAAGATTTTTTAAGGGATTCTTACTCTTATGTGTGATAGAAAAAAAAGCTATAATAACGGAAGAAGTACATTCAGGAATGTGTGGTCCTCATATAAATGGAAGGGTTCTGGCTGGGAAAATTCAAAGGTTGGGTTATTACTGGCCAACTGTGGAGACTGACTATGCCAGGTTTGTCAAGAAATGCCATGAATGTCAAATCCATGTAAACTTGAACCATCTACCACTAAGTGAGCTCTATAGTATGGCCTCATTATGGCCATTTTCAGTTTGGGGCATAGACATCATTGAGAAGATTTCTCCCATGACTTCTAATGGCTATAGATTTATAATCTTGGCAATTGACTACATCACTAAATGGGTTGAGGTTGAGTCCTTCAAGGTAATGGGTGCTAAGCAAATGAGCAAGTTTGTATGGAAGAATTTGATATGCCAATTCAGGATACCTCACAAGATGGTCTCGGATAATGGCACTCAGTTGAAGAATGACTTTCTAGAATTGATCGTAGAGTTCAAGATTAAGCATCATAAGTCTACACCACATAAGTAGCAAACTAGCAGAGTAGTTGAAGCAGTAAATAAGAATCTAAAAACTATTTTTGGGGAAGATGGTTGAAACTTATAAGGATTGGCTTGAGAAACACCCTTATTATGCTCTTTAGAGTTATCGCACTACTTTAAGAACATTCATGAGCAACCCCATTCTTTTTAGTGTATGGAACTAAAGTAGTGCTACCGATTAAGTTAGAAGTTGAATCCTCAAGAATGACGCTTGAAGCCAAAGTCCTGGAAAATGTGTGGGCTCAGAGAAGATAAGAGGAATTGGCCTTGATTGATGAAGAGAGAATGAAGGCCTTGTATTACATGCAAGCTTATCAGAGAAAGATAATGTAACACACCAAACCTCCAAGTTATGAATAGTACCATTTTTTGTCTGTGACTAGTACTATTCAAAGATACATTGAGGACCAAAAATAAATAGAAAATTAATTCAGATAGGCACAATAAAAATTCAAGTGAACAAAAAATCTAAGGACTCATCGAGTATTATAAAAAGAAGGATTATGACCCGATGAGGGGCATTTTGCTCAATTCACCTCAAGAGTTGACTTTTGACCAAAATGTCAATTAAATTAAATGAAATTAATGAATTGAATTATGAGGTAAAAATTGAAGAAAAATTCAAGTAAAAATATGTAAGGGAAAATTTAAGAAATGAAAACTTAAACTTTCATTTCCATTATGACAAAATTAAAATGAAAGACTTATGGGTTTTTGATAATTAAATTTAATTATTTAATTAAAAGGAAAAATTAAGAGTAAATATATAAAAAAAGGGGAATAAAAATTTAAGTTTAATTATCCTTATGACAATTAAAATTTATAATTTTAATAAACTAATTTTGGGGATATATATATATATATATATATATATATATATATATATATATATATATATATATATATATATATAAGAAGACAAATGTCTTCTTCATTTTTTTTTCATAAGATGCCACCACCCTCTCCTCTCTCTTCCTCTCTCTCTGTCTTTTTCTCTTCTTCTTCCACTTCTTCCCCTTATTGATTTCTCCTCCCAAGTTTTAATTCCCTTAAATTCCCTTCATAAATTCCTTAGCCCACTAAAAGAAAACATCAAAGAGATCTTTGATCGAGAGATTAAAAGCAAGAAGAACAAGAATTGGATAACAAGTGAAGTTGGAAAGAAATAAATAAGAGATAAGTTTCTTTTCATGTTAGATTAGTTATATAAGCTTTGAATTAAGTTTGATTATGGAAAAATTTCATGAAGAAGCATGAGAATCATACATTGAACCTAAACTAGGGTTTTGGCTAATTTGGAGAAAATTAGGGTTTGATGTATTTTAATAAAATTGATGATGAAATCAAGCTTAGTTGAAGTAGTGTGTATGCTTGGGGTAAAGAAATTGCATGAGATTTGCATAAAATGAAAAATGGAAGATTAGGGTTCATGGGAAAATTGGAGCTTTGGTGCTAGAGAGTGAAATTGGTCCGTGTAGTATTAAATTATGGTCATTTGAGGTTCCTTTAGTTTGAATTGACATTGGGTTGATGAATGGAAGTAATGAAATTGTAGGATTAGGGAAAATTGCAAACTTTGGTGTTTGGAAATTTTGGGTTTTGTGCTATGAGTGCTATGGATGTGTCAATGCTAAATTATAGTCATTTTGGGTGAATTAAATGTGAATTGAGGTTGGTTAGTGGGAGTAATTGAAGAAATGAAAATTTAAACCTAAGGCAGAATTTTGCACATTGAGTTTAGTGTGTTTGACAGCCCATAAATTGAGCTACACAACTCCAATTGGCGTGAAACTAATTGGAAATGAAACTTAAGATATAGGGCTAGAAATTTCATGAAGAGACCCAACCCAGAAACTACCCAGAAATTGTCTAAAACTTGGCTTGAACTTGGAGATAAAATTCTGGAACCTGTAGAATTAGGCACATGAACAGTAAATTTTGCATGGCCATAAATCTCTCTAGAAAACTCTAATTTAGGTGATTCTTAAACCAATGGAAACCTAAAACATAGTAGAAAATTTCATATGAAGAACTTAAGGCCAAATTATGGACTTAACCTAATCAAATTTCTAAACAAAGTTGAGTCACCAAATCTGCAGAAAATCTGGAAATCTGCAAATTGACCATATGAACAGTAAATTTTGCAAGGCTATAACTCTCTCTAGAAAACTCTGATTTAGGTGATTCTTGAACTGATAAAAACTTAAAACATAGTAGAACATTTCTTATGAAGAACTTAAAGCCTAATTGCGAATTTAACCCAGCCAAATTGCTAAGTAAAGTTGAGTTGATAAATCTGCTAGAGCAGTGAATAGTAACATAAATAGTAAACTTTAAATAGCCATAACTCTCTATAGAAAGCTCCGATTTAGGTGAATTTTGAACCGATGGAAACTTAAAATATAGTATAACATTTCATATGAAGAAGTCAGAGCTAAATTATGAACTTAACCCAATCAAATTGTTAGCCAAAGTTAAGTCACCAAAGCTGCCACAATCAGCCCCACATGAATAGTAAAATTCATTTGACTATAACTTTGGCTACACAACTCTAAATGAGATGATTCAAAAAGAGAAATAAAGATGAGACCTAGAGGGACAATTTTCATGAAGGACACCTCACCAAATTATGATTGAAACTAGGTAAAAATTGGGTTCAAAGTCCAATGTACCAAGTTATCCAAAGTCAAAACTCTTTAAAAATGTACAAAGCTAACTTGGGATGCATTAGATGTTCATGTAATGAGTACTTGGTAGCAATTGGGATGAGTATTGAGGTATTCTATTTGTGTATTTTTAGTAGAGAAAGAGGTTGGGACGGACAAGGAGAAGTAAGTAAAGATAAAGGAGTTCCTTGAAGGTTTGTGCACAACTAACCTTTTCATCATTTTTAAACTTGTATATTATTTGAAATGTGTTTATTTGAATGAGTTTGCTTTGAACAAGTTTACTTTGACTGAAATATGGTTTTTCTCTTGCATTTGAGAAATTTGGGTGTTGCCACCTTTATATGGATATTATGATGAATTTAAATGTGTTTATTGGTTTATAAATGTGATTGTTAAGTGGTAAATTTTTTGGAAACTATTTTGAAACCACAGTTAGCATGAAAGTCCCTTTCGGAACTCCCCAGTTGTAACAGCTGCTTGGGGTTGATAATTGATATTGATTATGTCTCTCATTAATAACAGTTAGTGGGGTAAGACTACATGAGTACTCATTAGCTAGCTAGCCCTTCCCTCATTAATAACGGTTAGTGAGATTGAGATTGCTTTGTCTTGGTGTACAACGTGATACTGACTGTGAAATTTTGTGTTATGGCCTAAACTGTGTGTTGATGTTGGCAACACTAATGCTTGTGAATTGTGATTTATGAAGTGTGATTTCTCATTTGAAATGTTATTCCAATAAATGGCTCTTATAGACTTAGAACTATTGTGAAGTTTTCATGCTTAAGAAAAATGTGAGTTATTATGCTTTGACAAGTTGTGTTTTACCTTAAGTTTTAAAGTTATTAGTTGTGCACCACCGAGTGATATACTCAGCGATAGCTTCTTTATGCTGTCGTAGGTAAGGGAAAGGAGAAGGATGCCGAGTGAGAGACTTAAAAGCAGCATTTTGGTATTGATTGTGGATATTTACGTTAGGTATACCCTTTTGATTCCTTTGGATGTATTTTGTACCTATATGTACGGATGTACGGACATTGAGCAGTTTGTATTAAGAAGCACTGCATTACTAAAGTATTTTGAGTTTGTAACTATTTGTATTTATTTTGAGACTTATAGAAATGTAACCTTTGCAATATTTAGTCTATCATTATTTTCAATGAATGTTTACATTAAATTTTAACTATTCCCATGCAGTTTTTTGCAAAAGAATTGATAAGATAAAAAACTACAATTTGTTTAAAATCCCTTGTAGCATAACTAATGGGTTATCGGTAGGTGTAGTTTGTTAATTCATTAGGTATGCTACGGGAACATGTCGTGCCTTACAAGAGATAAGGTGTGACATGTTTTAGTGGTATCAGAGCTTTGGCTTTTATGCAAGTTTTGAAATTGCATGTTTGAAAAATTTTAATAAGTATAACTGCTCAACTGTCATTAATTGATACATATAGTGGATTACATCACAAATATGGACTAATGGAGGGAAATCTCCTTGTGTTGGTTGTCCAGGGAGTAGAATTCTTTGTGATTCAGTATGGAAGAGGGGGATCACATAGTAGAGCAATCAAGAGTAAATGAGGTATAAGGGAGGCCCACTCCTCGTAATGCCAAGGATTAGCTGCACCCATCCCACCCATGCAGTTTCCTGCTCAGTTCATTCAGTAGATGGTGCACTATTTCAGCAAATGGCTGGCAATATACCAGTCCAAGCTCCTGTGCTAGCACCTCCAGTGCAACCACCATCCCTAGCCAGACAATATGACAAGTTAATGAAGTATGGGGCAACAGAGTTTAAGGGTATAGTGGACCCATTAGAAGCTGAGCAATAGTTAGAATGGATGGAGAGGGTATTCAAGAAATTACACTGCACCAATAATTTAAAGTTTGAATACTCGGTCTCTCTACTGCATGGAGATGCATATGAGTGGTGGAAGACCATTCCTCACAGTTTAGTTGGGCCACCTGCATTGACATGGGATGACTTTCTCAGAGAATTTAGACAGAAGTATGTTCCCAACACATATGTAGATATGAAGCTATAGGAGTTTCTCAGTTTGAAGCAAGGGAATAGGACTGTAGCCGAGTATGAGAGAGACTTTTCCCACCTCAGCCACTATGCTCAAGCCTACTCACTACTAGTAGAGACAAATGTAAATGGTTTGAGGCTGGGTTGAGGCCTAGCTTACGAATGCAAGTGGTTAGGTTCCAACATGAGAACTTCTCAAAGTTGATATCCCAAGCCCTGGAATTAGAAAGGATTGAGTTAGAAGGAGCCGTTAGAAAGGGAACAAAAGAAAAAGACAAGAGTGAGAAAACTTCTGGTCAAGCTTCTGGCAGTACTTCGGGTAAGAGGAAGAGCTTTGGGGGACTAAGTAACAGAGGATCTAGTAGGGGAAGATTCTTAGGGTAGAGGCCACCTAGATCTGGACAATAGACATCTAGGGGTTCCTTTCCTGTCCGTACCTATGAAACCTGTGGCAGGACTCATAGAGGAGTATGTTATAAGGCCATAGGAGCCTGTTACAACTGTGGTGGAAGTGGGCATTTTGCTAGAGATTGCACTAATGCCCACAGATCTGGGCCACCTACTACCACTAAGGGATTTGTTCAAGGTTCTGCTTCTAGAGGACAACGGATAGCTAGTAGAGGCAGAGGCAGGGGTAGAGGTAACACTTCTGGCAGCCAGGGCACAGTGAGACAACCAGAGCAGAGTGATGCACTAGCCAGGGTGTACACCATGCACCAGAGGGATGAAGCTGAGACATTAGATGTTGTGGCTGGTACTTTCTCCATCTTTGGTAGAGATGTATATGTGCTATTTGACCCTGATTCTACACATTCTTATGCTAGTGTCAGTATTGCATGCTCTGTTGCTGTGCCTTGTGTGAAATTAGATTATGATGTGCTAGTGACTAGTCCTTTAGGACAAGAGGTTAGGGTGAACAAATTGTATAAAGATTGTCCTGTGGTGATCCAAGGACATACATTCCTGTCAGACTTAATTGAAATGCCCTTCCGAGATTATGATATCATCTTGGGCATGGATTGGTTAGCCAAGCATCATGCCATGATCGACTGTAGACTGAAGACAGTCACTTTTGGTCTTCCCAAGTATGCAGACGTTGTGATACACGGGAAGAGGCAGTTATTGCCATCCAACATCATTTCAGTTGCATTTGCTAGAAAGATGATTAGAAAGGGATGTGAAGCTTATCTAGTTCATGTGATAGACACCTAGGTGGGGAGTCCAGTTCTTAAGGCTATTCCTAAAGTATGGGATTTTTCGGATGTCTTTCCAGAGGAGTTACCGGGATTGCCTCAAGAAAGAGAGGTGCAGTTTGAAATTGAGACTATGCCTGGTGTGGAGCCAATCTCCATCACTCCTTATAGGATGGCACCTACTGAGTTGAAAGAGTTGAAGGTGCAATTGCAAGAATTGCTAGATAAGGGTTTCATCCACCCTAGCGTGTCACCTTGGGGAGCACCAATATTATTTGTGAAGAAGAAGGATGGTACTCTCCGTCTATGCATAGACTATAGACAATTGAATAAGGTGACCATAAAGAACAGATATCCTCTGCCACAGATTGATGATCTATTTGATCAGTTAAAGGATGTAACTGTATTCTCCAAGATTGACTTGAGATCGGGCTATTATCAGTTGAGGGTGTAGGAGCAGAGTATTCCTAAAATTGCCTTTAGAACTCGGTATGGCCATTATGAGTTCTTGCTGATGCCATTCGGGTTGACTAATGCTCCAGCTACTTTTATGAGTTTGATGAACACTATCTTCAGGCCATATTTGGATCAGTTTGTAGTGGTGTTCATTAATGATATTTTGGTGTACTCAAAGAATGCAGAGGAACATGATAAGCACTTGAGGATAGTGTTGCAGACTTTGAGGGAGAAATAATTGTATGCCAAACTGTTGAAATGTGAGTTTTGGTTGAAGGAGATTACATTTTTGGGGCATATTGTATCTTCAGAGGGTATCCAGGTGGATCCTAGCAAAGTAGAAGCCATTCTTAATTGGAAGCCACCCAAAAATGTCACGGAAGTTCGGAGTTTCCTTGGTTTAGCCGGGTATTATAGAAGGTTTGTGAAAGGGATTCTCCATGCTAGCATCTCCACTGACTAAGCTACTTAGGAAGGATGTGAAATTTCAGTGGACCGATTGGTGCCAGGAAAGTTTTGATGAGGTGAAGAGGCGTTTAACTGAAGGTCCAGTCTTAACCTTGCCCACTTTGGGTAAAGAGTACACCATACAGTGATGCTTCTCATAACAGATTAGGCTATGTGTTGATGCAAGATAGAAATGTCATTGCCTATGCTTCACGCCAGCTTAAACCGCATAAGAGGAATTATCCTACACATGACTTGGAGCTGGCAGCCATTGTCTTTGCCTTGAAGATCTGGAGACATTACTTGTATGGAGAGAGATGTTATATATACACAGATCATAAAAGTTTCAAATACTTGGGCACATAGAAGGAGTTAAATTTGAGGCAGAGGAGATGGTTAGAGCTAATAAAAGATTATGATTGCTTGATAGACTATCAGCCTAGAAAGGCAAATGTTGTAGCTGATGCTTTAAGTCGTAAGACTATGGCTAGTTTAAGGGTTTCTCCATTGTCCATGGTGCATGAGTTAAGGGCATTGCATGCTAATCTAGAGATTGATGAAGATGGGCAGATGGTAACTACTTGGCAAGTGAAGCCAATGTTGACAGAACAAATTAAAGCAGTTGCACACAATGATGATAAGTATGTGAAGTTGATGGAAGAGTCTCGGGATGGCAAGAAACCAGAGTTATTGGTAAATGATGAGGGCTTGTTGTTATATCAAGGTAGAATGTGCATTCTTGATAATGTTGAACTAAGGCAGATCATTTTAAAGGAAGCACATGATTCACCTTTTGCTATGCACCCTGGTGGAACCAAAATGTACAAAACTATGAAAGGGCACTATTGGTGGAGGGGAATGAAAAAAGACATTGCAGAATATATTGCCAAATGCCTAACTTGTCAGCAAGTAAAGGCAGAACACCAAGTGCCTACAGGGTTGCTACAATCCAATTCCCGAGTGGAAATGGGAAAGAATCACTATGGATTTCGTGACAGAACTTCCACGTACACAAAAGAATCATGATGCAGTTTGGGTTATTGTTGATAGATTGACCAAGTCTGCACACTTTTTTCCAGTGAGGATGGATTACAGCCTGGAAAGATTGGCCAAACTGTACATCGATGAAATGGTGAGGTTGCATGGAGTGCCAGTGTCTATTGTGTCTAATAGAGATCCTAGGTTCACTTCTAGATTCTGGGGTAGTCTTCAAAAAGCCCTAGGGACTAGATTGGAGTGAGTGAAGATTTAAATGGAAAACCCAAAAAGGCTATTCAACAAGTTATAATTTTATTTATGACTTTGAAAGGCTAGAAATTTGGAAAAATTGAATGGAAAAGGGATAATGGTGCACCTGAATTAATAACGAAGGTTTTTATTGCATGACAAGAAATGGATTCTATTTAGTTACGATTGCAAATGTTTGTGTCTAGAAGGATACATAAAATAGCTAAGTAGGATTGCATGTTTCAATTCAACACTCTAAAAAAAAAAAAAAAAAAGCTCGCTAAGTTCAAAACCTGCAAAGGCAGCTTAGGCAAAAGTTAGAGCAAACTCCCTGATATAAAACCTGAAAGGGCATTTTAGGCAAAGATTAAGGCATAAAGAATAAAACACATAGAAGAGAAGGAGTAGAATGAATTAGACAAGGCATGGGCTTAAACATTGTCTTCGAATGACAAGCTAGGGACTTTAAAGAAAAATCAGAGAGAAATTGTATTATGACCTAGAGGTGGTCTCTTAGTGTGCATTTTTTTTAGAAGTTTTAAAAAATCTTGATATCTCCTATGACTTTTCCATAAAATCCCCAATTTGGTTATTCCAAAAAAATTTCGGAAAGGTTCTTTTAAAAAGTCCCTAGTGATATTCATTCCCATTGAAGTTTTCAAAGATATTCCTTAGTGAAAATAAGCATGCATACATAAAGGATAGAAAGCACATAAATACAAGTAGTTTTGAGATCTAGTTATCTCAAGTTTTCAAATCATAGACTAGTTTTTTGGGTAAGTCTTAGACTTTGTTTAGGATGCAAACATAGTTGTATAAGGCATAGAAGATCATGCATCAATATGTCACCTGTAGGTATATAAGGCATAGAAGATCATGCATTACCATAGTTTTCAAATCACAGATCGGTTTTTTTTAGTAAGTCCTTAGACTTTGTTTAGGGTGCATGACATAGTTGTATAAGGCATAAAAGATCATGCATCAACATGTCACTGTAAATGTATAAGATGTAGAAGATCATGCATCACCATAGTTTTCAAGTGTCGAACTACGAAAGGATTTAATTCTCCTTAAAAAGGAGATATGTAGAAAGCCTAGATGTTCCAAGTTCAAAGCCTCAAAAATTTCAAATCACATTGTTTTCACTGTTGTGGGACCATAGCTAGTCCCATGACACATAAGGTGATTCGACAAAGCAAGATACACTTGATTTGCACTGTTGTGGGACCGTAGCTAGTCCCATGACACATAGGGCATATCGACAAAGCAAGATATACTCAATTTGCATTGTTGTGGGATGATAACTAGTCTTATGACACAGAGAGTATTGATAAAGTAAGATACACTCGATTTTCACTATTGTGAGATTGTAGCTAGTCTCATAACTATAAGTCCTAAACTTAACTCAAGCATAGAGTGTATCGACAGAGCAAGATATACTCAATCCTCATAGTTGATATTTCACTTGCTCTCTAGTGGTTTTTAAAAATTTGTGCTTTCACTTTGATGAAATTTGAGTAATGCCTTCACATTGATTGCAAATCTTGCCAAAGCAAGAGGCAAATTATAGACTCTTATTTTTGTAACCTCGTGGGCATGTGCATTGAGGCCGCGAGGAACCCAATGATGAAAAGATTGTATGATTATGAGGTATATTTAAAAGCATTAAAAATAAGTAATTATATGTATAGCATGTTTCTTTAAGAAAATTTTTTTTGAAGAGTAGAAAATGATAAATTAAATTTAAATAAAATTTATTTGGTTTAAATTTAATAATGAGAATTTATTTTTAAAAACTTAACTAAGCCTAATTGGGCTTTATAGGCCCAATAAGGTCTGAATAGGGATTTTAATTAAATAAAAAGTCCACCTAAATTTTTTTTTTCTTGAAAATAAATAAAGAAAAGAAAATTTTATCCTTATCCTTATCTCTCTCCCTTACTCTCCCTCTCCCATACAACCTCTCCCTTCCTCACTCTCCCTCTCCCATGCGAGCTCTCTCTCCCTATCTCTCTCTTTCTTAGTCGACCCCCTCTCTCCCTCTCTCCAACCAATTGGCTCCCTCCCTCTCTCTCTCTCTCTCTCTCTCTCTCTCTCTCCACCAATCTGCTCTCTCCCTCTCTCTCTCCCTAAGTGGCGTCCCCCACTATCCTTTTTTTTTTTCACTAAACTTCTTTTTTATTTTATCTTTTGCTTTATCTTTTCCTAAATGCTATCAATAGGTCTTTTAGTTGTATCACAATTCTATACCCAAACACTATAAATACCCTACTAGGGAGAAAAAAAAAATGACTCAGATATCAGACCCTTAGAGCTATCTCTAAATTCTCTTTTCCTTCTCTCTATTTTCTTTTTTTTTTCTTTAGTTCAAGAAAAGTTTTTTTTCAAGATTTAATCAAGGCAATAGCTGCGTGGAGCTTAATGGGAATAAGATAGGAATAATCATATCATACTAGAAGAGAAGACTCTTTTTTAAGGATAGCTTGCTCTAATGGAAATTGCTATTATGAAGGTAAGTACTCTAAATTCAAAAAATAACATGTTTTTTTCTATGAAATTTGTAGTAATGATAGGGATTTACTTGGTAAATAATAAAATCAACTTTATTTGTATCTTTAACCCATTTATGGATGAAATTTAAGTAAATAAATATTAGGTAAATTAAAATTAAATCTTGTTTGTATTAAAAACAACTTTGGCATGCAAATTAAATGTAATTAAATATTTGGTAAGAAATAAAATAAATTAGCATTTTAGAAACAAATATTTTTTAGGATGTAATTACTTCAGCTTTTGGGTATTTGTTAGAATAAGTTGCAACATAATTTAATTAGTTTAATTATCCTTAGGGTAACTTGGTAAATAAATTAATTAGTTACACAGAAACTTAGAGTTGTTTGTAAACTAAACTTGTTTATAAATTAAATTGTCAATAATTAATTAATTTTAGTCATTCAGTAACTATCACTTAATTAAATTTAGTAACCACATAGATAGGAAGTACTTGTGCATGAAAATTGTTTGTAGACAACAATCCCTATTTGGATTGTTTGTGTGTGTTGGATTAGAAATTGCATACTTGGGTAAAAAGTTTGATAAAAAAAATAATAAATAAGACTTTTAGAAATATTAGTAGAGGACTAGCACTCGAATTAACAAGGTTAGACTAGGCGTAAGGGGTGCCTAACACCTTCCTCTTACGTGCCCACTATCACGAATTTAGACATTGGACTATGGTAATGACGGTTGTAAAACCTATGTAAGGAGTAAGTTGCCATCTATGACCCTATCGGAAATTAATGTCCCTCAGAAGAAATAATGTGTAACACCCCTATATTTAGCAGTTCTGTATAGTTTACTGTTCCAGCAACTGATGTCTGTCCGGATAGTTAGGATTTTCAGAATCATAATTAAGTCACCTAGAAAAGCCATAAATAAAAATAAATAGCAATTACATGAAGGTAAAAAAGGAATAAAGAAAACAAAGCATAATGGGTTAAATGAGCTGAGGGCACAGCGATTGGTGACCGAACCAGGAAGTGACTGCGAGCTCAGTCGTTACCCTGATTTCGTGTGGGACCCTATGGTACCTCAGGCCTAAGGAAAATTGCGAAGCTAGTGGTAATATGAAAATCACAGAAAAGAATAGAGAACCAGTTCGAAAAATTGAATCAGGATTCACGAAGCAATCTAGCGTTATTGGTAAAACGGATTAGACCGGTAAGGGGCAATTTAGTCAATTCACCCTTAGAGGTGACTCTTGGCCTACATGTCCAATAAAGTATAGGAACTTAATATTTTGAAAAATAAATTAAAAGTGAAGAGGTATATGGAAGAAAAGAAAATAAAAGAAAAGAAATTCAAAAAGTAAATGTTTTATGACATGACCCCCTATGTAAGCATTACACAATAAAACTTATAATTTAAATTTTTGAAAAGTGAGGATAATTACTTACAAAAGTGACCAATTAAAAGAAAAAAAAATTAAATTCACTTCTTCTTCCTAAAGTTGCCGTCCACCTCTCTCTCTTCCTCTCACTCTCACTTCCACCATTAAAGCTCATTTTGAGCTTAAATAACCATCAAATTTAGCCATAAATTTCCTAGTCCCCTTAATTAAAACTTGGTTTTGAGTCTTAAAAAGAAGATTGGGAGTAAGAAGAGTGGAAAATATTGAAAGAAAAGAGAGATTGAAGAATTGTCAAATTGAGGTAAGTGATCTTTAAGTCTTCTTTCTTCTTTTATCTTTGGAATTGAGTGCAATTGTGAGGATTAAGTTGATAAATGGAAGAAATTATGCTTGACTCTTAAAGATTGAAATTCGGTCAGCCATGAAAGGTTAGGGTTTGGTGTGCTTTGGCCTAATTGAACATGAACTCTAATGTTGGTGAAGTTATATGTATGTTTAGGGTATTGAAATTGCTTGAATTATGACAAATTGGAAATTTGGGTTCTTGATGAATTGGGGTTTTAGTAGCATTTAGGGATTTTTGAGAAATTGATGACCAATTGATATTTGATGCTTAATTTTGGGCAATTGGAGTGCTTATGAATGTGAATTGAGGAATGGAAGTGAGTTGAGTTATGGTTATTGAAGTGTTGAATTCTGACAGCGTGACCCCTGTCCATTGAAGAGGTTATAATTTGAATTGTGTTGCTCCAATTGGTGTGAGGCCAATTGGAGATGAAACTAGGGTCATAATACTACATTTTGATGAAGAAACCTTGCCCTAAAACTGACCACCAGTTGGTGTAAAAATTGGTTGAATCTGGATCAAGTACCCTGTCACTGGACAAAACTGATCATATGAACAGTACATGTTCAAATGGTCATAACTTTGTGTAGAGAGGTCCAAATGACCTGATTTTTGATCCATTGGAAAGCTAGGACATAGTAGAAAAACTTTCAAAAAAACACCAACCCAAATTCTGACCATAACCTATTCAAATTACCAACCAAAATTAAGTTATCAAAACTGCTAGAACTAAAAAGTTGCCCAGAATTCTAGAAATGACCAATCCAGCCAGCCTTAGTAAAAATGGCATAACTTGAGCTACAAAACTCTAAATGGAGTAATTCAAAAAGGAAATTAAAGCTAAGACATTAAGGAACAACTTTGATGAAGAAAAGTTGGCTAAATTTTCACTGTAGATAGGTCCAATGGAATAGTAAACCCAAGTGACCAAAACTGAAAATTTGGAATTTCTCTTAGGGAGTTTTGATTGCCAACACAATTGTAACCCAAAATGTGGTATGTGGGTGTAATTAGAACTAGTATACCTATTAAATATGAGAAAGTCAATATTTTACCTAATTGGTTAAATGAATAGTAACCACCATAGCCATGAACACAAAGTGAGTAAAATAAAATATGCAAAGTTTAATTATTGGATTAATTATTAGAAATGGTTTGGATGGATGGTGAAACACTTTAAAATTATGTGTTTCAGTTGGAAAGAAGCCATCCAAGGAAGAAGGAAAAATTAGATTAAATCAAGGCAAGCAAAAGAGGTTTGTGCACAACTAGCTTATTTTTATGTTTTAAATTTATAATGGGTTTTGAATGAACTTGATAATTGTATTTTCTCTTGTGTACAAGAAATTTAATTCATTGAATGACTTTGTATGATTTAATTATGTTTTCTCCTATGCATTTAAGGATTTATTGCATGGTTTTGAGAATTATAAATTTTGAATTGTACATTTGATGTATTGTCAACCTTGTGCATGAATTTACAATGATTAAATACGTTTAGTGATTTGTAAATACTTTTTGTGAATAAAAACTATTTTGAATATGTTTTGAAACTATAGTCGGTATGGCATGTGATTGAATTCCTCATTGGCTTGTCTAATGGGATGAATTGAATTCCCTCTCTGGCTGAAGTGTTGAGGTGTGTGCCAGTTGAGGAAGAATTGAATGAGTAGTCATATTTGCTAGCTAGCCCGTGTATACCCCTTTAGCCTTTGGTTATTAGGAGAATTGGCTTTGTCGTAGTGTACAACCCGATATTGTTTTAGTGTCATACTCTAAGCTGTGTGAATGTTTTCAATATCCTTAAATTATGCATACTTTGATAAAATGTGATTGAAACAAATATTTGTTAGTGGTTGAAAATATTATATTGTTTTCATGGTTTAAGAGAAATGTGAATATTTTAAATGCTTATTTATGATTTGGATAAATTGTTACTACTTGATCCAAATGTCATTAAAAAAAAAAGTGATTTGCATGATTGAAAATATTGACATTGATTTTATTAATTTTGAAGAATTTAAATATTCCAAGCTCTTTGTTATGATTTGTCAAAGTATGTTTTATATTAAGTTTTAAATTATTAGTTGTGCACCACTGAGTTCATAGCTTAGCGATAGCTTTGTATGCTGTCGCAGGTGAAAGAAATGATAGAGCAGCTGAATTACACTACTTAAAGCTGTGACTTGAATGCCGTGTTGGAACTGTCTTTGGGTATATCATAAGTATACCCTTGTACATAAAATTTGGTGTAATCATGTAGCTATTTATATGTAATTACATTCGAGCAGTTGTACAGAATAAAATTTGTAATATTATTTTTGGGACTTTAATCAAATGTAAATTATTGTATTATTATTTTTGTGAGTTTGATCAGTTGTAAGTTTTGTAATATTAATTTCCTCAATTCCAATGAATATCAACTTGTAATACAATATTTTTGTATTGTAAGAATAAAGCTGTATTCTTTTTGGGTTGTGAATGGAAGAAAGTAATTTTTTAATGACGATATATTTAATTATGTTATACAATTGCTATAGGTGGTTTTCAACAGGTTTTAAAAGAACTGTTTTTATATAGTTTTAGCCGTAACCATGCGAAATTTTCGTAAAATTTTAAAAATACCTATTTGTTTCTAAATGAATTGTTCTTAAATTGAAGACACTTAATTAATTTTTTTACCACTACAATAAACTCAAAAATGAATTTTGTTTTGTAAAAATCCCTTGTAGTATATTTAATAGATTATCGGTAGGCGAAGTTTGGTAATTTATTAGATATACTACGAGATCATGTCATATCTTACAGAGGGGTAAGGTGTGACACAATGAACATGTACAGGTTATTACTCAGGTGGCGACTCTTGTCTATATATACTTTTGTAGCATGAATCTTTAGTACTGTGGTAGTGTTATGGGAATATGGTACTTATCAGTGGACCTGATTCTATTTGGATTGTATGAATTGCATGTCTAAGAAATGTTGTCTAAGGAGTTGATACTTAAGTTAGACCAATGTGACTCCACCATTTTTCCTGGGCATTACTTGGTGCACTTTATCTAGTTCTAGTAGATGATCTTTCGCCTCACACCACATGACCCCCCATAAATACATAAAACACTGAGGTTTAAATTTTACATTTGTCTGACACCAAGCTCTAAAGTTGAAGCAAAGCCACAGTTTCTCTAAAATTTTAATTTTTAATTTAGTGTATTTTAAATATGAGTATGTTCTTAATTGTCTCTCACATTTACCTTGAATAAAATTTTAACAAGATTGTAATAGGTTGGTTTTTTTATTAGCCAAATTAAATAAAAAATTTAATGAACCTATATTCTAATAATCTGAAGCTTATGTTCTTTTAATGGCCCAACTTAGTTAAATAATTGGTCATCGATATTTTTTAAATTTACTTTTAAATAATAAAAAAGAAATTAAAAAGAAATAAATTATGAGCGAGATACATAAAATACCTAAGTCTATTTGTTATATCCGTCATTGGCCCCATATATTCAAATGTTATAATAATCATTAATTGATATTTTCTATTGGACCAATAAAGAAAAAAATTTAATGGGTCAATATTCTAGTAATTACAAATATTTTTTATTTGCCCAACTAAACAAAAAAAATTAATGAGTCCATATTTTAATTTTTAAAAGGTTAGTTTTTATTCACCTAATAAAATTGAAAAATTAGTGGCTTACATTTTTTAAATTTTCCTTTAAGTAATAAGAAAATTAATTTAAAAATATTCAAATGGTGAGTTAAATACACAAACACCTTAGTCTAAATATTGCATTTGTCAAACATTGAAGTTGGGGTTGAAACAGAGCCACAATCCCTCCATAATTTTTATTTTTAGTTTATAGTACTTTAAATGTGGGTATATTCTAAACTTTTTCTCATGTTTAGCCTAAAAGAAAACTTAACAAAATTTTAAAAGATTGATTTTTTAATAGCCTAATTAAATTAAAAATTTAATGAACCCATATTCTAATAAGTTAAAGCTTTTTTTTTATTAGCCCAACTTATTTGAAAAATTTGTTGTCAATATTTTTTAATTTATTTTTAAGTAATAAAAAAGAATTTAAAAAAAAAATTTTTGAGTGACGTGCGCAAAATACCTAGGACTAGTTTTTATATCTGACATTGGCACCACATATCTAAATATTGTAATCATCATCAATTAATATTTTTATTAGCCCATTAAAAAAAATTATTAGACCAATATTCTAGTAATTTAAAAGTTTTTTTTTGTTGGACCAAATAACAAAAAATCAATGAATCTATATTTTAATTTTAAAAAATTAATTTTTATTGACAAAAAAAAATTAAAAAATTACTTGCCCACATTTTTAAAATTTTTCTTTAAGTAATAAAAAATATTTTAAAAGATTCAAATTGTGAGTTAAAGAAACAAAACACCTTGGTCTTTATTTGCACAAAAAATAATGTAATTAGCTCTCTGATTATTTTAGGCCCATGATTAATTAAATTGATCTTTTGTAAAATTAATTAAATTAATTTTATTGTATTAATTTAATTATGAGGCTTGAATTAAATAATTAGATATTATTTTTGAGAGTTATCAGCTAAAGGGAGTTATAAGCAGTTCACAAAGAGGTTATCAGATGATGGGCACCTACAGTTGAAGAACAAGTGCAGAGAATTGAAACCGCTGGACGTGCAACATGAGGAATGCCAGTTCTAGAATATTCACAGGGTCAGTCAAGTGCTGCTATAAATAATATCTGTTGTGCAACTTAAAGAGAACCAACTATTCAATCAATCAATCAACAATAGACTCCAGCAGTCTATTTATCTTTACTTTTATTTGTCTTTTATTTTTTAAGCCTTGGATTTATTTTTTAAGCCTTATACTCAAAGTTTTAGCAATCAATATAATTTCTGTTACTTTAACTATCTATTTGAAGTGAGATTTTTGATGAAGCTCCATTCAGCCTAGTCAGGTTCACATAATCGTTTGAGAGAAGTTAGAAGAGCGCACAGTTGATACACTCAGTATCTAGCACTCCCACAATTCCTAAGCTATTAGCTAGCCAAGTTATTTCCCAAAAAAATAATTTTTGGCACACTCGATGGGACAGATTCTTATAGTGTCAAAACAATAATCCACACCATCGTTCTTGGCTAAAAATTAGCAAACAATTTTTGGCACGCCCAGTGGAACTAAGGTCTCATTTCACCATTCAACAACATCATTTTTGCAGGCAACACTATGCCTCTAAAAACTAGAAGCAAAGAAACCATAGCGTTTCAGGATGTGGAAGGAAGTCCTACTGCAATTGGTCCAAACGTGTAGGTTCCACTCATGGTGGAACACTTTGAAAGGTGACCATTATAAGGAGAAGAATTCTAGGTTCCAGATGCAACAGAGGCTATAGTTACCTTGCCCACTGACCTAATCCAGGAGCAAGGTGAAGCAATTTATAAAAAACTAGCATTTACCATCACGAATGCTTTGATAAAAGGCATCCATTCATGAGTGGAGAAATCTCTTCAATTGGATGCATAATTTATTTCTGCAAAATATAACATTCCAATTTCGATGTTACTTCCTGATGACTAGGTTCCTAGGCCAGAGGAGTTTGATTTGGCATCCAGGAGCTTTAGGGATATCAGAGGGTAGTCTTTGCCGCAAGCTCCCTAAGCCAACATCGAGGGGAGCCAAATTCAAACTGAAGAAAGGTACCAACCACCCTACAGGAGAGATGAGCACGTGACAGGACAACCCATAACATAAGTGAAAGTTAACTGCCCCAGTGGCAAAATAGGTGCTTCTATGAAACTTATTAGAAACACTAACCCTGTGACTCATTCGAGCAGTTATGAAGTAGAGACTACCGTAAGTCCTCAGACTGATTCAATGCCTCAGCAAGTGCTTACACCATAAGTAACCTTTGTCTCAGGAGGCAACAATCATAGAGGAACTAACGTCCTCATGGTGCAGGTACAACAACCAACTGCTAAGGCCTTAAGTGCTTGCACCCATGGTTAAGGTTCTAGCAGTCCCAGTTGCGCCACAGGTGAACATTGATGCAATCAGGGATGCCATTCAAGAGTTGTATGGGCTGATCCTTAGGTAAATTAGCTACCCAGAATTCCACAAGCCATATCCTGACACCATTGATAGGGGGAACCCATATCCAAGACGGTATTGTATCCCCAAATTCTGTGCCTTTTTAGGGGAATATGGGTAGTTAACTTTGAAGCATGTAGCAAGGTTCACAATATAATGTGGGGAATTGGTGAATTATGAAAATTTTGCTAATTACAAACTGAGACTGTTCCCAAATTCACTTACTGGGACCACTTTCACTTGTTATTCAACTCTTCTAAGAAACTCTATTTTTTCTTAGCAGGAAATGGAGAGGTTGTTCCATAACCAATTCTTCTGAGTTGAACCTGAAGTTTGTGTAGCCAAACTTTCTAAAATGACCAAGAGGAGCAAAGAGTTGATAGATGCTTTTATTGCACGGTTCAAGAATATAAGGAAGAAGTGCAAGGTGTTCCTGCCTAAAACTGAATATGTCAAAATGGCTCAAAGGGGTTGGACATCAAGCTCTGAAAAAAGTTCCAGGGAATGGAGTTCAAGGATTTCTATGAGTTGGTTACTGAAATTGTTAAGTACAAAGAGTTACTAATAGAAGAATCGAACTGGAAGAGGATAGGTATGGGTACATATTACCAAGAGGTAAGTAATCACGAACCTGCTGTGGCTGACTTGGTTACCACCGATACCTGTGTATGTCCTACTCTAGGTACTAGCTAAGGTGGTTCACCAGAGGAAGACTCAGGTGACTTTAATTGCACCTCCTCAATATGCTTTTGACACTAGTAAGACTGAAGAGATATTTGATTTCTGCTGAAAAAAAGGTTTATTAATCTCTCTCCTGATCATAAGCTTCCAACTAAAGAGGAAATGAGAGGAAGAGACTATTGTAAGTATCACAATTCCTAGAATCATAATACAAATAATTGTTAGGCCCTCAGGGGAGTTATTCAAGATCGTATCAACAAGGGGGTTTTAAAATTCCCTGAGAAAAAGGACTCTATGCTGATTGACAAGGATCCTTTTCCTCTAGTGGCATCTATCAGCATGGCCATAGTAGATCTTAGAGGAGTCATTAATGAGCTAAGGAAATTATAGGTTTAATTACTCATTGTGATGTTGCTTAATTCTGCTTGCTACTTTTCAGAGGGTAGTGGCAGAAGTATTTGAGGAAACGCAAGGGACAGTAGACCTTATCGATGCTAAGGTATGTAGTGGGGTTACTATCCAGTGCACTAAGGGGAGTAGAAGAAAATTGTGATTGACATACTATCGAAGCGAATGTGTAACACCCTCCCTATAGCAACTTCATACATTCTACTGTTCCGGTGACCAGTGTCAATCTGGACAGTTAGAACGTCTGGAAAAATATTTAAACTAAAGTGATGAACCATAATTAACTCAAATATTAACAAGAAAAATTTAGGAAAAATTTTAGAAATAAAATACAAGCAAGTTAAAAGAGCCGGTGCCCTAGCAATGGGTAACCCAGTGGGAAGTTGAGGTTCTCGCAACTAGGAGCACTAAACCCGGGGAAAAATTCATAAAATAATTTTTGGGACTCCAAAGAAGAGTCATTGCCCTATGGCATTAGAATGCCAAGAAAATGCTTAGAAAAAATTTTCAATCGGTATAGACAATTTTAGTCTGTTAAGCCAAACGGAGGGCATTTTGGTCATTTCGCCTTCAGAGGTAATTTTTGGCTGACTTGTACAGTTAAGTAAATAATTATCATGACACAAAATGTGAATAAATATTGCTAAAAATTAAATTGCAAATGAGCAAAAAAGAAAAGAAAAGAAATGAAAGTAAATAGGATTTATTGCATATGCATGATGCAATTAAGAAAGGCCCAACCAATCAAAATGCAACAAGCTTTATTAAATCAATTAAAAGAGATAAAACTTAAGGAAAACAAATCAGATTTCTTCTCCTCCTTCAGCTGGCTGAACCACACTCTCACCTCCACCATTGTTGTCCCTTCAACCAAGCTTCCTTTCCCATCTTAAACCCCCTCAAAACCCTAACTTGCCTTCATTAAAAATTATCCCTACCACTGGAGCAAGCTTTGGGCAGCAATTTGAAAGGAAGAAAGTGAAGTTTTTAAGTCTTGGAAAGTGACTAAGTGAAGGTTAGTGCCACTTTTGTTTAATTTTTCTCTTATATTCTTTGTTACAACATTAATCTAAACTAGAAAATATGAAAATGGAACAAATTAAAATTGTGGAGTTAGGGTTTGGGAGAAACCTAAGGTTTGCTCATGTGTTGGTGAATGAAAGATTGAATGGTCAATTAGTGACCATTTGGCTATGTATGATGAAGAAATGAAGTGAGTTGAGGCTTGGCATTTGTGTATGGGTGAGCTGCCTTGGCTGACCTGTAGGACTGAGCATGAGTCCAGCGGGTTTGGGCAGTTATAAATGGAGTTGTAGAGGTTCAATTGATGCAAGGCCAATTGAAGATGAAACTAGACTAATGGCACCACTTTGGTGAAGAAACCCTACCCAGAAAACCAAACAAAGTTGGCCTAAATATTGCCCTAATCCGGGTGACTTACATTCTGCCTGGGCAAAATGACCAAATGAATAGTGCCTATTCATTTGGTCATAACTCAGTGTAGAAAGGTCCAATTGACCTGAAATTTTACCATCAGAAAGCTGAGACATAGACCTACAAATTTCATGCAGAACACAAATCCAAATTCTGATCATAACCTAGTCAAATTGTCAACCAAACTTAGGTTATCAAATTTGGTAGAACCAATTTTGCCCAGAATTTTGGATTCTGTCCAATCCGGCCAGTTATGGTGTTTAGGCCATAACTTGAGCTACAAAACTCCAAATGGAGTGATTCAAAAAAGGAAATGTAACTAGACAAAATAAGGAACAACTTTCATGAAGACAAATTTACCAAATTCCTACTGTACAAATGACTAATGGAATAATAAATATGAGGCTTGAAATCTGAAAATTTTGAATAACTAATACTAAGCTTAGAAATGGTATTGGCAACCAATACCAATAATTTTAGAATGCAAAATGTGGTATGTTGAGAGTATTAGAACCAATGTACCTATTGCCTATGCAAAAGTCAACATTTTAGTTGACTAATGAAATGAATAGTAACACCTAAACTTAAATTTCAAGAATTGTACAATTTAAAAGTGTAACATGCCCTAGTACACCTAGCAAGATTGGTTTGGATAGGTTGGCATGCCAATAGGGTTCAGTTAGCAGTACTACACATGGCATTATGCCATTCTATGATTTTATGGCTTTTAGCCATTCTGACATTGTGATGATACTTGGCCTTGTGCCTAATATTTATTGCAGCTCATTAGCTATTCTGTTGCACACCGGGAGATACATATGTGACCGATGGTGTGACGACCCGAGGTACTTGATACCCAGTGCCAGTTTACCCATTTATCCAGTCCAGTCATCCAGTATAGGTTACTTGGGCAACCAAAAATGGAAGTGGATAAATTGAATGAAATTATGAATATAACAAGTACAAAATAAATAAGATTACCAATAATGATAAAAAAATTGTCTGCATAAGACATCAGGACATGTACTGCATATTTATTTTCTGATTTCTTTTTATTTTATTATTGGCATCACTAAGCATTATTGCTTAGCGCGGTGCTTTTTGCCACGCGTAAGTTCTGGAGAGACCGACCGAGAATCCAGTAGACCATAGACTGGGTGAGATCTTTTGCAGCTCTGCATAGTGTCCGTGTCACCTCATCGTCATCAGTGCATTGGTAGGACACTATGTTTTATTTTGGTATTTTGTAATTAACTTTTATTTTCTCATGTGTAATTAAGACTTATGTAATGTATTTTAGTATTGATGTAAATTATGGAAATTGTGTTTATGAATGAACAAGTGAATATTTATTTATGACTTTTATATGAATTTCATATGAAATGAATAAATGAGAAATGGGAGTATATATGAGAAATATTGAGGTTTTGTTGATGAAATGGAGTTTGGGATTGATTGAAAATTTTGGAAGTGTTTTTCATAGGTTCCGAAGAAATGTTTTATCCATTTTTAGCCGGCATTCTGCCGAATTTTCTATAAAATTTGCTGAACCTCAAATAAATTATAATTTCAATAAATGACTTAAATGAATTATATTTCACAAATTGTATTTCATAACTATGATAAAAATAAATTAAGGAAGAATAAAATAATTGAGATAAAATAGGGTGTTCCAGTACACTGTGTGACATATCTTACTTGCCTATACTGTTGACGGGTAAGTGGTGTCACATTTAGTGGTATCAGAGCACAGTTTAGGCATTTCTGGGCCTAGATCGAGTCCATACCATGCATTGCATTTGTAAGAGTCGAGGTGACACTAATGCAGATCTGTTTGTCTTTATTATTTTGAATAGGATATGGACCCTACATCACAGAGGGCAGTTGAGGAGGAAGTGGAGAGTCATGCTCCACCTGCAACAGCTGAGACTGGGGGTAGGGGAGAACCTGCTCCGCCAGCTCCAGCAGAGCTTGCTCAGCCTCCACAAGCCATGTTCTAGCAAATAGCTGAGTTTTTTAGACAAATGGCTGGGGTAATGCCACCACCACCACCTCCACAGCAGAAATCACATTTAGAAAGATTGAGAAAATTTGGAGTAATGGACTTCTTTGGCAAGAGAGAAGATGATTATGTTGCAGCTGAAAACTAGTTGAAAAGAACAGGGAGAATTCTAAAACAACTCCATTGCACTCCAGAGAAAAATCTAGAAGCTGCTGTATCTTTGTTGCAAGATGATGCTTACCAATGGTGGGATACAGTATCTAGTGAAGTGCAGCCAGAAGTAATAACTTGGGACTTCTTCCTCTCAGAATTCAAGAAGAAATACGTGGGTAGTGTATACCTAGAAGAGAGAAGAAGAGAATTCATTAATCTGAGGTAGAGACAGCTGATAGTGGCAGAGTATGAAAAGGAATTTGTCAGACTGAGTCACTACAGAAGGAAGATAGTCCCTAATGAGGCTGAAAGGTGTAAGAGATTTGAAAAGGGATTAAATGATAATATAAAGATCATGATCACTGCCTTGGGAATCACAGATTTCACCAAGTTAGTGGAAGCTGCAATAAAAGTTGAAAAGGTTAGAATAAGTGAACAGATTAGAAGAGAGAGACAGCAGAAGAAGGGCCTAGGTCAGTCTAGTTCATCTCCTACACCTGGGAAGAAGTTCAAAGGTCCACCTGCATAGAGTTCAGGTCAACCACAAAGTCACGGTTAGTCCCAGGGGCCCGGGCCACAGTTCACCCCTAGGAGAGGTCAGTCCACACCATCAGTGGGTAGCTCTCCAGGGACGGGGTTCAGGGGACCAGCCCCAGCATCTTCTGCATGTCTGCATTGCCTGAAGTGGCATAAGGGGGAGTGTTGGAGAGTAACGGGTGCCTGCTTAAGGTGTGGGTTAATAGACATCAGTTAAGGAATTGTCCACGCTGAACTGCTACAGCTACTCCAACACAAGCAGACAGACCTGCTCCTGTACCTCAAAGGGGTAGGAAATCTGGCAAATCTGAGGCAGTGGGACCATCACAGAGACCTGTATCTGAGCCAGCAGAGAGGCCTGAGGGCAGAGCACCCGCCAGAGCCTATGCCATAAGAGCTCAGGAGGAGCAAGATGCCCCGGACATCATCAGGGGTACGTTCTCCCTCTACAACACATCTGTGCATGCATTGGTGGATCTAGGATCCATTCATTCATACATCTGCATCAACCTACCCGTAGAAAGGGGGATACTAGTAAGGAAGAGTGACCAAGACATTCTGGTCACTAATCCATTGGGCCACAGTGTAGTGGTTAAGGATTCAGGGGTATGAATTCTTGGCAGACCTGATTGAGTTGCCTTTCCATGAGTTTGACGTGATTTTGGGAATGGACTGGTTATCACGTCATCATGCAATGGTTGATTCTAAACTGAAGAGGATTTCCTTGAAAACTCCTAAGGGTAATGAGATCACAGTTGTGGGGGAAAGGACAGATTTCTTGTCCAATGTCATCTCAGCCACAGTTGCAAGAAAATTAATGAGAAAGGGCTGTGAAGCCTACCTAGCACATGTGATGGATACTAAGCAGTCTAAACCAAATCTGTGTGACATACCCACAGTAAGAGACTTCCCAGATGTGTTTCCTGAAGAATTGCTTGGCTTGCCACCAGAAAGGGAAATCGAATTTGCTATTGAGATACTGCCGGGTACAGCACCAATATCTATTGCTCCTTATAGGATGGCACCCACAGAATTGAAGGAATTGAAAATCCAGTTATAGGAGTTACTGGATAAGGGGTTCATACGCCCCAGTGTGTCACCATGGGGAGCTCCAGTGTTGTTTATAAAGAAGAAAGATGGGACTTTGCAGTTATGCATCGATACCAGTAGTTGAATAAAGTGACAATGAAGAACAAATATCCATTGCCTAGAATTGATGATCTGTTTGATTAGTTGAAGGGAGCAGGAGTATTTTCAAAAATTGATCTCAGATCAGGGTATCATCAGTTGAGGGTGAAGGATACAGATGTACCAAAGACTGCATTCAGGACCCGGTATGGGCATTATGAGTTCCTGGTGATGCCCTTTGGCCTAACAAATGCACTAGCGACATTCATGGACCTTATGAACCGTATCTTTCATCCATACCTAGATCGATTCGTAGTGGTCTTTATTAATGATATTTTGGTGTATTCCAAGACTAGGGAAGAACATGATGAGCATTTGAGGATTGTTCTACAAACCCTGAGAGAAAAGAAGCTGTATGCTAAGTTGTCTAAGTGTGACTTCTGGTTGAATGAGATTGTATTCCTTGGACACATAGTGTCAGTTGATGGGATTAGAGTGGATCCCAAGAAAATAGAAGCAGTGATGAATGAAAGCCTCCCAGAAATACAATTGAGGTCAGAAGTTTCTTGGGGCTAGCTGGGTATTACAGAAGATTTGTGAAGGGATTTTCTTTAATAGCTGCTCCAATGACCAAGTTATTACATAAGAATGTCAGATTTGACTGGAATGACAAGTGTTAGACCAGTTTTGAGAAGTTGAAGGCTATGTTGACAGAGGCACCAGTGTTAACACAGCCAGTGTCGAAAAAGAACTTTGTGGTTTATAGTGATGCCTCTCATAATGGGTTAGAGTGTGTATTGATGCTAGAGGGGAAGGTGGTCGCTTATGCTTCTAGGCAGCTAAGGCCACATGAACAGAATTACCCTACCCATGATCTAGAACTTGCAGCAATTATCTTCGCACTGAAGATATGGAGGCACTACTTGTATGGTGAAAAGTACTACATTTACATAGACCACAAAAGTCTGAAATACTTGCCAACCCAGAAGGAGCTCAACCTTAGATAGAGGTGATGGATTGAGTTCCTGAATGACTATGATTATGTGATTGATTACCATCCTGGGAAGGCAAATGTAGTTGCAGATGCTTTGAGCAGAAAATCCATCACAGCTATGAGATCATTGAATGCCCGTCTATCCTTGGCTCGAGATTGAGCTATTTTGGCTGAGTTGCAAGTAAGGCCAAACTTACTACAGCAGATTTTAGATGGGCAGAAGGCGGATGACAAGTTAATGACAACTATGAGTAAAATCTCAGAAGGGAAAGCAACTGACTATGAGGTGAAAGTAGATGGGTGTCTGTACTACAAAGGAAGAGTATGTGTACCAGATGATAGGGAATTAAAAGTTAGTATCCTGAAAGAGGCACACACCAGTGTTTATGCTATGCACCCAGGAAGTACAAAAATGTATCATGATCTGAAGCTTCAGTATTGGTGGCCTGTTATGAAGAAGGACATAGCTGACTATGTGACTAAATGCTTGACATGTTAGCAAGTCAAGGCAGAACATCAAGTTCCATCGGGTTTGCTACAGCCTATACGCATACTTGAATGGAAATGGGATTGGGTCACCATGGATTTTGTAAGTGGTCTAACTCTCACCCAAAAGAAGCATGATGCAGTATGGGCGATAGTAGATAGATTAACGAAGTCAGCACACTTTCTGCCAGTTAGAACTGACTACTCACTAGAGAAGTTAGCAGAATTGTTTATCAGTGAGATAGTTAGATTACATGGAATTCCACTTTCCATCATATCTAATCGAGACCCAAGGTTTACATCGAGATTTTGGAAGAAGTTGCATGAATCCTTGGGTACACAACTCCACTTCAGCACAGCTTTCTATCCTCAGACGGATGGGCAATCAGAAAGAGTAATCCAGGTAAACAATTGAAACCAATTGAACTAACACAAATATTGAACTTAAATGATAATAATAACATGAAATATATGTCAGGTCCTTGAGGATATGCTGAGGAGTTATGTCATTGAGTTTGAGGGAAGTTGGGATAGATACCTCTTATTGGTAGAATTTGCATACAACAATAGCTACCAAGCTAGCATCCAAATGGCCTCGTATGAAGCATTGTATGGGACGAAATGTAGAACTCTAGTGTGCTGGACTGAATTAGGCGAAGATAAACTGGTAGGGCTAGACCTGGTGAAATAGACTGAGGAGAAGGTAAAGCTAATCAAAGCTAATATGAAGGTTGCCTCAGACAGACAAAAATCCTATGCTGACCTGAAGAGAAAAGAAATAGAATATACGGTTGGCGACAAAGTGTTTCTCAAGGTGTCATCGTGGAAGAAGGTACTGAGGTTTGAAAGAAAAGGAAGTTAAGCCCTAGGTTCATTGGCCCATATGAAGTCATTGAATGTGTGGGTCCAGTGGCCTACAGGCTAGCTTTACCACCAGAGCTGAACAAGATCCACAATGCGTTCCACGTATCTATGCTAAGAAGACACTGCTCAGATCCTTCACATGTCATCTCCATGGAAGAAATTGAAGTACAACCGGATTTGACATATGAAAAAGAACCCATACGGATCCTGGCTCGGGAAGTGAAAGAGTTGAGAAATAAACAGATTCCACTGGTGAAAGTGCTTTGGAGGCACCACAACATCGAGGAGGCCACTTGGGAAAGTGAAGAGACAATAAGGCAACAGTTCCCTCAACTGGTTGCATCAGGTAAATTTCGAGGACGAAATTTAAATTAGAGGGGAAGAGTTGTAACACCCTCACTGTAGCAATTCCGTACATTCTACTGTTTCGGTGACCAGTGTCTGTCTGGACAGTTAGAATGTCTGAAAAAATATTTAAACTAAAGTAATGAACCATAATTAACTCAAATATTAACAAGAAAAATTTAGAAAAAATTTTAGAAATAAAATACAACCAAGTTAAATGAGCCGGTGCCCTAGCGATGGGTAACCCAGTGGGAAGTTGCGGTTCTCACAACTAGGAGCACTAAACCCAGGAGAAAATTGATAAAATAATTTTTAGGACTCCAGAGAAGTGTCATTAAGGGTTCTATGGCATTAGAATGCCAAGAAAATGCTTAGAAAAAATTTTCAATCGGTATAGACAATTTTAGTCTGTTAAGCCAAACGGAGGGCATTTTGGTCATTTCGCCTTTAGAGGTGATTTTTGGCCGACTTATCCAGTTAAGTAAATAATTATTATGACACAAAATGTGAATAAATATTGCTAAAAATTAAATTACAAATGAGTAGAAAAAAAAAAGAAAAGAAATGAAAATAAATAGGATTTATTGCATATGCATGATGCAATTAAGAAAGGCCTAACCAATCAAAATGCAACAGGCTTTATTAAATCAATTAAAAGAGATAAAACTTAAGGAAAACAAATCAAATTTCTTCTCCTCCTTCAGCTGGCCAAACCACACTCTCACCTCCACCATTGTTGTCCCTTCAACCAAGCTTCCTTTCCCACCTTAAACCCCTTTAAAACCCTAACTTGCCTTCATTAAAAATTATCCCTACCACTACAGCAAGCTTTGGGCAGTAATTTGAAAGGAAGAAAGTGAAGTTTTTAATTCTTGGAAAGTGACTAAGTGAAGGTTAGTGCCACTTTTGTTTAATTTTTCTCTTATATTCTTTGTTACAACATTAATCTAAACTAGAAAATATGAAAATAGAATAAATTGAAATTGTGGAGTTAGGGTTTGGGAGAAACCTAGGCTTTACTCATGTGTTGGTGAATGAAAGTTTGAATAGTCAATTAGTGACAATTTGGCTGTGTATGATGAAGAAATGAAGTGAGTTGAGGCTTGGCATTTGTGTATGGGTGAGCTACCTTAGCTTATCTGCAGGACTGAGCATGAGTCCAGTAGGTTTGGACAGTTAGTTAAGAAACCCTGTCCAGAAAACCAAACCAAGTTGGCCTAAAAATTGCCCTAATCCAGGTGACTTGCATTTTGCCTGGGTAAAATGACTAAATAAACAGTGCCTATTCATTTGGCCATAACTCAGTGTAGAAAGGTCTAATTGACCTGAAATTATACCAGCAGAAAGCTGAGACATAGACCTACAACTTTCATGAAGAACACAAATCCAAATTCTAATCATAACCTAGTCAAGTTATCAACCAAACTTAGGTTACCAAATCTGATAGAACCAGTTTTGCCCAGAATTTTGGATTCTGTCCAATCTGGCCAGTTATGGTGTTTAGGCCATAACTTGATCTACAAAACTCCAAATAAAGTGATTCAAAAAAGGAAATGTAACTAGACAAAATAAGGAATAACTTTCATGAAGACAATTTTGCCAAATTCCTACTGTACAAATGACTAATAGAACAGTAAATATGAGGCTTGAAATCTGAACATTTTGAATAACTAATACTAAGCTTAGAAATGGTATTAGTAACCAATACCAACAATTTTAGAATGCAAAATGTGGTATGTTGGGAGTATTAGAACCAATGTACCTATTGCCTATGCAAAAGTCAACATTTTTGTTGACCAATGAAATGAATAGTAACACCTAAACTTAAATTTCAAGAATTGTACAATTTAAAAGTGTAACATATCCTAATACACCTAGCAAGATTGGTTTGGATAGGTTGGCATGCCAATAGGGTTCAGTTAGCAGTACTGCACATGGCATTATGCCGTTCTGTGATTTTATGGCTTTTAGCCATTCTGACATTGTGATGATACTTAGCCTTGTGCCTAATATTTATTACAGCTCATTAGCTGTTCCGTTGCACACCAGGAGATACATATATGACCGATGGTGTGACGGCCCAAGGTACTTGATACCCAATGCCAGTTTACCCGTTTATCCAGTCCAGTCATCCAGTATAGGTTACTTGGGCAACCAAAAATGAAGGTGGATAAATTTAATGAAATTATGAATATAATAAGTACACAATAAATAAGATTACCAATAATGATCGAAAAATTGTCTGCATAAGACATCAGAACATGTACTGCATATTTATTTTTTGTTATTTCTTTTTATTTTATTATTGGCACCACTAAGCATTGTTGCTTACTTTTTGCCATGCGTAGGTTCTAGAGATACCGACTGAGAGCCCAGTAGACCACAGACTGGGTGAGATCTTCTGCAGCTCTGCATAGTGTCCATGTCACCTCACAGTCATCAGTGCATTGGTAGGACACTAGGTTTTATTTTGGTATTTTTTAATTAACTTTTATTTTCTCATGTGTAATTAAGACTTATATAATGTATTTTAGTATTGATGTAAATTATGGAAATCGTGTTTATGAATGAACAAGTGAATATTTATTTATGACTTTTATATGAATTTCATATGAAATGAATGAATGAGAAATGGGAGTATATATAAGAAATATTGAGATTTTGTTGATGAAATGGAGTTTGGGATTTTGGAAGTGTTTTTCATAGGTTTTGAAGAACTGTTTTATCCATTTTTAGCTTGCATTCTGCAGGATTTTCTATAAAATTTATGGAACCTCAAATAAATTATAATTTCAATAAATGACTTAAATGAATTATATTTCACAAATTGTACTTCATAACTATGATAAAAATAAATTAAGGAAGAATAAAATAATTGAGATAAAATAGGGTGTTCCGGTACACTGTGTGACATATCTTACTCGCCTATACTGTAAACGGATAAGGGGTGTCACAGAATGGCCAAACATTTGCATCCCTGTATATCACAGCCCGTCTCAATGGTCAACCCACCTCTAGGGTACTCATTGATAACAGGTTAGCAGTAAATATAATGCCACTCAGAATGTTGCTAACACTGGGAAAGTCAAAAGAGGATCTCATTACCACTAATGTCTTCATATCTGTGTTCACTGAAGAGTTATTCAAGACTCTTGGAGTCTTTTTAGTAGAGGTAACTGTAGGTAGTAAGTCTTCCACCACCGCTTTCTTTATGGTTCGTTCCATGGCAAATTATCAAGCACTTTTAGGGAGAGACTAGATACAGGCAAATTAGCTTGTCTTGTCATCACTTCACTAGTTTTTGTTATTTTAAAAAGGGAATGATGTGGAAGTCATGTGGGCAGATGCCAAGCCATTTATGACCCACTTTGATGCAGTGGAGGCCTAATACTATGACACTGATATAAGCCTAATCTAGTTTTTGAAGAAGAAACCTCACCAGAAGGCTTAAGGGGTAGCAGCCTGTGACTCCCTTAACAAGAATCATGTCCTCTATGCAAAGTCTACCATGACAACTGGGCCTACTGTTCTTGAAAAAGGGATATAGAAGGCAAAATGGGAGATCCAATGGATGAAACTAACACTGTAATTGCAATCGTGCCTTATAAATGGCCTAGGGTGGAGCCCATGATAGAGAAGCTCCATGATGAGTGACAACTATATGCAAAAAGGAATGGTAGTAGCTTTAGCTGCCATAACCAAAATTTAGATACAACAACTCCTTGACAAGAGAGAAGCAGAAGGAACTCTAGAGATAGAAGGTGCTAAGGTCATTTATAAAGAGGAACCAGATGAGGATGACTGTAACACCCCTAAGTTCGGTAGTGCGTTCTGCTGCTCCGGTGACCAGTGTTGTCCGGACAGTTAGGATGTCAAAAACTACACTTCAATATGAGTGAGGAGACATAAAATAATGAAATACAAGAAAAGAAAATACAAGAAAAACAAAGGAAAAATAATAGCAAAGAAGAGTAACCAAGTTAAGCGAGCCGGGAACCCTAGCGATGGGTGACCGCACCGGGAAGTCACGGAGTGGACCGTTGACTAGCCCTAGACTGCGGGGAACCCTGGAAAACATTTTTAGAACTTAAATAGACCCTTATTGAAGAATAAATATCATTAGAAAGATCAAAGAAAAATTAAATAATTAGTACAAAGAAAAGTGAGAAATCGAAAAACAGACAAAACCCAGTGTTACCGAAAAATCGGGAATGCAACCCGAACAGGGGCATTATGGTCATTTGACATCCCGAAGTGTCTTTTGACCTAAATGTCCATTAAAAATAAATAATATTACACTTAGAAAATAAAATGAAAAATTAGTTTAGTGGTACCTAAAGTAAATAGCTAAAATCATGGGTTAATGTGGGATTAAGTGAACAATTAGATTATTATATGATTATTTGGAGTTAGTGGACCATTAATGGATTAATTAAACACTAAATGGGGGCTGATGTAAGTCCACTAACCAGCTGAACTTCATCTTCCTCAAGGTTCTCTCAACATTGCCGAATTGAAGGGAGAGGAAACTCCATGGGCGTTTTGCATGAGCTCACTTAACCTCTCCATTTTCAACTCCAATCCCTTAAGTGGCTTCCTGAAAGTTTGTCTACTCATCACAAGGAAGAGTTTGATACCAAATTTGAGAAGTTTAAGCAAGGTTTGGCAAGTTTCAATCATAAGGTAAGTTAGCATTTTTGAAGATTTCTTTGATAAACTTGTATACATGTTATGGGTGTTGGATTTGTGAAGAAAATTTTTGAGTTTGAAGAGTTATTATTGTGTTCATTTTGGACAGCCATGGAGTCATGTAATTGATGAAATAATTGTGCATATATTTGATGAGAAATGATGTTGATCATGATGATTTAATAACCTAGTGAATTACTTCATATTTATATGGTGATTTTTGGCACTTGGATGGGAATTGATGAATTGTAGGACAATTTGGTGTTGAAGAAGATTTTCGGCAGCTTGGGGACACTTGAATAAATGTATGTATTCATGGAAGGGTTGGCAGAATATTGACATAGAAGGATTGATGGATATGTATATGAACTTATTGTGTAAAGATTATGTAAAAACTAGTAATGTTATGTGTATGTGTAATTGTGTTTGGACTTTGGGAATTAGAGTTATATTTGGTGTATTGAAGATAATTGTAATCTGCCCAAAGTGATGTTAATGTAAAGTAATATATAGTTTTGGTAATGTACCAAAACAGATTTGGTAGGGAAGTAAACATATTGCAAGGTAAATGTGTGTAATTGATGTGTGTTGAGCAAAGTAACCGAGGGCAGTGTACATTTTAGCCAATAAGTTTAAATGTGTAACCTCAATTGGTATGAGACCAATTGGAGGTGGAACTAGGCACAAAATGTGCCAACTTTCATTGAGAAAACATACCAAAATTCTGCTTGCAAGGTGACCTAAGAAAATGACCAATTCGGATTAGGTGCAATTAGGACCTGAAAAATGACCAATTGGGCAGCAATGAGTGTTTAGGCCATAACTCACTCAAAACAGGTCCAATTGACCTGAAATTTTAACCATGAATAGTTAAGACCCATACCTACAAGTCTTATGAAGACACAAAAACCCAGAAATGACCATAAGCAAGTCAAAAAGCTTGCACAAGTTCGGGTCCAAAAACTGGCCGAACCAAAGTTGACCAAATTGACCTAAAATTGACCTAATTTGATACCAATTGACCAGCAATAGTATAATGACCATAACTTGGTCTACTTAACTCGGATTGACCTAAAATTTTGCACCGCGGTCCATAAGACATAGATCTACAAGTTTGTAGTTTTGACCGAAACCCGAAAATCGAGGGAACTAGATCGTCCGGCTAGGTCAAACTAGTATCCCGAAATCCAGCAATTTGCAATGAAATGCAAGAAAACGCAATATACATAGAATTGAGTTTGGTAACACGTACCAAACCTAAAACCCTATCGAATGTGACATATTAGTGACACTAAAACCTAATTTACCTAAAACGCATCGAGGGTCGGTATATTAGGTGATTAAGCAAATAAAGGTATTCAGTGAATTGTTTATCGAACATTATCATTAGAGGCAAATTAATTTAGCACTGAAACACTTCAAATTGTGTTTCTTAGTTAACAAGGACTCAGCAAAAGGGAAAGAAATACTGAGTCAAGACCAGGAGACAAATATCAGAGGTTTGTGCACAACAACTATTTCTTTTGCATTATTTTCAATTGAAATAAATATTGACTATTTGTATATTATTGTTTTAAATTGTGGAAATGTATTTGAATGAATATTTATTGCTTGAAAAGCATTGTAAATGATTTGAAACTATGAGAAATTTTTTGAATGACATTGATGGATACTTATTGATTTAAAAGCATTGGAAATGGTTTGAAACCACAGCTATCATGTATATTGATTGTATTCCTCATTAGCTTGTCTAGTGGGACGAATTGAATTCCCTCTCTGGCTGAAGTGTTGAGGTGTGTGCCTGTTGAGGACGAATTGGATGAGTACTCATATTTTTGCTAGCTAGCTATGTTATTCCTCATTAGTCATCGACTTTTGGGACGAATTGAATACCTCATTAGGACGAATTGAACTATGGATCATGATTAAGCTGTGTGTGATTTATTGATATGTATTGTGAGATTGTGAAATGGATTTAAACTCTCATTGACATATACAGTCTTTTGAATTCAAACATGATCTAATTTATGAAAATTATTGTGATATTGACAAATGGAGTTTAAATTCTTGTTGACAATTACTGTCTTGAATTTAACTATGATTTTAAGTATCCATTATTTACATGACTTATGAATTGTGATTTAAATTGTATTTGGTTAATGTTGTGCACCACTGAGACATTGTCTCAGCGATAGCTTTTTATTGCTGTCGCAGGTAGAGAGACAGACAGGGCAGCAGACTAGGCTGCATATACATCCAGCGAGGGATTACCTGGTATAATGAGTATACCAATATTTTGCATTTTGTACTGTAATGTATGACACTGTATGTACATTTTGTTTTTGGTTTTGAGCAGTTGTAAATTCAAATTGTACCTTGAAGTTGTAAATTAATTATGAGTTATTTGACTTGTAAAAATTGTATTATATTTCCTTATCTCAGACTTTGAAAAATTTCTATGGAATTGAGTTGATAAATTATTGTGTTGAGAAAAATGTTGAAGTTGAGATTTGGAAATTTATTGAAGTGCTTTTTTCAGGTTTTCTGAAGAACTGTTTTGTCCAAAATACAGATGGCACTCTGCCAAAATTTTTACAGAAATTCCAAATACTCCAAAGGAGTTAGCTGGTTTACTTTAGTTCACAAAAGTTTTTAATACCTGTAAATAGTGCTCACCACTGTAAAATAAGTAAGAAAAGTTTTTTTAAAATCCCTTGTTGTGTATTTAATGGGTTATCAGTAGACGGAGTTGGTAATTCATTAGGTATACTACGGGATCATGTTATGCCTTACAGAGGGGTAGGGTGTGACATGTTTTAGTGGTATCAGAGCAAAGTTTTTAAATTCTGTTTTCACCTGTTATTTGATTATTCTTTCTTCATAGTACAACTGCTCAATATCATTGTTTGATACATGCAGTACATTACATTATAAATATGCACTAACGGGAGGAAATCTCCTTGTGTTATTTGTTCAGGAGATCTAAAATCCTCGCATTGAAAATGGAAGAGGGTGATCGTTCAGTCGATCAATCTATTGAGGCTGAGGTGCAAGGGGATGCCCCAGGCCTACAAAATGTTAGTGGTTCAAAGACCACCGCGATCTGCGCAGCTTTCTCGCTTCGCTCAGCAGATGGCTGCAATGTTCCAACAAATGGCTGGCAATGTGCCTGCTCAAGTCCCAATACAGACACCAGTGGTACAACCACAATCTCCGACTAGGCAGTATGATAAATTGATGAAATATGGAGCTGCAGAGTTTAAGGGGATAGTAGATCCTCTAGAAGCTGAACAATGGTTAGAGAGGATGGATAGGGTGTTCAAGAAGCTACATTGTATAGAAGAGCTTAGATTTGAATACTCAGTATCCTTGCTACAGGGGGATGCTTATGACTGGTGGAAAACCATTCCCCACAGTCTGGTAGAACCTGCAGTGCTAACATGGAATGACTTCCTCAGGGAATTTAGGCAGAAATATGTCCCTGATGCTTATGTAGACCAGAAGCTGCAAGAGTTCCTAAGTTTGAAACAGGGGAACAGATCAGTGGCTGAGTATGAAAGAGAATTTTCCACTTTGAGCCATTATGCAGTAAGTTTGCTTGCTACCAGCAGGGAAAGATGCAAGAGGTTTGAAACTGGCTTGAAGCCCAGTATCAGAGTACAAGTGATCGACTTCAAACACACTAACTTCTCTGAACTTGTTTCTCAAGCCCTAGAGTTGGAAAGAGTTGAGTTTGAGACTGCTCCAGAGAAAAAGAGATCAGAGAAGATAGAGAAAGAGGGAAAATCAGTAGAACAGAGTTCCAGTGGTCATACTGGAAAGAGGAAGAACTATGGGGGACATGACAGAGGTGGCAAGAAATCTGGTAGGGGAAGATATTCAGGACAGAGACCTCCCCTATCTGGTCAGCAGAGTACCAGAGGTTCCTACCCTCCCCGCCAATGTGAAACTTGTGGAAAAAATCATGGTGGGATATGCTATAAGGCTATTGGAGCCTGTTATAACTGTGGAGGCACCGGACACTTCGCCAAGGATCGCACCGATGAGTCGCAGAGTTGGACCACCTCCTACTACTGCAGAAGGGTCAGTTCAGAGCCCTGTCACTAGAAATTCACAACCACCCAGCAGAGGTAGAGGCAGGGGTAGAGGTAGCCAAGCAGGCAGCCAAGGCACAGTAAAACAATCAGAGCAAGATAGTGCTCCAGTCAGAGTCTATGCCATGAGACAGAGAGAAGAGGCAGAGGCATCTGATGTTGTGGCTGGTACCTTCTCAACTTTTAACCAAAATGTGTTTGTGTTATTTGATCCGGGCTCTACCCATTCTTATGTGAGTGCTAGCATCATTGATTGCATTGCTGTTCCATGTACAAAAATGGACTTTGAGGTGCTAGTAACAAGTCCGTTAGGACAGGAGGTCAGGGTTAATAGAATGTATAGAGATTGTCCTTTGGTGATCCAAGGACACACTTTCCTGTCTGATTTCATTGAAATGCCCTTCAGAGATTATGATATCATCTTGGGCATGGATTGGTTAGCTAGGCATCATGCCATGATTGACTGTAGGCTGAAGACAGTCACTTTTGGTCTCCCTCAGTACAGTGATGTGGTAATACAAGGGGAGAGGAAGTTATTGCCATCAAACATCATTTCGACTGCACTAGCCAGAAAAATGATCAGAAAGGGGTGTGAAGCCTACTTGGAACATGTGGTAGACACCCAAGTGGGGAGTCCAGCATCGAAAGACATCCCTACAGTACATGACTTTCCAGATGTGTTTCCTGATGAATTGCCAGGATTACCTCCGGAAAGAGAAGTGCAGTTTGAAATTAATGTTATGCCTGGTGTGGATCTAATCTCCATAACACCATACAGAATGGCACCAGCGGAGTTGAAGGAGTTGAAGATACAATTGCAAGAACTACTTGAAAAGGGCTTCATCCGCCCTAGTGTGTCACCTTGGGGAGCACCAGTGTTGTTTGTTAAGAAGAAGGATGGTACTCTCCACTTATGCATTGACTACCGACAGTTGAATAAGGTGACAATAAAGAACAGATATCCATTGCCTCGCATTGATGATCTATTCGATCAGTTGAAGGGTGCAGCTGTATTCTCCAAAATTGACTTGCGATCTGGTTATTATCAGTTGAAGGTGCAAGAGCAGAGTATTCCAAAAACTGCTTTCAGAACTCGATATGGCCACTATGAGTTTCTAGTAATGCCATTCGGGTTGACAAATGCTCCAGCTGCTTTTATGGATCTGATGAACACTATCTTCAGACCATGTCTTGATCAATTTGTGGTGGTGTTTATTGATGACATTTTGATATATTCAAGGAATGCAGAGGAGCATGACAGACATCTGCGGATTGTACTGCATACTTTAAGGGAGAAACAACTATACGCCAAATTGTCGAAGTATGAATTTTGGCTGAAAGAAATCTCCTTTTTGGGACATGTTGTGTCAGCTGAAGGGATCAAAGTAGATTCCAGCAAGGTAGAAGCTATCCTTAATTGGAAGCCGCCAGAACATCACGTAAATTCGCATTTTAGGTTTAGCTGGATATTACCGTCAGTTTGTGAAGGGGTTTTCTATGTTATCTTCTCCACTGACTAAGCTGCTTCGGAAAGATGTAAAATTTCAGTGGACTGATAAATGTCAGCAGAGTTTTGATGAGTTGAAGAGGTGTTTAACTGAAGCTCCAGTTCTCACTTTACCTACTCCAGGTAAAGAATACATAGTTTATAGTGATGCTTCTCACAATGGGTTAGGCTGTGTACTGATGCAAGATCGGAATGTCATTGCTTATGCATCACGCCAGCTGAAACCGCATGAGAGGAACTACCCAACACATGATCTGGAGCTAGCAGCTATTGTTTTTGCTCTGAAGATCTGGAGACACTATTTGTATGGGGAGAAATGCTACATTTACACAGATCACAAGAGCTTGAAGTACTTAGGCACCCAGAAGGAATTGAATTTGAGGCAGAGGAGATGGTTAGAACTCATTAAAGACTATGATTGCTTAATAGACTATCAGCCAGGGAAAGCAAATGTGGTGGCTGACGCCTTAAGTCGCAAGACTATGGCAAGTCTCAGAGTTTCTCCTTTGTCCATGGTATATGAATTGAAAGCACAGCATGCCAGTTTAGAGATTGATGATGAGGGATGCGGTAGTTGCATGGCATGTACGGCCGGTGTTGATTGATCGGATCAAAATGGTGCTCAGAGTGATGAAAAGTATCGAAGCTTGAAAGAAGTCCAAAGGCAAGAAACCTGAATTCTCGTGAGAGATGATGGTTTATTGCTACATCGAAGCGAGTGTGCGTTCCTAGTGATGTGGAATTGAGAAAATCATTATGAAGGAAGCACATGAGTCTCCATTTGCTATGCACCACGGTGGAACTAAAATGTACAGAGGGTGAAAGAGCATTCTTGGTGGATGGGCATGAAAAGAGATATAGTGAATTCGTTTCCAAATGCCTAACTTGTTAGCAAGTAAAGGCGAACATCAAGTTCCACTGGTTTGTTACGTCCTTGTCGATGCAGTGGAAATGGGAATGAATAACTATGGATTTTGTTACAGACTTCCAAGGACACAGTAGTCATGATGCGGTATGGGTTATAGTTGACAGATTGACCAAGTCTGCTCACTTTTTGCCAGTTCGGATGGATTATAGCCTGGAAAGATTGGCCAGATTGTACATATATGAGATCGTAAAATTCCATGGAGTGCCAGTATCAATTGTGTCTGACAGAGATCCTAGGTTCACTTCTAGATTCTGGGGTAGTCTTCAGAGAGCCCTAGGAACTAGATTGAACTTCAAAGACATTCCACCCACGCATGCATGGCCACCGAGAGGGTTATTTAGATATTGGAGGATATGCTACGGGCTTGTGTGATTGAATTTGAAGGTAGTTGGGATACACACTTGCCTTTGATTGAGTTTGCTTATAACAACAGCTACCAATCAAGCATTGGGATGCCTCCATATGAAGCATTGTATGGCAGGAAGTGCAGAACTCGCCTATGTTGGGATGAGGTAGGTGAAAGGAAGATGATTGGGCCAGAAATTGTTCAGCAGACAGAGGAAAAGATCAGATTGATTAAAGATAGACTCAAGGCTGCATCAGACCATCAGAAGTCCTATGTTAATATGAAAAGAAGAGATATTGAGTACGCAGTGGGTGATAAGGTATTCCTCAAAGTTTCTCCTTGGAAGAGAATTATGAGATTTGGCAGAAAGGGGAAACTGAGTCCTCGTTTCATCGGACCATATGAAGTTCTGGAAAGAGTGGGTCCTTTGGCATATCGGTTGGCATTACCTCCAGAGCTAGCAAGGATACACAGTGTCTTCCATGTGTCCATGTTAAGGAGGTACAGATCTGACCCATCTCATGTACTATCAGTTGAAGAGATTGAAGTAAATCCAGACCTTTCATATGAGGAAGAACCCATAGAAATTCTGGCTCATGAGGTGAAGCAGCTGAGGAACAAATAGATACACCTGGTTAAAGTGCTGTGGAACCATCATTCAGGCCAGGAAGCTACATGGGAACGTGAAGAGGATATGAGGAGACAGCACCCACAGCTGTTCAGAGACTAATGCCAGGTAAAATTTCGTGGACGAAATTTATTTAAGGGGGGGAGAATTGTAACACCCCTAAGTTCGGTAGTGCGTTCTGTTGCTCCGGTGACCAGTGTTGTCCGGACAGCTAGGATGCCAAGAACTACACTTCAATATGAGTGAGGAGACATAAAATAATGAAATAAAAGAAAAGAAAATACAAGAAAAACAAAGGAAAAATAATAGCAAAGAAGAGTAACCAAGTTAAGCGAGCCGGGAACCCTAGCGATGGTGATCATGACTGAAGTCACGGCGTGGACCGTTGACTAGCCCTGGACTGCGGGGAACCCTGGAAAACATTTTTAGAACTTAAATAGACCCTTATTGAAGAATAAATATCATTAGAAAGATCAAAGAAAAATTAAATAATTAGTACAAAGAAAAGTGAGAAATCGAAAAACAGACAAAACCTGGTGTTACCGAAAAATCGGGAATGCAACCCGAACAGGGGCATTATGGTCTTTTGACATTCCGAAGTGTCTTTTGACCTAAATGTCCATTAAAAATAAATAATATTACACTTAGAAAATAAAATGAAAAATTAGTTTAGTGGTACCTAAAGTAAATAGCTAAATCATGGGTTAATGTGGGATTAAGTGAACAATTAGATTATTATATGATTATTTGGAGTTAGTGGACCATTACTGGATTAATTAAACACTAAATGGGGGCTGATGTAAGTCCACTAACCAGCTGAACTTCATCTTCCTCAAGGTTCTCTCAACATTGCCGAATTGAAGGGAGAGGAAACTCCATGGGCGTTTTGCATGAGCTGACTTAACCTCTCCATTTTCAACTCCAATCCCTTAAGTGGCTTCATGAAAGTTTGTCTACTCATCACAAGGAAGAGTTTGATACCAAATTTGAGAAGTTTAAGCAAGGTTTGGCAAGTTTCAATCATAAGGTAAGTTAGCATTTTTGAAGATTTCTTTGATAAACTTGTATACATGTTATGGGTGTTGGATTTGTGAAGAAAATTTTTGAGTTTGAAGAGTTATTATTGTGTTCATTTTGGACAGCCATGGAGTCATGTAATTGATGAAATAATTGTGCATATATTTGATGAGAAATGATGTTGATCATGATGATTTAATAACCTAGTGAATTACTTCATATTTATATGGTGATTTTTGGCACTTGGATGGGAATTGATGAATTGTAGGACAATTTGGTGTTGAAGAAGATTTTCGGCAGCTTGGGGACACTTGAATAAATGTATGTATTCATGGAAGTGTTGGCAGAATATTGACATAGAAGGATTGATGGATATATATATGAACTTGTTGTGTAAAGAGTATGTAAAAACTAGTAATGTTATGTGTATGTGTAATTGTGTTTGGACTTTGGGAATTAGAGTTATATTTGGTGTATTGAAGATAATTGTAATCTGCCCAAAGTGATGTTAATGTAAAGTAATATATAGTTTTGGTAATGTACCAAAACAGATTTGGTAGGGAAGTAAACATATTGCAAGGTAAATGTGTGTAATTGATGTGTGTTGAGCAAAGTAACCGAGGGCAGTGTACATTTTAGCCAATAAGTTTAAATGTGTAACCTCAATTGGTATGAGACCAATTGGAGGTGGAACTAGGCACAAAATGTGCCAACTTTCATTGAGAAAACATACCAAAATTCTGCTTGCAAGGTGACCTAAGAAAATGACCAATTCGGATTAGGTGCAATTAGGACCTGAAAAATGACCAATTGGGCAGCAATGAGTGTTTAGGCCATAACTCACTCAAAACAGGTCCAATTTACCTGAAATTGTAACCATGAATAGTTAAGACCCATACCTACAAGTCTTATGAAGACACAAAAACCCAGAAATGACCATAAGCAAGTCAAAAAGCTTGCACAAGTTCGGGTCCAAAAACTGGCCGAACCAAAGTTGACCAAATTGACCTAAAATTGACCTAATTTGATACCAATTGACCAATAATAGTATAATGACCATAACTTGGTCTACTTAACTCGTATTGACCTAAAATTTTGTACCGCGGTCCATAAGACATAGATCTACAAGTTTGTAGTTTTGACCGAAACCCGAAAACCAAGGGAACTAGATCGTCCGGCTAGGTCAAACTAGTATCCCGAAATCCAGCAATTTGTAATGAAATGCAAGAAAACGCAATATACATAGAATTGAGTTTGGTAACACGTACCAAACCTAAAACCCTATTGAATGTGACATATTAGTGACACTAAAACCTAATTTACCTAAAACGCATCGAGGGTTGGTATATTAGGTGATTAAGCAAATAAAGGTATTTAGTGAATTGTTTATCGAACATTATCGTTAGAGGCAAATTAATTTAGCACTGAAACACTTCAAATTGTGTTTCTCAGTTAACAAGGACTCAGCAAAAGGGAAAGAAATACTGAGTCAAGACCAGGAGACAAATATCAGAGGTTTGTGCACAACAACTATTTCTTTTGAATTATTTTCAATTGAAATAAATATTGACTATTTGTATATTATTGTTTTAAATTGTGGAAATGTATTTGAATGAATATTTATTGCTTGAAAAGCATTGTAAATGATTTGAAACTGTGAGAAATTGTTTGAATGACATTGATGGATACTTATTGATTTAAAAGCATTGGAAATGGTTTGAAACCACAGCTATCATGTATATTGATTGTATTCCTCATTAGCTTGTCTAGTGGGACGAATTGAATTCCCTCTCTGGCTGAAGTGTTGAGGTGTGTGCCTGTTGAGGACGATTGGGATGAGTACTCATATTTTTGCTAGCTAGCTTTGTGATTCCGCATGAGTTATCGACTGTTGGGACGACTTGAATACCTCATTAGCCATTGGCTTATGGGACGAATTGAACTATGGATCATGATTAAGCTGTGTGTGATTTATTGATATGTATTGTGAGATTGTGAAATGGATTTAAACTCTCATTGACATATACAGTCTTTTGAATTCAAACATGATCTAATTTATGAAAATTATTGTGATATTGACAAATGGAGTTTAAATTCTTGTTGACAATTACTGTCTTGAATTTAACTATGATTTTTAGTATCCATTATTTACATGACTTATGAATTGTGATTTAAATTGTATTTGGTTAATGTTGTGCACTACTGAGACATTGTCTCAGCGATAGCTTTTTATTGCTGTCGCAGGTAGAGAGACAGAGACTAGGCCGCATATACATCCAAATGAGGGATTACAGTATAATGAGTATACCAATATTTTGCATTTTGTAATCAGAATGTATGACACTGTATGTACATTTTGTTTTTGGTTTTGAGCAGTTGTAAATTCAAATTGTACCTTGAAGTTGTAAATTAATTATGAGTTATTTGACTTGTAAAAATTGTATTATATTTCCTTATCTCAGACTTTGAAAAATTTCTATGGAATTGAGTTGATAAATTGTTGTGTTGAGAAAAATGTTGAAGTTGAGATTTGGAAATTTATTGAAGTGCTTTTTACAGGTTTTCTGAAGAACTGTTTTGTCCAAAATACAGATGGCACTCTGCCAAAATTTTTACAGAAATTCCAAATACTCCAAAGGAGTTAGCTGGTTTACTTCAGTTCACAAAAGTTTTTAATACCTGTAAATAGTGCTCACCACTGTAAAATAAGTAAGAAAAGTTTTTTTAAAATCCCTTATAGTGTATTTAATGGGTTATCAGTAGACGGAGTTGGTAATTCATTAGGTATACTACGGGATCATGTTATGCCTTACAGAGGGGTAGGGTGTGACAATGACCTAGAGGAAATATAGTTTCAAAACCTGGAACTTGCATTTATAAAGTTGGATGACATACTAACTGGAGTTTGGGACCCTTTGGAGGAGGTCAATCTTGACTCCCCTAAGTAGCATTGGGTAACTTATATCAGTTCTTTGTTAAGGAGTGATTTAAAACAAAAAATAATATCACTTTTGTATGAGTAGAAAGATTGCTTCACATGGAATTATGATGAGATGCCAGGCTTATAGAGGAGTTTAGTTGAGCACAAATTGCACATTAAGTCATTACATACTACATTGACAGGGGCCCAGAAGGATGTTAAGGGAGGTAGTCCTGAAGGTGAAGGAAGAAATTAAGAAGCTATTAAAAGCAGGTTTTATCAGACCAACCAGTACAGTCAATGGTTTTTTAATATTTTGTCAGTTGTTTAAAAAATGGGAAGTTGTGTGTATGTGTATTGTTTTTTGGGATCTTAATGCCACAACCCCGAAGGACATGTACATAATACTAGTAGCAAACATGTTGGTTGATGTTACCACTAAAAATGAACTATTGTCCTTCCTTGATGGTTTCTCTAGTTACAATCAAATCTTCATCACACATCATATGTCTAAGACTGCTTTTAGATGGACTGGTTCCATCAGAATGTTTGAATGGCTGGTCATGCCCTTTGGGTTAAAAAATGCTGGTGCTATACACCAGAGAGTTATGAAAGCCATTTTTCATGACATGCTTAGACACTTCATGGAGGTGTACATCGATGACATAGTGGCAAAATCCAAGAAAGCAGATGACCACCTCGAGCACCTGAGGAAGAGTTTCTAAAGGATAAGACAACATCAGCTAAAAATTAATCCCCTCAAATGTGCATTTAAAGTGAAAGTTGACAACTTTTTGGGATTTTTGGTACATTAGAGAGGGATTGAGATTGATAAAATAAAACCAATACGATTCAAAAAGCTAAGCTGCCTCAGACCAAGAATTAGGCATAGAGGTTCTTAGGGCAGGTAAATTATTTAAGGAGATTCATCTCTAACCTTACTAAAAAGGCAAAGCAGTTTTTTGATCTACTGAAACTTAGGCAAGAGAATGAGTTCAGGTGGAGGGAGAAGCGCCAGTAGGCCTTCGATAAAATCAAGGATTATCTCACTACGCCACCGGTGTTGGTTCCTCCCAGGGGAGGTGTTCCATTAAAGCTCTATTTGTCTGCCACATGTCTCTATTGGTTATCTGCTAGAACAAGATAACCAGGCTGGTCAAGAGCAAGTAGTGCACTATCTCAGCTGGAATCTTACAAATATAGAAACTAGGCACTCTCCTATTAAGAAGCTTTATTTAGCTCTATATTTTATGAAATTGAGACATTATCTAATTGGGTCTAGAGTGTATGTTGTTTCTCAAATTGACTTAATGAAATATATGCTGTCTAAACATTTAATTACTGGATAGATTGGGAAATGGTTACTGGCACTATTTGAATTTACTTTAATTTATTTTCCTTAAAAAGTTATGAAAGGACAGGTGCTAGCAGACTTTTTGGCAGACCATCCTTGTCCAAATGTGGTAGAACTAGTCAGGCAAAACTTAAATATCTTTAATGCTAAGAAGATTCCATGGACCCTTTGGTTTGATGGTTCTAGCACAAAAACTTCAGCAAGTGTTGGAGTTGTAATCACTCCCTCGTAGGAACTAAGACAATAATATCTTTCAATTTAGAGTTCCAGTGTACCAACAATCAAGCCGAATATGAGGCACTGATAATCAATCGAGAGATTCTCAGAGAGTTAGGAACTGAGGAGGTACATATCATGAGAGATTTACAACTGGTCATCAAGCAGCTAGTAGGGGAGTATAAGTGAGGTAGCTTCTCCTTGGTCTGTACTTCACCTCATCCGTATAGCTTCTGGACAGCTTAAGAGAGGTGGCTTTTACTATAATCCCTCACTTTACGTAGTCCGTACATTCGACTACTCCGGTGACCTAATATCAGTCCGGACAAGTCAGGATGTCTAGAACTACACTTCAGTGATAATAAACAGGCATAAAATGATGAAATAAATAAAAAGAAAATACAAGAAAAATTAAAGAAAAATAAAAGAGAAAAAGTGAAACTAAGTTAAACGAGTCGACACCGAAGGATTGAGTGATCGCACTGGAAAGTTACGGTGCAGCCAATAGCTGACCCCGGGACCGCGGGGAACCCTCTGAATTAAGTTTCGAGACATAATTAAAGACTTATTGAAGTATAATTGACATTAGAAAAGTCAAAGAAAATTAAAGAATTAGTACAAAGAAAAACGAAAAATTCAAGAAACCGATAAAAATCGGTGTTATCGAAAAATCGGGAATACAACCCGAAGAGGGGCATTTTGGCCTTTTGACACCTAGAGTTGCCTTTGACCTCAATGTCAATTAAAAATGAGTGATATCACACTTTGAAAATGTCATGAAAAATTAAAATGTGGTACATTATATAAATAGTGAAAGAAATGAGGTAAATGTGCAAATAATGAAACTTTAATTAATTAAACATTAAATTATTCCTAAGTGCTCCACTAACTCTCATCTTGGGCCACCTATATAAGCAATTGGGACAAGAATACAGCCACTTTCATCTTCTTCTTCCCATTTTCTTCTCCTTGCCGAATTCAAGTCCCTAAAGTCACCATGGCCGGCCACCATGCATGAGCTCCACTCCACCATGATCAAGCCATTTTCTTTGTAGATTCCTTCACTAAAGTTGGTCTATACACCTTTGGCAGCATATTGGGAGCAAGAAAGAAAGGTTTTGGTGAGGTTTAGCATGTTTCAAAAATAGGTAAGTGTCTAATTTTTCTTTCCTTCTCAAGTAAACTTTGAATTAATGTTGGGATTACTTGAATGGGTGATAAATTTAAAGAAATGAAAGTGTATTTGATGGCCTCCAATTTTGGCAGCCATGTAAGAAGTGAGAGATTGATTAATTCATGTGTAAAGAAAGTGATGTATGATGTTAATTAAAGTATTATACGTGTAGTCAAATTTTATCATGTGTATGTGTGAAGTTGATATATTTAAATTAGGGTTTTGTAAGAGGTATTGAAGACTTTGATAGATAATGAATTTCAGTGGCCTTGAGGTCCATTGGAGAGTGCTAATTTCATGAATATAAATATTCAATTATGGTGTAATACATTAGTGGAAGTATATGGCAAATTGTATTACACCATAATGTATTAGTTAGTTATTCTATATGTGTATTATGGTTAATTTTGACCATTTGATTAAGGGTTATGTATTGTATATTAAGGACTTGTATAAACTGCTCAAAATTGACCAATTTGAAATGTGATGAATTAGTATGGAATGTGATGAATCCAGAATTTAGGTATGGGAGTTTGAGGATTTAGAATTTAAATGTGTAATGTTTGTGTAATTGAAGAATTGTATAAGAGTAGTATGCATTTGGGGCTATAACCCTAATTGTATGATCCCAATTGGCATGAGGCCAATTGGAGGTAAAATTAAACATGTAATGAACCAACTTTCATGTAGAAGTATTGCCCAAATTCTGCCTAGAAAATGACCTAAAAAGTGACCAAATTCGGATTGCCTAAACTGTGAACCCAAAATTTGACCATATGAACAGTAATTAGTCATTTGGTCAGAACTCACTCAAAACAGGTCCAAATGACCTAAAATTTATACTGTTGGAAAGCTTAGACATAGGGCTACAACTTTGGTGAAGACCACCAAGCCCAGAAATGCCAATTACCAAGTCAAATGATCGCCAAAGTTGAGTTACAAAAACTGGCCGAATTGACTTTGACCTAAAAATGACATAAACTTTGCAATATAAGTGCAACTTGACCAGCAATAGTAAAATGACCATAACTTGGTCCATAAAACTCCAAATGACATGAAATTAGTCCCAAAATTTCAATTAAACATAGATCTACAATATTGGTAATTTGACCAAAACCCAAAAATCAAGGGAACTAGGTCAATTAACTTGATTAAATTGGCACACTAAATCTGGAATTGGCACATTTGATCATAAAATCCAAAAAATTCAAATAAGCATAACTCCCACAAGAAGTGTCCAATTTAAATGTGCCATACCAATCTAGAAAGCTAAGAAAGAGACTTAAAACTTTATTTTAGATAACTTCCTCAAATTATAAATGTATAAGGTCAGAATTTAAGGTCAAAACCATTGACCTAATTAAGGACCATGCCAATATAAGACCTTTTGAGTCCAAGTCAACAATTTGGCTATAAATAATTCTATAAGACTTGACAAATCACAAGTAAAATTTTCGATTGACCCTAAGACATAGGGCAATAATACTTATGAAGAATGCTAGACCTCAATGTGACTACAAACTATCCAAATAAATTAGTAAAGCCAAAACAGAAAATGCCTAATAAGAAAGTCAAAATTTAACTTTGACCTATTTATGGTTAAATGACCATAACTTAAGTTATACAACTCCAAATGGAGTGATTCAAAAAGAAAATTAAAGAAGACACAATGAGAAACAATTTAATGAAGAGAAATTTGTTAAATTTACACTGTAGCTTGGTCCAAGAGAAAGTAAACATTGGCCATGAAATCTGAATAATTGCAATAAAATGCAATAAGCTTTAAAATGAAATTGGCAACATATGTCAACATGTGAGGAATGAAAAATGGAATATATTAGTGACATTAAAACTAATTCACCTATTGTGTATTAAAGGTCAACATTATAGGTTGACTAATGAAAGGAATAGTATTAATAAAATTTAATTATTGAACCTTATTATTATAAACAATTTAAATGAGTATTGAAACACTTTAAATTGTGTGTTTCAGTTAGAAAAGACACTGGGAAGGGAAAAGACCCACTGAGTCAAGGCCAAGAGACGACTCATCAGAGGTTTGTGCACAACTAGTTTTTAATTTATTTTGGTTTTGAATATTTCATATAATTAAATGACTTTATTTCCCCTATATATTATGTTTATCAAGTATTGAATTTATTTAACTGATTATTGAAATTGTTATAGTATGCATAAGTTTAGTTTTATGAAATGGTATTTAAACAGGTATTAAGTATTGTTGTGAATTGAATAAATTATGTTTTAGAAAATTGTGATAGAATATGTTTTGAATTGTGATGGGAAATTTGCATGGAAAAATACAAATTTATGTTTTGAATTGTGATGAGCATAAAAATTATTGGATATTGGAATTGACTTTGAATTGAATTGTGTTGTGATTTATGCTTACAAAAAGAACAAAGAGATTTATGATATTGTTTTATATCTCACTATAGATGCTTGAATAGGTTATTACCCGTCTCTCTCATTTGTTGAGGAGACAATGGAGTTAGCTTTGTTTTGATTATCATGGTACGCGCACAGGCTTAGATTCTCCTCTTATTAGAGGTTAGATCTAAGTTTTTTATTATGGCCCTTTTGGAAGTTTCATTATTGTGATGATGTGTACTGTGCACAATGTTTCAACCTCCCCGACCATAGGGAGTTAGAATCCGATTCGACCTTCCCGACCATAGGGACTTAGAATCACCCCGAAGATGGCCCTTTTGGATTAGTCTTGCATAGTTAGTGAGATAAAGAATGGTTTTTGAATAGTAAAGAAATTCGATTTCAAATGGAATTTATGCATAATTGATTTTATTGGAATTAATCTTTATTTCCATAATTACTGGAATTACTTTAAATGTCCAGTTATGATTTGATAAATTAAATTTCTTGCTCAAAGTCATGTTATACAAATGATTTATATTATTGGCAACGAATATTTTAATTTTTGGAATTTGATGAGTATCTAGATTTTCAAATTATTTGCTGTAATTTTGCTAAGGTATATTGTACTATGTTTTAAGTTATAATTGTGCACCACTGAGTTCACCACTCAGCGATAGCTTTGTATGCTGTCGCAGGTGAAAAGAGCATAGAGCAGTTGAGTAAGCTTCCTTAAAGACACATTCAGATCAGCTCCAGGTATATCATAGGTATACCCATGTACATAGGTTTTGATGTATGCATGTAAATATATGTATGTAAATTATTTGAGTAGTTGTATAAAAACTCTTGTAAAATATTTTGGTATGTAATTAAATACAAATTATTGTAATGTAAATTTGAGATTTCATTTACCTGTATAGTTTTGTAATATTAATTTTTGAGTCTTGTAATCAACGAAATGTTTATTTTATGATGAGGTTAGTTTGAAAATGAATTGATTTGATTATTGAGATTGAATTGTGAGATAAAATGAAGTTTATTGTAGTTGTATTTGAGAAAACATATTGGGAGTATTTTCCTTTTCAGGTTTGAAGAACTGTTTTCTCAAAATATAGCCGGCACTCTACCGAAATTTTGAAAATTTTTTATAACACCAGATTTTAATCGATGATTTAAATTTTATGAAAATTGATTTAAAATCTCTTGTAGTATATTTAATGAGTTACCAGTAGGCGAAGCACAGTAATTCATTAGGTGTACTACGGGATCATGTTACATCTTACGGAGGAGTAGGGTGTGATATTTACACATGTGCCTAGAAAAGTCAACTAAGAAGCTGATGAGTTAGCCCAATTAGCCACAGGCTTGATGATGTCTCAAGAACACACCCATAGAATAATCTTGGTCCGAAAGAGGAAATATTAGTCTTTAAAGGAAAGGTATTCTAGTTGATTGATTTTCCATTAACCTGATTATTGCACATGACTGGAGGACCTTGCTGATGTGGTACCTGGAGAATTCTGTAGCTAAAGTATATCATTACATTAAAATACAAGCCTAGAACTATTTATTAGTAGAAGGAGAATTATTTCAAAAAGGCTTTAATGGCTTGTTACTCTGGTGCCTTAGTTCTTCTAAAGCTTTGAGGATAATGCAACAGGTTCATGAAGGTATTTGTGGGGTGCACTAGGCAGGGGTGAAGATGAGATGGCTTATTAGGAGGCACGACTATTATTGGCCAAAAATCCTGAAGGATTATATAACCTATGCTAAGGGATGCCAATAGTGCCAGAAGTATGATTCAGTCAGAAGAAGGCCAGCAGAGGAAATGCACCCTATCTTAAAGCCTTGGCCATTCAGAGGTTGGGCAATAGACCTCATTAGGATCATCCACCCTGTGTCTTAATAGGACACACCTTTATCATTGTTGTAACAGATTACTTCACGAAATGCATAGAAAGGGAACCTGTGAAGAAAGTTGAATAGAGCGATGTAATCAACTTCATCAAAGAACATATCACACACAGGTTCAAAATTCCTTAGACTCTCACAACTGACTAGGGGCCTATGTTTACTGGGTAGAACATGAAAGACTTTACAGAAGATTATAGTATATAACTACTCACTTCAACTCCATACTATGGTCAAGCTAATGAATAGGCAAAAGTATCAAATAAAGCATTGATAGGTATCCAGCAAAAGATGATCTAGGAGAGCCTAAGGGAGTGGCATCAGATACTGTCAAAGAACCTATTGGCATATAGAACCTTTAAGAGAGATGAAACAAAATTGAGCCCTTTTGCCCTAACCTACAGGCATGATGCTATTCTTAGTTCCCTCATTTCTGGTAGTAAGACAGAATAACTTGAGTCCAGGAGAATACATGAAGTCAATAGCTATGGAGTTAGAAGAATTAGATAAAGTTTGCATGCAGGCCTTTAACCATATGGCCGCACAAAAGAGAAAGATGTTAAGGATTTACAACAAATGAATATGAAGATAGAACTTGTAGGAAGGTGATTTGGTCTAGAAAATTACACTGCCAGTAGGTGCCAAGGACATAAAATTTAGCAAATAGTCTCCAACTTGGAAAGGACCCTTCTGAGTGCACTAGGTGCTTAGAGGAAATGGATATTGGTTGGCTAGCCTTATAACAGAGCCACATAAAAAAGCAATAAATGACAAGTACCTAAAGAAATATTTTCCCATTATGTGGGAAATACAAGAGTAGCTAGAGCATGTAAGCTAAGGCTGAACCTATGGCCCTACCTAATCGACCCCATAGTTTTCTTGAAGATTCCTGTAAGCACTAGAATAGATAAAACCGACATACGACAATGTTTTTCAATATTTTCACACATGTAAACATAAACAAACAATGTAAAAGTAGGCCTATGGGCCACTAATATAAATGAAAGAACCAATCCATGGCTAAATATTCATGAAAAGCTGTCAAATAACTATCATATAATATACTATACTACATCCCATAAAAGTGCAAATAGCAAATTAGATCTAAAATAGGGATAGAAGAACTACTCAGATAGATAACCAACGGCTATTGCTGGAAGAAAGGAAGTTAAGAAAGCTGCGATAACTTTGAATCTGAAATTCCATCTAAGGAATTGTCACCTTTAGAAATTTGCCTTTGACATTGATCTTCCTGATGCTTTGGGTGTAATCCACCCACATCTTTATGACCTGATCCAATAATGAGGCCCTCTAGGCCATTACCTGGGCAATCTCAGTGTCTAGCTCAAGTAGTTGCTAATTCAATGCAGTAATATCCTCTTTTTGAAGGAACGGAAGCATGAAAAACACAAGTTTATACCATTGAATTCAAAAATTTTCACCTAGGGTCACATGCATCATGCAAGATTTATTTTTTATCTATTTGATTTCAATGATAAACAACATATTAAAACTCTTTTAATATGTTTTTGGATCTATATTTGACATTTAAGATTTTAAAATTAATTAGATTAATTTTAGAACCCTAGATTAAATCAAGAACGATTACACTAACCTCTTGATGCACTGTAGCGTGTCTGCGCCTTTGAGATTTGTCTTCAGGACACCAAATGTTGTCCCTCTAGCTTGTCCACACCAAGAACACCTATGGCAGCCCTTGAACAGCTTCTAAAGCTTTTTCTATTAATTAGAAATTCAAGTTCTGCCTTTTAAGAGATTAAAGATGTATACAGGACACTAGAAACAATTTCTAGTGTTCTTAATTCAAGAGATTGATGGCTAATCTCTTTGAATTGATGAGAGATGAAGAAGAATAGATGGAGAACCTCAAAATGGTGTGACAAAGGAGAGGAGTGGCTGCTGGTTATTTTTCTTTTTCATAACAACACTTATATAGCTAGGTTAACACATTAAACCCTTGCCACATGTCACCCTTTGATTAGCTCTAGGTTTAAGTGACCCAATCACATTGTGCCAAGTGTCAAACCTATATTTAATCTTGATTTTAATCATCTTACATGATTAAAAAACATTTGGCAAGCTTATGTGTAATCCCATGTGTCACCATCTCAAGGTGCCACGTGTCACACTGTGAAATGACCAAAATGCCCCTGTGTCTTAATTTTGAGTTCTTAACCCAAAATAATTATTTTTCTTCTTCTAATTTATATCAAATATAAATTAATTAATTAATCTCTATTAATTAATTTCTCATTAATTAAATTCATATTTAAACACTTTCAATATAAATTTAACTTATACTATACATCCAATAATCTAGATTTGGTTTCAAGTCATGCTAGGGACTTTGCAATTTAATTGCAAACCAAACCTATTTAATTAATCAATTAAACTCTTTAATTAATTAATTAAATCATATTTGAATAGGTGATAACTTGTGTATGTGTGTGACTTACTAGGCTCATCACTAATTGACAATGAGACATGATATCAACTCTTAATATCATCAGAACTCTTTCTTACCATAAATGATTTCTCTAAATCAATTTATGAACCTCATAGACCATGGTTAACACCTAACATAGCATGCCATGGCCACTCAATTAGTAATAAGGTTTACCTTAAATGAACCTATAATCATATGTTACCATGCACTAGAATCTCTCTATTACAAAATCCCAACTCAAGCTGGAGTCATGGTTTATGTCAAACTCCATTTGATATGAATATTATGTTCTCTTTTAATTCCAGTTCTTGATTAAAAAGATTTTCTCATCAGAAACTCTTTTCTAAATAAATCTATCTGTCCTAGCCAGGAACTTGAAACATCAAGAACAATTAAATGAACATAGGATTTTATCTCTATTTACTTAGAGGAACAGATTCCATCTTGATCAACACCTACCTCCATATATAACTAGTAGGAGCCAATAGATGCCCATATACCCATACACAGTACAAGTATGAAAGCAGTATCAAACTCAAACTACCTACATACAAGATAACTATGCTATCTCAGGTCTAAAGATTATATGCACTGATATGATTTATGACAAAACATTGACAAGAGTAAACTTCATGTGCTTGTCATAAGTGTCACTGGTTCAGCCTACTTATCATTTATAAGTGCCTATCATGTTTGTCATATGGCATGAGACTCACCATTCCATCTTATTTATATCTCATATAAATAACTTGGTAACAAACATGAATACAATCTTTCTGGATAAGTCATGTCCTTATTATGAAGTATCCTCGATTGTGAACCTATTTATGATACTTTGTGCTAGAAATACTGTCACTCATATTCTTAACAACTTAAGAATAATATTTCTAACAAAATATCAATGGACCTTTTCTATTATGCATAAATATATTATGTAAACGGAAAAGTGGAAATGCCTTTTATTAATAAAAATATGTACAAGATACATACTAAATGATATACTCTAGGGCATACTACTAACACTTTTTTCTCTTGAGCCAAGCTCACCTGAGAGTTGGCTTGATCCACCAGTAAGCGAAGATTGGTTTTTTGAGACATAAAATCTTGAATCTCCTTAGTCAGAGATTCAGCTGTCCCCATCCTATTTAAGTGCTTAGGGAACAAATTAGACAATTGAGCTCAGAAGTCACCAAATTGCCCAGATGGCTCAGAGGCTACCAAAGTAGAAAGAGAGGATAGTTTCATGCCTTGTTGATCCTCAAAAGGTCACCAATCTCTAGAGTGAGTAGAAACCTCAGTCTCTTCTTAGCTGCACTAACAGCAGATGCCGAGGGTCTGAGGGAAGAAATGGTAGAATTGACTTCAAGATCAGTGAAGAATGAGAGATCTAGGGATGACAAGGGATTAGCTACAATTTGAAAACTGATTAGTAGAGATGCAGGAGCAGTTAGTGTAACAGCAATATCAAGCTCATTAGTTGGTGCTACGATAGAAGTAGTAGCAGGGTTAATAGAAGTCATGATAACCTGAGGATCTAGTACCTGCATGAAAGAGGAAGTTAGTACAGTAAGATGAAATAAGCAATACACAAAAGGTGAAGTTACAAACCTCAGGAAGAGATGTAAACTGCACATCATTTGGAGAATCTGTAGGAATGGAAGCATGGATTCAGGGCATTTAAAGCATTGAAATTTCAAAAAACCATTCTAGGGTTTCATGCATCATACAAGTGTGTTATGGTCCTAATCAATTTTCAATGCCCAATTGCATACTAAAACACATTTTAGCATGCTTTAAACTTTCATTTGCCATCATAGATTGTGAATTAACATTTAATTCTAATTAACCCTAACTAAAAGAGGGATTTTGGGTACTAACCTCTTAAAGCACAATTGATGGAATTCCCACTCTTTGGATGCTCTAAGGACCCCAAATGAAGTCCCTCTAGCTTTTCCACTATAAGCTCACCAATGGCAGCCCCAAAATTGACTTCCCAAGCCTTGCAAACCACTTATAATTAGGGGTTAATGCTTTAGTAAGGTTATATGAATGTATGGGAGACTAAAAACACTTTCTAGCAAATTTAATTCAAAGAAAATAAAGGATTTCTCTTTGAATCAAGTGAGAAAGGAAGAGAGGAGAGGGGAGCTAGTGTTGCCGTCCACCATGTGAAGAAGAAGAGAAATTGTATTTTCTCTTTCTTCTTTTTCCCTTTATATACACAAGTCAAAGTTTACTAACTCCTTGTCACATGTCACTATAAGATCTCATCTTGTTCTTGGTTGACTTAATCCCATGGAGCCAAGTGGCAAGCTCCATTTAAATCTTAAAAAAGTGGTCTTCCATCATAGGAAGACAAGTCGCAAGCTTGTGTGGTGACATGTGTCACCATCTCATGGTGCCACATGTCACCATATAATTACCCTAAAATTATAATTTCTTCTCTTCAAATTAATTAATATCAAATATTAATTAATTGATTAATTAATCTCTCACATTTAATTTCATATATAAAAAATTTAAATATAAATTTAATCTATACTATACATCCAATAACCTAGATTTAGTTTCAAGTCATGCTAGTGACTTTGTAATCTTATTGCAAACCAAACTTATTTAATTAATTAATTAAACTCTTTAATTAATCAATTAAATAACATTTTAATTGGTGATTAACTTGTGTAGATGTGTGACTTACTAGGCTCATTACTTATTGGCAATGATAAATGATATTATCCCATTATATCATTAGAACTCTTTCTTACCTTAAATGATTTCTCGAAAACATTTTAAGTACATCACAGACCATGGTTGACACCTAGCATAGCATGCCATGGCCACCCAATCAGTAATAAGGAATACCTTAAATAAACCTTTAATCATATGTTACCATGCACTAGAATATCTCCATTACAAAATCCCAATTCCATCTGGAGTCATGGTTAATGTTAAACTCCATTTGCTATGAACATTATGTTCTCTTTTAATTCCAATTCTTGATTAATTAGATTTTCTTATCAGAAACTCTTTTCTGACTAAATCTATCTGTCCTGGCCAAGAACTTATTCATCAAGAATAATTAAATGAACAAAGGATTTCATTCCTATTTACTTAGGGTAATGAATTCCATCTTGATCAACACCTATCTCCATATATAACTAGTAGGAGCCAACAAATGCCCATATACCCATACACAGTATGAGTTTGAAAGCAGTATCAAACTCAAACCACCTATATACAAGATAACTGTGTTATCTCAGGTCTACAGATTATATGCACTGATATGATATATGACAATGCATTGACAAGAGTAAACTCCATGTACTTGTCATAAACATCACTGGTTCGGCCTACTTATCATGTATAAGTGCCTATCATGTTTGTTATGTGGCATGAGACTCACCACTCCATCTTATTTATATCTCATATAAATATCTTGGGAACAAACATGATTACAATCTTTCTGGATAAGTCATGTCCTTTATGAAGTATCCTCGATTGTGAACCAATTTATGATACTTTGTTCTAGAAATACTGTACTCATATTCTTAACAATTTAAGAATAGAATTTCTAACAAAATATTAATGGACCTTTTCAATTACACATAAATAGATTATGTAAATGGAAAAGTAAAATTGCCTTTTATTAATAAAATATATACAAGATACATGCAAAATGATATACTCTAGGGCATACTACTAACAATCTCCCACTAGCACTAGAGCCATTTATTACAATATCTTAGACCCATCTTCTCAAGATGTCGGTCTAACTGAGTTTGTGACATAGGCTTTGTGAATGGATCAGTTGGATTTTTGGCTAATGCTATTTTCTGCATGACTACATTGCCTCGCCCAACTATCTCTCTGATAATGTGGTAGCGCCTTTCTTTGTGTTTGGATTTCTAGTGAAACCGAGGTTCCTTAGCCATTATGACCGCTCCATTGTTGTTACAGTAGAGAGGAACTGCTGACTCAATGGAATGAACTACTGCAAGTTCTGTCACAAACTTCTTCATCCAAACAGCCTCCTTTGTAGCATCTGATGCAACAATGTACTCTGTCTTGTAGTGGAATCAGCAGTTGTACTCTGTTTGGAACTCTTCCAATTGACTGCACCTCCATTACAAATGAACACAAAACCAGAGGTAGACTTTCTATCATCAATATCTGATTGAAAATTAGAATCAGTGTAACCATCCAATTATAGGTCGCTACCTCCATAAATCAAGAATAAATCCTTAATTTTTCTCAAGTACTTAAGGATATTCTTGACAGCTATCCAATGTTCCAAACCTAGATTGGATTGAAACCTGCTAGTCAAACTAACAGAATACGAGATATTCGGCCTAGTACACAACATTGCACACATCAAACTTCCAATAGCCGAGGCATATGGAATCCTGGCCATCTTTTCTCTTTCTTCAGGTGTCTTTGGAGACATTTCCTTAGAAAGATGGATACCATGTCTAACTGGTAACAATCCTCTCTTGGAATAAAGCATGTTAAACCTCTTTAACACCTTTTCCAAGTATAGACTTTGGGATAAACCAATTATTCTTTTCGCTCTATCTCTATAGATGCGAATTCCAAGAATATGGGGTGCTTCCCTTAAGTCTTTCATGGAGAATATATTTGACAACCATACCTTGTCAACTGTCAACATACCTATATCATTGTCTATCAATAAAATATCATCTACATATAAGATAAGGAAAGTGACAGTAATTTCACTAACCTTCTTATATACATGTGACACCTCTTACCCGTCTATAGTGTAGCCGAGCAACATATGCCACACAGTGTGCCGGAGCACCAAATTATATTTCCATTACAATTTACCCTTTTTAATTCATTTATTTATAATTTTGATTAATATGAATTTTTTGCAAATTTTATAGAAAATTCGACAGAGTACCGGCTGTAAATTGGAAAAACAGTTCTTCTGAATCTATTAAAAACACTTCTAATATAATTATATTATCAATCTCAGTCAACCACCAGCATATTTCCACAATTTCTCAAATGACTTCAATATTTTAAAATTCAATTCATTTCATATCATACTCAACTCAATAAGAAATACTCAAATTTATTACTGAACATGATTTATAGATAATTACATCAAAACATAATTACATGAGTTTATAATATACATGGCAAAATAAAGGTCTGATTACAAAAGTTTACAAAATACAAAATGCCAAAAGTAGCCTAATGTCCTACCAATACACTGCAAATGTGAGGTGACTCTGGACTTTGTGTGCAGATCTGACAATTAATCCGGTTTGAGGTTTACTGGACTCCCCAGCTATGTCTCCAGTACCTGCGCGTGACAAAAGCGACGCGCTAAGCAATTCTACTTAGTGGTGACAATATAAAATAAAATAACTAAAATAAAATAAATATGCATAATGTATATTTACATTTTGTGTAAACTTAATTTTTGGCATTTATTGTAGTATTATTATATTAAAATTTGGTAAGATTTATTTTAATTGCTCAAGTAACCTATACTAATCGATTGGACTGGATAAACGGATAAACTGGCATGGGTACCGAGTACCTCGAACCATTACACCATCGGTCACATTGTGTCTCCCAGTGTGCAACAGAATAGCTAATAAGCTGTAATAATTATTAGGGATAAAACCCAAGCATAACAACTCAATCAACATAACCAAAGGCTATTATATCACAGAATGGCACGGAAGGCCATAAATCACAGAATGGCATGAAGCCATATGCAGTACTGCTAACAGAACCCTATTGGCATGCCAACCTATCCAAACCAATCTTGCTAGGTATACTAAGGCATGTTACACTTTTAAAACTTTACAATTCTTGAAATTTAAGTTTAGGTGTTACTATTCATTTCATTAATCAACTAAAATGTTAACTTTTGCATAGACAATAGGTACATTGATTCTAATACTCCCAACATACCACATTTTGCATTCTAAAATTATGTGTACCGATTGATTAAATTTTCCTTGTGTTTTCTTAACATTTTATTGTCATTGGAACCCCAATAATCCTTCCCTGAGGTTCCAAAAATTATTTCATGAAGTTTTCCCTGGGTCTAGGGTTGCTAACAGCCTTCACCGTCACTTCCCCTTCAGGATACTCATCACTGGGATTACGACTCATTTAACCTTAGTGCATTTCATTCCTAAAAATTTTTCTTGATTTTTATAAGCATTATTTGGTTTATTTATAACTCCTCACTCTAGTCTATTTATAATTTCAAATATTCTAGCTGCTTGGATCGACATTGGTCACCGAAACAGTAGACTGTACGGACTAGCTAAAGTGAGAATGTTACAACTCTTCCCCTCGAATAAAAATTTCATCCTCGAAATTTACCTGATGCAAATAGTTGAGGGAACTGTTGCCTCATCATCTCTTCACTTTCCCAAGTTGCCTCCTCGGTATTATGGTGCCTCCAAAGTACTTTCACTAGTGGAATTTGTTTATTTCTCAGTTCCTTCACTTTTCGAGCCAGGATCCGTGTGGGTTCTTCTGCATATGTCAAGTCCGGTTGGATTTCAATCTCTTCCATGGAGATGACATGTGAAGGGTCTGAGCAGTATCTTCTTAGCATAGAAACATGGAATACATTATGGATCTTATCCAGTTCTGGTGGTAAAGCTAGTCGATAGGCCACTGGTTCCACACGTTCAATGACTTCATATGGGCCAATGAACCTAGGGCTTAACTTACCCTTTCTTCCAAACCTCAGTACTTTCTTCCACGGTGAGACTTTGAGAAACACTTTGTGGCCTACTGTATACTTTATCGCTTTTCTCTTCAAGTCGGTATAAGATTTCTGTCTATCTGAGGCAACCTTCAAATTAGCTTTGATTATTTTTACTTTCTCCTCAATCTGTTTCATCAGGTCTGGTCCTACTAGCTTATCTTTGCCCAATTCAGTACAACATACGGGGGTTCTACATTTCCTCCCATACATTGCTTCATACTGAGCCATTTGAATACTAGCTTGATAGCTATTATTATATGCAAATTCTGCCAATGGGAGATATCTATCCCAACTCCCTTCAAACTCAATGACACAACTCCTCAGCATATCCTCCAGGATCTGTCACATAATTCACATTGTTACTATCATTTCAATTTATTAATTGTGAAAATTCAATTAGTTTTTAGGTTTACCTAGATTACTTGTTCCAACTGTCTATCCGTTTAAGGATGAAAAGCCGTGCTAAAGCGGAGTTGTGTGCCTAAGGCTTCTTGCAACTTCTTCCAAAATCTCGATGTAAATCTTGGGTCTCGGTCAGATATGATAGAAAGTGGGATTCCATGCAGTCTAACTATCTCACTGATATACAATTCTGCTAGCTTCTCTAGTGAGTAGTCAGTCCTAACTGACAGAAAATGTGCTGACTTCGTCAATCTATCCACTATCACCCATACTGTATCATGCTTCTTCTGGGTAAGAGGTAGACCACTAACAAAATCCATAGTGACCCGGTCCCATTTTCATTCAGGTATGCTTATAGGCTATAGTAGTCCTGATGAAACTTGATGTTCTGCTTTAACTTGCTGACATGTCAAGCACTTAGTAACATAGTCAGCTATATCCTTCTTCATACTAGGCCACCAATAATGAGGCTTCAAATTATTATACATTTTTGTGCTTCTCAGGTGCATAGCATAAACACTAGTGTGTGCTTCTTTCAAAATACTAGTCTTCAGTTCCCCATCATTTGGTACACACACTCTTCCTCTGTAGCACAGACACCCATCTGCTTTCACCTCATAATCAGTTTCCTTCCCTTTTAGAATTTTACCCATAACAGCCATTAAATTTTCATCTGCCTTCTGCCTGCCATTAAATTTTCATCTGCCTTCTGCCTATCTTGTATCTGCTGTAGCAGGTTTGGCCTCACTTGTAACTCAGCCAAAATAGCTCCATCTTGAGCTAAGGACAGACGGGCATTTAGTGATCTTAAAGCCGTGATGGACTTTCTGCTCAAGGTATCAGCAACTACGTTTGCCTTCCCAGGATGGTAATCTATCACACAATCATAGTCCTTTAGGAACTCAATCCATCGCCTCTGTCTAAGATTGAGCTCCTTCTGGGTTAGCAAATACTTTAGACTTTTGTGGTTTGTATAGATGTAACATTTTTTACCATACAAATAATGCCTCCATATCTTCAGTGCGAAGATAATTGCTGCTAACTCCAGGTTATGAGTAAGGTAATTCTGTTCATGTGGCCTTAACTGCCTGGAAGCATAGGCGACCATTTTCTCCTTTTGCATCAATACACACCCTAACCCATTATGCGAGGCATCACTGTAGACCACAAAGTCTTTTCCTGACACTGGCTATGTTAACACTGGTGCTTCTGTCAACATAGCCTTCAGCCTCTCAAAACTGGCTTGGCACTTATCGTTCCAGCCAAATTTTACATTTTTGTCACACCCTACTCCTCGTAAGATGTAACATGCTCCCGTAGTACACCTAATGAATTACCGTACTTCGCCTACCGGTAACCCATTAAATATACTACAAGGGATTTTGAAACAATTTTCGTTCATTTTTTAAAATGGTGGGTAAAATTTTCTCAGATATTAAAAACCTTTATTTAAAGTCCAAACATAAATCAAATTTTTAGATATTTAAAAATCTTCGCAATTTTTACAAAAATTTCGGCAGAGTGCCGTTTGTATTTTGAGAAAACAGTTCTTCAAAACCTAAAAATAAAGACACTTCCAATATTTTTCTCAGCAAGTTCTTCAAATTTCACAATCAATCTCAACCAATTTCTCAAGTCTCAAAATTCAAACAATTCTCATTTCACAAATCAACACAAGCAATTCAATACACAGTTTAAATTAAATCAGACATTAAAACATCTTATTGAGGTAACCAAATTAATTTTCACATTTATGGGAGCATTACAATTTAATAATGCAAAACTTTATAAGTATATAAAATCTCAAGATAATATTACAATAATTTGTATTTGATTACAATCGAAATATATATATATTACAAAAGGGTTGGTACAACTGCTCAAAGGAAATTTCATACATATATTTACAGAATTACATCAAAAGTTAATGTACAAGGGTATACCTATGATATACCCGAGGATAATCTCACCGTGTCTTTCAGTAACCTTGCTCAGCTACTCTATATTTTCTTTTACCTGCAACAGCATACAAAGCTATCGTTGAGTGGTGAACTCAGTGGTGCACAAACTAATAATTTAAAACTTAATGCAAATTATTCTTAACAATTCATAATGAATAAAGAAATTTAAAATTTCTAAATTCTTCAAAATCCATGACATACAAAAATTATTATTTTCATTCATGCAAATTTTTCATTTGAATAACATTTTGATCAATTAATAACTATTTATTTACATTTCTTTTAAATTTCGAAACAATACAAAAATATTTTGAATCACGAACAAATTATTCATTTCAATCACAATTTATCAAATTATGCATAATTTAAAGGGCGTTGCCAACAATTCACACAGTTGAACCCATGACCCAAAATTCAAATAGATGCCGTGTTGTACACCATGACATTTGACATTCTCCCAATAACTGAGGCTAAAAGGGAGAAACAAAGACTAGCTAGTATATATGAGTACTCATTCAAATTCTTCCCCAACTGGCAAGCCAGAGAGGAAGATACTCGCCCCATCTAGTGGAGGAGATATCTCACTAGACATTCTAATGAGAATTCACAATAAATTTTGCCATGTCAACTGTGGTTTCAAATCATATTCAAAACAATTTCTAATCACAAAGTGTTTACAAATCAACATATTTAATCATCATAAATTCATGCTCAAGGTTGGCAGCACATCAAACTTAAAATTTACAATTCTCAAAATCATGCAATAAATCCTTAAATACATAAGAAAATTTACATTTAATTTATACAAATTCATTCAACAAATTAAAATACTCAATACAACAAAATTATAAATCATAAAATAGCTTGTTCAAATCAATTTAAAAATGAAAAGTAACAAAATAGTTAGTTGTGCATAAACCTTAAGCGAGTCGCCTCTTGGCCTTGACTCGATTCCTCAGGTTTTTTTCCGGTGTTCTTTTCAACTGAAACACACAGTTTCACAGTATTTCAATATCATAACTCATCATAAATCCAAAAATAAATTTAACTTCACTTTTACCTAGCTCTAACGTGCTAAACTTGACGTTCTTTAATTTTTGAGTTTTGGGGTTACTATTCACTACACTATTCAAGTCAATTTATTGACTTTTAATAGATATGGGAATTCCAACTTCACCCACATACCACATTTTGGTCACTAAATTTGTTGGTTTTGGTTGTTTACTCAAATTATAAGTCTTTTAGGCAAAATTGCAAATTTTCAGTTTTGGTGTCTTAAGTTGCACTATTCCATTGGTCATTTTTCTGTTAGAATTTGGCAGAACTTCCTTCATAGAAAATGTTCCCTATTGTCTTAACTAAATTGTCATTTTTGAATCACTCCATTTGGAGTTTTGTAGCTCAAGTTATAGCCATTTGAACCATGGCTGCCGGATTGAACTCAACCCAGATTTTCTGGGCAAATTTTGGTTCTGGCAGTTTTAGGTCACCAAATTTGGGTGGCCAAATGACTTGGTTAATGGCATAATTTGGGTTTGTGTTCTTCATGAAAGTTTTATGTCTATATCTCATCTGTCCACTGGTAAAATTTCAGGTTATTTAGACCTGCCTAGCTCAAGTTATGGCCAAATGAACAAATTTGGTCTTTGCACAGGGCAGACTGAGATTTTCCAAGTTTGGTCAATTTGTTCACTAGGTTTTGTCACTTTTTGGGCATGCTTCCTGAATGAAAATTGTGTCATTTAGTGTCTATTTTCATTCCCAATTGGTCTCATACCAATTGGACTTGTAAATTTTCATTTTTGGTCCCTCAAAGGGACCTTGGTCATGCTAATCCGAATTTGGTTTCAACTCCAACACTTTCAACACACTTCATTTGGTCACCATTGACCATTTCCCACTTCAAATTAAGTCAAAGATATCATTTACATTTTTCTCACATTTTTTTCTCTAAACCCTAAGTGTCCAAAACCTAGTTTACTAATTCTTTGCATTTGATTGATTCAAAGCCTATATACATGTTTCACCATCTCAAACAAGTTCACATATACTTTTAAATCTATCAAACCATGCAAATATACCCTCATACACATGCTGGCCAAAATTTAGCTTAGTCCCTCAATAATTTATTTCATTTCATTTTAAGTTTATTTCTAAGTTAATCAAGCTATAAACACAACTAATAAACTAATTTTGCAACTTAAATCACTAACCTCAATCTTTGATGTCCAATTCTTCAATTCTCTTCCTTTTTCTTTTTCTTTGCTCTTTCAATCCTCTTCTTAGGTTGAGGTAACAAGCTTTGATGAAGTGTTTATGGAAAATCTTAAGGTTAAGTGAGGGAATTTGAGCTTGAGTACAAGCTTCAATGGAAGTTTGGAAATGGAGAGGGAGAGAGAAATGGGAGGCGGCAACATAGAGAAGAAGAAGGCTTTGGATATTTATTTATTTTTTTTTTCTTTCTTTATGTCTTTTGTCTTATGGAAGACCCAAAAATCAATTTAATTAAATTTATTAATTATAATCTTTATGGCATCATGCATGATGTCATGCATATGTCATCTCCCTACATCTTTTTTATTTTCATTTTCTTTTTTTTTCTATTAGTTCTTTAATTTAATTCCCGACTCTGAAATTTTCTTTTCTCTGATTTTATTTGACAGTTAGGTAAGGGGTCAGCTCTTAGGGTCAATTGACCAAATTGCCCTCGCCGGTTCAACCCAGTTTACAAATAATTCAATATTTCTTCCGGATCCCTGACCTAATTATTTGACTGACTTAACAATTCTTTTTCGTGATTTTCTCTTTTCCACTATGTTCGCAATGGTCCTAAGGACTGCGGCATCACATTTTATAGTTCAAAATTTGAGTTTAAATCGACTTCGCAGTTGTTCCCCAGAAGGTTACCCATCGCTGTGACTCTCGGCTCATTTAACTTCTTATGTTCTGTTTTTCTTATTTATACTTAACTAATTGACAATTACTAATTATTTGTGTTTATAATTTATCTAGTTGTCTTAGATGTGGTTCTAATCTCCTTAATTACCCGGACCGACACCGGTCACCAGAATAGTAAAATATACCAGGCTATGCAAACAGGGGTGTTACAATTCTCCCCCCCTTAAAATAATTTCGTCCTCGAAATTTTACCTGGTATCAGTCTCTGAACAGTTGTGGGTGCTAACTCCTCATGTCTTATTCACGCTCCCAAGTAGCTTCCTGGCCTGAATGATGGTTCCTTAGCACTTTAACCTATACTATTTACTCATTGATTGCTCACCTTGTGTGCCAAGTTTCTTATGAGCTTCTGTCATAAGTTAGATTCAAATTCATTTCAATTTTAGAGGTAAGCAAATCTGTGTGCTAATGGATCCACTCTTTCTAGGACCTCGTACGATCCTATGGGTGAGAACTTAGTTTTACTTTTTTTCTTATCAAATCTCTTGATCATTTAATGTAACATTCAATTTAGTTTATAATATTCTAGTCTTTTCTTGCTATTGTTTTAGCAATTATTTTCCTTCGTAGTCTTTTTTTTTTAAATGACCTTATTGGTCATATATGAACTGCTTATCTCTTCCTGGTCATAGGTCCATAACCATTATCTTACCATCTCCATTTGTGACCAAGGCCTATGTGCCATTTTGCACTATCTTGTTTGCTTTTTTTTAACTTATTTCCTTCTTGATAAAATAGTTTGGGATATCGTTACGCATCTTAAGTAGGTTGTTTGCCCTGGTGGCAATTCCTCATCTAGTGTTTTTCTCATTTCTTAATGTTCTATATGTTTCCTTCTTTCATTCCACAACTTAACTTTAATTTTTTTATTTCTTAATCTAATCTTCTTCCTTAACTTGACGGTCGAGTCATAATTTAGCACCACTTATTGTCCCTAATAAATCCACTATACTTCAATATCACTTTGATTTGGTCCTCTGACCATTCTAGTCAACACTTTAACTAATATTCATAACGTTTCTTTATTACATTTGCACCAACTATTCTAATTTTTACTTCCACAACTCTTTTATCTATCAATATTCTATAGCTTATTTTCTGCTGGTTTGCGATCATTACCCTTTTTTTTTCAACCATAAACAATTTTGTAACCTTAAGAAGGGAGTCTACCGGACTCTCCTGTTTCATATGCTATTCAAAAGTTTCGCTTTAATTATAATCTAATCCTTATGATCCGCATAATAAAATTGTGCTTTTCCTAAAGAATACCTGAGCAACTAGTTCCTATCGAATTACTGTTATCAGTAGAACATCATTTCTTAACTGTTTTATAAGTTATAATTGTCATCCATAGCATCCTGTCTCTTCCAGGGGAACAAAATCATATTTTGTGTCTTACTGCTATACAAATAGAATATTGTTCCTTACTAAACTTTGAGCAAAAGATCCATTGTAATATCATAACAACTATAACCCCATATCGGAGACTGGATGACTTAGCTCTATAGGTCTTATTTTTAAATTTTTACCATACTAAAATCTCTAGTCTCATAACAATTCTTGATGTATTGTAATTCATGCTAGGGTAACGGAGTCTTTAACTCTCACTAACTCGCAACCATGATCTTTTGATATTCTAATTATAGAGTTTTAAATCCCGAATTAGGATTTTCAAACTCAGTTCTAGTGATAAAACTCTATTCTGGTATATTTATACCAGAGCGAAAGTAATTTATAATTATTCTTATCCTTATGTACTATTGGGTAGTACGTAGCTCTACACAATAAATCTCAAGTCAGTACTGTAATCTACAACTTATAGCACAAACGTCAAGAATATTGCATAGTTACTACGATACATCCCAATAGATCAAACTTTCCTATGTCTTATTTCTTTCAAATCCACTAATATCTTAACCTTATTTTGATTATGATACTTACTGACATCTATCAACAGTAATACCTTTACTTCCATCTAGGGCAGATATATTGTTATAACTTACTTTTTGGTCCTCTTGCCTTACCTAATTAGGCTTACTAATTAACTTTATAATTTATCTTCGTCTAGGAGATGTCTCTCACTAGAAACTTTTCCAAAATTAATTCCATTCACGCTTATTATCGTAATTCATATCCTAAAAGACTAATTACTAACACATTAAAATTATCTCTATGCAAGGGAATAGCAGTAGAACATATAATTTTAGCATTAGCATATAAACAAGTAGAGCCGGAATCAAATAGTACATAATTATTCCTTTCACAAGTTAAGAACATACCGGCAACTACATCTGAAGTCTCTGCTTGTTCCCCTCGATGCATGGCATTCCCTCTTTCTAATGTATTCCTCTGCTCTGGTTGGTCCATTGTGCGAGGATTACCCGAAGTGTTGTCTCTACTTCTGCTTCTACCCCTACTGACTATTAATGAACCTCTAAAATCAGAATCTTGAACTGATTCCTCTAGTATAGTATGTGGCATAAATAGACGTGCGCTAGTACAATCTCGAGCGAAATATCCAATTCCACCACAATTAAAGCAGGCTCCAGTGACCCTATGGCATATACACCCATGAAATTTTCCACAAATGTCACAGAGATGGGTAGGGTAGGAACTTCTGGTTCTTTGACGAATGGTTCTTGATTGCTTCTGCCCTGAAGATCCGCCTCTGTCATACTTAGGAGCTCGGGGTCTCTCAAAATCTTTTCTCTTTCCTAATTTACTACTCGAACTTTAACCGATGAGTTTCCCATTTTTCTTTTTTTCATGCTGCTCTTGAGGGGGTTGGGTTTGTACTTGGGCCTGGGCTGACAGATTATCAGCCATTTGCTGAAAGAACATGGCCATCTGCTGGGTCGTTTGTGCAGTAATTTGTATAGGAGGGACTGGTGCAGTTGGACCTCCAACGCTCTGTGAAACTAGGGCCTCTCTTTTTACGTTAGCTGTATCAGACTGCTCTACCATTTTATCCCTCTTGTCCATATCTATTCACAGGATTTTTTTTTCTTTTTTCTATTTCCTGTACACCCAACACAAGGAGATTTCTCCCCGTTAGTTCATATTTATTATGTAAATGTACTGTATGTAACAAATATGGACTTTGAGCAGTTGTACTTAACAAGGAAAGACACAAATTCTCAAGTTAAAACATACTTCAAAAATTTTTCTCTGATACCACTAAAACATGTCACACCTTACTCTTCGTAAGATGTAACATGCTCCCGTAGTACACCTAATGAATTACTGTACTTCGCCTACCGATAACCTATTAAATATACTACAAGGGATTTTGAAATAATTTTCGTTCATTTTTTAAATTGGTGGGTAAAATTTTCTTAGATATTAAAAACCTTTATTTAAAGTCCAAACATAAATCAAATTTTTAGATATTTAAAAATCTCCACAATTTTTACAAAAATTTCAGCAGAGTGCCGTCTGTATTTTGAGAAAACAGTTCTTCAAAACCTAAAAATAAAGACACTTCCAATATTTTTCTCAACAACTTCTTCAAATTTCACAATCAATCTCAACCAATTTCTCAAGTCTCAAAATTCAAACAATCCTCATTTCACAAATCAACACAAGTAATTCAATACACAGTTTAAATTAAATCAAACATTAAAACATCTCATTGAGGTAACCAAATTAATTTTCACATTCATTAGAGCATTACAATTTAATAATGCAAAACTTTATAAGTATATAAAATCTCAAGATAATATTACAGTAATTTGTATTTAATTACAATCGAAATATATATATATTACAAAAGGGTTGGTACAACTGCTCAAAGGAAATTTCATACATATATTTACAGAATTATATCAAAAGTTAATGTACAAGGGTATACCTATGATACACCCGAGGATAATCTCACCGTGTCTTTCAGTAACCTCGCTCAGCTGTTCTATATTTTCTTTCACCTGCGACAGCATACAAAGCTATCGCTGAGTGGTGAACTCAGTGGTGCACAAACTAATAATTTAAAACTTAATACAAATTATTCTTAACAATTCATAATGAATGAAAAAATTTAAAATTTCTAAATTCTTCAAAATCTATGACATACAAAAATTATTATTTTCATTCATGCAAATTTTTCATTTGAATAACATTTTGATCAATTAATAACTATTTATTTACATTTCTTTTAAATTTCGAAACAATACAAAAATATTTTGAATCACTAACAAATTATTCATTTCAATCATAATTTATCAAATTATGCATAATTTAAAGGGCGTTCCCAACAATTCACACAGTTAAAGCCATGACCCAAAATTCAAATAGATGCCGTGTTGTACACCACAACATTTCACATTCTCCCAATAACCAAGGCTAAAAGGGAGAAACAAAGACTGGCTAGTATATATGAGTACTCATTCAAATTCTTCCCCAACTGGTAAGCCAGAGAGGAAGATACTCGGCCCATCTAGTGGAGGAGATATCTCACTAAACAAGCTAATGAGAATTCACAACAAATTTTACCACATCAACTGTGGTTTCAAATCATATTCAAAACAATTTCTAATCACAATGTGTTTACAAATCAACATATTTAATCATCATAAATTCATGCTTAAGGTTGGCAACACATCAAACTTAAAATTTACAATTCTCAAAACCATGCAATAAATCCTTAAATGCATAAGAAAATTTACATTTAATTTATACAAATTCATTCAAAAAATTAAAATCCTCAATACAACAAAATTATAAATTATAAAATAACTTGTTCAAATCAATTTAAAAATGAAAAGTAACAAAATAGTTAGTTGTGTACAAACCTTAAGCGAGTCGCCTCTTAGCCTTGACTCGATTCGTCGGGTTCTTTTCTGGTGTTCTTTTCAACTGAAACACACAGTTTTACAGTGTTTCAGTATCATAACTCTTCATAAATCCAAAAATAAATTTAACTTCACTTTTACCTAGCTCTAACGTGCTAAACTTGACGTTTTTTAATTTTTGTGTTTCGGGGTTACTATTCACTACACTATTCAAGTCAATTTGTTGACTTTCTAAGGCTTAATAGATATGAGAATTCCAACTTCACCCACATACCACATTTTGGTCACTAAATTTGTTGGTTTTGGTTGTTTACTCAAATTATAAGTCTTTTAGGCAAAATTGCAAATTTTCAGTTTTGGTGTCTTAAGTTACACTGTTCCATTGGTCATTTTTCTGTTAGAATTTGGCAGAACTTCCTTCATAGAAAATGTTCCCTATTGTCTTAACTAAATTCTCCTTTTTGAATCACTCCATTTGGAGTTTTGTAGCTCAAGTTATAGCCATTTGAACCATGGCTGCCGGATTGGACTCAATCTAGATTTTCTGGGCAAATTTTAGTTCTGGCGGTTTTAGGTCACCAACTTTGGGTGGCCAAATGACTTGGTTAATGGCATAATTTGGGTTTATATTCTTCATGAAAGTTTTAGGTCTATATCTCATCTGTCCACTGGTAAAATTTTAGGTTATTTAGACCTGCCTAGCTCAAGTTATGGCCAAATGAACAATTTTGGTCAGTTTGTACAGGGCAGACTGAGATTTTCCAAGTTTGGTCAATTTGTTCACTAGGTTTTGTCACTTTTTGGGCATGCTTCCTAAATGAAAATTGTGTCATTTAGTATCTATTTTCATTTCCAATTGGTCTCATATCAATTGGACTTGTAAATTTTCATTTTTGGTCCCTCAAAGGGACCTTGGACATGCTGCCAGCAGCATGACTACATTGAATCGGAATTTGGTTTCAACTCCAACACTTTCAACACACTTCATTTGGTCACCATTGACCATTTTCCACTTCAAATTAAGTCAAAGACATCATTTACAATTTTCTCACATTTTTGTCTCTAAACCCTAAGTATCCAAACCCTAGTTTACTAATTCTTTGCATTTGATTGATTTAAAGCCTATATACATGTTTCTCCATCTCAAACAAGTTCACATATACTTTTAAATCTATCAAACCATGCAAATATACCCTAATAAACATGCTGGCCAAAATTCAGCTTGGTCCCTCAACAATTTATTTCATTTCATTTTAAGTTTATTTCTAAGTTAATCAAGCTATAAACACAACTAATAAACTAATTTTGCAACTTAAATCACTAACCTCAATCTTTGATGTCCAATTCTTCAATTCTCTTCCTTTTTCTTTTTCTTTGCTCTTTCAATCCTCTTCTTAGGTTGAGGTAACAAGCTTTGAAGAAGTGTTTATGGAAAATCTTAAGGTTAAGTGAGGGAATTTGAGCTTGAGTACAAGGTTCAATGGAAGTTTGGAAATGGAGAGGGAGAGAGAAATGGTAGGCGGCAACATAGAGAAGAAGAAGGCTTTGGATATTTATTTATTTTTTCTTTCTTTCTTTATATCTTTTGTCTTATGGAAGACCCAAAAATCAATTTAATTAAATTTATTAATTTTAATCTTTATGGCATCATGCATGATGTCATGCATGATGTCATCTCCCTACACCTTTTTCATTTTCATTTTCATTTTGTTTTTCTATTAGTTCTTTAATTTAATTCCTGACTCTGAAATTTTCTTTTCTCTGATTTTATTTGACAGTTAGGTCAGGGGTCAGCTCTCTGGGTCAATTGACCAAATTGCCCCTCGCCGGTTCAACCCGGTTTGCAAATAATTCAATATTTCTTCCAGATCCCTGGCCTAATTATTTGACTAACTTAACAATTCTTTTTCGTGATTTTCTCTTTTCCACTGTGTTCGCAATGGTCCTAAGGATTGCGGAGTCACATTTTACGGTTCGAAATTTGAGTTTAAATCGACTTTGTAGTTGTTCCCGAGAAGGTCACCCATCACTGTGACTCTCAGCTCATTTAACTTCTTATGTTCGATTTTTCTTATTTATACTTAACTAATTGACAATTACTAATTATTTGTGTTTATGGTTTATCTAGTTGTCTTAGATGTGATTCTAATCTCCTTAATTACTCGGACCGACACTGGTCACCAGAATAGTGAAATATACCAGGCTATGCAAATAGGGGTGTTACAATTTTTGTGTAACAACTTGGTCGTTGGAGCAGCTATGAGAGAAAACCCCTTCACAAATCTTCTGTAATACCCAGCTAGCCCCAAGAAACTTCTGACCTCAGTTGTATTTCTAGGAGGCTTCCATTCCATCACTGCTTCTATCTTTTTGGGATCCACTCTAATCCCCTCTACTAATACTATGTGTCCAAGGAAGGAGATTTCACTCATCCAGAAGTCACACTTGGACAGCTTAGCATACAGTTTCTTTTCTCGTAGGGTTTGTAGAACAATCCTCAAATGTTCATCATGTTCTTCCCTGGTCTTGGAATACACCAGAATATCATCAATAAAGACCACTACAAACCGATCTAAATATGGATAGAAGAAACAGTTCATAAGGTCCATAAATGCTGCTGGTGCATTTGTTAACCCAAACGACATCACTAGAAATTCATAATGCCCATACCGGGTTCTGAATGCAATTTTTGACACATCTGCATCCTTTAACCTTAACTGATGATATCCTGATCTGAGATCAATTTTTGAAAATACACCAGCTCCCTTTTACTGATCAAATAGATCGTCAATTCTGGGCAAAGGATATTTATTCTTTACAGTTACTTTGTTTAACTGTCGATAATCAATGCATAATCTAAAGGTTCCATCCTTTTTCTTTACAAACAGTATCGGAGCTCCCCATGGTGACACACTGGGGCATATGAACCCCTTATCGAGTAACTCCTGCAACTGAATTTTCAACTCTCTCAATTCAGTGGGTGCCATTCTATAAGGAGCAATAGAAATTGGTGTTGCACCCGGCATTACCTCAATAGCAAATTCGACTTCTCTTTATGGTGGTAAACCAGGCAATTCTTCAGGAAATACATCTGGGAAGTCTCTTACTGTGGGTATATCACACAGGTTCAGCTTTGCCTGCCTAGTATCAACCACATGTGCTAGGTAAGCTTCACAGCCTTTTCTCATCAATCTTCTTACAACTGTGGCTGAGATAACATTAGACAGGAAATCTGTCCTTTCACCCACAACTGAAATCTCATTACCCTCAGGAGTTTTTAGAGAAATCCTCTTCAGTTTGTAATCAATTATTGCCTGATGATGTGACAACCAATCCATTCTCAAAATCATGTCAAACTCGTGGAAGGGCAATTCAATTAGGTATGCCAAGAATTCATACCCTTGAATCCTTAAAGGGCAACCTTTATACACCTTATTCACTACCACACTGTGGCCTAGTGGATTTATGACCAGAATGTCTTGATCACTCTCCTCTACTGAAACTCCCCTATCTACGGGTAGTTTGATGCAGATGTATGAATGAGTGGATCCTGGATCCACCAATGCATACACAGATGTGTTGTAGAGGGAGAACGTACCCTTGATGATGTTCGAGCATCTTGCTCCTCTTGAGCTCTTATGGCATAGGCTCTGGTAGGTACTCTGGCCTCTGGTCTTTCAGCTGACTCAGATGTAGGCCTCAGTGATGGACCAGCTACCTCATATTTACCGGACTTCCTACCCCTTTGAGGTGCAGGGGCAGGCCTATCTGCTTGTGTTGGGGCAACTGTAGTAGTCCTCTTCGAACAATTTTTGATCTGATGTTCTGTAGATCCACACCGTAAGCATGCACTAGTCACTTGCCAACAGTCCCCCTTATGCCACTTTTGGCAGTATGGACAAGCAGAGGATGCTGGGGCTGGTCCCCTGAACACCGTCCCTGGAGAGCTGCCCACTGATGGTTTGGACTGGCCTCTCCAAGGTGTGAACTGTGGTCTGGGCCCCTAGGATTGACCCTGACCTTGTGGTTGTCCCGAACCTTAAGTAGGAGGACCCTTACTCTTCTTACTGGGAGCAGAGAATGAACTGGACTGACCTGGACCCCTCTTCTGCTATCTTTTCCTTCTATTTTGCTCTTTTATTCGGACTCTTTCTACTTTCGATGCAGCATCTACTAATTTGGCAAAATCCGTGATCTCCAATACTGTTATCATGACTTTGATATTATCATTGAGCCCTTCTTCGAATCTTCTACACCTCTCTGCCTCTGTAGGGACTATCTCCCTCCCATACCGGCTCAGTCTGACGAATTCACGCTCATACTCTACCATTGATAATTGCCTCTGTCTCAGACTGATAAATTCTCTTCTTCTCTCTTTTAAATATACTTTACTGACATACTTCTTCCTGAACTCTGTGAGAAAGAAATCCCAGGTGATCTGATCCGGTTGCACCTCACTGGATACTATGTCCCACCACTGGTATGCATCATCTTGAAGTAGGGACACAGCACCCTCCAGGTTCTGCTCGGGAGTACAATAAAGCTGTTTCAACACTCTGACTGTTCTATCCAACTAGTTTTCCGCTGTCATAGGGTCATCCTCCTTCTTTTCAAAGAAATCCACAGCCCCATATTTTTGTAGTTTCTCCAGATGGGACTTCTATGGTGCTGGTGGATGTTGTGGTTATGGTTGTGGTGGTGGGATTGGCCCCCATCATTTACCGGTAAAATTCAGTCATTTACTAAAATAATGCAAATTGAGGTTGGGCAGGTGCCTCAACTGCTGGTGGAGTAGATTCTCGCTTGCCTCCAGATTCTCCCCTGCCTCCAGATTCAGCCCTTAGTGGAGCACGACTCTCCACCTCTTTATCAACTACTCTTTGAGAAGCAGGATCCATATCCTAATCAAAATAAGAAAATAAACAGATCTGCATCAATGTCACCTCAACACTTACAAATGCAATGCAATGGTATGCACTCTATCTAGGCCCAGAAACGCCTAAACCGATGCTCTGATACCACTAAATGTGACACCCCTTACCCGTCTACAGTGTAGCCGAGCAAGATATGCCACACAGTGTGCTGGAGCACCAAATCATATTTCCATTACAATTTACACTTTTTAATTCATTTATTTATAATTTTGATTAATCTGAATTTTCCGCAAATTTTATAAAAAATTCAACAGAGTACCGGCTGTAAATTGGAAAAATAGTTCTTTTGAATCTGTTAAAAACACTTCCAATATAATCATATTATTAATCTCAGTCAACCACCAACATATTTCCACAATTTCTCAAATGACTTCAATATTTCAAAATTCAATTCATTTCATATCATACTCAACTCAATAAGAAATACTTAAATTTATTACTGAACATGATTTATAGATAATTACATCAAAACATAATTACATGAGTTTATAATATACATGGCAAAATAAAGGTCTAATTACAAAAGTTTACAAAATACAAAATACCAAAAGTAGCCTAATGTCCTACCAATGCACTGCAAATGTGAGGTGACTCTGGACTCTGTGTGCAAATATGACAATTCACCCGGTCTGAGGTCTGTTGGACTCCCCAGCTATGTCTCTAGTACCTGCGCGTGACAAAAGCGACGCGCTAAGCAATTCTGGTTAGTGGTGACAATATAAAATAAAATAACTAAAATAAAATAAATATGCAAAATGTATGTTTACATTTTATGTAGACTTAATTTCTAACATTTGTTGTAGTATTATTTGATTAAAATTTGGTAAGATTTATTTTAATTGCCCGAGTAACCTATACTAGTCGACTAGACTGGATAAATGGGTAAACTGGCACTGAGTACCGAGTACCTCGGACCATCACACCATGGTCACATTGTGTCTCCCGGTGTGTAACAGAACAGCTAATAAGCTGTAATAATTATTAGGGATAAAACCCAAGTATAACAACTCAATCAACATAGCCAAAGGCTATTATATCACAGAATAGCACGGAAGGCCATAAATCACAGAATGGCATGAAGCCATATGCAGTACTGCTAACAGAACCCTATTGGCATGCCAACCTATCCAAACCAATCTTGCTAGGTATACTAGGGCATGTTACACTTTTAAAACTTTACAATTCTTGAAATTTAAGTTTAAGTGTTACTATTCATTTCATTAGTCAACTAAAATGTTGACTTTTGCATAGACAATAGGTACATTGGTTCTAATACTCCTAACATACCACATTTTGCATTCTAAAGTTGTTGTTATTGGTTGCCAATACCATTTCTAAGCTTAGTATTAGTTGTTCAAAATTTTCAGATTTCAAGCCTTGTATTTACTGTTCCATTGGTCATTTTTACAATAGGAATTTGGCAAAGTTGTCAACATGAAAGTTGTTCCTTATTGTGTCTAGTTACATTTCTTTTTTTGAATCATTCCATTTGGAGTTTTGTAGCTCAAGTTATGGCCTAAACACCATAACTGGCCGGATTGCAAACTTTCTAGATTTTCTGGACTGACCAAATCTATAGTGTTTTGTGTAGTGATTGCAAGTCACTTTTTGAACATGTTATGGTCAAATTTGGGTTAGATTTCTTTATGAAAGTTGTAGGTCTATATCTCAAATTTCTGCTGGTAAAATTTTAGGTCAATTGGACCTTTCTACACTGAGTTACGACCAAATGAATAAACACTGTTCATTTGGTCATTTTGCTTAGGCAGAATGCAAGTCACCGAGATTAGGGCGATTTTTAGGTCAACTTGGTTTTGTTTTCTGGGTAGGGTTTCTTCACCAAAGTTGTGCCATTATGTGTCTAGTTTCATGTCCAATTGGCCTTGTACCAATTGAACCTACACAACTCTAGTTATTGCTACCCAAACCTATTGGACTCACACCCAGTCCTGCAGGTCACCAAGGGCAGCATACATAGCTTCAATTCTCATGACACAAACCACTTTATTTCTTAATCACACATAGCCAAATTCCTATTGTACAAATGACCATTAAAACTTACTAGCAGAAATTTGAGATATAGTCTCAATATCATACACAAATTGACCATTAAAACTTACTTTCACCATTACATGAACAAAGTCTCAATATCATACACAAACCCTAACTCAACCATCTCAAATCATGCATTTAACTTGCATTTCATTATCCCACTCAAGAGATTAATTCTAACGGCCCGGGCCACTAGTGATATTATCCACTCTGAGCTAAAGCCCTCACGGTTTTAAAAAGCGTCACTAGGAGTTACGAACCACTAACTTATAAACCCAGCATCTCTCCCGTGTTTTGCCGATGTGGGATTTGCCTAGGGTGTTACATTAATACTAAGGGCAGCCATACTACCATTTTAGTTCCATGAAATCCTCAAAACCTTACCACATCCAAGGCTACCAAAAATTTGGGATGGGCATACACATGATATTTATTAAGTTTCTTTGTGAATTTACACTCAATTCTACTCCTTCAACATAAATTTAAAGAGAAAAGGCAAGTTTGGTCACTAACCTCTAATGGAGTTAATTTCAATCTTACAAGAGCTCTTCCTTTACACTTCGTTTTGCTCCCAAAAGCTTCACCAAGATGAAAGAGCAAGATTTTGTATTGACAACTTAGGGTTTTGTTAGTGAAAAACCAAGAAATCCAAGCTTTGGTAAGCTTGGCTATGGAGGAACAATGGGGTGGCTTGAAGGAGGGAGAGAGAGAGCTGCTGGTTTTTCTAGAATTTCTGATTTCTTTTCCTCATTTTTTATGTATTATAATTGTGTCTCTTTAATTTGATTGGCCATAGAATTTAATTACCCCATGCTTACATAAGCATTATAAAATAAATCCCATTTATTTTCATTTTCTTTCCTTTTCTTGTCTACTTAATTTCAATTAAATTTTTAACAATATTTATTCACATTTTATGTCATATAAATTATTTATTTAACTGGACAAGTTGGCCAAAAATCATCTCTGAAGATGAAATGACCAAAATGCCCTCCGTTTGGCTTAACGAGCTAAAAATGTGTGTACCGATTAATTAAATTTTTCTTGTGTTTTCTTAACATTTTATTGTCATTGGAACCCCAATAATCCTTCCCTGAGGTCCCAAAAATTATTTCATGAAGTTTTCCCTGGGTCTAAGGTTGCTAACGGCCTTCACAGTCGCTTCCCCTTCGGGTTACTCATCACTGGGATTATGGCTCATTTAACCTTAGTGCATTTCATTCCTAAAAATTTTCCTTGATTTTTATAAGCATTATTTGGTTTATTTATAACTCTTCACTCTAGTCTATTTATAATTTCAAATATTCTAGCTGCCCGGATCGACATTGGTCACCGGAACAGTAAACTGTACGGACTAGCTAAAGTGAGGATGTTAAAATACACATGGTTTATCCACATTTTTTATAAAACTAAATTACTTAATGGCTTCATCAAAATGGATATTCCAACTCCTCGAAGCTTGTTTCAACTCATAAATGGATCGTTTCAGCTTGCACACCTTGGAATTATCTTGGGATTCAAAACCCCTAGGTTGATCCATAAAAATGTTTTCATCAATGTTTCCATTGAGAAAAGCTGTTTTGACATCCATCTTCCAAATCTCATAATCATAGTATGCAGCTATTGCTAATAAAATCCTAATTGATTTAAGCATGGAAACAGGCGAGAAAGTCTCCTCATAGTTGATTCCTTGCCTTTGGTAAAACCCTTTCACAACTAGTCTTGCCTTATAGGTCTCTACCTTTCCATTAGAACCAATTTTCTTCTTGAAAACCCATTTATTTCCTATAGGTACAATACCTTCTAGTGGGTCAACAAGATCCCAAACTTGGTTCTTATACATGGAATCAATTTCATATTTCATAGCTTCAATCCATTTTGAAGAGTCTATATCTGATATAGCTTCTTCATAGGTAAAAGGATCATCTCCATGATCTATTTCTTTATGAGCAAACAACTCTTATTCATTTGCATGAAGAAAACCATATCTCTCTCATGGATGAGATATCCTGGTTGATCTGTGAAGAATTATTGTAGATGTTTCATCAATAGGCATAGGTTGACTAGATGGATCTATATCCATCTAATTTGTTAGTTGGTCAGAATTCTCTAATTCTAACTCTATTTGCTTTCATTTGCCACCTTCTTGAATGAACTATTGTTCAAGAAATATGACATTTTTACTTACCACAACCTTTTGTGATGTAAGCAAATAAAAATAATATCCAAAACTTTCTTTTGGAGACCTAACAAATCGACCCCTTTCTGATTTGGTTTCCAATTTATCAGTCTTCAGCTTTTAAATGTAAGCTGGACAACCCCAAATCTTAACATGTTTAAGACTGGGTTTTCTTCCATGCCATATCTCATAAGGTGTGGAAGAGACTGATTTTGATGGAATCCTATTTAGAATATGCAATGCTGATTCTAATGCAAATCCCAAAAAGGAGACTGGCAAATCAGTGTAGCTCATCATACTACGTACCATATATAATAGGGTACAATTTCTCCTTTTAGACACACTATTTAATTGTGGCATTCCTGGAGGAGTCATCTGGGAGATAATGCCATGCTCTTTCAAGTATTCATCAAATTCAGTACTTAAGTATTCACTTCCACAATCTGATCGAAGAGTTTTAATACTTTTTCCTGTTTGATTTTCTACTTCAGATTTAAATTCTTTGAACTTTTCAAAGGATTCATGTTTGTATTTCATCAAATACAAATACCCAAACCTTGATTTATCATCAGTAAAGGTAATAAAATAATGAAAACTGCCTCTAGCCATTTCTTTAAATGGACCACATACATCACTATGTATAAGTTCCAAAATATTTTCAGCTCTTAACCCCTGTTCTATAAAAGGTGATCTAGTCATTTTACCTTGAAGGCAGGATTCACAAGTTGGAGTAGGTTCAGAACCTAATGAGGATAAAATTTCCATTTTCTCCAGCTTTGCAATCCTATCGTCTACAATATGACCTAATCTTTAGTGCCAAATATATTTTGAACTTGACTTGATTTTCGTCATAGCATTACATTCATTTAGATTGCTTGCATTAGATTTGTATTTAACATTATTATCCAAATAATAAAGTCCATCATGCATATAACCCGACCCAACATATTCATTTCCAAAATAAATATTACAAATATCATTTGTGAACTGAAATTCATAACCATTTCTAGTCAAACTAGATACAGAAATAATGTTCTTAAAAGCATCAAGTACATACAAAATATTATTTAAATACAAGGCATGTCCATACATGTGCAAAGATTTAGATCCTATGGCTAAGCTTCAACAGTTGAGCCATTACCAATCCGGAGTCTAACATCTCGTGTCTGCAAGCTGCTACTTCTTGCTAGTTCCTGCATATCAAAAGTAATGTGAGAACTAGCACCAGTATCTAAAACCCAAGCTATAGATGAACTATGAGCATCATCAGAATCCAAATAACAAGAAACAGACATACCTTCTGAAGGTCTATCCTTCTTGTCCTTCAGAGAAGCAAGATACTCTGGGCAGTTCCTCTTCCAGTGCCCATCCTTCTGGCAGTGGAAACACTTTCCTTTGCCTTTGTCAGCTTTAGTCTTACCCTTCTGTTTAGCTATCTTTTTTGAAGGTCCAGGAACTTGAGGTTTCTTTTTCTTATTGCCTTTCTCCTTCTTGGACTCTCCAGTAGAAGAAGAAGATGCAACCAAAGCTACCTATTTTTCTTTATTGCCCGGCATATTCTTTTGGGCAGTAACCAGCATGTTAAGCAAGCTAGCTAGAGTGCATTCTTGCTGAGTCATATGGAAATTTATCACAAAATTCTCAAATGACTCTGGTAAGGACTAAAGGATCAAATCCATCTGTAGTTGGAAATCCATGTGAAAATCAAGATGTTCCAGCTGCTCAATGAGCCGAATCATCTTGTGGACATGATCTCCTACATTCTGTTCCTCTGACATCCTCATGCAGAACAGCTACCTAGATATCTCATATCTAGCATTCCTATTGTGGTCACCATACAACTCTTGCAGGTGAAGAAGGATCTCATTCACACTTTGCATGTTCTCATGTTGCTTCTGTAACTCATTAGCCATAAAAGCAAGCATGTAGCTTCTGGCTCTCATATCATGCTCCTTCCACTTGTCCAAAGTCTCTTATTCCTCTGGAGTGGCCCCTAGAGGTAAGGGACCAGGAATCTTTGAATCTAGAACATATCCAATACGTTCTAGGTTCAGGACAAGCTTTAAATTTCTAAGCCAATCAGAAAGGTTATGTCCTGTCAAACTATTATGATTAAGTATGCTCGCAAGGATATTGGATGGTGGTGGTTGCTTTGTGTTCATGATTATCAGAAAATAAAATGCAGAAATAACAAGATTAATTATTAAATGTATCAAGTAATTAACCAAAATGATTATGGTCTTTTAATCAAATTGGCCCTCCCACTAACTTGGCGAATCCTACACTTCCATAGTAGGAAACGGAAATCCTAGTTGGATGGATTTCTAGTGAGTGATTGAATTCTTATAGTCTTATTGATTATCCTCAGGCACATCCATTATTGGAATCACAATAAACTATAAGTGAGCAATTTTTTGCCCATCACATCTCACGTGAGATTCAATCATTTACTTGGCCCCTAATGCTCAAAATCTCAGGCACATCCATTATTGATTTATCTTGCATTAGTTAAGTTGATCCCATTGAGCCAGTAAATATGCAAATAATTTCAATGACCTCAGGCACATCCATTATTGGCCACCAACCATTTACATACTTACAACATCTTATGCTTAACAATTATTATTAAGAAAATCTCTTAAACAAATACATTATTTCTAAGCTTATATTGCTAATAATGCAAGTATTTAAAATTTCTTAAAATAATTGTCTCAATGGAGGGCCATTATATAATTACCATAATTATACCATTTCCAACTTAATCATTTGTTTGGAAGATTTCGTGGTCAGCTTAATTACTATTATGGTCTCACTTTATACATTATCCAATTGGCATGCATATATCGTATATTTGCATACATTCATACACATCTCATGTATACATAGATAAACAAATAATATGGTATGATCATGGACTTTCTAAGGAATTCAATTCTGAGCCACCAAGAATTGAATCAAGGCATTCCTAGGTGTATTTCATTCATTCTTTTTACAAGAGTTGCTCAAGGAGTACATAATCAACCCTTGAACTTGATTTCCTACCACTGGTCCCACCAATGCTCTTGACATCCTTATTCTTCTTGCAATCCAATTACATTGTAACCTTTGGTATACCAAGGTGAATTTACAAGAATGTGGACTTAAGGTCCTTAAACAAATGAAATTACATCCTAAGTTATCATAACATTTATGATACAAGCCACTAAAATAAATTAATTATTTTATATCCCTAAGAAAAATTAAAATAAATAAATAAATCCAATCACATTGGTATTTTATTGTCCATGATCATCCATCATGCATATTTAAAATTTAATAATTAAATAAAAATATACATGCTTAAAATTAAATTGAATTCACATATTCAACTAAAATTCAAATTTGAATCTTATTCAAATAAATATAAATTTAAAAACCCTTTTCCAAATTTAATTCTATGAAAACAATTTTCATAAATTAATTGTGTGATTAAAATTCCTAATTAAATAATTTAATTAGGTATGGGCTTAATTATGGGCCTTAAAATACACAACAATTGCATAATGGGCCCAAAAATTAAGCCCAACACGCCCCAACATGCTCCAACATGCCTAGATTCAAAGAACACGGCCTGGAGCGCGGATCGACATGGCCCAGGCCATGTAAATGTTGTGTTCGACACGGCCTGGGGCGAAGAGGGACACGGGCCGTGTCGTTCAACGACACAGCCTGGGCCGCGCGTTAACATGCCCGTGGGCACCGGAAAACACGCCTTGGACTGTGTAAATGCCCAGAACACGGTCCAGGCCATGTTTCTTGTGGCAGTTTGGTTTTCTAGGTTTTCTTAGATCCGAACTAACTTCAAATCAACCCAAACTCAACCCAATCACATAATTAAGCCTCAAAATCAGTCTAAATGGCAAATATAGTGGCTCTGATACCAATTGTAGGAGTGGAAGTATGGATTTAGGGCATTTAAAGCATTGAAATTTCAAAAAAGCATTCTAGGGTTTCATGCATCATACAAGTGTGTTATGGTCCTAATCAATTTTTAATGCCCAATTGCATACTAAAACACATTTTAGCATGCTTTAAACTTTCATTGGCCATCATAGATTGTGAATTAACATTTAATTCTAATTAACCCTAACTAAAAGATGGATTTTGGGTACTAACCTCTTAAAGCACAATTGATGGAATTCCCACTCTTTGGATGCTCTAAGGACCCCAAATGAAGTCCCTCTAGCTTGTCCACCACAAGCTCACCAATGGCAGCCCCAAAATTGACTTCCCAAGCCTTGCAAACCACTTGTAATTAGGGGTTAATGCTTTAGTGAGGTTATATGAATGTATGGGAGACTATAAACACTTTCTAGCAAATTTAATTCAAAGAAAATAAAGGATTTCTCTTTGAATCGAATGAGAAAGGAAGAGAGGAGAGGGGAGCTAGTGTTTCCATCCACCATGTGAAGAAGAAGAGAAAATTGTATTTTCTCTTTCTTCTTTTTCCCTTTATATACACAAGTCAAAGTTTACTAACTCCTTGTCACATGTCACTACAAGATCTCATCTTGTTCTTGGTTGACTTAATCTCACAGAGCCAAGTGTCAAGCTCTATTTAAATCTTAAAAAAGTAGTCTTCCATCATAGGAAAACAAGTGGCAAACTTGTGTGGTGACATGTGTCACCATCTCATTGTGCCACAAGTCACCATATAATTTTCCCAAAATTATAATTTCTTCTCTTCAAATTAATTAATATCAAATATTAATTAATTGATTAATTAATCTTCATTAATTAATCTCTCACATTTAAATTCATATTTAAACAATTTAAATATAAATTTAATCTATACTATACATCCAATAACCTAGATTTGGTTTCAAGTCATGCTAGGGGCTTTTCAATCTTATTGCAAACCAAACCTATTTAATTAATTAATTAAACTCTTTAATTAATTAATTAAATCACATTTTAATTGGTGATTAACTTGTGTAGATGTGTGACTTACTAGGCTCATTACTTATTGGCAATGATAAATGACATTATCCCATAATATCAATAGAACTCTTTCTTACCTTAAATAATTTCTCCAAAACATTTTAGGTACATCATAGACCATGGTTGACACCTAGCATAGAATGTCATGGCCACCCAATCAGTAATAAGGAATACCTTAAATGAACCTTTAATCATATGTTACCATGCACTAGAATCTCTCCGTTACAAAATCCCAATTCCATCTGGAGTCATGGTTAATGTCAAACTCCATTTGCTATGAACATTATGTTCTCTTTTAATTCCAATTCTTGATTAATTAGATTTTCTTTTCAGAAACTCTTTCTGACTAAATCTATCTGTCCTGGCTAGGAACTTGAATTATCAAGAATAATTAAATGAACATAGGATTTCATCCTTATTTACTTAGGGTAACGGATTCCATCTTGATCAATTCCTATCTCCATATATAACTAGTAGGAGCCAATACATGTCCATATACCCATACATAGTATGAGTCTGAAAGCTGTATCAAACTCAAATCACCTATATACAAGATAACTGTATTATCTTAGGTCTACAGATTATATGCACTAATATGATATATAATAATACATTGACAAGAGTAAACTCCATGTGCTTGTCACAAGCATCACTGGTTCGGTCTACTTATCATGTATAAGTGCCTATCATGTTTGTTATGTGGCATGAGACTCACCACTCCATCTTATTTGTATCTCATATAAATACCTTGGGAACAAACATGATTATAATCTTTCTGGATAAGTAATGTCCTTTGTGAAGTATCCTCGATTGTGAACCAATTTATGATACTTTATTCTAGAAATACTGTCACTCATATTCTTAACAACTTAAGAATAGAATTTCTAACAAAATATCAATGGACCTTTTCAATTACTCATATATAGATTATGTAAATGGAAATGTAAAATTGCCTTTTATTAATAAAATATATAAAAGATACATACAAAATGATATGCTCTGGGGCATACTATTAACAGAATCAGCCTCCTCCACTACCTCTTTGTCATCTCTGAGGGCAAATGCAATAGTCCCTCCACCATCACTAGAAATAGTATCCAATGAAGAAGAGATATCTATGGTGGAAGTGCCTTTAGAAGAATTAGCACCCTCAGAGTCTAAGGCAGTGGGAATCACAATAGGACTCAAGGCAGAGGTCTTAGGACCTTTAGTCCATAAAGTCATATGGCTTGAGTGCCTAGGAATAATGGGGTTAGAAGGGTTTTTCTCCAGTCTGCTAGCAGAAGGTGAAGTGCTCTGAACCTTAGGCCTAAAACATGGTGAGGTGGACTTTACTGTTTCGGCAGGAGGAGAACGCTGAGAGGGGGCCACCTTTTATTTCAGAACGAACTAAGAAGCAAGCGAAGCACCTATAAAAGATAGCAAGTTAGAAGTAAAAACATATAAAAGAAGCAGAAATAAGGTAGAATGTTACCTTGTAAAACCTAAGCCATTATAGATTCTTAAAACCTGTAAGTCCACAAACTATGAAAGGCAATAGCAGTAGAGGCAGAAGAAGACACTAAACACAACTAGGCTATCTCACAATGCTTGGAGTCATTATAAGACTGAAGAATGATATGGTCCTAGGGAAAAGAAGCTTTAGTCCTAGCGACCGAACTGTAGGAAGGTATTAGGGATGAGATGCCTTAAATCAAGCCAAACTGCTGAGATCAGAGAAAAGGCATGTATAGCTCCAGTCCTGGGTGAGTCACTCCTAGTAGGTTACCAAAAGGTAGTGCTAGTATGTAAATGTCTCACAGCAATAAAAGAGGCCCAAGTGCAAATACCACTCTCACTAGATGGCACAACACTCCAATTCAATCACTGGGGTAACTAAAGTAAAGCATGTGCAACACCCGCCATTTTTTGATGTTGGAATATCTGTCCTTGATGGAATATTCTGATAAAGAATGAGACTTCACTAATAAAAAAGTGATGATAAAATGTGAAAATATGTTCATGTATGTGTGTTTAAAATGTTCAAAATGTATTTAAAAATTAAAAATATTTTAAGGGTTTTATTTTTTTAAAAAAAAAATTTAAGTGGTTGTTTTAGGCAAAAGAAACTTTAGTAGCCAAAAGATAGGCTTTCAAAAGCCAAAGTCCTTTTAATAGAGTCCCTCAACAAAGAGAGTATAAAAGGGGCCTTAACTATTTCCTACCCAACACTTGGGTTTTCCTTTTTTCCTCTCTCTCTCAACTACTGGGACATACAAGGAACTCTTTGGAGAGATTTCCTAGAAATTTTAAAGATCTGGAGGTGTGGAAGAGTAGATTCAAGCTTTTAGACTTTAGTTCTCTCATCTCCAAGCTCCAAGAAAAGAGGTAACTTTCTTTTCTTCTTCATCTAATAGGTAGATCTAAGAGAGTTAATGAGGAATTAGGTTTCTATAACTTTACTTCCATAAAAAGTTATTTCAAGTTAAGTTTTTGGAATTTTATGCTATGTCGGGTTGGGGAAAACCTAGGATTTTGAGTTTTGATTAATGTATGTGGGTATTAAGCATGTTTTCTAATTGTTTTAGGCCCTAGAGATGTGTATATGTGATGAGGTTATGTTTTGGAACCTTGAATTGAGTTTGGGTGTTAATGGGAGAAGGGATCTAGAGGTTTTCGACTTAAGAATTCTGGAAATTCTCTAGTTTGGCAGCCGAAGCTTGCATTTTCTCAGAAAATTTGGAAATTTTCCAGGTTCGACAGCTGAAGTCCTAAACTTTGGTAGCCACAGTAGCTACTGCCCAAAATGGGCACCTAACATTCTATGGTTCAACAACAAAAACCCAAGACTCCAACAGCTGAACTTGGTACTACAAACTTTATTTCCCCTTCGATTCCAAGGTTCTAAAACCTAATTTCATGGTTCCTGAAGGCCTAGAATATGATTTTTATGTTATGTATAGAGTTTTAGAGCCTTGTATTACACTCTAGGGTCCAATTTTATAGGATTGTGCTTAAGAGACTCGAAAGGGTAAGGATCCAAGCATAGCTCCCTTTCGAGTATGGAGATTGATAGGCTACAAGAGGTGAGTAACTCTAACCTTAATAAAATGAAAACTATTTACAAGTAATTAATGAGTATCCTCATGCATCATGTTATATTTATTTAGGATGTGTATATATAAAACACAAAAATATTGCATAATTGCATAAACTGCTATTGGTGCATTGATGGATATTCGATGACCCATTACTTCCTCCATGTTATGTTTATGTAACATTACATATGTTATGAATCCATAAGTAAATCTTAAGAGGACATCTTGATGTTGCCCTTCAAGAGAGATCTGAAAATTGCCCCTGAGTACACGACACAGGTTATGTTTAAAAGGAAAGTTTGGGGAGTTATTAGTGATAGTGTCCATCTTACGTGAAATGTTTGTGATGTGAAAATCCATGTGAATGATGCATTTCACATGTATGAATGAATGATGCAATTAATGATGATTAGTTTACTCACTGAGCTTGTGTAAGCTTACCCCATTCCATTAACCCCTAGTGCAGGGTTACAGGACTAAAAGAGTTCCTTGAAGAGAGAGTATCAGGGGTAGTGTTAGCCCTTTTTTATATATGATGTATAGGTAGATAGATATAGAATTTATGAATAGATAGTACTGTACTGGTGATTAAAAGAAAATTAGAAAATATTTAATAATTACTAAGTATGATGATGTATATGTTGTGTTAACCCTTGTGAGGGTACACATGTTGAACCATTACACTTTAGATAGTATATATATTAAGGTTCAAATTATGAACTATTATTATGTTATGAATGTTTATATATAGATGAAAGGACTAAGGTGTAATGGTTTGATATATGTTAAGAGGGTGAGATGTAGGAATGTTTTTGCAGGTTTCAGGCTTGCTACGAGTTTTGGCAGCCTTAAGCTGACCCGATACCTAGCACTGGTAACAACCCCTTGGTTTAGGTCATTACAAAGTTGGTATCAAAGCTCTAAGTTAAATGAGTGGACCTAGATGCTAGTAAAAGTATAGAAATGAAGTTTGTTGACTAGCACAATTAGGGAAATACATGTCCAATAGGGATTGAGTCCCTGTATATTATGTGATGAATGTATGTGAATTTTTTGTTTGATTATGTGTTGTGTGTTCATGTGAATACACATAAACTTTTTATGTGCTCAACACTTCTTATTTGCTTTTAGAAATGCAAGGTTTAAGATGTTGCTCTAGGTTGACTGGTGCTCCACTCAAGAACGAGGGTATGGGAGCATTACCTACCAACCCTATTATCAAGGAGAGAGTAAGTAGAAGTGGAAGGAAGGAATCTTCAAGAGGTCCTAGAAAGTCCTTTGAAGTTAGCAGGGAGACCACACAGGTACTTAGAATGTTTGTAAATGCTAGGAGTTCTTGTGGTTTTTCCTAATAGCATGAGAATCTTGAGCCTTTTGGTATGGGGAGGATGGGAGAAGACAGCTTTGTGGAAGGAGGAGATGAGTCAGAGTTTGTATCTCCTCCATAGCTAGGACCAGAGTATGGCTTTGGGTATCAATACCCACAAAAGGAGAGTTTTGGAAACCTTGGGGATATGGGCTACCCCCAATATCCTCCTTTTATGCCCCACCCACCTTACTTCCCATCGTATAACCCATATCTCATATAGTCTCCACAGTAGTAGCCTTAAAGTTCTTCTAACACCATGGGAACTCAAAATCCCATAGAGGGAGTCGTAAGAGAGCAAGTACCACCACCACCACCCCCCTTTAGCTCTAATAGTTCCTACACAAGAGATCAAGGCAAGTGGCCAAAATAAAGCAAAGATGATAGACTACTTAAAGTTGGATGCCCCTAAGCACAAGGAAGGAAATGATCCTTTTAAGTATGTTAGGGTAGCCAAAATGATATTCAATGAATTGGACACCAATGATAGTAAGGCCATTCAAATGGCTGGCTTTACCTTAAAATGTAAGAAGGCAAAGGAATGGTACAAGTCCTATGTTGAATTTAGGGTTGACAGTATAACCTAGTCTCAGTTTGTGATAAAGTTTGCAAATTGGGCTTTTTTAGAAAGCTCTAGAGAACTAAAGGTAATGGAGTTTGAAAAGTTGAGACAAACTGCTGATATAAGCATGGATGAGTATACGGACAAGTTTGTTGAGCTTCTGTAGTATATGGGGCAAGAGTATACTATAAATAAAAAGAAGGTGAAGAGGTACACTTAGAGGTTGCACTCTAGATACTCTTTATTAATTTTGGCTATAGAAACCCACAACTTCCATTCCATAGTATATGTTGTAAGAAAGATGGAGGCTAGGGCTATCATTGAAAGGAGCCTGAAGTTAAAAAGTACAAAAGCTGAGCAATCTACAATTCCTAAGGCTACTGATGTAGGGAGGTTTAATCATTTAACCCAGACTATTTCTTCATATGGAACTAAAAAGGATAAAGGAGGGAAGTTTGGCAAGAAGTAAAAGAAGAATATGTTTTGAAACAGAATCAAGTCAGGCTTTGGGATGGAAGGCGACTCTAGTTTGGGTTTGGATACCTCTAATTGTGCAAGATGTGGGAAGCCACATCAAGGTGTTTATAGGTTTGGAACTTCCTAATGTTATAAATGTGGTCAGGAGGGGCACATGTCTAGGCAGTGTCCTAACATGGAAAGAGTGGCTTCACAGTAGCAGACTAGGTCAGGTAGTATGGCTTAATCATTAGCGAGACAGATTGTTAGTAGTATGCCCTAGAGCATATCATTTAGTATGTATCTTGTACATATTTTTATTAATAAAAGGCATTTCTACTTTTCCGTTTACATAATATATTTATGTGTAATAGAAAAGGTCCATTGATATTTTTTTAGAAATATTATTCTTAAGTTGTTAAGAATATGAGTGACAATATTTCTAGCACAAAGTATCATAAATAGGTTCACAATCGAGGATACTTCATAATAAGGACATGACTTATCCAGAAAGATTGTATTCATGTTTGTTACCAAGTTATTTATATGAGATATAAATAAGATGGAATGGTGAGTCTCATGCCATATGACAAACATGATAGGCACTTATAAATGATAAGTAGGTCAACTAAGAACACTTATGACAAGCACATGGAGTTTACTCTTGTCAATGTTTTGTCATAAATCATATCAGTGCATATAATCTTTAGACCTGAGATTGCACAGTTATCTTATATATAGGTAGTTTGAGTTTGATACTTCTTTTATACTTGTACTGTGTATGGGTATATGGGCATCTGTTGGCTCCTACTAGTTATATATGGAGGTAGGTGTTGATCAATTCCTCTAAGTAAATGGAGATAAACCTTATTACTAATTGGGTGGCCATGGCATGCTATGCTAGGTGTTAACCATGGTCTATGAGGTTCATAAAATGATTTAGAGAAATCATTTATGGTAAGAAAGATTTCTGATGATATTAAGAGTTGATATCATGTCTCATTGCCAATTAGTGATGAGCCTAGTAAGTCACACACATACACAAGTTATCACCTATTTAAATATGATTTAATTAATTAATTAAAGAGTTTAATTGATTAATTAAATAGGTTTGATTTGCAATTAAATTGCAAAGTCCCTAGCATAACTTGAAACCAAATCTAGATTATTGGATGTATAGTATAAGTTAAATTTATATTTAAAGTATTTAAATATAAATTTAATTAATGAGAAATTAATTTATAGAGATTAATTAATTAATTTATATTTGATATAAATAAGAAGAACAAAAATAATTATTTTGGGTTAAGAACTCAAAATTAAGACACAGGGGCATTTTGGTCATTTCACAGTGTGACACGTGGCACCATGAGGTGGTGACATATGGGATTACACATAAGCTTGCCAAATGTTTTTTAATCATGTAAGATGATTAAAATCAAGATTAAATATAGGTTTGACACTTGGCAAAATGTGATTGGGTCATTTAAACCTAGAGCTAATCAAAGGGTGACATGTGATAAGGGTTTAATGTGTTAACCTAGCTATATAAGTGTTATTATGAAAAAGAAAAACAAGCAGCAGCCACTGCTCTCCTTTGTCACGCCATTTTGAGGCTCTCCATCTATTCTTCTTCATCTCTCATCAATTCAAAGAGATTAGCCATCAATCTCTTGAATTAAGAACACTAGAAATTGTTTCTAGTGTCCTGTTTACATCTCTAATCTCTTAAAAGGCAGAACTTGAATTTCTAATTAATAGAAAAAGCTTTAGAAGCTGTTCAAGGGCTGCCATAGGTGTTCTTGGTGTGGACAAACTAGAGGGACAACATCTGGTGTCCTGAAGACAAATCTCAAAGGCGCAGACATGCTGCAGTGCATCAAGAGGTTAGTGTAATCGTTCTTGATTTAATCTAGGGTTCTAAAATTAATCTGATTAATTTTAAAATCTTAAATGGCAAATACAGATCCAAAAACATATTAAAAGAGTTTTAATATGTTGTTTATCATTGAAATCAAATAGATAAAAATAAATCTTGCATGATGCATGTGACCTTAGGTGAAAATTTTTGAATTCAATGGTATAAACTTGTGTTTTTCACGCTTCCGTTCCTTCAATTGGTATCAGAGCCACTATATTTGCCATTTAGATTGATGTTTATATGATTTAATTGTGTGTTTGATCATGAGATCAAAAGTTCATCGCTGGTTGCAAAGCCAAGGTGGCAGCACAAATGATGAACACCATGGTGCGCATGGTTGACACACCACAATGGTGTGCAAAGGTAAATAGATGGTGAATGTGCAATTGTTGTATGATCTAAGATCCATTTTATGTCTAATTAAATTGTTTAATTAGAATTTTTATCACACAATTAAATTATGATTCAAATCTGAATTTTAAAAGTTGTTTGAATGTGATTCAAATCTAAATTTTTAAAGTTGTTTGAATCATATTTAAATCTGATTTTTTAAAATTGATTGAATAAAATTCAGATCTGATTTTTTAAAAAATGTTTGAATGTGATTCAAATCTGATTTTTTAAAGTTGTTTGAATGTGATTCAAATCTGAATTTTTAAATTTGTTTGAATGAGATTCAAATCTAAATTTTTAAATTTATTTGAATCATATTCAAATCTGGATTTTTAAGTTGAATATGAGATATTCAATTTAATTTAAGTATGTATGTTTTATTTAATTGTTAAATAGTGATATGCATGATGGATGATCATGGACTATAAAGACCAATGTGATTGGATTTATTTCTTTTATGTTTCTTTGGGATTGTAAATTAATTAATTTATTTTAATTTATTTTGGGCATGTATTATTAAGTTTGTAATAATTTTTGGGTTGTAATTTTATTTATTTAAGTTCTTGTAAATTCGCCTTGGTATACTATGTAATATTGGATTACAAGAAGTTCAAGGAGGTCAAGAGCATTGGTGGGACCAGTGGGAGGAATTCAAGATCAAGTATTGATTATGTACTCCATCAGCAACTCTTATAAAATGAATGAATGAAATGCACCTAGGAATGCCCTGATTCAATTCTTGGTGGCTCAGAATTGAATACCTTAGAAAGTCCATGATCATACCATATTTATTGCTTATCCATGAATGCATGAGATGTATGGGAATGTATGCTATTATATGATATATGCATGCTAATTGGATAATGTGCAAAGTGAGACCTTAATAGTAATTAGAATGACCATAAAATCTTCTAAACAAACAATTAAGTTAGAAATGCTATAATTAAAGTAATTATAACATAGGCCCTCTATTGGGGCAATTATTTTAAGAAATTTTAAATAGTTGCATAAGATGCAATTAATTTAAGAGATTTTCTTAAGAATAATTGTTAAGCATGAGATGTTGTAAATATGTAAATAGTTTGGTGGCCAATATTGGATGTACCTGAGGACATTAAAATTATTTGCATAATTACTGGCTCAATGGGATCAACTTAACTAATGCAAGATAAGTCAATAATGGATGTACCTGAGATTTTGAGCATTAGGGGCTAGGTAAAGGATTGAACCTCACATGAGATGTGATGGGCAAGGAGTTGCTCACTTATAGTTTATTGTAATTCCAATAATGGATGTACCTGAGGATGATCAATAGAATTATAAGAATTTAATCACCCACTAGAAATCCATCCAACTAGGATTTCCGTTTTCTACTTTGGAAGTGTAGGATTCACTAAGTTAGTGGGAGGAACAATTTGATTAAAAGACCATAATCATTATGGTTAATTACATGATATATTTACTAATTAATCTGATTATTTTCTGCAGTTAATTTTCTGATAAAAATGAGCACAGAACAACCACCACCATCCAATATCCTTGCAAGTATACTTGATCGCAATAGGTTGACAGGACCTAATCTGTCTGATTGGCTAAGAAATTTGAAACTTGTCCTGAACCTTGAACATATAGGATATGTTCTAGATTCAAATGTTCCTGGTCCCTTACCTCCAAAGGCCACACAAGAGGAACATGAAATTTTGGATAAGTGGAAGGAGCATGATATGAGAGCTAAGTGTTACATGCTTGCTTCCATGAGTAATGAGTTACAAAAGCAGCATGAGAACATGTTGACTGCGAGTGAGATCCTCCTTCACCTACAAGAGTTGTATGGTAAGCACAACAGGAATGATAGGTATGAGATATCTAGACAGCTATTCCGTATGAGGATGTCTGAGGGACAGAATGTTGGGGATCATGTCCACAAGATGATTCGTCTGATTGAGCAGTTGGAACATCTTGACTTCAACATGGATTTCCAACTACAGACGGATTTGATCCTTCAGTCCCTTCCTGAGTCTTTTGGGAATTTTGTGACAAATTTCCATATGACTCAACAGGAATGCACTTAGCTGGTTTACTCAACATGCTGGTTATTACCCAAAAGAATATGCCGAGCAATAAAGGAAAAGAGGTAGCTTTGATTGCATCTTCTTCTGCTGGAAAGTCCAACAAGAAGAAGGGCAATAAGAAAAAGACACCTCAGATTTCTGGTCCTTCTAAGAAAATAGCTAAACAGAAAAGGAAGACTAAAGCTGATGGAGGCAAAGGAAAGTGTTTCCACTGCCAAAAGGATAGGCACTGGAAAAGGAACTGCCCAGAGTATCTTGCTTCTCTGAAGGACAAGAAGGATACACCTTCGGAAGGTATGTCCATATCTTGTTATTTAGATTCTAATGATACTCATAGTTCATCTACAGCTTGGGTTTTAGATACTGGTGCCAGTTCTCACATTTCTAATGATATGCAGGAACTAGCAAATAGTAGCAGCTTGCGTTCTCAAGATATTAGAGTCCGGATTGACAATGGCTCAACTGTTGAAGCTTTAGCCATAGAATCTAAATCTTTTTACATGTTTGGACATGTTTTGTGCTTGGATAATATTTTATATGTACCTGATGCTTTTAAGAACATCATTTCTATATCTAGTTTGACTAGAAATGGCTATGAATTTCAGTTCACAGATGATGTTTGCAATATTTATTTTGGAAATAAATATGTTGGTTCGGGTTACATGAATGATGGTCTTTATTATTTGGATAATAGTAACAAACACAAATTGAATGCAAGTGATCTAAAGGAATGCGATGCCATGGTGAAAACTAACTCAAGTTCAAAATATATTTGGCACTTAAGGTTATGTCATGTTGCAGAAGATAGGATTGCAAAACTGGAGAAAATAGGGATTCTATCCTCATTGGGCTCTGAGCCTACTCCAACTTGTGAATCTTGCCTTCAGGGCAAAATGACTAGATCACCCTTTGTTGGACAAGGGCTAAGAGCTGAAAATATTTTGGAACTAATACATAGTGATGTATGTGGTCCATTTAAAGAAATGGCTAGAAGGGGCTTTCATTATTTTATTACCTTTACTGATGATAAATCAAGATTTGGGTATTTGTATTTGATGAAATATAAACATGAATCCATTGAAAAGTTTAAAGAATTTAAATCTGAAGTAGAAAATCAAACAGGAAAGAGTATTAAAGCTCTTCGATCAGATCGTGGAGGTGAATATTTGAGTACTGAATTTGATGAATACTTGAAAGGGCATGGCATTGTTTCTCAGCTGACTCCTCCAGGAATGCCACAGCTGAATTGTGTATCTGAAAGGAGAAATCGTACCCTATTGGATATGGTACATAGTATGATGAGCTATACTGATATGCCAATCTTCTTTTGGGGATTTGCATTAGAATCAGCTTTGTATATTCTGATTAGGATTCCATCAAAATCAGTTTCTTCCACACCTTATGTGATATGGCATGGAAGAAAACCAAGTCTTAAGCATGTTAAGATTTGGGGTTGTCCAGCTTGTATCAAAAAGCTGAACACTGAAAAATTAGAGACCAGATCAGAAAAAGGTCGATTTGTTGGATATCCAAAAGATAGTTTTGGATATTATTTTTATTTGCCTACTTCACAAAAGGTTGTGATAAGTAGAGATGCCACATTTCTTGAACAACAGTTTGTTCAAGAAGGAGGCAAAGGAAGGCAAATAGAGTTAGAATTGGAGAATTCTGACCAACCAGCATCGATGGATATAGATCCATCTAGTCAACCTATACCCGTTGATGAAACATCTACAGCTGTTCCTCGTAGAACAACCAGGGTATCTCACCCACCAGTGAGATATGATTTTCTTTATGAAGAAGAACAAGACTTGTCTATTCATGAAGAAGTATATCATGGAGATGATCCACTTACCTATGAAGAAGCTATATCAGATATAGACTCTTCAAAATGGATTGATGCTATGAAATCCGAGACTGATTCCATGTATAAGAATCAAGTTTGGGATCTTGTTGACCCACCTGAAGGTATTGTACCTATAAGGAACAAATGGGTTTTCAAGAAGAAAATTGGTTCTGATGGAAAGGTAGAGACCTATAAGGCAAGGCTAGTAGCGAAAGGGTTTCGCCAAAGGCAAGGAGTCGACTATGAGGAGACTTTCTCGCCTGTTGCCATGCTTAAATCAATTAGGATTTTATTAGCAATAGCTACATACTATGATTATGAGATTTGGCAGATGGATGTCAAAACAGCTTTTCTCAATGGATACATTGAAGAAAACATTTTCATGGAACAACCTAGGGGTTTTGAATCCCAAGATGGTTCCAAGGTATGCAAGCTAAAGCGATCCATTTATGGGTTGAAACAAGCTTCGAGGAGTTGGAACATCCGTTTTGATGAAGCCATTAAATCCTTTGGTTTTATCAAAAATGAGGATGAGCCATGTGTATATAAGAAGGTTAGTGAAGTGCTATCACTTTCCTTGTCTTATATGTGGATGACATACTGTTGATGGGTAATGACACAGGTATGTTGACAACTATAAAGGTATGGTTGTCAAATACATTCTCCATGAAAGACTTAGGGGAGGCAACCTATATTCTTGGGATTCGCATATATAGAGATAGAGCGAAAAGAATAATTGGTTTATCCCAAAGTCTATACTTGGAAAAGGTGTTAAAGAGGTTTAACATGCTTGATTCAAAGAGAGGATTGTTACCAGTGAGACATGGTATCCACCTTTCTAAAGAGATGTCTCCAAAGACACCTGAAGAAAGAGATAAGATGGCCAGGATTCCATATGCTTCAGCTATTGGAATTTTAATGTATGCAATGTTGTGTACTAGGCCGGATATCGCATATGCTATTAGTTTGACTAGCAGGTATCAATCCAATCCAGGTTTGGAACACTGGATAGCTGTCAAGAATATCCTTAAGTACTTGAGAAGAACTAAGGATTTATTCTTGATTTATGGAGGTGGAGACTTACAATTGGATGGTTATACTGATTCTGATTTCCAATCAGATATCGATGATAGAAAGTCTACCTCTAGATATGTGTTCATTTGTAATGGAGGTGTAGTTAGTTGGAAGAGTTCCAAGCAGAGCACGACTGCAGATTCCACTACAGAGGCTGAGTATATTGCTACATCAGATGCTGCAAAGGAAGTTGTTTGGATAAAGAAGTTCGTGACAGAACTTACAGTAGTTCCTTCCATTGAGTCAGCAGTTCTACTACACTGTGATAGCAATGGAGCAGTCATACAGGCTTAGGAACCAAGGTCTCACCAGAAATCCAAACACATAGAAAGGCGCTACCACATTATCAGAGAAATAGTTGGGCGAGGCGATGTAGCCATGCAGAAAATAGCATCAGCTGAAAATCCAGCTGATCCATTCACTAAGCCTATGTCACAGACTCAGTTAGATTGATATCTTGAGAAGATAGGTCTAATATATTATAATGAATGGCTCTAGTGCTAGTGGGAGATTGTTAGTAGTATGCCCTAGAGCATATCATTTAGTATGTATCTTGTACATATTTTTATTAATAAAAGGCATTTCCACTTTTCCGTTTACATAATATATTTATGTGTAATAGAAAAGGTCCATTGATATTTTGTTAGAAATATTATTCTTAAGTTGTTAAGAATATGAGTGACAATATTTCTAGCACAAAGTATCATAAATAGGTTCACAATCGAGGATACTTCATAATAAGGACATGACTTATCCAGAAAGATTATATTCATGTTTGTTACCAAGTTATTTATATGAGATATAAATAAGATGGAATGGTGAGTATCATGCCATATGACAAACATGATAGGCACTTATAAATGATAAGTAGGCCGAACCAGTGACACTTATGACAAGCCTATGGAGTTTACTCTTGTCAATGTTTTGTCATAAATCAGATCAGTGCATATAATCTTTAGACCTGAGATTGCACAGTTATCTTGTATATAGGTAGTTTGAGTTTGATACTGCTTTCATACTTGTACTGTGTATGGGTATATAGGCATCTGTTGGCTCCTACTAGTTATATATGGAGGTAGGTGTTGATCAAGATGGAATCTGTTCCTCTAAGTAAATAGAGATAAAATCCTATGTTCATTTAATTGTTCTTGATGTTTCAAGTTCCTGGTCAGGACAGATAGATTTATTTAGAAAAGTGTTTCTGATGAGAAAATCTTTTTAATCAAGAACTGAAATTAAAAGAGAACATAATATTCATAGCAAATGGAGTTTGACATAAACCATGACTCCAGCTTGAGTTGGGATTTTGTAACAGAGAGATTATAGTGCATGGTAACATATGATTATAGGTTCATTTAAGGTAAACCTTATTACTAATTAGGTGGCCATGGCATGTTATGCTAGGTGTTAACCATGGTCTATGAGGTTCACAAAATGATTTAGAGAAATCATTTATGGTAAGAAAGATTTCTGATGATATTAAGAGTTGATATCATGTCTCATTGCCAATTAGTGATGAGCCTAGTAAGTCACACACATACACAAGTTATCACCTATTTAAATGTGATTTAATTAATTAATTAAAGAGTTTAATTGATTAATTAAATAGGTTTGGTTTGCAATTAAATTGCAAAGTCCCTAGTATAACTTGAAACCAAATCTAGATTATTGGATGTATAGTATAAGTTAAATTTATATTTAAAGTGTTTAAATATGAATTTAATTAATGAGAAATTAATTTATAGAGATTAATTAATTAATTTATATTTGATATAAATTAGAAGAAGAAAAATAATTATTTTGGGTTAAGAACTCAAAATTAAGACACAAGGGCATTTTGGTCATTTCATAGTGTGACACGTGGCACCATGAGATGGTGACACATGGGATTACACATAAGGTTGCCAAATGTTTTTTAATCATGTAAGATGATTAAAATCAAGATTAAATATAGGTTTGACACTTGGCACAATGTGATTGGGTCACTTAAACCTAGAGCTAATCAAAGGGTGACATGTGGCAAGGGTTTAATGTGTAAACCTAGCTATATAAGTGTTGTTATGAAAAAGAAAAACAAGCAGCAGCCACTCCTCTCCTTTGTCACGCCATTTTGAGGCTCTCCATCTATTCTTCTTCATCTCTCATCAATTCAAAGAGATTAGCCATCAATCTCTTGAATTAAGAACACTAGAAATTGTTTCTAGTGTCCTGTTTACATCTCTAATCTCTTAAAAGGAAGAACTTGAATTTCTAATTAATAGAAAAAGCTTTAGAAGCTGTTCAAGGGCTGCCATAGGTGTTCTTGGTGTGGACAAACTAGAGGGACAACATCTAGTGTCCTGAAGACAAATCTCAAAGGCGCAAACATGCTGCAGTGCATCAAGAGGTTAGTGTAATCGTTCTTGATTTAATCTAGGGTTCTAAAATTAATCTGATTAATTTTAAAATCTTAAATGGAAAATACAGATCCAAAAACATATTAAAAGAGTTTTAATATGTTGTTTATCATTGAAATCAAATAGATAAAAATAAATCTTGCATGATGCATGTGACCTTAGGTGAAAATTTTTGAATTCAATGGTATAAACTTGTGTTTTTCATGCTTCCGTTCCTTCACTTTTATGGGTCCCTCATCAGGAAGAGGATAGGGTAGAGGATGAGGTTCTTCTTCCTCTACAATAGGCTCTTAAGGAAAGGATTCAACAGCACCATCATGGATCTTTACCACGACACAATAAGAAGCTAATGTAACACCCCTAAGTTCGGTAGTGCGTTCTGCTGTTCCGGTGACCAGTGTTGTCCGGACAGCTAGGATGCCCAGAACTACACTTCAATATGAGTGGGGAGACATAAAATAATGAAATACAAGAAAAGAAAATACAAGAAAAACAAAGGAAAAATAATAGCAAAGAAATGTAGCCAAGTTAAACGAGCCGGGAAACTTAACGATGGGTGATCAGATCGAAGTCACGGCGTGGACCGTTGACTAGCTCGATTTGCGGGAACCCTGGAAAACATTTTTAGGACTTAAATAGACCCTTATTGAAGAATAAATATCATTAGAAAGATCAAAGAAAAAATTAAATAATTAGTACAAAGAAAAGTGAGAAATCGAAAAACAGACAAAACCCGGTGTTACCGAAAAAATCGAGAATGCAACCCGAACAGGGGCATTATGGTCATTTGACATCCCGAATTGTCTTTTGACCTAAATGTCCATTAAAAATAAATAATATTACACTTAGAAAATAAAATGAAAAATTAAATTGAGAGTACCTAAAGTAAATAGCAAAAATTTATGGGTTTAATGTGGAATAAGTAAAAGTTTCATTAAACAAACATTATCCTAATACTTAGTGGACCACTAAGGGATTTTAAAATGGATTAAATATAATCATAAGTCGGCAGATTACTCCCACTCAAACATCATCTTCCTCATTTAAACCTCCATTGCCGTGAATGAAATTCTCCAAAAAAGCTCCCATGGCCACCCACCTTCAAGGCTTAAAAATCCCATGATCAAGCCTCCTTTTCCCACACCTAGCTTCATTAAAAATTGTCCCCACATCACAAGGAAGAGTTTGATACCAAAATCAAGAAGTTTAATCAAGGTTTGGCAAGTTCCAATCATAAGGTAAGTTTGTATTTTTGAAGATTACTTTGTTAAGTTTTGTGTGCATGTTATGGGTGTTGGTTTTTGTGAAGGAAAATTTTGAGTTTGAAGAGTTATTGTTGTTTTCATTTTGGACAGCCATGGAGTCACGTTTTTGATGAGATATTTTTGCATATAATTGATGAGAAATAATGTTGATCATGGTGATTTAATATCCTAGTGAATTATTTCACATATATATGGTGATTTATGCACTTGGATGGGAATTGGTAAATTGTAGGGCACTTTGATATTGAAGGACAATTTTCGGCAGCTTGGGAACACTTGAGTAAATGTATGTATTGATGGAAGTGTTGGCAGAATGTTAACATAGAAGAATTGATGAATGTATATGTAAATTAGTAGTGGAGATTATATGTAATGATTAGGTGTATTTATGTACATATATTGCTAAATTTGGACTTTGTGGTTTAGGGTTGTATTTGATTATTGAGAATGTTTGTATTCTGTCCAAATTGACCATAGTAAGAAGTGATAAATGAATATGGAATGGTATAAAATCAGAATTAGGTATGGGGATTTAAAGTAGAGCAAGTTAAATGTGTGTTTGAATTGGGGTTTGAAAGACATATAGAGGGCAGTGTGTAAATAGACCTATAACTTTAAATGTGTAACCTCAATTGGTATGAGACCAATTGGAGGTGAAACTAGGCACAAAATGTGCCAACTTTCATTGAGAAAACATACCAAAATTCTGCTTGCAAGGTGACCTAAGAAAATGACCAATTCGGATTAGGTACAATTAGGACCTGAAAAATGACCAATTGGGCAGCAGTGAGTGTTTAGGCCATAACTCACTCAAAACAGGTCCAATTGACCTGAAATTTTAACCATGAATAGTTAAGACCCATACCTACAAGTCTTATGAAGACACCAAAGCCCAGAAATGACCATAAGCAAGTCAAACAACTTGCACAAGTTCGGGTCCAAAAACTGGCCGAACCAGAGTTGACCAAATTGACCTAAAATTGACCTAAATTGATGCCATTTGACCAGCAATAGTGTAATGACCATAACTTGGTCAACTTAACTCGGATTGACCTGAAATTTTGCCCCGCGTGCAATAAGACATAGATCTACAAGTTTGTAGTTTTGACCGAAACCCGAAAACCGAGGGAACTAGGCCGTCCGGCTAGGTCAAACTAGTATCCCGAAATCCAGCAATTTGCAATGAAATGCAAGAAAACGCAATATACATAGAATTGAGTTTGGTAACACGTACCAATCCTAAAACATTATCAAATGTGACATATTAAGGACACCAAAACCTAATTTACCTAGAAAATATTGAGGGTCGGTATATTAAGTGATTAAGCAAATAATAGATTTCAGTGAACCACTTAACAAGCATTATCGATAGAGACAATTTAATTTAGTACTGAAACACTTTAAATTGTGTTTCTCAGTTAGTAAAGACTCAGGGAAAGGGAAGGAAACACTGAGTCCAGACCAGGAGACAGTCATCAGAGGTTTGTGCACAACTAGTTTTCAACTGATTTTGCTCCGAATAATATTTCATATGATTAATTGTATGTTATTGTTTTAAATTGTGTTTGTGCACAACTAGTTTTTAACTGATTTTGTTTGAATATTTCATATGATTAAATGATATATTTTTCTTATGTATTATGTTTAACAAGCATTGGATTTAATTCAATGATTATTGAAAATTGTTATAGTATGTATGAATTTAGCTTTGTGAAATGGTATTTCCACAAGTATTAAGCATTGTTATGGATTGAATAAATTATGTTTTGGAAAATTGTAATAGAACATGTTTTGAACTGTGATGGTAATTTTCATGGAAAAATGCAAATTTATTATTTGAATTGTGATGAGCATAAAAATTATTGGATATTGGAATTGAATTTGAATCGAATTATATTGTGAATTAAGCTCACTAAAAGGATTGTGATATTGTTTTATATCTCACTATAGATGCTTGACTAGGTTATTACCCGTCTCTCTCATTTGTTGAGAAGACAATGGAGTTAGTTGTGTTTTGATTACCATGGTACGTGCACAGGCTTAGATTTTCCTCTGATTTGAGGTTAGATCTAAGTTTATTTTATCATTATGGCCCTTGCGGAAGATTCATTATTGTGATGGTACTGTGCACGATGATTCGACTTCCCCGACCATAGGGAGTTAGAATCTGATTCGACCTCCCCGACCATAGGGAGTTAGAATCACATCGAATATGGCCCTTTCGGATTAGTCTTGCATAGTTAGTGAGATAAAGAATGATTTTTGAGATAAAGAATGAGTTTTGAGATACAGTATGATTTTTGAGATACAGTATGATTTTTGAGATACAGTATGATTTTTGAAATACATAATGATTTTTTTTAGATACAGAATGGCTTTTGAATGGTAAGGAATTTTGATTTCAATTATGGTTTATGTATAATTGATTTCGTTAGAATTATTTAAATGGATAGTCATGATTTGATAAATTGAATTTTGTGATCAAAGTCATTTATACAAATGATTTACATTATTGGCAATGAATATTTTGAGTTGTGGAATTTGATGAGTATTCAGATTTCCAAATTATTTACTGTAAATTTTGTCAATGTATATTGTACTATGTTTTAAATTGTAGTTGTGCACCACTGAGTTCACCACTCAGCGATAGCTTTGTATGCTGTCGCAGGTAAGAAGAGCATAGAGCAGTAAGTAAATTTACTTGAAGATATATTCATATCAGCTCCAGGTATATTATAGGTATACCCATGTACATAGGTTTTGATGTATGCATGTAATAATATGTATGTAAATTATTTGAGCAGTTGTAAATTAAAATTGTACATTGAAGTTGTAAAGTGAATTATGAGTTATTTTGACTTGTAAAATTTGTATTATATTTCTTTTATCTCATCCTTTGAAAATACTGAAAAATTGTTGTGGATTGAGTTGAGAAAAATATTGTGTTGAATTTTGTTGGAGTTGAGATTTGGAAATATATATTGAAGTGCTTTTTACAGGTTTTCTGAAGAACTGTTTTATCCAAAATATAGATGGCACTCTGCCAAAATTTTTACAGAAATTCCAAATAAGTCAAATGTGTTAGTTCTACCACTTCAGTTCACAAAAGTTTTTAACACCTGTAAATAGTGCTCACCACTGTGAAAGAAGTAAGAAAAGTTTTAAAAATCCCTTGTAGTGTACTTTAATGGGTTATCAGTAGACGGAGTTGATAATTCATTAGGTATACTACGGGATCATGTCATGCCTTACAGAGGGGTAGGGTGTGACATGTTTTAGTGGTATCAGAGCAATGGTTTTAAAGTGAATTTCGAACTGTGAATTTGAAATCTTTTTGTCAGTAACTACAATTTCTCAAATGTTTGATACATATAGTACATTTACATCATAAATATGAACTAATGGAGAGGAATCTCCTTATGTTGGTTGTACAGGAATAGAAAATTCTGTGAAAAGAATGGAAGAGAAAAATGAGACAATAGAATAGTCTGTGATGGCAGAAGTACAAGTTGAGGCCCCAACTCCACCAAGTGTCGAAGGCCCGACTGTACCAGTTTTACCAGTACAAATTACTGCAGAAATGGCCCAACAAATGGCCACTTTCTTTCAACAAATGGCTGATAATCTGTCAGCCCAAGCCCAATCTGCACCCAACCCCCACAAGGGCAGTGTGAAATGGAAAAGAGGGAGAAACCTATGGGTCAGAGCTCGAACAGTAATTTGAGAAAGAGAAAAGAATTTGAGGAACCCCGAGCTCAGGGATACGATAGAGGTGGATCATTAAGACAGAGACCACCAAGGTCCAGTCGTCGAACAACTAGAAGTTCCTACCCTTCCCGCCAATGTGAAACTTGTAGAAGATATCATGGAGGTATTTGTCGTAAGGCCTCTGGAGCCTGTTACAATTGTGGAAAACTTGGACACTTTGCTAAAGATTGTGCTAAACCACCTCGATCTGCTCTCCGGAGTTCACAGACCGTCAGTCAGAGTCAAGATAGAAATAGAGTTGGTACTCCTCACCACTATAACACAGTGAATCAACCCGAATATAGTAGCGCACCAGTCGGAGTGTCCACTATGCGCCAAGTAAAAGGAGCAGAAACTTCAGATGTAGCTGCTGGTAAGTTCTTAATTTTAGTTATTATTTGATCCCAGCACTACTTAGTTGTGTGTTAGTGTCAGAACTATATGTTCTGTTGTCATTCCTTTACATGGGAGCAATTTTCTTTGTATTAGTGACTAGTCCTTTAGGATAATAACTATAATAACAAGTATGATTGACATTACTTTTGGAAGAATTGTTAGCTAAAAGTATTTTCTAACATACCATAAATTATAAAGCTAAATGGCGAGCCTACTTAATGTAAGGCAAGAGGACCTAAAAGTAAGTTACAGTAATAGAATTGCTCTAGATGAGGGCAAAGATGTTACTGTTAGTAATTGTCAAAGGAAATTGTAATCAGAATCGGTTTGGGATATTAGTGGATTCGAGAAAGATAAGATGTTAGAAAACCTAGTCCATGAGGTTATAACGTAGTGACTATATAATGTTCTCGATGTTTGTAATTTAAGTTGTAGATTACTGATCGAAACCTTTGATTATTGTGTAGAGCTACGTGTTTCCTCGTGGTAGAATAAGTAAGAATATTTGTAAGTAATCTATAAATTGATACGATTGCACCGAATAGGTTACTATTACTGGAAATAAATTTGAAAATTTTAGTCAGAAATTTAAAACTTCAGAACTAGCCTGTCGAAAGACTACACTTGTAAGGTAGCTGGAGTCAGTAACTCGGTTACAATAATGTGAACTACCAGTACCACAGTAATTGCTATAAGCTTAGAGATATCAATACAACGTATCATCCTCAGACAGATGGACAATTGAAACAAGTAATTCAGGTAAATTCGGCTATAAATAATGAAATGAAATGATAAAAATAACCTGTAAAATGTGATAAGCCCTCAAGAATATATCGAGAACTTGTGTCATTGAATCCGAGAGGAGATGGGACAGATACATCCCACTAACAGAATTTGTATACATTAATAAGTGTCAAGCTAGCATACGAGTGGCACCCTATGAAACATTGTAAGGAAACAGATAACTATGGATGTTGTGATGAGACTTCCGAGGACACAGAATAGTCATGATGCAGTATAGGTTATAGTTGACAGATTGACCAAGTCTGCTCACTTTTTACCAGTTCGGATGGACTATAGCCTGGAAAGATTGGCCAGATTGTATATATATGAGATTGTAAAACTGCATGGAGTGCCAGTATCAATTGTGTCTGACAGAGACCCTAGGTTCACTTCTAGATTCTGGGGTAGTCTTTAGAGAGCCCTAGGAACTAGATTGAACTTCAGCACAGCATTCCACCCACAGAAAGATGGCCAGTCTGAGAGGGTTATTCAGATATTGGAGGATATGCTACGGGCTTGTGTGATTGAATTTGAAAGTAGTTGGGATACACACTTGCCTTTGATTGAGTTTGCTTATAACAACAGCTACCAATCAAGCATTGGGATGCCTCCATATGAAGCTTTGTATGGTAGAAAGTGCAGAACTCCCCTATGTTAGGATGAGGTAGGTGAAAGGAAGATGATTGGGCCAGAAATTGTCCAGCAGACAGAGGAAAAGATCAAATTGATTAGAGATAGACTCAAGGCTGCATCAGACCATCAGAAGTCCTATGTTGATATGAAAAGAAGAGATATTGAATATGTAGTGGGTGATAAAGTATTCCTCAAAGTTTCTCCTTGGAAGAGGATTATGAGATTTGGCAGAAAGGGGAAACTGAGTCCTCGTTTCATCGGACCATATGAAGTTCTGGAAAGAGTGGGTCCTTTGGCATATCGGTTGGCATTACCTCCAGAGCTAGCAAGGATACACAGTGTCTTCCATGTGTCCATGTTAAGGAGGTACGGATCAGACCCATCTCATATACTACCAGTTGAAGAGATTGAAGTAAATCCAGACCTCTCATATGAGGAAGAACCCATAAAAAATTATGGCTTATGAGGTGAAGCAGCTGAGGAACAAACAGATACACCTGGTTAAAGTGCTGTGGAACCATCATTCAGGCCAGGAAGCTACTTGGGAACGTGAAGAGGATATGAGGAGACAGCACCCACAGCTGTTCAAAGACTAAAGCCAGGTAAAATTTCGAGACGAAATTTATTTTAAGGGGGAGAGAATTGTAACACCCCTAAGTTCGGTAGTGCGTTCTGCTGTTCCGGTGACCAGTGTTGTCCGGACAGCTAGGATGCCTAGAACTACACTTCAATATGAGTAGGGAGACATAAAATAATGAAATACAAGAAAAGAAAATACAAGAAAAACAAAGGAAAAATAATAGCAAAGAAATGTAGCCAAGTTAAACGAGCCGGGAAACCTAACGATTGGTGACCGCACTGGGAAGTCACGGCATGGACCGTTGACTAGCCACGACTGCGGAACCTGGAAAACATTTTTAGGACTTAAATAGACCCTTATTGAAGAATAAATATCATTAGAAAGATCAAAGAAAAAAATTAAAAAATTAGTACAAAGAAAAGTGAGAAATCGAAAAACAGACAAAACCCGGTGTTACCGAAAAAATCAGAAATGCAACCCGAACAGGGGCATTATGGTCATTTGACAACCCGAATTGTCTTTTGACCTAAATGTCCATTAAAAATAAATAATATTACACTTAGAAAATAAAATGAAAAATTAAATTGAGGGTACCTAAAGTAAATAGCAAAAATTTATGGGTTTAATATGGAATAAGTAAAAGTTTCATTAAACAAACATTATCCTAATACTTAGTGGACCACTAAGGGATTTTAAAATGGATTAAATATAATCATAAGTCGGCAGATTACTCCCACTCAAACATCATCTTCCTCATTTAAACCTCCATTGCCGTGAATGAAATTCTCCAAAAAAGCTCCCATGGCCACCCACCTTCAAGGCTTAAAAATCCCATGATCAAGCCTCCTTTTCCCACACCTAGCTTCATTAAAAATTGTCCCCACATCACAAGGAAGAGTTTGATACCAAAATCAAGAAGTTTAATCAAGGTTTGGCAAGTTCCAATCATAAGGTAAGTTTGTATTTTTGAAGATTACTTTGTTAAGTTTTGTGTGCATGTTATGGGTGTTGGTTTTGTGAAGGAAAATTTTGAGTTTGAAGAGTTATTGTTGTTTTCATTTTGGACAGCCATGGAGTCACGTTTTTGATGAGATATTTGTGCATATAATTGATGAGAAATAATGTTGATCATGGTGATTTAATATCCTAGTGAATTATTTCACATATATATGGTGATTTATGCACTTGGATGGGAATTGGTAAATTGTAGGGCACTTTGATGTTGAAGGACAATTTTCGGCAGCTTGGGAACACTTGAGTAAATGTATGTATTGATGGAAGTGTTGGCAGAATGTTAACATAGAAGAATTGATGAATGTATATGTAAATTAGTAGTGGAGATTATATGTAATGATTAGGTGTATTTATGTACATATATTGCTAAATTTGGACTTTGTGGTTTAGGGTTGTATTTGATTATTGAGAATGTTTGTATTCTGTCCAAATTGACCATAGTAAGAAGTGATAAATGAATATGGAATGGTATAAAATCAGAATTAGGTATGGGGATTTAAAGTAGAGCAAGTTAAATGTGTGTTTGAATTGGGGTTTGAAAGACATATAGAGGGCAGTGTGTAAACAGACCTATAACTTTAAATGTGTAACCTCAATTGGTATGAGACCAATTGAAGGTGAAACTAGGCACAAAATGTGCCAACTTTCATTGAGAAAACATACCAAAATTCTGCTTGCAAGGTGACCTAAGAAAATGACCAATTCGGATTAGGTACAATTAGGACCTGAAAAATGACCAATTGGGCAGCAGTGAGTGTTTAGGCCATAACTCACTCAAAACAGGTCCAATTGACCTGAAATTTTAACCATGAATAGTTAAGACCCATACCTACAAGTCTTATGAAGACACCAAAGCCCAGAAATGACTATAAGTAAGTCAAACAACTTGCACAAGTTCGGGTCCAAAAACTGGCCGAACCAGAGTTGACCAAATTGACCTAAAATTGACCTAAATTGATGCCATTTGACCAGCAATAGTGTAATGACCATAACTTGGTCAACTTAACTCGGATTGACCTGAAATTTTGCCCTGCGTGCAATAAGACATAGATCTACAAGTTTGTAGTTTTGACCGAAACCCAAAAACTGAGGGAACTAGGCCGTCCGGCTAGGTCAAACTAGTATCCCGAAATCCAGCAATTTGCAATGAAATGCAAGAAAACGCAATATACATAGAATTGAGTTTGGTAACACGTACCAATCCTAAAACATTATCAAATGTGACATATTAAGGACACCAAAACCTAATTTACCTAGAAAATATTGAGGGTCGGTATATTAAGTGATTAAGCAAATAATAGATTTCAGTGAACCACTTAACAAGCATTATCGATAGAGACAATTTAATTTAGTACTGAAACACTTTAAATTGTGTTTCTCAGTTAGTAAAGACTCGGGAAAGGAAGGAAACAGAGTCGGACAGAGACGATCATCAGAGGTTTGTGCACAACTAGTTTTCAACTGATTTTGCTCCGAATAATATTTCATATGATTAATTGTATGTTATTGTTTTAAATTGTGTTTGTGCACAACTAGTTTTTAACTGATTTTGTTTGAATATTTCATATGATTAAATGATATATTTTTCTTATGTATTATGTTTAACAAGCATTGGATTTAATTCAATGATTATTGAAAATTGTTATAGTATGTATGAATTTAGCTTTGTGAAATGGTATTTCCACAAGTATTAAGCATTGTTATGGATTGAATAAATTATGTTTTGGAAAATTGTAATAGAACATGTTTTGAACTGTGATGGTAATTTTCATGGAAAAATGCAAATTTATGATTTGAATTGTGATGAGCATAAAAATTATTGGATATTGGAATTGAATTTGAATCGAATTATATTGTGAATTATGCTCACTAAAAGGATTGTGATATTGTTTTATATCTCACTATAGATGCTTGACTAGGTTATTACCCGTCTCTCTCATTTGTTGAGAAGACAATGGAGTTAGTTGTGTTTTGATTACCATGGTACGTGCACAGGCTTAGATTTTCCTCTGATTTGAGGTTAGATCTAAGTTTATTTTATCGTTATAGCCCTTGCGGAAGATTCATTATTGTGATGGTACTGTGCACGATGATTCGACCTCCCCGACCATAGGGAGTTAGAATCACATCGAATATGGCCCTTTCGGATTAGTCTTGCATAGTTAGTGAGATAAAGAATGATTTTTGAGATAAAGAATGAGTTTTGAGATCTGATATGATTTTTGAGATACTGATATGATTTTTGAGATCTGATTATGATTTTTGAAATACATAATGATTTTTTTTAGATACAGAATGGCTTTTGAATGGTAAGGAATTTTGATTTCAATTATGGTTTATGTATAATTGATTTCGTTAGAATTATTTAAATGGATAGTCATGATTTGATAAATTGAATTTTGTGATCAAAGTCATTTATACAAATGATTTACATTATTGGCAATGAATATTTTTAGTTGTGGAATTTGATGAGTATTGATTTCCAAATTATTTCTTGTAAATTTTGTCAATGTATATTGTACTATGTTTTAAATTATAGTTGTGCACCAGAGTTCACCACTCAATGATAGCTTTGTATCTTTGTCGCAGTAAGAAGAGCATAGAGCATAAGTAAATTTCCTTGAAGATATATTGGATCACTCGGGTATATTATAGGTATACCCATGTACATAGGTTTTGATGTATGCATGTAATAATATGTATGTAAATTATTTGAGCAGTTGTAAATTAAAATTGTACATTGAAGTTGTTAAGTGAGTTATGAGTTATTTTGACTTGTAAAATTTGTATTATATTTCTTTTATCTCATCCTTTGAAAATACTGAAAAATTGTTGTGGATTGAGTTGAGAAAAATATTGTGTTGAATTTTGTTGGAGTTGAGATTTGGAAATATATATTGAAGTGCTTTTCTGAGTTTTCAAGAAGCTGTTTTATCCAAAATACAGATGGCACTCTGCCAAAATTTTTACAGAAATTCCAAATAAGTCAAATGTGTTAGTTCTACCACTTCAGTTTACAAAAGTTTTTAACACCTGTAAATAGTGCTCACCACTGTGAAAGAAGTAAGAAAAGTTTTAAAAATCCCTTGTAGTGTACTTTAATGGGTTATCAGTAGACGGAGTTGATAATTCATTAGGTATACTACGGGATCATGTCATGCCTTACAGAGGGGTAGGGTGTGACAGCCAATACCTCCAACACTATGGAATTAGGAAACCTTCGCATTGGAAGTTTTGATGTGCATGCTGTGATTGATCCTAATGCATCCTATTCTTTTATTAAGCCCAAAACAATCCTAAGATTAGGTTTAATAGTTGTCTATAATGTCCATTACTTTTCAATGGGGCCAAGTGTGTTCCTTTGGTGACAGAGATGATCTGTTATGCCTATCTAGTGATGGTGGAGAATAAATGTTTTCTAGCTAACCTGGTGGTTCTAGAATTGATAGATTTTAATGTCATTCTAGGGATGGATTAGCTCTCAACTAATTACACCACCTTAGACTGTAGAAATAAGGTAGTAAGGTTCAGAGGACTAGACGAGTTAGAGGTAGTCTTTCAGGGAGATTAGACATTAGCAGTAAAGGGGATGATATTTGCAATACAAGCTAGTAAAATGCTCCAAAAAGGATGTAGAGGGTTTCTAGCCCATGTTAGAGAAGTTATGGAGAACAAAAGTGGACCAGAATCAGTTTCTGTGGTTAGAGAATTTTCAAATGTGTTTCCTGAGGAACTACCCAGTCTGCCACCTGAAAGGAAGATAGATTTTAAAATTGATCTAGTGCCTAATACAAGACTCATATATATACCTCCTTACAAGATGGCTCTTATAGAGTTAAAAGAATTGAAAGAACAGCTACAGGAATTAGTGAATAAGTGATTCATCCGGCTGAGTACTTCTCCTTGGGGTGCTCAGTACTATTTGTAAAGAAAAAGGATGGATCCTTGAGACTGTACATTAACTATAGGCAGTTGAACAAGGTAACTACGAAGAACAAGTACCCTCTACTCCGTATTGATGATTTGTTTGATCAGCTGCCTGGAGCTAGTTATTTTTCAAAGATAGATTTGAGGTCTAGATACCATTAATTAAGGATTAAGGAGTTAAATATTTTGAAGACTGTCTTTCAGACCAGATACAGGCATTATGAGTTTTTTGTGATGCCGTTGGGTTAACAAATGCCCCAGCTGCATTTATGGATCTCATGAATAGGGTATTCAAACAATATCTGGATCACTTTATAATCGTCTTTATTAATGATATATTGGTATATTCCAGAAGTCCAAAAGAGCATGCATAGCATCTAAGAATAGTTTTTCAAATACTGAGGGAGCATCAGCTGTATGCTAAGTTCCCTAAGTGTGAGTTCTAGATAAGGAGTATATCCTTCTTAGGGCATATAGTGACAGAGAATGGAATCGAAGTGGATCCTAAAAAGGTAGAAGTAGTAACAGATTGGCCAAGGCCAACCAAAGTAACTGAGATCAAGAGTTTTCTAAGTTTGGCTGGCTATTATAGGAGATTTGTACCTGATTTCTCTAAGATAGCTACTAAATGACTAAGTTAACTCAGAAGAATAAGAAGTTTGAATCGAGTGATGAATGTGAAGAGAGCTTTTAGAAACTTAAGGAGTGTCTGATTTCAGCACTAGTATTGGCTCTGCCCATAGGTAATGAAGATTTCACTGTCTACTGCGATGCCTCCAAAGTGGGTTTGGGATGTGTTCTCATGCAGAAGGGAATAGTAATAACTTATGCTTCAAGACAGTTGAAGAAGCATGAAGCTAACCATCCCACTCATGACTTAGAAATGGCAGCCATAGTTTTTGCCCTAAAAATGTGGAGACATTATCTTTATAGAGCAAATTATGAAATCTTCAAAGACCACAAGAGTCTCCAGTACATCTTCAAGCAAAAAGAGTTGAATCTCATATAGAGAAAATGGGTAGAACTGTTTAGTGATTATGACTGTATAATCCAGTACCATCTGGGAAAGGCAAATGTTGTTACAGATACCCTCAGCTGAAAATCATTTAGCAGTTTAGCATTTATATTCGTAGAAAGATGGCTTATCTTGAAGGAGTTACATCAGCTGATTGAAGAAAGGTTATAGCTAGAGTTATTAGCCAAGGGTACTTGGATAGCTCAAATAAAGGTGACACCAGTGTACCTAAAATAAATAGCAGAGAAACGGCGTGAAGACCCTAAGTTGGTGAAAATAGCAAAATCAATAAGAAAGGTAAGATAAGTGAGTTCTATTTCAATAGAAAAGGAATGTTAAGGTATGGAGATAGGTTGTGTGTACCAAATGACACCCAACTTAAGGGAGACATTATGAGGAAAACTCATAATGCTAACTATAATGTGCACCTTGGAGCCACCAAAATGTATTAAGACTTAAAGAGGGTGCATTGGTTGGCCTTCCATGAAGAAGGAGATTACATAGTTTGTGATTGCTTGTGAGATCTGTCAAAGAGTGAAGTTGGAGCGTGATAAGCACCCAAATGAACATTGCCTAAGGTTGCAAACCTCTAATGGAACCCAAGGATCATCAACACCAAAACAAGTTTTCTTTGAACAAAATAAGATGCAATCTCTATGAAAAAAAAAGCATCAGAATATATATTCAAAGAGGAATAGATCAAGTGTCAACACAATAACCCAACTTGTGAGAGATTACATTGATCATCAAGTAAAATAGGCAAGTGATCAAGTTGCCTGAGTTCTAGTTCTTCTAGAAACTAGCAACAAAGAAAACTCAAACTCTCTCTAAGGGAGGCTCTCATATATAGCAAAAAAATAAAAACTAAAGGAAAAAGATGATATTCTCTTCCTTATAAACCTAGGTTTACAGAAACACAAGCTGGAAATGTTAAGAAAAGAGTTAAAAATAATTGTGCCATGTTGGCAATCCTAACAAGAATAGTAAGTGTATTAATTATAAAGACAAAAAGATGGCAGCAGCATTAATTATAAAAGGGCAAAAGGTGGAAACAATCGGTCCCTCTTTGTGGTAGAATATTGGGGCCCACTTGGTCAAAAAGTAGCTCTCTTTAATTCAAATGAACCAATGAGCTCCCTCCATGTAGCATGAACCCTACAAACACCTAGGTGGCTACCAAGTGGACTCCAAGGTGGCATGAGGCATGTCCAAAGTGGCTGGTAACGTGGCTGGTGATTTGGCAATGGAAGCTCCAACTTGGCACATGGTAATCCACTTAGATTCTTGGAGCAAGCAAGCTAGGCCTTCCTTATGCAGCTCCCCTCCTAAGCTGAAAACCCTTTTGATGGTCCATGAGCATGCTTTGAAGTTACTTAGCTCTCACCCTAGTGATTGCCCCTTTGAAGGGTGGTGGTGCTCCATGATGATCCTTATCATCCTCTCCTACTTGAGAAGAATTCGTCCTTGAATTTGTTTCTGCACCAAGGAAAGGAGCAAGATCAGTTACATTAAAAGTATTACTAAAACCATAATCACTAGGCAATTCTATCTTATAAGCATTATTGTTGATTCTTTCAAGCACTTGAAAATGGCCATCACTTCTAGGATGCAACTTAGATTTCCTTTGGTTAGGAAATAGATCAATACCAAGTCACCTAGTTCAAAAATCATAGGCTTTTGCCCCTTATTAGCATGAGATGCATATTGCTCATTTTTCTCTTCTAGATGCAACCTAGCTTGTTCATGCATCTTTTTAACCATTTCAGCCTTTTTCTCACTATCCAATGAAGCAACATGATTAATAGGCAATGGTAACAAATCCAAGGGAGTAAGTGGATTAAAACCATAAACAAGCTCAAAAGGAGAGTATCCACTAGATGAATGCATAACCCTATTATATGCAAATTCTATGTATATTCCTCCCAAGACTTTAAATTTTATTTCACTAAGGCCCTCAAAAGTGTAACTAAGGTCCTACTCACTACTTTTGTTTGGCCATCAATTTGGGGATGGCAAGTAGTAGAGAAAAGTAGCTTAGTGCCTAATTTTTCCCAAAGAACCTTCCAAAAATGACTCAAGAACTTGACATCCCTATCACTCACAATGGTTCTAGGTATACCATGTAACCTAACAACCTCCCTAAAGAATAGATTAGTAACATATATAGCATCATCAATTTTGTGACATGGGATAAAATGAGCCATTTTTGAAAATCTATCCACAACAACAAAAATTGAATCATGACCCCTTTGTGACCTAGGCAATCCCAAGACAAAGTCCATGGACAAATCAACCCAAGGATGCTTAGGCACGGGTAGAGGTGTGTATAGCCCATGAGGCATCACCTTAGACTTTGCTCTCTTGTAAGTCTCACATCTAGCACATAGTCTCTTAACATCTTTTCTCATGTGGGGCCAAAAGAAATGCTCCCTAAGGACATCTAGTGTTTTGGCAGCACCAAAATGCCCATAAGGCCTCCACTATAACTGTCATTTACAAGCAATTCCCTCAAAGAACTTCTAGGCACACACAATCTATTTTCTTTAAACAAATATCCATCATGCCTAAAGTACTTTTGGAATGTAGATTTCTCACATGCATGGAATATGGCAGCAAAGTCATCATCATGCTCATCTAATTCTTTAACATACTCAAATCCCAATAATTTAGAATCAAGAGTAGTAAGAAGATTATACTTGCGAGAGAGTGCATCAGCTACCACATTCTCTTTGCCCTGCTTATATTTCACAACATAAAGAAAACACTCTATAAATTCTACCCATTTAGCATGCCTCCTACTCAACTTATGTTGGCCTTTGATATACTTCAAAGACTCATGATCAGAATGTATGACAAATTCCTTAGGCCATAGATAATGTTGCCATGTCTCTAATGTCCTAACTAATGCATACAATTCTTTGTCATATGTAGAATAATTTAATGTGGCACCATGCAACTTTTCACTAAAGTAAGCAATTGGGCATTTCACTTGCATGAGAATAGCTCCAATCCCTACACCTGATGCATCACATTCAATCTCAAATGTCTTGTCAAAATTAGGCAAAATTAATAAAGGTGCATAAGATAATTTCTTTTTAAGCATGGCAAATGCATGTTCATGTTCTTTACCCCAAACAAATGTCACATTCTTTTTAATAAGTTCATTTAATGGAGCAGCCAATGTACTAAAGTTAGGTACAAATCTCCTATAAAAACTTGCTAATCCATGAAAGCTCCTAACTTCCGATGCATTTTTAGGTGTTGGCCAATCTCTAATTTCCTTAACCTTTTCATCATCTACTTCAACACCTTTGCTACTCACAACAAATCCCAAAAACACAATTCTTTCTAAGCAAAAAGAACACTTTTTCACATTTGCATATAATTTTTCTTTTCTCAACACATCAAACACAAGTTTCAAATGATGCAAATAATCATCAATGTTTTTGCTATAGAGAAGAATATCATCAAAGTAGACAATAATAAACTGTCCAATAAAAGCTCTCAAAACATGATTCATAAGCCTCATGAAAGTACTAAGGGCATTAGTGAGACCAAAAGGCATCACTAACCACTCATATAAGCCATGTTTTATTTTGAAGGCATTTTTTCATTCATCACCAACTCTCCTTCTAATTTAATGGCAACCGCTCTTCAAATCAATCTTACTAAAAATGCAAGAATTATGCAATTCATCCAACAAATCATCCAATCTAGGCATAGGGTGGCGATACTTTACAGTGATTTTATTCATAGCTCTATAATCCACACACATCCTATATGTTCCATCCTTCTTTGGCACAAGCAAAATAGGAACCGCACAAGGACTCATGCTCTCACGGACATGTCCCTTAGCCAAAAGCTCATCTACCTATCTTTGAACCTCCTTAGTCTCAGCTAGGCTACTCCTATAGGCTAGTCTATTAGGAATTTGAGCACTAAGAATGAAATCTATTTGGTGTTCAATACCCCTAATAGGTGGTAAACCCGAAGGTATCTCATCCTGAAACACATCCTTGTATTCCTGCAAAAGAGACACAATAGAAAAAGGAAGATTGGGGTCAAGGTTAGAAACATTTAAATAATTCTCCCTATACATGAGAATGCACAATGGCATCCTAACACTCAAAGCTCCTCTCAACTCCCTTCCCCCAACAGACAAGCTCATCTTTTTCTCTCTTCTCTCCTTTTACCCTGAGCCCTCTCCTTTTTCCATTACACTCGCTTTCTTTCTTTCACTTCTTTCTTTTTCTCTTTCCCATCACTCTTTTCTTTACTCTCTTCACTCTTGTTCTCAGCCTCTCTTAATTTTTCTCTCCAACTCTCTTTTCTCTCCTCAACAACCCTCAATATTCTCATTTGGTCCTCATGTGCTTGTGATGGTGACAAGGGCACCAAGGCATGTTTGCGGCCATCTTTCTTCAAATTGCAATGATTCTTCCTCCCATCATGAATCACATACCTATCATACTACTATGGCCTACCTAGTAAGATATGTGTAGCTATCATGGGTACTACATAACATAAGACCTCATCATGGTAGCTCCCTATAGTGAAAGGCACCACTACTTGCTTAGTTACCTTCACTTTGTTGCAATCATTTAGCCATTGCAACCCACAAGGCTTAGGATGCTTAAGGGTAGGCAATCCTAATTTCTCCACAAGTAAGGAACTAGCCACATTACAACAACTACCCCCATCTATAATCATGCTACATAATTTTTCCTTTACCACACACTTAGTATGAAAGATGTTTTCCCTTTGCAACTCATCACTATCCACAATAGGTTGAGCACTCAAGGTCCTCATGGTAACCAATGCAAAGTCATACCCATCGGATGGCTCTTCAATGTGCACATCCTCTTTATTTTCATTCTCCTCAACTAACATCAAAGGTTCGGCCTCATTTTCTTCCTCACTCTCTAGCTCCCCATCTTCCCTAATCACTATGACTCTCTTGTTGGAACATTTGGAAGCATAATGCCCATATCCCAAACACTTAAAACACTTCACATCTCTAGTCCTACTAGTGGTAGTAACCCCTTTCTCCTTATCTTTACTTTCTACCTTATCTTTCCCCTTCCACTATTCTTTCCTAAACTTAGGAAATTCTTTCTCACCCTTAGAAGTCTTATCTACATTTGGTTTCCACGGGGCCTTTGGAGCCGAATGAACACCACTACCATACTTCAAAGCTCTCTTCATCTTCAATTGTTTTTCTACTTTAATGGCTATGTGCACCAGCTCAGTCAAATTAGTGTAAGAGTTCAACTCAATAACATGTGCAATCTCCATGTTAAGACCAGCTAGGAAACATGCCATAGTAGCCTCTGGAGGTTCATCTAATTTTGCCCTTGCTAAGGCTATCACCATTGCCTTATAGTATACTCTTCTACACTCTTCCCTCCTCGTGTCATCCTTTGCAACCTTTGGTGGAGTTCCCTAAAATAGTGTTAGGGAACAAATCTCTCCCTCATTACTTCTTTCATAGCCTCCCAAGAAGCAATGGGTCTAAGACCTAAAGTCCTTCTCTTAACCATCAACTGGTCCCACCATACTATATAGCATACTCCTTAAACTCTACAGCTGCAAGCTTCACCTTCTTTTCCTCACTATAGTTATGACACTAAAAAATTAGCTCAACTTGCCTTTCCCACTCCATGTAGGCATCTGGATTCTCCTTCCCATGAAAGGGAGGAATTTTCATCTTAATACTGCCCACATTAGTGTCTACCCTCTCTTCTTGGCCTCCATATCTATACTCTACTCTCTCTTCTTAGCCTCCATATCTATATTCCCCAAATCTAGGCAACCTGTATCTATATTCCCCAAATCTAGGCAACCTACCTCCTCTTCTACCTCTAGCTCCTCTACCCCTAGGTGGTCTATAACCCCTACCACAATAGTTGTAGTTCCCATACTCAAATTCTTCTTCTATCTTGTCTTCAAACTCTTCCTCAACATGCACTTCACCCTCAAAGTTCTCCACTCTTGGTTCCCCTATATTTCTCTCTTCTTACCTTCTGTCCCTAGCATCATCTCTACCCCTTACTCTCTCTTCCCTATCCCTTCTCATCTCCTCTAAAATCTGATTCATGTCATCCCTCAATGTATTCATGCCCAAGGTCAACCTCTCAAATTGTGCAACCATGGTGCCCCTATACATAGCTTCATCAACTAGGACTCTCTCCCCACTACTACCGATTTCATTTGATATGATTTTGATCTGTAAGAAAATAAGTTAGTAGGAAATGGCTAACCCTCTCTAGGTGTTTCACACAAACAGATGGCTTTTACCACTCACTTCTTCTTGCTTGGTTCTCTTGGAACTAAGATACCAATGGCAATTCAAACACTCACAAATTTTAAACAAAATGATCAAGAACGATAAGGAACAAGACGTGACACAAGAATAAGTAATGTGACACTGAGGTCAAAATAAGAGATAGACACTAAATGAAGAGTTAGTAAACTAGAACAAAGACAACCTAATGAAATGATATCAAGCTCAAATAACAAATTTCACAATCAATGCAGCACAAATACCAGCAGTTCATATAATTCACCAAAAATATGCTTCAATTTTGGTTCACCACACAAATGAATGTGTTTTGATCTAAAATTTGGTTGACAAAGGCAACCCAATACTAACTAACTACTGGTAAAATTTTAGGAGTTTCTGGGAGGGTCAAACTTTAACCCCACGTTTCTATAATTTCCCCTAATTCAACAATGGTAACAAATCACAATTCCAGCACAAACACCATAAACTCCAATAGGGCAGTAGATATATCATCAAAATTGCATTGCTATCAGTTACTAATCATGTCAATTCCCAATTTCAGTCATCAATTCATCAATCTCTCATAAATCAAAATTACTACAGTAGGCTCAACATGTTTGATATTATGCAAGAGTTCAAAGAAATTAGCTAGCACAAAGATGGTATAAGCTAGAATATAGATTAAACCCTAAGAAAAAACCTAAATCAAAGACAGATTTAAAGAAATTTCTCAAATACCCTAGATGAAGATTTTGGTAGCAAGTATTAGAAATAGAAATGAAAAATCAATTGCTCTAAGGATGGCAAGATGGGTTTCAGTCACAAGAAAAGCATGGAAGATGAAGAAAAACAAAAACCCTACAAATGTCTTCTTTGGCAGAATGCCTTAGAAGCTTGAACCAAATAGAAAAATCAACTTAAGGAAGATAAAGAATGAAGGAGACTTACTTGATTTGATGCTCTAATGCTTTGATACCAATATGATAAGCACCCAAATGAACATTGCCTAAGGATGCAGATCTCTAATGGACTCAAGGATCATCAACACCAAAACAAGTTTTCTTTGAACAAAATAAGATGCAGTCTCTATGAAAAAAAAAAGCACTAGAATATATATTCAAAGAGAAACAGATCAAGTGTCAACACAATAACCCAACTTGTGGGAGATTACATTGATCATCAAGTAAAATAGGCAAGTGATCAAGTTGCCTAAGTTCTAGTTCTTCTAGAAACTAGCAAGAAAGAAAACTTAAACTCTCTCTAAGGAAGGCTCTCATGTACAACAGAAAAATAAAAACTAAAGGAAGAAGATGATATTCTCTTCCTTATAAACCTAGGGTTACAGAAACACAAGCTGAAAATGTTAAGACAAGAGTTAAAAATAATTGTACCATGTTGGCAATCCTAACAAGAATAGTAAGTGTATTAATTATAAAGACAAAAAGATGGCAGTAGCATTAATTGCAAAAGGGCAGAAGATGGTAGCAATTGGTCTCTCTTTGTGGCAGAATATTGGGGCCCACTTGGTCAACAAGTAGTTCTCTTTAATTCAAATGAACCAATGAGCTCCCTCCACGTGGCATGAACCCTACAAACACCTAGGTGGCTGCCAAGTGGACTCCAAGGTGGCATGAGGCATGACCAAAGTGGCTAGTGGCGTGGCAATGGAAGCTCCAACTTGTCACATGGTGATGCACTTAGATTCTTAGAGCAAGCAAGCTAGGCCTTCCTTATGTAGCTCCCCTCCTAAGCCAAAAACCCTTTTATGGTCCATGAGCATGCTTTGAAGTTACTTAGCTCTCGCCCTAGTGATTGCCCCTTTAAAGGGTGGTGGTGCTCCATGATGATCCTCATCATAGCATCAGAAGCTAGTAGGAATGCTTAACCCACTATCCATTCTAGAGTGAAAATGGGAAAATGTGGCCATGGACTTTGTTGTGGGGTTACCAGTTACCTCCAACAGACATGACTCGATATTGGTTATAGTGGATAGGTTGACCAAGACTGCTCACTTCATTCTAATTAGAGCTAACTACTCTATGGATAAATTGGCTCAGGTGTATGTGGTGGAGATAATAAGGTTGCATAGAGCTCCAATGATAGTAGTCTTCAATAGAGGACCATAGTTCACATTAAAGTTTTGGCATTATCTTCAAAATGAATAAGGCATTAGGTTAGACTTCAGCATGCCTTTCATCCTCAAACAGATGGATAGTCAAAAAGGACCATATAGATTTTGGAGGATATGCTGAAAATGTGTGTATTTGACTTTGGTGAATCATGGAAAAAGTACCTTTCCCTAGTTGAGTTTGCATATAACAATAGCTATCACTCTAGCATTGAAATGGCACCATATGAAGCTTTGTATGGGAGAAAGTGTAGGTCTCCTGTGTGTTGGAAGGAGATTGGTGAAAGAGCCTTAGCGGGAACGGAGTTGGTGGAAGTCACCAATCAAGCCATGCCCTTAATTAGAGTAAGGTTGAAAACAACAGCCAAGAGATTAAAAAGTTATGCATATCTCCATAGGAGAGAAGTGGTTTTTCAGGAGAGGGACATGGTGCTTCTGAAGGCATCTCCAATGACAGGTGTTATCTTATTTGGCAAAAGAGGCAAACTAGCTCTAAGGTACATTTGACCGTATGAAGTATTGCAAAGTGTAAAAAATGTATCTTATAAGTTAGCTTTGCCACTAGAAATAGAAAGGATACATCCGATGTTCCATGTTTTTGTGTTAAGAAAGTTTGTGTCAAATCCGAATGAGGTTATAAGTGAATCGAACATGAAAATTTTAAAAGATCCTTCTTATATTGAACAACCTATCTAAATTGTAGACACTCAAGTAAAGAAGTTGAGGAACAAAGAGATACTAATGGTTAAGGTATTATGGAACCGCCACAACATGGAAGAGTGCACATGGGAAACCCCTAATTCAATGATACAACAATATCCCCACCTTTTCTAGGTATGTTCTATATACTATGTTTGTTATGTTTGCTTTTATATGTTTGTTTTAACATTTGAGGACAAATGTTCTTAGGGGGGGGGGAGGGGGGGGAATGCAAAACCCACCATTTTTCGATGCCAGAATATCTATCCATGTTCTGGTGAAGACTGAGACCTCACTGATAAGAGAGTGGCAGTAAGATGTGAAAATATACTCATGTATTTGTGTTTAAATGTTCAAAATATATTTAAAAATGAAAAATATTAAGGGTTTTTTTTTTGAAAAAAAAGTTTTAAAGTGGTTGTTTTAGGCAGAAAAAGCTTCGGTAGCCAAAGGACTAGCTTTTGGCAGCCAAAGTCCTTTCTATGATCAAATGCCCATTTGGATAGAATCAACTCTTGTAGCCAAAAGTTGAACTTTCAGCAGCCAAAAGAGGGTATAAAAGGGACCTTAGCTCATTTCTTGCCAAAACACTTGGGTTTTCCCTCTTTCCTCTCTCTCTCAACTACTGGGGCATACAAGGAACACTTTGAAGAGATTTCCTAGAAATTTTCAAGATCTGGAGGTGGATTCTTCCATTTGGAAATGTGGAAAAGCATATTCAAGCTTTGAGGCTTTGGTTCTTTCATCTCTAAGCTCCAATAAAAGAGCTAACTTTTTTTTTTCTTCTTGATCTAATAGGTAGATCTAAGAGAATTGATGAGGAATTAGTTTTCTATAACTTTAATTTCATAAAAAGTTGTTTCAAGTTATCTTTTTGGAAGTTTATGCTATGTTAGGTTGGGGAAAACTAGGATTTTGAGCTTTCATTAATGTATGTGGGTATTAAGCACGTTTTCTAGTTGTTTTAGGCCCTAGAGATGTGTATGTGAGATAGGGTTGTGTTTTGGAACCTTGAATTGAGTTTGAGTATTGATAAAAGAAGGGATCTATAAGTTTTTGACTTGGGAATTCTAGAATTCCTAGGTTCAGCTACCGAAAGCCAGATGTTCGGCAGCTAAAGCTTGCTTTTTCTTGGAAAATTTGAAAATTTTCCAAGTTCAGCTGCAGTGGTTACTGCCCAAAATGAGCACTTAACATTCTAAGGTTCGATAGTCAAAACCCAAGACTCTAATAGCCAAACTTGGTTCTGTGCACTTTATTTCTCCTTCAATTCCAAGGTTTCAAAACCTAATTTCATGGTTTCTAAGGGCTTAGAATAAGATGTTTATGTTATGTACAGAGTTTTAGAGCCTTGTATAATACTCTAAGGGTTCGATTTTATAGGATCAGGCTTGAGGGACTCGAAAGGGTAAGGATCTAAGGACTGCTCCCATTTGAGTAAGGAGGTTGATAGGCTACAAGAGGTAACTCTAACCTTAATAAAATGAAAACTATTTGTAGGTAATTAAAGAGCATCCTCATGCATTATGTCATATTTATTTAGGATGTATGTATTTAGAACACGAAGATATTGCATAATTGCATAAACTGTTGGTGGTGCATTGATGGATATTGGATGACCCATTACTTCTCCCATGTTATGTTTAGTAAGTTACATATATTATAGATCCATAAGTAAATCCTAAGGGGAGATCTTAACGTTGCCCTTCAAAGGAGATCTGAAAATTGCCCCTAGGTATATGACACAAGTCATGTTTAAAAGGAAAGTTTTTGGACTTATTAATGATAATGTCCATCTTACGTGAAATGTTTATGATGTGAAAATCTATGTGAATGATGATTGCACAGTATGAATGAATGATGCAATTAATGATGGTTAGTTTACTCACTAAGCTTATGTAAGCTTACCCCATTCCCCTAACCACTAGGTGCAGGGTTACAGGACTAGAAGAGTTCCTTAAAGAGAGAGCATTAGGGGTAGTGTTAGCCCTTTTTTATGTATCATATATGGGTAGATGGATATGTAATTTATGAATAAATAGTACTGTTTTGGTGATTAAAGGAAAATTGGAAAAAATGTAATAATTGCTTAAGTATGATAACGTATATGTTGTGTTAACTCTTGTGAGGGTACACATGTTGAACCATTACACTTTGGATCTTATGTATGTTAAGGTTCAAATTATGAACCATTATTATGTTATGAATGTTTATGTATGGATGAAAGGACTAAGGTGGAATGGTTTGATGTATATAGACAGGGTGTGATGTAGGAATGTATGTATGTTTCATAGGTTTTAGGCTTGTTACGAGTTCTGACAGTCTTAAGCTAACCCAATCCCTAGTACCGGTAATAGCCCCTTGGTTTAGGTCATTATAGCAAGATCCTCTGAAGAGTCAAAGGGTGTAAAATCATCATAGCTTATGGGAGATAAGCTAAGGAAGAACTACAACACCTAATCAGTACTCCAGCCGGAGGTAAAGGATACAACCCAAACCCAAAGATTTTAATCAAAAGAGTTGGAGGATAACTCGACAATTGGGGGAAGTAGGAGAAAAGACATAATTGAACTACCTAAAAACTTCCATTCACCTTACTTAGGGGAGCATCAAGAGTCATCTAGGCATTGCCTGATAAATAAAGCCAAGAAATATACAACCCAAAGCACACTCACCACCTATGGCTATGAAATGAGCCAAAGGAAAAACTCGATAGAAGGGCGGATAGATGCAGGACAGAACAAGAACCTAATAGAAGGCACCAAATAAAGGTGATGTGGTCAGCAGTGGTAGTACCTATCCAAGAAGAAATCAGAGCAGCATAAGAAGTAAACTTCATCTTGTGTTGATATTTTGGCTAGAGCTCTATGATCAAATATTGTGTAAAATCTTGCAAGTGTACGGATTGTTAACAAATAATACAGTAGTAAGTGAGTATCATTCCCATGAGAAACTAGGTGAGTATTAAACTAAACAGCAATTATGACTATTTAAACTACTGAATAGAATAACAAGAGAATTAAGACTAAATTAACTTAAAACAACTAAAATAAAGGTAATCAAAGCAATTTGATTAAAGAAAACAATTGATGAAAGTAATTCTAGAATTAGAGGTTAAAACTTCAACTTACTATATATCTAATCTCATTTATCCAATAATATGGAAAGTTGATATTTTGAAGGAAATTAATTATAAGTTATCTTAAGTCCTTTTTCAAGGCATTCAAGGTATATCTTAATTAACCTAAACCCTACTTTCGTGGTGCTCAATCCTAATTAAGATTCATTAAGCTCTTTGATCAATTATGCACTCCACATAGAATTTAAGCCTATGTCTAGGTCAAAAACCCTAAGTCTAATATCTTGATTTTCTAATATTAACCTTCACCTTTCAGTCCTTTAATTAATATCTAGAATCATAACTAAGTGTAGCTCTACACAAAGCATGCATTAAGATCACAAGAAATTGAATCAAAGAACAAGATTCCAAATTTATTAAATAAAATTAATATAGATCCATTATAGAATCAAAAGTGCTACGTCCCTAATTCCATAATTAAGAAAATTACTTACTCATAGTGAGTTCAACAATTAACATAAAAGTAAAACAACAATGATAAAAACATCTGAAGAAATAAAACAAAAAAAGCCAGGTAGAAGACTCTACAGCTTTGAACTTGTGAAATTTTGGCTGTAAATTCCTAATTTGAATCTTGTGTAAATATGTGATCCTTGACTTGTTCCTGACTTCCCATATTTATATCTAGTATAAAAACCTTTAATTTAGAGTCCTTAAGGCCTTAGAAGTATGTCTGAGTTGTGTGAAACAGAATTGGAGTCAATTTGGAATCTAAACTGGGGCATTTTACACAGCCCATGCTTCATTACATAGGGTAGGCCGTGTAAGTTTTTGTAGCTCTTCAAAAGTCTTCAAAACTTGGTTGGCAGAAGGTTACACGGGCCAAGTTCCTTTACACAGGTCCCTTTATGTGGCCCGTGTACTTGCTCTCCTCAGCACATCTCCTAGCAGACTGTTACACGGGCCACGGCACCTAATGCATAGCTTATGTAATTTTCTACAATGCAGAATTTGCTCCTTTTGACTTCCAAACTTGTTCAAATATTTTTTTTTTATGCCTTAGAATTGCATAAATTCACCTGATAAAACACAGAAAATAAGAAATTAAGCGAAGACAGCCAAAATACCAAAAAGTAAAGAAACTAACTAAAAATTATGTAATTAACTACCTAAATGTAATGATATGCAACATAAAAGTGCCTTAAAATGCCTATATAATACAAGTGTATCATCAAACTAGGCACATCATCACTAGTCACTAGTAGACTTGTCAACATGTAGATGTCCTTCAAGGTGATAGACATGGGTCCCATAGGCAAGATGAAAGAGTTACAGGTGCGAGACCAAAACTGAAGAGAACCTAAAATAAGTCCAGGGCAGAATGAAGGAGCAAAGTGAGTCAAGTAGATAAGCTTCTCAATGCCAACCTTCCACCACAGGCTCGAGTATATAAGAGAAAGTTTATCAATCCACTCAGCCCACTCGAGTGTCTATCTCAGCCAAGATTTTATTTCCCCTGATTTCGGGATGGCTTTAGAGTCTTCTAGACCAATAGCTCATCTACCTTACCGAGACGAAAGGGAGGACCTGGAAGGTCAATAGAGGTATGTAGCAATCCAATACTAGTGTTGGCCATGCCAAGGTTTTGTAGAAATAATAAGTTAAAGAAACATTAAGGGAAGTGGCAAAGGAAATGATAAGGCAAGAACACTTACTGTCATAGATGAACTAGTGGAAAAGGGTCCAACACCTGAAGAATTACCAAACAAGGAGAATCTTGAAGCAGTACCTATAGAATTAATGACAGCACCTAGTCAAGAAAAATTTTGGTAGAGTTTCCCCTATACTGAGAAGGAATAGAAAACTGGCCTATCAAAATAAAGGCCAATCTTCCAGGAAAAGCAATAAACACAACCTACAGGGAAACATAAGCACAACAATAATAATTGACACAAGAAAGAGTAGGTGCACTAGAAATTTTTCCTTAACTCTAGCTGCTATGGAGAAAGGGTTAATACTAGACGATGGGAAACTAGGAGGAGAAAAAGCCCTCAGGGTAGATAGAGCACTAAGTCCTGGAACAGAAGAACTCAAAGGAGATACCACTAGAGGAGATACCACACCAGCACTGGTACTGGTGAGATGCCAAGTGTTGTACTAAATATAGTACTAGTAGCAGATGCTGTAGTAGATATAGTGCCAAGTGCAGTACTAGGTGCTATACCAAATGTGATAGGTGCGGTGCCAGGTGTAGTGGTAGACACATTACCAAGTGTTGTGGCAAGTGCAATAGAGGACATAGTCACAAAACAAAATTTGAGCATAAGCATGATACCAACAAGTCAAGCAGCATATCCAAAGCATGCAAAATAAGACCCAATAATACCAAGGTGCCAATGTAACTTCTAAAGTAACAACATTCACAACACCTGTACATTATCTCAAATTCTTCGCAAATTTCTCTAAATCCTACTCAAATCAACAATAACCAGTATTCATACCACCAAAAAATGGCTATTAAAGCCAAGATTAGTCTAGAGGAAATATCAAAATCAAAAAGGAGAAAAAGAAGTACTGAATGTGCAAATTGGTATAGTTCAAGCGGTGTGAAATCGCACTAAGGATGCCACAAAGTGCTAATTGCCGATGGTTCACCGCAAGGAGAGTGACTGGTGAATGATTGCCAGAACCACAAGGCAATGGTGAGGATGATACGCCATGAAGATGATGGCCAACGGGTGGTTGTCAAACGGTAAGAATCGCGAGAGGAGAGAGGTAGCACGCCGAAGAAGAAAGAGAAAGAGAGAGAAGAAAGAAGAAATGCGAGCCTTGGTTTTTCTTTGTAAGCCTATGGTCTTGGTAAGAGAAAGCTTAAAAAAAAAAGGAATAGGTTAGTTTTCTTTAAGATGACTTAAGAGAAAGAAAAAGAAGGAAGGGATGAGTTGCAGTAAAAGAGAAAGCAATTAAAGACATAGTAGCAATTACATTGGGAAGATAAAAAGGTTAATTACACTTTTGATAGAAGTCTATTGGGATTAGGAGAGTTCATTTAAATTCCCAATGGGTTAAGTGATAGCATGTAGATAAAATTACGGTGAGTTATTAAGGAGCAAGATAAATTAACCACATTAGAATGGCATCACTGGCCAATCAATGTGCGAGAAGCAATTATTTACACCAAAAATAATTCAATTAGCTCACTAATTATTTAAGTTCCATGATTAATTAAATTAATTTTTTATGAAATTAATTTAATTAATTTTATTGTATTAATATAATTATGAGGCCTGAATTAAATAATTAGATATTATTTTTGGGAGTTATCAACTAAAGGGAGTTATAAGCTGTTCACGAAGAGGTTATCTGATCATGGGCACTTGCAGTTGAAGAACAGGTGCAGAGAAGTTATTGAAACCACTAGACGTGTGACGTGAGGAATGCGATTCTGGAATATTCACAAGGTCAATCAGGTGCTGCTATAAATAACATCTGTCGTGCAACGTAAAGAGAACCAACCACTCAATCAATCAATCAACTACAGACTTTAGCAATCTATTTATCTTTATATTTGTCTTTTATTTTCTAAGCCTTGCATTTATTTTCTAAGCCTTGTACTCTAATTTCTAGCAATTAATATAATTTTTGTTACTTTAATTGTCTATTTAAAGTGAGATTTTTGATGAAGTTGTGCTCAGCCTAGTCAGGTTTCCACAACCATTTGAGAGAAGTCAGAAGAGTGCACAGCTGATACACTCAGTATTTGGCATGCCCGCAATTCTTAAGCTGTTAGCTAGCCAAGTTGTTTCCCAAGCAAACAGTCTTAATGTTACATCCATCTACCACCAAACTCATGGGTTAAAATAGAGTCATAACCCCTTCAAAATTTTAATTTTTAATTTAGAGTACTTTATATGTGGGATATGTTCTTAATTCTCATTCATGTTTAGTCTCAAAAAAATCTTTAAAAATCTCAAAAGGTTGATTTTTTTATTAGCCTAATTAAATAAAAATTTAATAAGCCCATATTCTAATAATTTGAATCTTATTTTTTTATTGATCCAACTTAGTTGAAAAATTAATTGTTGATATTTTTCTTAAATTTATTTTTAAGTAATAAAAAAGAAATAAATTTTGAGTGACATATATAAAATACTTAGGACTAGTTGTTATATCTGTCATTGGCCCCATATATTTAAATATTATAATTGTTATTAATTGATATTTTTTATTGATCCAATAAAGTATAAAATTTAATAGAAAAATATTATAATAATTTAAAAGTTATTTTTCTTGGCTCAATTAAACAAAAAATTAGTGTGTCCATATTTTGATTTTTAAAAGATAAGTTTATTGACCTAATAAAGTTACAAAATTAGTGACCCATATTTTTAAATTTTTTCTTTAATTAATAAAAAAGTATTTTAAAAAGTTCAAAATTGAAAGTTTAATACATAAAACACTTAGGTCCAAATGTTGCACCCATCTAGCACCGAACTTGAGGGTTAAAACATAGCCACAGCCTCTCCAAAAGTTTAATTTTTAATTTATAATACTTTAAATGTGGGTGTGTTCTTCACTATCTCTTACCCTTAGCATCAATAAAATGTTAATTAAATTTAAAAAGGATGATTTTTTTATTAACCCAATTAAATAAAAGAATTTAATAAGCTCATATTCTAATAATTTGAAACTTATTTTTTTTTATTGGCTCAACTAAGTTGAAAAATTGATCACCCATATTTTTTAAAATTACTTTTAAGTAATAAAAAAGAATTTGAAAAAAAATTAAATTATGAGTGAGATATATAAAACACTTAGATCTTATTGTTATATCTGTCATTGGCTCCATATATCTAAATGTTAAGTAAAAAAAAAATATTTTAGAAAGATTTGATTATGAGTTAAATACACAAAACAACTTGGCCTAAATGCTATATTCGTCTAACACCAAAGTCAGGGGTTGAAATAAAGCCTCAAACCTCTAAAATTTTAATTTTTAATTAAGAGTTTTTTAATTCTAAGTATGTTGTTAACTGTTTCTCACGTTTAGCCTAAAAAAATGTTAATAAAATTTTAAAGGTTGATTTTTTTTATTAGCCTAATTAAATAAAAAATTTAATGAGCCCATATTCTACTAATTTAAAGCTTATTTTTTTATTGACCTAACTTAATTAAAAAAATTAATTGTCAATATTTTTGAAAATTACATTTAAGTAATAAAAAAAATTCAAAAAGAATTAAATTATGACTGAGGTGAATAAAATACCTAGGTTTAGTTGTTATATACATCATTAGCTTAATATGTCTAAATATTATAATTGTTATTAATTGATTTTTTTTTATTGGCCCAATAAAGTAAAAAATTTAATGGGTCAATATTCTAGTAATTTTAAAATTTTTTAATTAGCCCAGTTAAGCAAAAAAATTACTAAGTCTATATTTTAATTATTAAAAGATTAGTTTTTATTAACCTAAAAAAAATTGAAAAATTAGTGGTCCACATTTTTTAAATTTTCCTTCAAGTAATAAAAAATATTTTAAAAAATTTAAATTGTGAGTTAAATATGCAAAACACCTAGATCAAAATTTTCCATCCGTCTAACACTGAATTGGGGGTTGACACAAGGCCTCAGCCCCTCAAAAATTTTAATTTTTAATTTAGAGTATTTTAAATGTATGCATGTTCTTAACTGCTGAAATAATGAAGCTAGTCTAGTTATTATAGCCATCATTAGCCTTATATATCTACATATTATAATTATCATTAATTCATATTTTTTATTTGTCCAATAAAGTAAAAAGTTTAATGGGTCATTCTAATAATTTAAAAGTTTTTTTATTGACCCAATTAAACAGAAAAAGTTAATGAGTCCATATATATTTTTAAAAGATTAATTTTTATTGACCTAATAAAATTGAAAAATTAGTAGCTCACATTTTTTAAATTTTCCTTTAAGTAATAAAAAAAATTTCAAAAAGTTTCAAATTGTGAGTTAAATACACAAAATACCTAGATCTAAATGTTGCATCCGTTTAACACCAAACTCAATCATTAAAATAGAATCACAGTCCCTCCAAAATTTTAATTTTTTATTTAGAGTACTTAAAATGAGAGTATGTTCTTAACTATATTTCACGTTTAGTCTCAAAAAAATCTTAACAAAATTTTAAAGGTTGATTTTTTTTACTAGGTTCAACTTAGTTAAAAAATTAATTACCGATATTTTTTAAATTCATTTTTAATTATTGAAAAAGAATTTAAAAAGAATTAAATTGTGGGTAATGTACATAGAGCACCTTGGTGCAGTTGTTATATCCGTAATTAGCCCCGCATATCTAAATATTATAATCATCATTAATTGATATTTTTATTAGCTCAATAAAGAAAAAAAAATTAATGGACCGATATTTTAGTAATTTAAAGTTTTTTATTGGCCCAATTAAACAAAAAAAATTAATAAGTCTATATTTTAATTTTTAAAAGATTAGCTTCTATCGACCTAACAAAATTGAAAAAATAGTGGCCCATATTTTTAAATTTTTCTTTAAGAAATAAAAAAAATTTTGAAAATATTCAAATTGAGAGTTAAATAGACAAAACACCTAGGTCTAAATGTTGCATCCGTCTAAAACTAAACTCATGGGTTGAAACAAAGACACAAACCCTCCAAATTTTTTATTTTTAATTATGTTCTTGATTGCTTTTCACATTTAGCCTTAATAAAAAATTTTACAAAATTTTAAAAGGTTGATTTTGTTATTAGTCCAATTAAATGAAAATTTTAATGAGTCCATATTAGCCCAACTTAGTTGAAAAGTTGATTGTTGATAGTTTTTAAATTTATTTTTAAGAAATAAAAAAAGAATTTAAAAGAAAATAAATTGCGAGCGAGTTACATAAATGCCTAGCTTTAGTTGTTATATTTGTCATTGTCCCTATATATCTAAATATTATAGTCATCATTACTTAACATTCTTTCTTGGCCCAATAAGACAAATTTTAATGGGTCAATATTCTAGTAATTTCAACGTTTTTATTTGGCCCAATTAAACAAAAAAGTTAATGAGTTCATATTTTAATTTTAAAAAATTAGTTTATTAGCCTAATAAAATTGAAAAATTAGTTGCCCACATTTTTAAAATTTTCCTTTAAGTTATAAAAAGATTTTTAAAAAGATTCAAATTGTGAGTTAAATACACAAAACATCTTGGTCTAAATGTTGCATCCGTCTAACATTAAAGTCGGGGTTTTAAATTGAGCCAGAATCCCTTCAAAAAATTTATTTTTTTTATTTAGAGTTCTTTAAATGTGGGTATATTCTTGATTTTGTTTCTCACGTTTAATCTCAAAAAAAATCTTAATAAATGTTTAAAAGATAGATTATTTTAATAGCCCAATTAAATAAAAAAATTTAATGAGCTCATATTCTAATAATTTGAAGGTTATTTTGTTATTGGTGGAACTTAAATAAAAAATTGGTTGCCGATATTTTTTAAATTTACATTTAAGTAATAAAAAACACATAACTGTAGCTGTTGTATCTGTCATTGACCCTATATATCTAAATGTTATAATCATCATTAATTGACATTTTTTATGGACTGTAGGCACCATATTTTAGCCGTTCAATTTTTGGCAAAAATGACAATACTGGTTTAATTAATTTTCATCTGTTAGTTCATCAATTACAAGTTGTCAGTTTCTGAATCGAAGTCGATCACAAGATTAGCCGATCTCGATAAAAGTTGCAATTCTGTTGTAGACCAATCTTGGGATGGCCCTAACTCAATAATACTCGTTTTAAGTCTCATTAAGCTCAATCCTGTATGCTTGTTCGAGTTTAAGTTTATCAGAAGTTTGAGTGCTGATTATCCGATCTCCTAGCTCATCCTTGTTTTAGTTTTAATTGAAGTTTGATTCTGGTTTAGATCCAATTTGTTTGTAAATAGCTCGATCTCAATTGCTTATCTTGTTCTAGTCTGGTCCTCAGACCAGCCAATCTCAACAAAGTTCAATTTTTATGCTTGTTAATTTTAATTTTGTTACCGATTGAAGTTTAGAATTACGTTTGGCTTCCAATTTCTATGCTGTTAGTCCGATCTCTAAAGGTCATTGCATATAATTGAATATGTAATCTAATGGCGATCATGTGATTATCTGATCTCAATAAGAATGAGAAAGACTGATCTTAAAGAAATCCTTTATTTTATGAAAATCCACAGGCGGGCCCTCCCCAACCCGCTCATCAATTACATTATCCATGTCCTCTCCCTCTAGTTCTCTCTCACTCTTAGCCTTGATACTCGGAGCAAGCTTCTCAAGCCAGGAAAAGTTCTCTTCAGGTTAGCGCTTGATGAGCTCGGCTAGGACATCACCATGGCCTCCTAAACTGCCTTAGAGATCTCCCTTAAAAAGTCCACTACATAGGAAGCCCTCTAACCCCAACTCAAAGAATATAGGTGAATCCATTCCAAACCCAAGTCAAGGGATAAGAAGAACAAATAAAAGGCCAAACAGAAGAATAGGCCAAAATTAGTGAAAAAGGACTTTGATAGAGCAATCAATGTGAAAGCGAGGGAAATGCACTTTGAGGTCCACTTTAAATTCATCAATAAGCCTAATATTTTGCTAGTTGAGATTGTTAAGAAAACGGCGAAGAGCCCACAGTTCGGCTTTGTATTCATGAATGATTTGTGCCAGCTCAGAATGATTAAGAACTGATGCCACCTTATCCATAGGAAGAGCTTCTTTCCTTGGGATCAAAGCTTGTCCCTGGCTTGGCTCGGCAAGCTAGTTAGAGATCGAATGGACTACAATTCTAGTCTCAGGTCACCTACTTGGTCTAACTTCTTCATCCTCATCAGAGGACTATGAAACATGTACTGATGGTTGGCTCCCCGCTCTCTGACCATCAGCGCCACTCATTTTTCAGTTGAAGAGGGAAAATATGTGACAGAAAAACATCAAACACTGTATCTTTAATGGAAAACGTCACCGGAGATTAAGAACTTCAGGGAAAACTCACCAGAGATCTGAGAGAGAAAAGAGAGAGCAGAAATGTAGAATGTGAAAATGACAGCCTTCCCTCCCCTATATATATAGCCCTGGGCATTTAATGCTTGGGAGACACAAAGCGATACCTCGGTTACTGAAATATTTAATGCTTTCTCGATACTCAATGCAGACCAAAAAAGACCGAATAAGGATAGATCGGATGAAGGAGATCGGATTAAGGACTTTTGAGCAACCACAGAGATCGAATTGAAAGATTTCAAATAAAGGGTGATGTGGAGAGACTACAGATCAGAGAAAGTGAAATGAGGGAGGACAAACCAAGAGAGATTGGATGAGGATGTTTCAGATGACCAAAGATCAATTCAAATGGAGAGACCTAATAAAGAGATCGAAAACCACCAGATCAGAAGAATGCCAAACTAAGATAGGGATAGAAGGGTGTTATGGGTGTTAAGGATTTCAGAAACATCACTTTAAATCCTTGCCCATGGTTTGCAAGATCAAATTTTCACCTTTAGATTTGAGTTAGTTAAAGTGATTGGGGTACGATCCAATCTTCACCATTAATCCTATTTGTAAGGATGAATCTAGGCCATTAATTCAAGGTAGTTAAAGCATTTTAGCGCTCAAGCCTCCACCCTTGATTTTATATGTAAGGACAAATCTCTAGCCCTTGGATTAAAGTGAAAAATACAAATTTGGTACCTTCCAATCCAACCCTTAAATCTGATTTGTAAGGCACAACTCTCAACCATTGGATCAAAGAAGAAAAGGACAAAGGAGTCCTAGATTTGTTGCTGCCCTTAAATCCTTGGTCACTTTAATTTTTGGCCCTCGAATGACTTCTTTTATATCTAGACTCTTCCTCTTTTTCATCTTGAATCCTGGCCCTCCATTTTCAGGCCCCGTTCCCTATAAATACCCAAAATTTTCATTGTTGAAGGGGTCCTTTTCTAGAAAAAAAAAAGGAGTTGAAAAAATATGAGGAGGAGGCTTTGAAAACGTCAGTTTTCTAAAGAATCTTCATCGTATCATTAGCATCAGACAGCTTACTTTTACCAAAGTATCTTAACTCGCCACTTCAAGAAACCAATCTAATAATGCTTTGGCTCTTTGTTTTTTTGAGCTTCATACGCCAGAACTCATCTACCCGATCATTGCTAGGGCCCTTTTACAGGTAAAATTCTTGACGCCTATATGTTTTCTTTTAAAAGGGGATAGTTCGTCATATCTGCAATGTTACGTAAGTTAGAATCTTAGCTCTATAAATATTTAGTCATGTTGAACTCTTAGGGAAATAGGGCTAAATTTGATTTATGATTATTTTTATAAATATTACCATTTTGTTGTTGTGGTACCATCGTTATTTTACTTTATATTGGAAGCATGTTTTTATTTTTTTGTGTAGGAATCATAGTTTAGGACAGGCTAAAATAATGGGTTGTATTGGAAGCATATTTCTTGTTTCGAAATAGTCTAGGAATAATCGTGTGAGTTCAGATAAAATAATAGGTTATAGTCCGGATGTAATAAATAGAATGAAGAGAGTTCGAATATGACTGTAAGAGATCGAAAATAATATAAGCAAAATGCATGACATGGGTTTAGATATTGTGTGGTTCGCAAATCTGAGAAATCAGAAATAACGCACGTATAGCTATCACTTGCATGCTTGTATTTGCGTATAACAGGGAGTTAGGGAATAGTGCACTTTTGTCATTTTATAGTTCAAGAGATAGTTCGGGAGTAACGCTGCCCTGTTTAACATTTCAAAAATGAATCTCTCTTTATAAAACATCAAGAGTTCGGGAGAGAGCCCTTTCCTTGAACCCCCATAATTTTTTAAGTCTTTTATAAAAATCACTTTTATGAAATATTGAGAGTTCTAGAGAGAGTCATTTCCTTGAACCCCCTTTCACGTTTATGAAAATTTTTACGCCCTCTATAAAACCACAATCTCTTTATAAAATATGAGAGCTCAAGAAAGAGTCCATTCCTTAAACCTCCTTCCTTATTTATGAAAAGCATTTTTACGACTCTTTAGAAGAGCAATATTTTTAGGTTCATAGGAGAGTCCTTCCACGAATCCTAAATTTTACACTAAAGTTTTCTTATGGCTGGGATCCAATGGAGAGTCCTTCTTAGAGTCCTTATGTCCACAAGGGAGAGTCCTTCCTTGGATTATATTTTTTAGAAGGAGAGTCCTTCCCCGAATTGGATAATTTAAGCTTGCACAACTGAATTGCAAAATAGTCTGTTAATATGCGTATAGATTTTACAATTGATATTGCCGATGATGGGACTTTGATTCATTAACTGATAGTCCTTATTGATGAAGAAAACTCTCTAGGCTTTAATTAATACATTCCTTTTGAATTAGAGTCCCAATTAAAAGGAATGAAAATCTATACCCATATTGATTCAATTATAAAAATTCACTTCACACACTGCACCCTCAATTGTTTGGACACCAATGACGAGATGAATGATGAGCGAGCCGAGAGTCCTCTTCGCTTGTCATAAATCTCTAGGAACCAAATGATGCCTCTCCAAAATTAGAGTCCTAATTTTGCAGAGGGAGGAATTTAATAAAAATCATAATAAAAGTCAGAGTCACAATTCACCTTAGGGTCATCTCATCAACCTATGTTCTTGGGAGTTACCCTAATGGTGAGACATTGAATGTTCCTATAGTAAATATGGGCACTAACATCATAATTTAAACCCCAAAATTGTTAAATTATAAAGAGCACATCCTTAAATCTACTTACCTTCATTGAGGGACGATGTGGGATGCCTAATACTTTCCCCACACATATACAAACCCCAAAACCAGAATTTCTATTTTAGAAGTGGTAAAATTATTTTTTAAAACAATAAATGGTTTTCTTTAATTTTTTCTCAAAATTAAAGTGGCAACTCCTCACTTTCCACTTTGGTGAGAATCATCCGACGACCTCAAAACCCTTGCGATAGCTTGATGACTCCTCCAGGGAAACTAACCTTAAACTCTAGTTTAGAGGTCCAGGAGTGGATTTAATTTTGTACTTTCATAAATTAATAATTATGGGGTTTAACTTACAAAATATCGAAAGCCTTAACATTTGACAAATTTAAATTATTACTATTCTTTTACCTTTATTACTAACTGTTTAATTATTTAATTTGTTTAAGTGTTTTCTTGTGTGTTGCATCAGTATTGTTTTAATTCCCCTAAATAAGGAAGAGGTAGGCGTGTCCCTTCACACTCAATACTTACACAATGTCCTCACACACTTCAGCCCTATACCTGGGCTTTCTTACCCTCTAAGAAATCGGAGGAAGTCATATAGTGGTACCCATAAAAAAAAAAGGTGTCACATGATGTTATTTGCAACGAATTCCTTGTCGATTGCTAATAATAATCAATTTTTACAACTAATTGTAAATCAATTTGCTAAATTTTTTTTCCCAAAAAACTCTCACCCAATTTTTTGTTTTCTTTTTTTAATTTGCAACCGATTTGTGAATTAGTTGTTAACAACAATCGATTTTTGCCCAAAAATTATCGTTCAAATTTTTATTTTCTTTTTTTGATTTGCAACCGATTTGCGAATCGATTGCTGTCCCAAACAGCAATCGATTTTGCAACCGACTTTTTTATCCAAAAATTTCTGCTTAATTTTTTGTTTTTTTCCTTTTATTTGCAACCGAATTTGCAAATCGATTGCTAACAGTAATCGCTTTTTAAAACCGATTAAAATCGATTGCTATTAGCAACTGATTTTGCAGCTAATTTTTTTTCCTAAAAATTTTCACTCACTTTTTTTATTTTGATTTGCAATCAATTTCTGCAATCAATTTTGCAAACAATTGTGAATCTGTTACAAAATTTCCCTCTCAAAAATTTACGCACAATTTTTAAAAGAAATTAGCAACTAACAATCAGTTGCTAATTCGTTTATATGAACTACTATTTATTTTCTTTCCCTACTATTCATTTTATTTCCCTACTACTCTTTTTTTTTTTCTCTCTTTCTTCTCTTTTCTCTTATTTTCTTCATCATTTTTTTTTCATTTTCATCCATTTTATTCATCATCTTTTATTTTCTAACATATTTTCTTCATTATTTTTCTTTCTCATCTATTTTCTTTTTCATCTTCTTCTTTCTCATATATTTTCTTTTTCATCATCTTTTTATTGCTCATCTATTTTCTTTTTCATCGTCTTTTTCTTTCTTATCTATTTTCTTCATCACTTTTTCTTTCTTGCCTTTTTCTTCTTCATCTTCTTCTTCTTTCACATCTTTTTTATTTAATTCATTTTTCTTTGGCATAAAATAAAAATTTTTATACAAATATATTTTTTATTAGTAAATTATCTGTAGTATTAATTTTTAGTAATTTTGTTATAATATAAATATTTATGGGGTATTTTTTTAGTAATTTGTCTTATAAATATGTTTTTATATTTAATTTTTTGTCAATTTTTTATAAAAATTTTTATACAAATATATTTTTTATTAGTAAATTATTTGTAGTATTAATTTTTAGTAATTTTGTTATAATATAAATATTTATGGGGTATTTTTTTAGTAATTTGTCTTATAAATATGTTTTTATATTTAATTTTTTGTCAATTTTTTATAATAGTTATTATTAGCAATTTTTTATAATATTTTTATATTAATTTTTAGTACTAACTTTCATTAATAATGATACGGTTTCTCCCCTTAGTAGCTGATTCCACTAAGAAGAAAGACCAAAGGACCGTCTTCAAAACAAGCCAAGAAACTCCCTTGAACCTTCAACCCTTCACCTTGAAGATGGAGAACTGAAAATATAATTCACAAGAAAGACAGCCAAGAACAAGACCAATTTACCTATGTTGGTGAATAACCTTGAACATATAAACAAATCAAGGCAAGAATTTGCTAAGAAAAATGGAGAGAGTTCTAAGAAGAACTTTGAAGCAAAGCTCTAGCAATTTTGCTCAAAAAATTACCATGTGAATTCTATCCCTAAAATGAAACAAAAGAAGGCAGAAATATGGGTTGGGGTATTCTGCCAAGACATTTCAACAACCATGGTACATGTGCAAGTCTTGGTTAATACACCAATCTCTCCTAAATAGATACAAAGTTCAAACATTAATAGAAAGGTCAGATTTGGCAGGATACAAATGAGAGACAATCTAAAAAGAGATGTTTTATCTTGAAGCTGAAAGTAATAACTTTGCTTTTCCTATAAATGGTTGAAGCATGGCTGGAGCTCTTGGACAAAGTTATGGCTTCCAATCTTTACAAAATGGACAAAAGCATCTTCAAAAGGTTGGTGGAGATGGGCTACTAATTGTGCTACCACCTAGGCACTCCACCTGGACACCACATCGGATGCCAACTAGGATGGACTTGCTGACGTGGCTGCCACATGTATGCCACCTTGAACGGATGCCACTTGGTCTCTTGGCTCCTCAAATATGCAAAGAAATGTACAGTAAGGTTGGCTTCCCTCTTCCAAGTCCAAACCGAATACTTGCAAGAGGTTGGACTTGGTGATCTGCTTATGCACCAAGCCTTGAAGCTTCTTAGCCATTGCTCTAGTTATTGGCCCTTAGTGTGGAATTGATGCAATTGGTTCCTCATCATCCTCTCCCTCTTCGAAAGAATTCATCCTCGAATTGTTATCATCTGTATAGAAAGGAGCAAGATCAGTCACATTAAATGTAGCACTTACACCATACTCTCCTGGAAGGTTTATCTTGTATGTATTGTCATTAATTCTCTCTAGCACTTCAAAAGGTCCATCACTCCTAGGTTGAAGTTTTGATTTCCTTTGTGTAGGAAACCTCTCCTTCCTCAAGTGAACCCATACAAAAGATCACCAGGTTGGAACACCATCTTTTTTCTCCCCTTGTTAGCTTGGGCTGCCCTCCTCTCATTCACTTTCTCCATTTGTTACTTTGCTTTTTGATGCATTTGTTTCACCATTTCAGCTTTCCTTTTGCCATCTAAACTAGCAAGCTCATTAGTAGGCAAAGGCAACAAATCTAAAGGAGTTAGTGGGTTAAAACCATATACAAGTTCAAAGGGTGAATAACTAGTAGATGAATGCATAGACCTATTGTATGCAAATTCTATGAATGGTATGCACTCCTCCCAAGCTTTCAAGTTTTGTTTAATCATTTCATGTAGAAGAGTGCCCACGGTCCTATTGACAACTTCTGTTTGCCTATCCATTTGTGGATGGCAAGTGGTGGAGAAATAAAGTTTGGTTCCTAATTTCCCCTACAAGACTTTCCAAAAATGGCTTAGAAATTTCACATCCCTATCACCAACAATTGTTCTAGGAATGCCATGCAATCTAACTATTTTCCTAAAGAACAAAGAAGCAATGTAAGATGCATCGTTAGTCTTGTGACATGGTATGAAATGAGCCATCTTGGAAAAACGATCAACAACAACAAAAATACTATCATGACCTTTCTTTGTCCTAGGTAAACCCAAAATGAAATCCATGGATAAATCTACCCAAGGTTCACTAAGAACACTCAATGGCATGTATAGACCATAAGGCCTTACTTTGGACTTTGCCTTCATGCAAGTCATACATCTATCACACACTCTCTCTACATCCCTCTTCATATGTGGCTAATAAAAATGTTCCTTTAAAATTTCTAAGGTCTTTGCAACCCCAAAATGTCCCATTAAACCACCAGCATGTGCTTCTTTAACAAGCAACTCTCTAATTGAGCATTTAGGCACACATAATTTAATTTCCCTAAATAAGAAACCATTATCCCTATAGAATTTATCATATGCAGCATGTTCACAAAAGGCAAACACTTTCGCAAAGTCATCATCATTAGCATACATTTCTTTCACATATTCGAAGCCTAAAAGTCTAGCGTCAAGCATGGAAAGTAAACTGTACCTCCTTGAAAGTGCATTAGCCACCACATTCTCTTTACCTTGCTTGTATTGAATCACATATGGGAAACCTTCAATGAATTCACTCCACTTGGCATGGCACTTGTTGAGCTTGTTTTGCCCCTTTAAGTATTTGAGTGATTCATGGTTACTATGAATGACAAACTCCTTTGGCCACAAGTAGTGTTGCCAAGTCTCAAGTGCACGCATCAGAGCATACATTTCTTTGTCATAAGTGGAGTAGTTTAATGTAGTCCCACTTAGCTTCTCACTGAAGTAGGCAATCGGTCTCCTTTCCTGCTTCAAAACAGCTCCAATACCCACTCTAAAGGCATCACATTCAATCTCAAAAGTTTTAGAAAAATCAAGTAAAGCAAGTAAAGGTGCAGAACATAATTTCTCCTTAAGAGAATTAAATGCATGCTCTTGTTCTTCCCTCCACTTGAATCCCACATTCTTTTTTACAACTTCATTCAAGGGTGTGGCTATGGTACTAAAGTCTTTTACCAATCTCCTATAAAAACTAGCCAACCATGGAAGCTCCTCACATCACTCACGGACTTAGGTGTAGGCCACTCTCTAATGGCTCTTACCTTGTCCTCATCAACCTCAATTCCCTTGCCACTTACCACAAATCCTAAGAAAATAACTTTGTCCATACAGAAGTGCATTTCTTAAGATTAGCATATAAGTGCTCTTTTCTCAACACCTTAAAGACTTATCTCAAATGCAACAAATGATCAAACATATTTTGGCTATATACTAGGATATCATCAAAATACACTACAACAAATTTTCCTAGGAAAGCACGCAACACATGGTTCATAAGCCTCATAGATGTAATAGGTGCATTGGTCAAGCCAAATGGCATGACTAACCATTCATATAGTCCTTATTGAGTCTTAAAGGTAGTTTTCCATTCATCTCCTAATTTCATGCGAATTTGGTGATAACCACTCTTTAAGTCAATTTTAGAAAATATGCATGCACCATGCAACTCATCAAGCATATCATCAAGTCTAGGTATGGGATGTCCATATTTTATAGTGATTTTGTTGATTGCTCTACAATCCACACACATGCGCATGCTCCCATCTTTCTTAGGCACCAAAAGAACAGGTAGGGCACATGGGGTCATGCTCTCTAACATGGCCTTTTGCTAGAAGCTCCTCCACTTGTCTTTGAAATTCCTTAGCCTCTTTCGGATTCGTTCTATAGGCTGGCCTATTTGGGATTACAGCTCCAGGCACAAAATCTATTTGGTGCTCGATGCCTCTAATGGGTGGTAGCCCATTAGGTATTTCTTCAAGGAAGACATCCTCGAACTCCTGCAATAAGGGCAAAACACAACTAGGAATTGATGGGTCAGGGTTAGAAATATTGGTGTAAGCTCCCTTACAAATTAGCAAAGCTATTGGCATACCAGAAAAATATGCAGTCCTCACATCCTTGGCTTTTGCTAGCAAACTGACTTTATTCTCTCCACTCTTCTCACAACTCTCCTTTTGCCCTGAGCCCTTTCCTTTTGGTTTCACTCTTTTTGAATTTTCTCTCTTCTCTTTCTCTCCCTCATTTTTCCCTCTTACTTTTTCCTTTCTTTCTCTTCTTTCTTTCTCTTTTTGCACTCTTAGCTCGGCCTCTCTTTGTTGTTGCTCATTCATGGTCTGTTTTATCCTTAATTGATCTTCAAAAGCTTATGCGGGTGATAATGCAGCTAAAGTAACCCTTCGTCCATCATGATCAAAGGAGTACCTATTCCTAAATCCATCATGCACTACCTTCCTATCATATTGCCATGGTCTCCCTAACAAAATATGTCTATAATGCATTGCACCACATCACACAACACCTCATCCTTATACCTTCCAATAGAAAAAGCCAACATCACTCACTTGTTCACTTTAATTTCCCCACATTCATTCAGCCATTGCAACTTATATGGTCTAGGATGCTTGATGGTGCGCAAGCTAAGCTTCCCAACCATGAGTGTGCTGGCAACATTCACACAATTACCTCTATCTACAATCTTGCTATAATTTTTACCATTCACCAAGCATCTAGTGTGGAAAATATTTTCCCTTTGTAGTGCATCTCCCTCTTCTTCCTTTGCTTGTGCACTTAGTGCACGCCTAACCACCAAAATATTACCTCCCACGGCATGCTCTACATCACTAGCTTCCTTCAAAGAAGGCATACTCTCACTAGCATCATCATCATCAACATCATCATCTTCTGATTTGATCTCCCCATTCAGCCTCATCACCATCACCCTCTTGTTAGGACAAAGAGATGCATAATGTCCCTTCCCTAGGCACTTAAAACATTGGATATACCTAGTTCTTCCACTAAAGGTATTTTATCCCTTGCCTTTCTCAGTCACACTAAGCTTTTTTCCACCCCTAGTCTCCTCTTCTTTTTTCTTAAAAATAGCCTTGGAATCACTAGTTTCATCCTTCTTCCAATTCGGTTTCCATGGAGCATTATTGCTCGAATTCATACCTACACCCATTTTGAATGCTTTCTTGTTCTTTAGTTGTTTTTCCTATCTTGATTGCCATATTTAACATGTCATCAAGCTCTACATAGTGTCGTAGCTCCACTATGTTGGCAATATCAAGATTCAGCCCTTTTAGGAACCTAGCCATAGTAGCCTCCCTATCCTCCTCTAAATGGGCTCTTATCATAGCCATCTCCATCTCCTTGAAATATTCTTCCACACTTTTGTTTCCTTGCACCAGCCCTTGCAACCTTTGGTGCAACTCTCTATAGTAATGTTGAGGTACAAATCTATCTCTCATGATTTGCTTCATCTCATCCCAAGTTTCAACACCCCTCATCCCATTTCTCCTTCTTTTAGTGAGCAATTGATCTCACCAAACTATGGCATAATCTGTAAACTCAACTACAGCAAGCTTCACCTTCTTTTCCTCACTATAATTGTGACAATAAAAAATGAGATCCACCTTCCTCTCCCACTCTAAATATGCATCCGGATTGGCTTTGCCTTGGAATGGTGGAATTTTTATTTTGACACCACTAATATTACCATCCACTCTCCCTCTCCCACTTGCTTCCTCCATATTACCTCTTCTCAAGTTTCTACCTCCACCTCTTCCACCCCTATTACCTCTCATCCCTCTAGGTCTATGGTGGTCATCATGTGCAGCAGAGTGCTAGTCATCCTCTTCATTAGAATCATCATCATTTTCATCCTCCCAATCATCTATAGGTGGTGCATTGTTCACTCTAGATCCCCTAGCCCTATTTTGCCCCTCATTTGTGTTTTTTCTACCATTCCCACTATTCTGCTTAATTCTTTCAATTCGGTCAGCTAGGTTGCTCAATTGTCTGCCAATTCTTTTCAAATGTTAAACAAGTGCTTGTTGGTAAAAAGGATTATCCATATTAAGTCCACTAGTTTGTTCTTGTGACATTTTTAATACTTGCAAAAAAAAGTTAGTAAAACAGAAAATAGCCTCACAAATTCACTCAATTTTTGGTCACTCAAGTTTTTGTACTCAATTTATAGGCTTTTACCCTTTTGGATTTCTCGCCACTCGATACCTTTTTCCACTCAAGCTTGCTTACCAAGTTCTTGTTAGAACTAATGCAATTCCAGGAAGTTTAAATCAAGTTTTAATATATGTTCAAGCACAAACTCAAGAAAAATGTGTGGAATAAGTGTTTATTATGACACTTGAAGCAAGAAATGAAGACACCAAGCTCTAGAGCAATGAAGTGGAATAGAAGTTGAAATTAGCTTGCTAATTTTTAAAATTAGCTTGTTATTTTTGCCTCTCCCCGAAAAAAGGCAAAGTTAGAATTTTGTAAAACTATTTTAAGGACAGCAACAAGACACAATTTTAGTAGGGAAAATCAAGTCTAGAGGTTCCAGAAAGCACCTTGAAGTTTTGGACTCCAAATTGGCCTAATAGGTGCTAAATTTGGTTCACCAAGTAAACGGTAGAATTTTTACACCAAATTTGATTTCTAGGCTTAATTTTGCCTAAAAAACACCCCTATGAAGTTTTAGAATTTTCTTGGTTGGTTTGGTTATACCTCCCCCAAAATAGCCACCAAATAGAAATGTTGAACTTGCAATATTCCAGCACTTAAACATACACTTTAGCACCTTTCTTTTTTCTTCTTTCTTTTTGTTCTTTTTTTTTATATATATCATATAACCACACAACAGATACAGTCAACACATTCAACACTAAACACTTCAACAACTCACTTTACAAGCCACAAAAATGCAAATAACCAGGTTGTGAAGAAAAGGTTTAAGGTAGAAAATAACACAAATGTGACAAAACTAGGAAAACAAGGACAGATGCAATAAGGACTCTAATATACCCTAAGATTAGTAGTATTGAGTGTTAACTCACTACTAAGCCTTGAATATGTTTAGATTTTCTTAAAAACACCAGAAAACACAAGGCCTTAAAGAACCTTCAAGGCTGAAACACAAGGAAGATAAAAGAAAAAAAAAAAAAAAAGAACACAACAAAATGGATGACCAACTTATTTTGAAGAGAGCCTAAGCTCTGATACCAAATGATATGATTTCTCCCCTTAGTAGCTGATTCCACTAAGAAGAAAGACCAATGGACCATCTTCAAAACAAGCCAAGAAACTCCCTTGAATCTTTAACCCTTTACCTTGAAGATGGAGAACTGAAAATATAGTTCACAAGAAAGGCAGCCAAGAATAAGACCAATTCACCTATGCTAATGAACAACCTTGAACATATAATAAAACTTAACAAATCAAGACAAGAATTTGCTAAGAAAAATGGAGAGAGTTCTAAGAAGAACTTTGAAGCAAAGCTCCAATAATTTTGCTCAAAAAATTACCATGTGAATTTGTCCCTAAACTGAAACAAAAGAAGGCAAAAATATGGGTTAGGGTATTCTGCTAAGACATTTTAACAACCATGGGACATGTGCAAGTCTTGGTTAATACACCAATCTCTCCTAAAAATAGATACAAAGTTCAAACATTAATAGAAAGGTCAGATTTGGTAGGCTACAAATGAGAGACAATTTAAAAAGAGATGTTTTATCTTGAAGCTTAAAGTAGTAACTTTGCTTTTCCTATAGATGGTTGAAGCATGGCTGGAGCTCTTGGACAAAGTTATGGCTTCCAATCTTTGCAAAATAGACAAAAGCATCTTCAAAAGGTTGGTGGAGATGGGTTGCCAATTGTGCTGCCACGTAGGCACTCCACCTGGACTCCACATTGGATGCCAACTAGGATGGACTTGCTAACGTGGCTGCCACATGTATGCCACCTTGGATGGATGCCACTTGGTCTCTTGGCTCCTCAAATATGCAAAGGAATGTACAGTAAGGTTGGCTTCCCTCTTCCAAGTCCAAATACTTGCAAGAGTTTGGACTTAGTAATGTTCTTATGCACCAAGCCTTGAAGCTTCGTAGCCATTGCTCTAATTATTAGCCCTTGGTGTGGAATTGGTGCAACCAGTTCCTCATCAAATAATTTATTCTTTTAGTAATTTTTGAAAATTTTATATATTTGAATTTTTTATTTTTTATTTGAAAATTTAATTTTTTTTATAATTTTTTAAAAATTACTTTTCAGTTGCTAAATTAGTTACAAATAGCAATCGATTTACAAAATGATTGCAAAATTATAAAATTAAAGACACCAAATTTTTTGTAACTAATTATGTTTTGATTGCTAAATTGGTTACTATTAGTAACTAATAGTTTTTTACCAAAAGTTTTTTTTTTATGTTTAATTAATTTAGAAACCAATTTGGTTATTAATAGCTATTTGCAATCGACTTGGTTGTTGGCTGCTATTTACAACCAAGCTCATTGTAATTGACTAAATCAGTTGCTAAATCGATTAGCAATCGATTTTAATAAATTACTAACCGATTTGGTCGGCTACTAATCTTTTTTTTTATATATAGTGTAAAGGCATAAATCCCTATAGTAAGGTGATACATGGTATCACTAACAGAGTAACGGTCATAATATCATGAAAGGAGGACAACAAAGGACCTAAAAAGCAAAAGTCTCATAAGCTAAATCTCCTAGAAATTAAATATATATGTGAATAAAGCACTTATGGCTAGGGAGGCAGTATCTCCAATCGTTAAAGTGTATCTAGCTATTGCATCAATGACTCCTTTCCTTCTTAAGTAATCAAGAAAATGCTAAGAGAAGCGTTGCCAATATTGAAAGAAGCTACCACAGATTGTATTATCATTGCCGATACATGTACTAACAATAAATTTAGAGCTTTTATTGACTTTTTCATTTCCTTACCTCTGAGATCTTTTTTCACAAGTCTATAGATGCATCGTCATACTTTAAGAATACCAAATACCTTGCTAATTTATATTATATTATTACTTATGTTATACTAATTTCCCTCTCAAATTTTTAATAACAAAAGCAATATGTAATATTATATTGTATATTATAAAAAATTAAAAAATAGTATGAACCACGAGTATAATTAATGTGCAACGCACATTAAAAAAAAAAAAACTAGCATTTATAATAGACTCTGGGTAAATTAAAATTAATTGACTTCTGCAACATTGAAATCAATCAACCTTGGCCCCATCAAAATATGTAATAATTTCATATAACATATTTGATAATAGAAAATTAAGTTTCTGATAATGCGTATCATTAGACCAATATTAACTCAAGAATATCTGTAAAATTAAATGTTGGGACCAAATTAAATCTGCAATTTCAAAATTATAGTCAAATTAAAATTCCCTGAAGTTTAATGAACTTCTAAGGCTAATAAAAATTAAAATTTTCTGTTATTACTAACTTAATAATTTAAGTTTTTTAGTTAAAACTTAAGTCCAGAGGAAATTTTGATTAGAACTTAAATTTAAAATTTTAACAGAAAATTAAATTACTAGCCCTTATTTAGATTGCAGAAATTAAAATAAATTGAATAATTTATTAACCTTAGATTATTAATTTAAATAATCTTAAATTTATTGATGAGAGTATAGATGGGCTTCGGTAGTTTTAGAATCAACTTACAAAAGATAATTTCCTCTAGACTCTGATATTAATTTTCTTAATATATTGATAACAAAATTAAATCAATAAATCAGTTTAATACAAATAAAATCAACGTAAATTAATAATTGACCAGTTGACAAAGGTGGAGGTTGTTACCAACTTATATTTTTAAATTTATTACAAAACTCAAGTCCTAAACTAAATAAATTTTTTACCACATGTATTTATTATTAGATTTAAATCAACCCCTATGGCTTGATTTTAAATTTATTAGAACTCATTAAAATTAATATCAATATAAAGTATAATATAAATATGGGTATAAAGGTTGATTAGGACTTGAATTTTCTAATAAATTTAAAAATATAAATCGGTAACAAACTCAACCTTTGGGCCTTAATTTTTAATTTAGATAATTAATAAATACGTTAAGTTTAATTAATTTTATAATAATTAAAATTAAATATGAGATTAAATTTTAAACTGATCTTCAAGGTTAAAAATTATAACAGTTGTTTGATTTATCAAATGCTATGATTTAAACTATATATATTCACATTGGGTAAAGATTTTTTGCCTAATGTCATCGTTTTATATTTTCTTACCAAGTATTAATTTTTAGTAATAAAATTAGAATATGGGCGTAAATCAACTTAACTAATTTTTAAAGTAATAAAAAAAAAATTTAATATTAAATTATGGGTGGGTATATAAAAAATTTAAATCTGGTTGTTATAATCGCCATTGACCCACATATCTAAATGTTTTATAATACTAATAATTTAAAAATAATGACACATTTAAAAATCATTTAACACCTATTATGTTTAGTTGCATCTAATTCTGAAGTTGATATCAAAATTTATCTTCATAAATCACAATTAGTCCATAGTGGTCCAATAGTATCCTATAGGAAAATAATGGCCCAATTTTTTTAGTACGTTAGTTTTTATTTTGTATTGAGCCAATAAATTATTTATTTAATAATGAATTATTTTATAAAAAAAATTATACACAAAATTAACAAATATCATTTAATATATAACTTTAATTTAATATGTATATATATGTTTAAATTTAAATTTGTTAGGCCAATAAATATTCTATTAATAGTATTAGGGATCACCATTTTAACATGTAATTTATGCAATATTTTATTTTAATTTTAATAATGATTAATATTCTAATAATATCAAATTAACTTTTTAAAAGAATACACACTATGTTCTTAAATTAATATAACAATATTAATGTTTAAGTAATAAAATTAATTTACCTATTAATTTAATAATTTTAGAATTAGTAACGTAGGCCAGTTTTTTTTTTTAATTATTTTTAACTTTAAATACAATGTTTAAAGTGGACCAGTTGGTTAAAGTAATGTAAGCTAAGATTTTTAATTATATTCATTAATAGCAGAAAATTAGTTTAATTAAGTTAGCCCACACCTATTAAATCATGATTAATAAGTTTAAATGTGTAAAAGATTATTAATGGGCCAATAAAAATACTATTAAATTTGTGTGTATGATCTTAAAAAACAGTCCATTAGTTTATAATCCATTAAAAAAAAAAAGATTAGAAACCCATCGAATTGGTTGCTAATCGATTTAGCAACCAATTTAGTTGATTGTGATGAACTTGATTGGAAATAGCGACCGACAATCAAATTGGTTACAAATAGTAATTGACAACTAAATTAGTTACTAAATTAATTAAACTTAAAAAAAAAATAAAACTTTTAGTAAAGAACTATCGATTTCTAGTAACAACCAATTTAGCAATCGAAATATAATCACTTACAAAAATTTTGGCTTCTTTAATTTTGCAATTTTGCAACCATCTTATAAATTCGTTGCTATATGCAACTAATTTAGCAATCAAAAAATCAGTCGCTAATTTTTAAAAAAATATAAAAAAATTAATTTTTTAAATAAAAAATTCAAATAAATAAATTTTTCAAAAAGTCACTAAAATAATAAATTATTAATGAAAATTAGTATTAAAAATTAAAATAAAAATATTATAAAAAATTACTAATAATAACTATTATAAAAATATTAACAAAAAATTAAATATAAAAACATATTTATAAGACAATATATATATATATATATATATATATATATATATATATATATATATATATATATATATTTTACAAAAAATTTTATTTTATACAAAAGAAAAATAAATTAAATAAAAAAGATGAGAAAGAAAATATATGAAAAAGAAAAAGATAAAGAAAATAGATGATAAAGAAAAACATGATGAAAAAGAAAATAGATGAAAAAAAATGATGAAGAAAATGGATGAAAAAGAAAAATAATGAAAAAATATGTTAGAAAAGAAAAGATGATAAACAAAAAGATGAGAATGAAAAAGAAAATGAAGAAAATGAGAGAAAATAGAGAAAAAAAATGAGTAGTTAGAAAGAAAATGAGTAGTAGTTTATATAAGCGAATTAGCAATTGATTGCCAGTTGCTAATTTCTTTTAAAAATTGAGTGAGAAATTTTCGGATAAAAATTTTGCAATCAATTCACAATTGGTTGCAAAATCGGTTACTAGTAAGAACCGATTTCAAGCAGTTGTAGAAAATACAACAATCGATTTACAAATCGGTTGCAAATCAAAATTAAAAAAAATTAAAAAAATAGGCGAAAATTTTTGGGAGGAAAATTCGATTGCAAAATCGATTTCTAATAACAACCGATTAAATCGGTTGCTGTTAATAACCGACTCGCAAATCAATTGCAAATAATAATAATAATAAAAAATTGCAAAAAATTGGGTAGGAATTTTTACAGACAAAAATCGACTGTTAATAGCAACCGTTTTTCATCGATTACTATTAGCAACTGATTCACAAATTAGTTATAAATCAAAAAAAGAAAAAAAAATTGGGCGAAAATTTTTTGAGAAAAAATCGATTGCAAAATCAGTTGCGAAAACCGATTCACAAATCAGTTGCAAATCAAAAAGAGAAAAAAAAAATTAGGCTCAAATTTTTTAGAAAAAAAAATTTAGCAATCGATTTACATTTGGTTGCAAAAATCGATTGCTATTAGCAACTGACAAGGAATTAGTTATAAATAACAATCGATTTTAGCAACCATTTGTAAATCAGTTGCTAACTCTAGAATCAATTAAAATAATTTCTTAGTTTAGCAACTGATTTCCTAAATCGGTTGTTGTTAATAACTAATTTTAAAATCGATTGCTATTAGCAACTGATTTCTTAATCGATTGGTAATTAGATATTTAAGGTTTTTTTGATATCGATTAGCAATCAATTATAAATCAGTTGCTATGAATTACCGATTTTAGTAAACAATTATAAATCAATTGCTAATAACAGCCGATTTAGCAACCGATTCTTGAATCGGTTGCTAAATTTTTCTAAAATTAATTATTTGACTAAAAAAGACCAAAATCACAAATTAATTGTAAAATTAATTACTAATAACAATCAATTTCTGTCAATTACAATAATCTGTTACAAAAACTGATTAGTTTTTTAGTGATCATCAAATTAACTAAATGCTGTTAACATAAGTAAATAATTTTGAAAAATAAAATAACTTAATTTAAAAAATTTAATGTGACGATCATAACTCTAAATTAAAACATTTGATATTTAAAATGTATATTAGTTTAAATTTTATTAAAATAAGATTTCAAATTATTACGGATAAAGAATGGACTTATTAAACTAATAGCCATTCTTCAAAATTAACTTTTGTTTACAAAATGAATTTGAACAAAGTTTCTTTGAATAGTTGTCCCTATTACCAATATATTAGAGCTATATCAATTACATTACACTATCAATTAACAATCTTCAAATGTACTGGTTAAAACAAAAAAAAATCTTCAAATGTATGTCCTTATTAGTTTAATTTTTTCGTTAAAGTTGAATAAATAAAAATAAATGAACCTTTAAATTCTTTGTTATAAAATTTAATAGAAAATTTGTTCAATTAATTAAATTAATATAATCTAATTATTTATTAGAGTTTAATATTAAATTAAATTGATAATCGTCAAACTTAATATTAAATTAAAAACTTTTAGTCTAGGTAATTGTAAAAAATTTATTTTAAATTTTAGTTTGTATTATTATAATATTGGCCACAAATTAAAAGTTTAGGAATAATTTATGGACTCGTTAATTTTATTATTTAATTTATGAACTTTTAAAAGGAATTAAAGTTACTAATATTTATAAGCTTTATTCACAAATTTGAATTTTTTGACCGAATTAAATTGACCAGTTTACCCAATTGGGTATATATTTGATTACTCTAATTTTAAATATGTTGTTATCTAACAGGATATATTTTGTGGCCCATTATAACCAAATTAATTTTTTAAAAAGTATTCCAAAAATTATAGCCCATAAAATTTGTGTAATTGTTGAGCCCATTATTTTTAAATATTGCATACCCTAAAAATAGTAATATATTGAAAAATGGTCCCATAATTAAGCCTAAACCTATATATTTATAAATTAACTGGTTAAACGGTTTTAATAGTATATGGCCACAATATTCCAACGGTTATATGAAATAGAGCTGTAGTCCTTTCAAAATTGTAATTTTTAATTTACAATAACTAATTAATTTAACTTTAATAAGTTAATTAACAATATTTTTATATACCTAATTAATAGAAACTTAGTATATTAAATCAATTAGATATTAGTTTTAAAAATTAGTAATATCCAACATAATTTAGTGATAAATTTTACACTAAATAATTTGTTTCATATTTTTAAAATTTTCCTTTAAAATATAAAAAAATATATATATTTTTAAAAAATTCAAATTGTGAGTTACATACACAAAATATTTATATTCTAAATTTAAATATTACATCCATCTAACACTGAATTCAAGAGTTAAAATAGAGTCATTGTCTAAATGTTAATAAAAATTAACATACTAAAAATATTTTTAGAAACACCTAAGTCTATATCATATAGTAAGTTAGTATTTAATGAATATTGTTATAGCCAGTGACTTAATATTAAATATGTTAGAAATAGTTAAATTATTTTAAGTAACAATATGATGTTATTAGCCATATTTACAATTGGCTTAATTTTGGGCCATTTAATGTGTTAGTTTTTTCACTAACAAAGATATAATGTACTTAAATTTATTAATATTGCCTAATGTCATTAAATTACTTTAATTTTAGTTACCATATTCAGTTTTAAAACTACTGACATGGACAATTTTAATAGTAATGGGCCAAAACATTGTGAGTACGTACATTAAAAATTTGTATAATTAACACTTAAAAATATATTAATTTTATTATGAGTACAAATTTTCAATTAGAAGTTTAGCCCTTAATTATTTCTTTTAAAAGAATTAATCTTTTAAAATTTTAATTAAAAGTATATTCTTAAGTGTATCTGACATTAAATTTAAAAAAATCATATTAATAAATTTGAGTGGATAATGAATTTTTAAAATTTCTTAAAGTCCACATATTTAATTAAATCGTTAAGTGGGTCAATAAATTTCATCAATAGCAAATTTATATTATACTATGTCATTTAGGCCCAAACTTTATTGATTGGTCCCTTTTAAAACACCCCACTAATCAAAACGTGAATATTTATATAATAGTATAATATAATTAACCGTAATGGGCAAATGGCCCATAATTTTAGGCTTATATTTTTATTAGTGAGCCAACTTAATTAAATAACTAATTAATGATTAATAGTTGATTAAAAAAATTGTCAATTCTCTCAATTTAATATAATTGGACAAAATAACTTAATAGTCTAAATTAGTTTTATATCTTAAATTTAATTAAACGATTTCTTAATTTAACTTAAATTAGATGAATTAACTATGAGTCCACCCCAAACATAACCAATCTTACTAATTTAGTAATAATACAATAAATTATCCATTTAAAGTAACCTTTTTTGGACAATGAATTTCGTCAATAAGATAAAAATGCAGACACTAATTATTCAAAGTAATTAAAAATATGATAATAAGTATGAAAAAAATATTTTAGTCCAAATATGGACTATCATAAGATTAGTATTTAAATATGGATGAGGAACAATTAAACAGAGCTAACTGTACTAGGGCACATATAAACGTAGAATATGATATTCTATAACACTGCCATAATTTATTTATAAATATTTGAGTCCAAATTTTTTTATTATTTAAAGAAAAATTTAAAAAATATGAAGCAATAATTTATCTACTAAATAACTCAAATTTAATATAATATTCTAATGAAAAAGAATGCAATATTTAATATAAATGCTTTTAAAATATGAGCTTTGATATAAATTTATTTAAAAATACTGGATTATGTTATAGAAAATGGTGAGCCCAATTTTAGTGAATTGATTTAAATAGAATTAGAGCCAATAGGTTAATAGTTAACAGATTAATTAGATTAACCTTTAAAGTACACAATATAAAATAGATATTAAAGTACAAAAATTATTTATAATTTTTAAAATTGTATTTAAATAGTTTATTAATAATTTTAATAGTTAACATATTATATTTAATGGCCCACAAATTTTTTATAAAAATTCTCTTTATCTATATAATAATGTAAACATGTTTTTTTTTTTGTTGCCACATAAAATTCTAAGTCTATCATATTTATATCAAGTGATAATTTTTAATTAAATTTATTTATAATAATTTTTCATAATATTTTATATGGTTTAATATATAATTACTATTTAATTTATTTTTTAATTAATTTAATTTTTTAAATTCAAATAATAAAAAAGTATTAATTATGTTAAAAATCAAACTTTGACAATTTAAAATAGTTAATTATTTTTAATTTGGATAGTTAACTATCTACTGATTTTCATATTAAATGGTATTAATTATTTTTTAAATTATTTTAAAAGAAGGAACAATACATTTTTTTATTTCTTTCTTTTGATATCGTGTCTTCATGAAGACCAGGTAAATTATCATCTGAAGCTCGATGATCATGACTTTCCAGTTATTGTTACGATTAAAGTTTATTTTTTTTTTTTAACTATTTGCTCAAATGATAACAAAGCATCAGAGAATATTTAAATCCTTTTGAAAAATTAATGATTGATTTTCAAAAAAAATGTCTCGTTATTAAAGATAATACCTATCTAATTTTTTTAAAAAAACTGTCAACATTAAATTGTAATAGATAATCATTATATTATTTTATTTTTTAAATACAATTCTTAATTAATTTGATCTTTTAAATTTAAATCATGAAAAAATATTAATTACTAAATATAATTATCATCCATTATCATTTTTCCTAATTTTTAATTTGAAAAAGTCAATAGCGGTAAAATCAATATCCATATTTACTTTGAAGGAAAATCAAAACTGTTTAATATTTTTAAATACATTTATTATTATTATTATTATTAAAGAATAACTTATGATCGTTAAAAAAAAAATTTATGGCCATTAAAGCCATTAATTTGAGGGCAACTATTCATTTATTTGGCTAAATTTTATAGCTAACATTTTAGAATTTTAATATTTTAAATAGTAAATTTAAAATTTTTTCCAATTAAAGCATATTTTTTTTTAATTAACAGTGGTTTAATGGCCTAATTATTGGCCATTTGACACACACCAAATCTTTTTCTTCTCACCAAGTTTTCTCTTTTAATTTAATTACTTTTAAATCTTTTTTTAATTTGCTTTATTATTTTTATTGCTTCTTTTAAGAATTATTAGTCGTGATTCACAAATCTTATTTATATATTTTTGTTTGATTCTTATTTCTCTATAATATTAGAAAGCATTCATTGAATCTTATAGGATAGTGGCTTGTACCAGAATTATCTTCAAAACAGTGTCATCATACCTCAAACCAATATTTTATTTTCTACCATTTTATTACTATTATTTTCTAGCATTATTTAATTCTCTTTAGCCTCCACTAATTTCTCTATGTTTCTTTTATTTGTAATTGAAACAATGATGGTTTTTGTGCTTGGCTTATAATTCAATGGCTCACTCAATAATATTAATTAAATAATAATTTAAAAATATACAATCACATCTCATAATAATTTTATTTTGTAGTTTAATTTCCACTGCTATTAGTTCTTATTTTACTTTTCTCACTCCATTATCGACTATTTATTTAAGAGTAAGAACAATAAAATTAAAATAAATTAATTTTTTAAAAGAGTTGAAGTGAGACAAATTGTTAATTAAATTAAAACAAATCAAATAAATATATTAATATTATTTATTTATCCTTAATATGGAGTTGTCATTTTCTTGAGCCTCCACTAATTTTTTTCATTTCTTTTTCTAATTAAATCATTAATGCCTTTCTTACTTGATTTATAATTCAATCACTTACTCATTAATGACTAATTAAATCATAATTTAAAATATATCGTTATATCTCATAATAAATTTATTTTGTAGCTTTATTTTATTATTATTAATTTTATTTCACTTTTCTCACTCTATTAAATACAATAAAAATAAAATAAATTAATTTATTAAAAAAGGTTTAACAGACACAAATTATGAATTAAATTAAAACAAATTAAACAAAAACTAATATAATATTATAGTTATTAATATAAAGTGAACCTATATTCTCTATATAAAGTTACCCAAATACATAATCTACCTTTTTTTATATAGTTAATGTAATTTTTTCCTTCAAAAATTAAGGGCTACCTTTTATGTCTTTACTACCTTGATCAGCAGTTGCTTTTTCCCATTTCCTTTTTATTTACTTTTTTTATTACATTATTTTCCTATTTAGTTAAATAATTATATTTTTTTGGGCTAAAAAATGTCAAAGATGCATTAAAAATAGAATTACATCGAATAATTAGAAATATTAGCTTAAGCCAATTCAAAAAAATAGAATGTATATAATAATTTGGCCAATGAATCAAATGTTAAAATAGTCCAAGTTTGTAATTTTATCATATTAGATAGTAATTTAGTATCTTCCAATTTATTTGATCGGTGGTATCAATAAATTTTAAATTATTTTTACAAATAAAATAATTTTACTATATTTTAAATAAAGTAATTATATAAGCTATCATTAATTTATGTATAAAAATAATTAAAGAATTTTGCTAATATATTAATAAGTTTAACAAAATGACTTAGGTAAAAATGAGCTTTATCAATAAGAATTTAATAATATTAACCAATTTTATGAGCCAATATAATTCTCTTTTATTAATGTCAATTTAACCCGGTCATTGAGTTAAATTAATTCAATATTTATTAATTTTTACGAATAAATATTAATGCACATTTTATTGGTGCGGAGTTCCAATATTCTTTTAATTCTTAAAACTTATAATAAAAGCTTATTAATATTATAAAAATATTTTCTATTTTTACTAATCGTATTTATAATTTTACCCAATTAATTAAATTTGTGGATGCGAATTAAATTTTAGCACAATAAAATTGAAAATTTAATAATAAAACCATCATATGTGGCCTCAGTAATTTTATTGGATAAACTTCAACAAATTCTTAAAAAGTTATTATAGTATATCCCATAAAATACATATTAAACAAATTCCAACATAAATTTTTTGAGCCCACTTTTTCACCAAAATTTAGTAATTAAATTATTACTAGAATAATTTAATTGGGGTATAAGTTAAATACTATTTATACTAGGCCTACAATAAAAATTTGGTTAACATAATAACCAATTAAGTTGAACATATATAGTGGCATACATACATGTTTGTTTAAACATGGGCATTAATGAGTATAATATTAATCTAATTTTTAAATTATTAGGTCTAACTTTTAGAGTTCTCATGCCCGTATAACCATATCTTTTATTTTTAACTTATACTCTATTAATTATAACACAAATAATTAACCAAATGAAATTGTTCATTTATTAAAATATTTAGATTTTATATTGATTAATAAAAGCAAACATATTCTTATTCACATTTGAAGTACTTTTAATTAAAAATTAAAAATTTTTATTTTAGTAATTTAATTTAGAAAAATTTTAATACTTACTTTTTGAAACATATTACTTTGAGTTTAGAAATACATCTGCCACTAGGTGTGGCCCATAAACTAAATTTTAAATTATAAGTAAAAATCAGTCATCTGTTTTAACCCCTTAAGTACCCAAACAAAATATTAAATTTTGACAATATATTTTTTAATGAGTCCATATTCTAAAAAAGTTTATAATTCAAAACTGTAAAAAATGTGGAGGTTTTTTTGTATACCTAACTAGGGTTCTGTTATTAGTGAATAGCCAATTAAACACCTAGAAAATTTTATAGACTAATTTAAATGCCCTAAGATTTAGAAAGTTTATGGATCAATTTATAGTTTTGCTTTTAAATTAAAAAAATAAACAACTCAAAAGTTTAAAAATGGGACACAGTCCCCCCCACCCCTTCCCCATCTCTCTCTCTCTCTCTCTCTCTCTCTCTCTCTCTTTTTGACCATAACTTCCCTCTTCGGTCACCGTTTATGGTGTTCTTGGTATCAAAATGCTCCTCTCTTCATGAGCATCGTGTAGATACTAAGTTTACACTGTATCATTTTCCAATTTGTGAGAATCGAGCTTCAGAAGTTTTAACCCATTTTGACTTCCGAACTAATTTCTCCCAAATTGGAATTTTTCTCAAAATTTTGAGTATACCAGTGCATTGTACACTTTGAGAGCTTTGAAAAAATACCAATTCGACAATTTTTTTGACATAAAAAAAAAATTCGAGACTCATGAGCTTACTAGTGAGATTTCAGGTCTTTAAAATCGTCTTTTAGGTTAAATAAAATTTTTTTCTAACTCCTTATATTGTGGGTTTCATGTAGGAACTTTCGTTTCGGAGATATTCTACTGACACTCGATACTGCAATTTTAATCCGGATGCACGGACTCTGGAATCCACCTCAGAAGTAGGTCAATATTATAGTCATTCCTATCATTTTCAGATACCCTGGACAAGTTCAAAGTGTTAGAATTAGAATAGATAACCCCAAATGCAAATTTACTATTCTTGCCTTAAGTTGAGCTATAGTTTGATAATTAATAAAATATTCATGGGCATATGAAATGCAAAAATTTTAATTGTAATATTAAGATAATATTATTAAAGACCTCCATGACTATTTTTAGAATTTTTGAAAGTGAAATGGATATTTTTGGACAATAGTGAATTTTAGACCCTTGAGCTAAAGTTGAGAAATAATACTAGTTAATTGGTTTTGGCAAGCCCCAAATGGGCATTGTATTGTGTTGTGTTGTGGGCTTAAGGCCTTTAAGTTATTGAGATATAAATTGTATTTTCTTGCAGGAAGGTTAAGTTCTAGGTATAAGGGAAACTCTGCTGAGTTTTCGGCACAAACCTAAGAAGTCTTTTATTTCTTTAATTAATTATTGTTGGTCTATTATTGATAGTTCTTTGGCATGTTTTCTTAGGTGATCCAAATCAATCATTTTCTTCTTCTCAGTAGAACCAATAAGCATTGAGTTGCATTGTGAGTTGGATATTGATTATATTTTGTAATTTCAATATTATTTATATATGTTTAACATGCTTATGCATTTTATAAATGTATTTACATGCTTAGTTAAATAAATTAGGAGCACTCTTATTAAGAGAAAGTTCGGCTTGAGTTGAGCTCGCTGGCGAGTCTTGGATTAAAAGAGCTGAATAGGAGATTAGCTCCCATAGTTATATATGAAAATACTTTACTGGGTGTGTGTGTAGCTCTAAATTATCTTCTTGTGTGAGTATTGGATGATTTACTTGTTGCATATGTTCGGTGTGCATTTCGTACTTAGGGATACACTAGTTATAGATAGTTATAGAAATTATATTTATAATCAATATTTAAACTCTTTAAGTTAAACGCTCACCCTTGTTCAAATATTTTTCCCCAAGTGACAGGTGAATATTATTTTAGTTTAACCTGCTTTCTTTCTTGCAGGGAACTTGAACTAGTTAATGTATTAATTGTTAATTTTATTATTCAAATCTAGAACTTTTCAATGACTATAATGGTATTCTTGTAATGTAAAACTAATGTAATTGACTTAAAGTGCTTGTGTGATATTAGATTTAGGGTTAGATGAGCTCTCCATTTTGGTATTGGATGTTGATTTGATTTGTGAGGGTGAGCTGAGCTCCCCAATTGTGATTTTGTTTGTAATACAAGTCGAGTGAGTTTTCTCTCCGTTGGATAGTCCATTTTATGGCCGGACTTTGTCCGTTTAATTTCTTGATTTTGGGCCTTCCTTTTTGGGTTTTATTGTTGGGTTTTAGACTACTTAGGCTTACGACAGCCTTGGGGGGCTTTACGCTTACCCAAGTCCTAGTGTCGGTCTGGCCCAGAAATCATGTCATGATAGGTATACCCGGATTTTTGAGAAAAATTCCAGTTTGGGAGATTCAGAAGTCAAAATGGGCTAAAATTTTCGAAGCTCAATTCACACAAACTGGAAAATGATATCACCCAAGCTTGGTATCTACACGATGCCCATGAAGAGATGAGTGTTTTGATACTAAGAACAATGGAAAAGGTGATCAGAAAAGGAAGTTATGGCCAGAAAAAGAAAAAGAAAAAGAGAGAGAGAGAGAGAGAGAGAGAGAGAGAGAGAGAGAGAGAGAGAGAAAGTTTGGGGGGGGGGGTCTGGGTGTGCACATTTTAAAATTTTTAATTCTTTTTTTGTACTCTTTACTTTTAAATCCTTAAACTTTTTATCTTTTTTCAACATGGTTCAAAATTCTTTTCAATGTAATCCAAAATACTATACCACAATTATTTATGTTTAATAATAATAATACACACAATATATTAAAACAACAATATTAAAATAAATTTATTACATGAATCATAAAACTTTAATTAAAATCAATTTCATATAATTAAGATATTATTTATTTTGGAGTATAATAATATATTTATCATTTATACTATAGTATAAAATAATATTATAATAAAATTCTAAACTAAATACTTTAAAAATTAAAATTCAAAACTTGAATTTAGAGCTTCAAAATAATTTAATAAGAGTATCTTTAAATAATAAAATAAATCTTAAAATAATGCAATTAATGAATTATTTATTTTCTTTAAATTTTAGGGCATTACAATTTTCCCCCCTTTGGAAAATTTGTCCTCGAATTTTAAACAAACCAAGGATAAAGAAAAAAAGACAACTTGCATTTGTTCCTCAAGCTCCACATAGATGGTTGAAAATGCTTTACTTCTATCTGCCTCTACTGTAGTTTGCCAAGTATCTTCTTCCATTTGAAACTAAGCTATCACATTTGACTAATTGTTTTTCTTTTTCTACCATCTTTGATACCTATAATGCTTCCACTGCACTCTGATGTGGTATCTTGTGATTCTAGTCTTTATTCCCTTTTATTACCAATATAAGTGGTGCAAAGATCTAACTCATATGGCTTGGTTTGCAATGTCTTATGAAGTGCTCTTCTAAAATAACTACTTTTTCACACACTTTACCTGAGACCACTGCTGATCTTGTTGGCCATTAAAGGTTTAATAAGACTTTCTCCGCGTTTAAAGCACATGTACTTTTTAATTCCATGATATTGCAAACTTCCCACTTACTTCGCGCCATTAACAAGGTCTTTCTACTAACTCTTGTCCATCTTAAGTAACCCACTTTTCTTGAGCCTTTCTTCTGTATTTCAGTCTCATTTACTCTCTCTTTCTTGTTTCCACTACTATTGATATATTCCCAACTTATTGTATTTTTTTTTCTTTGACCTTTGCCTCAAATTTTAAGCTTATAGTACTCGTAGTACTTAACTTTGTCCTTTCTTACTCTTGTACCTATTCTTTCAAAGATATTCATCCCATTAGTATTAACTTCAACCTCCCTTTTTATTTCTTAGTCCTAACTTGATTACTAGCTCTATTACTTATGGAATTCTAATTCTGTGATTGGCGCCTACCAGCACATCTTTCACATTATAAAACACTAAGGCACTAACCTGCTAGTCATATTATGTAACACATGCAATTCACCATGGAAGATTATTTATGTACCTTCTTTACTAACTTGACTATCGGAACATTATCATCCCCTACCATCCTTTGTAAGAAATTGCTCATCATGGTTAGTTAGGGCCCCTTGAACCTATAGGTTTCATCTGAACTAAGAAGGCAATAGTAAACATGTGTTCTACCATAACTCTAGACAAGATACTTACGTGTTTATTCTCCTTAGTATAAACATATCTACTATCCACAACTTTCCAAACTTCAACCCCAAATTTACCCATCAGTAAAAGCTCCATCCTTCAAATCTCATCCGTGGATACCACTCCCTCCAGCTTATAGTCAGAAGGGCTACAAGTCTTAATAACTAGCTTGATCTAACTCCTATCACTGCCCTGATCATCCATTCATATTTACATTAAGTATGCACTTATCGACATTCTCGTATCAGAAGATTGTGTACGAATTGATGCCTACTAAATTCTCAAATAATTGGGTCACCTTGACCCAGTCTTCGTTTATTATATAACATTCTAAAGCCAAAAGCATGAGCTAAACTTAAAGAGAAGTAGAGATATCCTCATATAGTTAACAATATACGATTGTTCATATAAAAATGTTTAACCCATGTCTCTTGGTCTTTCTTTTCAAATTTCATCATCTCCTTGCAAAAATTGTGCTCTACCCATAAGAACTTAGTCGCATTAGCATTCTGTAGTACTATTGTCTCTCCTGACATATCATCTTATCTCATATCGTTGCCTTCTGTTATATTCTGGAAGATATATCTTACTAACAAATTCTTCTAGAATTAACTCCACCTTACCTACAACCATTATTCTAATCCTTGAACTTCCTAGTGGCTTATAACCACTGATACCTATCACTTCCCGTTCTACCTCACACTATTGTTCTGTCATTATTGCTTTACTAAAAAGTGATTCTGTTGATCATACTAAAGATATTCACTTGACACTCATAACAAACCTCTAACTAACTTCTCACTATCTCAACTGCCTAACGTAAATCTTCTATGTCATTATCCATCATTCTTTTCTCTCATCATGTCTATTTGATCCATTAGATTGACTTTTATTTAACTTACTACTTACTAACTTCTTTTCTTTGCCCGATAAGATAGTTCAGGACACCATTGCATACCTTCTAACTTTCACTCATTATTATTGCATTCCTTGCCTAACCTTCTCGATACTGTAAATGGGTTAAAGGAATCCTGTCCAATTGCTACCCACTTCACCTTAGGAATAAGGGGCAAATAGAGTCTGATCCAATCCTGTAACTCCAAGCTCCACATTCTAGGCCCTAAAAATTACCCCAATTATGACCTGTTCTAAGTCCTGCACTTTTGATTTCTATATGTTGACAGCTGCTCTCACTGATGTGGTTCTGTCCTAGGCTCTTTAGTCATGCTTTTTAGTTCACCTCATTTACCTTGTCCATACTAACACTTTGACTATTGTATTTTTTGATTTTTTTTTCCTCCTTCTGACCTGATAACTATGCCAAAAACTTGTACCCTTTTTTTACTATTTCTACCATGTCATCTATGCTTCTATGTTACTTAGAACTGATCCTTTGACTATTCTAATTAATACCCCACTATTACCTAAGCTTTTCACCCTCTAATCACTAAACCTTAACTACCCTACACACTTTTTGTCATGATTTTTCACCATTATCTATTCTGATCTTAAAATTCATACCCTTAACTACTTTGAGGAAGGGATCTACATGAGTTACATCTTCCATTCTACTTAATCAATCAAACTTAGTGTACTAGGTACCCAATTCCCATCTGTAAGTTCAAAAGAACCACATCTATCATGATTTGATCACTTGTAACTCCTATAGTGGAACTTGTATCCTCCCCAAGGTACACGAGCCAATAACTCTCTATCACACTACATTCCCATCTAAGATGTCATTCCATAAGTCACTACACTAGTAGTAAACTTCTATCTCTCCTAATATACTACAACCATACTAAAACCTCTAATCTCATTACAACTCATGCTATAACTCTATGCTCAAGTTAGGATAACTGAGTCACTGACTCTAGTTATCGCCAAAAGTAACATCTGATACTCTATCCCAAGGGTTCTAAACCATAACTAGGAGTTCCTAACTCCTCTACAAGAATAAAATTCTATTATGGTGCCACTATACCAAAACAAAGGCTATCTGCAAAAACTCATCATGGAACACCATGGGGATGCACACAACTCTACACAACAATCTCATGTTTGTACTGTAATTTGTAACTTACAGTACAAATAATAAAAGCATTGCATAGGATATTGTGGTACATCCCAACAGACTGTCATCTCTAACCCCTTACACCTTACTAAAAACCATATGGAAAACTATCTTGATAAAAACACTTAATTAATACCATAAACTTGCCCTAATCAGGCAATCCATTGATAGCAGTCACAGTGATACTCAACCCTCACTTAAGGCAGCTACACTATCATGACTCATTCTATGTACTCATGCCTTAAACTAATTAGGCATACCACATGGCCCTATACTGACTAATCACATCATCTCTTAGGGCACTTATCACTATGACAGATATTGGCACATTTGCTAACTCAAATTATATCGCTTGTACTCCTATGAGAACCGATACATTAGACACAATTCCATTGAGGGAAAACACTAAAACTAGAAGCAAGAAATTACAGAAAAGAAAAAATAGGATCCTATACTCTACATGCGATAAACCCAAGATAATAATTCCCACGAATCTAAAGCCTAAGCAGTCTAAAACCTAACAACAAAGCCCAAAAAGAAAGGCCCAACATCAGGAAAATAAACGAATGGAGTCTTACTATAAAATAGACAATCCAACGTGGAGAAAAACTCACCTAACCTGTATCACAAACAAAATCACAATTGGAGAGTTCGGCTCACCCTTATAATTCACGTTAACATTCAATATCAAATTGGTGAGCTGTGCTCACCCTAAATCCAATATCACACAAGCACCTTAAGTTAAATATATTAGCTTTACATTATAAGAATTCCATTATAGTCACTGTGGAGTTTTAGATTTGAATAATAAAATTAATAATTGACACATTAACCATTTCAAGTTCCCTACGAAAAAGAAAAGTAGGTTAACTCCAAAATAACATCCACCTGTTACCTAGGGAAAAATAATTATATAGGGGTGAGTGCTCAACTCAAAGAGTTTAGATGTTGATTATAATTATAATTTATATAGCTATCTAATACTGATGCATTCTTAAGTATGAAATGCACAATGAGCACTTATATTAAGCAATTCACTCAATTCTCGCATAAGAAGATAATTTGGAGCTACTCATGCGCCCAGAATAGCATTTTCATACATAACTATGGGTTCTAATTTCCAAGATAAATTGCAAATATGATTACATCAAAAATTTAGTTACAAATAAAGATGATTAAAAAAATTAAAGTTACAATATTAAAATTATAAAATCTTTCTTTTGAAAAATTATGTATTTTTAGTATTTATTATATTAATAGAAAATGATGATATTTTAAAATTTTAATTTTTATGAAATATATTTATTTTATTGTATAAATTTATGTAAAGTGATAACCATTTTTTGTCAAAGAATTATTTTATAAAAAATATATCAGATTAATAAAAAAATTTACACTTAATATAGTATTTTTAAAAAATAATATAATAGAATGTTATTTTTAATCAATAATAATGATATATATTTTCATTATTATTAAAATTAAATAATTCAATTCATTATTAGTAATTTAATTTTTTTTATATTAATAATAAAAAATATTGCATTTATATATTTTTAAAATAATATTATTTTCTCATTAATTTAATGTATTTTCTGTAATTTACAAAAAATAAACATCGAGTTACATAAATTATGAGATAAAATATAAAAATTTCATAAAATTTAAATTATTTTTTGAATAAAATATTTTTATTATATTTTAAACTAAAAATCTTGGAAAATACTATTAATTTATATATATATATATATATATATATATATATATATATAAAGAATTAAATAGGTATTTTAATTAATTACTTCATAAATTAATTAAAATTTATTATGATAACATGTAAAAACTTATTTAAATTAAATTAAATAAAAAGAAAATTTTAATTTAAAATTAATTTAATAATATTTTAATTTATTTAAAAAGTAAATTAAAAATTAAATAAAAAAATAAAAATTATAAATTACTCACGCATAGCATGGCATTATGCTAGTGTATATATATATATATATATATATATATATATATATTGCCATTTGTAATGCCACATGGTAGATTCTACCCTTAGAATGCCACATGACAAAAATGTGGAAGAGTTTGTCTACTTCATATGTATAGATAGATTAGCATATGTGTTTGTTGGCTACAATGAATAAATTAATCTAATTAACAGTTAGTTTTTTCTATGTCTAATTAAATTGAGTTTTTCAGGTATTTGTAATAATTAAATAATAATAATAATAATAATAATAATAATAATAATAATAGCTATTTATTATAATATTAAAGTGTGATAATTAAATAATTTATAACTTATATGTATATATAATAAGAGAGTTAATAACTTAAACATAATTTAAAGAAATTATATAATTAATTAATAAAAAATAAAGAGAATTTAATGAAATTACTTAACACACGCACACACACACATATATATAAAATTTAAAAACTTTTCTAAATAATAATAAAACAATATAACATGATTAATATCAACGAAAGTAATAAAATTAATTATTTATTTATTATACTATAAAAAATATCAAAAAAATAATAAAAATTGAATATAAATATAAATTTCTTGTTTACCATAACTATGAAAACAAAATTTTATTTCATCTTTTCATAATTCATTATATATATAGCATTCAATATATATATATATATATATATATTGATATTTTTTTTATAGTATAATTAATAAATAATTAATTTTATTACTTTCGTTAATATTAATCATGTTATATTATTTATTATTATTTAGAAAATTTTTTAAATTATATATATATATATATATATATATATATATATATATATATATATATATATATATGAGCCAAGTAATTTCATTAAATTCTCTTTATTTTTTATTAACTTTGTCACGACCCAACCTATCAGCCGGACCGACACTAAGACCTGGGCCAGCCTAAAGCCCCCGAGGCCCGTAGTAAGCCTAACTATTCCTCAAACCATTACTAGGCCCACAATTTAGGCCCAATATGCATGTAACATAAATTAAATTAAACTGTTATAATTATATTTTGGGCTAACTTAACCCAGTAATTAACAGAAACTAAAATTAGGAGAGCCCAGCTCAACCCTGTTACCTCATTTACAACTATTTAAAACTCATAAAATTTTTTTCATTTGTTAAGTATAAAAACTTAAATTCATGCAGTCCCTGACAGGCTTAATACTACTACTAGTACATGCGGAGTCCTAAATTACAAATCTAGAGAATAATAATACAATTAAGTAATCTTTTCATAACCTGAGAGGAAAGGGACAGGTTATACTGAAAATTGTCTCCTCCTGTAGCCTGGAAAAATATGGTGAACAGGAGTGAGCGTTCGACTTAGAGAGTAAAATATCAATTTTAACCATAATCTCTATAACTATCTAAAACTAATGCACCCTGTAGAGTGAAATGCAACATCAGCAATATTTTCACATCATAACAGCAAAAAGGTAATTTGGAGCACTCACATACCCAGTAACATCAATCATAATATGTGGGAGCTGATCCCCTATACAGCTCTCTTAAATCCAACCTGTGCCAGCGAAGAACTCAGCTCGGACTTCCACTTAATAACCAAATCGGGGTCCCAGCGAAGAACTCAAGCCGTGTCTACCCCGAAGGACCGGGTCCTAGCGAAGATCTCAAGCCGTGTCTACCCGTCCTATCCATAGTCCACACCACATCACACGCACGCCAATGCACGCACACTGCTCCAAATTACCACAACAACATCCATGGCACTTTAACAATTATGAATGCAACATAAAACGTGCCTAGAGTTTAACTACATAGATACATACATATAAGTGATGCATGGGCATGCTTGAACATATAATAACAGTGAAATTACAATTAAAATTAATATTTTACTCACAGTACACCGATGACTATTGTGGCTGCTGGATGCAGAGAAATAGCTGATCTCGATCACCTAATAATTAAATTATAAATTTATTAGTACTAAGTTAGAATAAAACTCTAAAGAGGCAATAGACAGCCTAATTTATGCCGGAAATCCGGCAGAGTTTCCCCTATACCTGGGACCTACCCAATCTGCAAAAAGGCTCAAATAACACTTCTAAATTCAACTCATATCTCATCATCATTATATGGCCCCTCCTGGGCCCTCCAAACCAAGCAATATTCAAAATCTTAAAAACTACGTTTTAGTCCCTATAATTGACATTTTGTAAAAATCCACTCAAATATACTCTAAAAATTCTAAAATTTTGTCCCGTGGTCCTTAATAATATTATAAGGCTATTGCAAAATGAATTGTAATTTTTTAATCACCCATGAATATTTTATTCAAGAATTTTACTCGATTCCATAAGTTTTCAACAGCTAACATATTCTTAATTCAATCCAATTCAATATTCACATATTTAAACCTCCATCCTCAAACTTCAACCAATTATATAAAATTTAAATATCTTAATTTCAAATAATCTTATATGCCCATATGCTAAAAATCTCACTAAAATCCATCTATATTTTTCAAAAATATTTTACAATCACTCAAAAATTCAACAAATACCATAGAATATCTCCAAATAATTTTACTTTCATCATATATTTTTCTTAGAATTTTTCTCCAATTTTTCCTGTTTAAGAAACACTGTATTTATGCTCCACAGACAGAGAAATAATAAAAATAGTCTTACCCGAAGTTTATGTGTGTCTCAAAAATTTATGAGGAAGCCTCTGGAAGTTGAATCATCTCCATAGCCCACCGGAGCCACCGCCAGAACCACCGCGCACGGTGGCCGGCCGCAGGTCGCCGGCGACATTTGCCGGATCTGATCATACCACCATGTTCCTCTCCTCTTCCTCAGTCCATAGGTGGTCTCGGATCGTCGATCCAACGGTCGGATCGTCGTAGATCTGACGAAAAAGCTTGAAAAACTCGAAACTTCTCTCCTCCATATCTCACTCATCCGACCTCCATTTGCTGCAAAATTGGTATCAAAAGAAAGCTCTCGGAACAAGCTTTCCAACGCCACCTGAATCACCTCGATCGGACGTCGGATGAAGCCGGAATCGCACCAGAAAGCCGCTGCCCACTGTGCGAGCGTTTTCTCTCTCTTCTCCCTCTCTTGCCGTTGTTTCTGGTGGTTCTGGCCATCGCCGGAGGGTCGCCGGCCAGGTGGAGAGCTTCTCGGGAGGTCGCCGGTCGGTCATCGGAAAAAGAAAGAAGAAGAAGAGAGGGAAGGAGAGGGAGAGAAGAGAAAATGGGGGGGGGGGTCCTCCTCCCGTTTTTATTTTTAAATTTTTTTTTTTTAAAAAAAAAAAAGCTGGCATGTGACAGTGGAAACCCACTGTCACACGCCAAAGTCCTATCCCCCCCCCCCTTTTTTTTTTTTTCTTGGTTGTTACATTCTTCCCCCCTTAAGAAAAATTCGTCCTCGAATTTTCGAATAAACAAGTGATAAAGAAAAGAAGATTATTAGAACAAGTGCAATCATTACTCATCTAGCTATGTAGAGATTGGTAAAACATTTATTCTTTAAACTCTTCGTATATTATATATGATATTCTACTGCTCTCTGATTCTACTATAGTATCCTATTTGTCATCATCTCTTTCTAGAGATGCTCTTATCTCTTGGCTATTCACTGACCATTCTTCTGACATCTCAGGTATTCATTATAACTCTATTACTCTCGACTTGATCTCTGATAACTTTAATTAACTTTGGCGCTTACCTCACTTTTATTACGCCCTAACGTGTCTCTTAGTGACTTCAGTCCTCATCCCTTTGTTTCAATAATCTCTGTTTCCCCAAAACATGACTTATGTTCCTTATCTTAAGGCATCCTATGAGTAGCTTTCCTGTAGCACATAATCTAGGCATCTTGTTCGAGATCTTCACTCTTCTTATGACCTCAGTGGTCAATACCTATATATCTTCTCACTCCCATGATACTTTAAATTTTTAATCTCTTTTGTGTCATTACTAAGGTACTTAGACCAACCTCTATCCATCTTATGTAACTAGTCAGGTAGAGTCTCCTCCAGGGGCCAAGTGTATCATTTATCAACATTGGAAAGTAAACTGGGTCCCTCCTTCTAGGTAACAAAAGTGTTTATATTCCCTGACAACTCAATCCAATGCGACTTTATCAATTCTCACTCCTTCTCTGGAATGGAAATATCTAGACTTCTTTCTATAGCTTCTCAGCATGTGACCTACTTCTGACACATTGGCACTCAGATCGAGGCTCTACTACTCTTTTAATCTATCATCTCATAATAACTTGTTTTAAACATCTCTTAGTGTGTTCCTAGCATACCTATTCCTCCTTATCCTCCTCATTATAACTAGCTATACCGTGCTTTCTTCCTATCCTTTGGATCTTATCCACTTCCTTTTCCTATTTCTGCTATTGTTGATATCCTTTCAACCTACTATACTTATTCCTAAATCTTAATCCTATTTCACCCTTACACCTTTTTCCTTCAAGGATGTTCATCCCATCATCAACTTTAACTTTCATCTTATTTCTGAGTCTTATCTTGATTACTAGTTCTATTACTCCGGGAATCCTAACCTTACGATTTACTCCTACCAGCACATTCTTCACCTTATGTAACACTTGTAGTTAACCATAGAAAATTTTTCTTGTATCCCCTTTTCCAACTTAACTATCAGAACATTATCATTCCCCACCAGCCTCAGTAGGAAATTGCTCATCCTGGATGGATAGGAGCCCTTGAAACTATGAGTTCCATCTGAACTAACACTGCTGTGGGAAATGTGTGCCATGCCTTAATTCTAAACAAAATACTTTATGTGTTCATTCTCCTTAATATAATCACATATACTGCCTATAGCTTTCCAAATTTCAGCCTCAACTTTTTCCATTAGAAACAATTTCATCTATTGAAACTCATCCATAAATAGTACTTCCTCTAGCTCATAGTTTAAAACAGTTGCAAGCCTTGGTAGCTAACTCCATTTGACTCCTGTCACTATTCTGATTGTCCTTTCATACTTAACACTAGGTACGTACTTACTGTCATTCTCATATCAGGAAATTATGTATGAATTGGTGCCTACCAAACTCTCAATTAACTAGGTCTCCTTGACTCAGTCTCCGTTCCTTATATAACCTTCTAGAACCAAAAGCACAAGCTAAACTTGAAAAGAAAGAAAAATACTCTTATATTCAACTACGCTCGATTGTCCATATAATAATGTTTAACCTATGTTTCTTGGTCTTTCTCTTCAAATTTCATCATCTCTTAGCACAATTGTGCTCTACCTATAAGGTATCATCTGCATAAACCCTTTACCATACCATCGTCCTTCCTGACATAATATTTTATAATTTATTAACTTTACTTATACTCAACCTGTAATTCATATCATCTTTTATATTGTGCCCTTAACTTTTGTTGAATCATGAAAGATTTCTCTTACTAATAGATTCTTCCAACACTAATTCCACCCTTATCTATGGTCATTAATTTGATCCTTGAACTTTCTATTGATTTATAACCACCCAGACTTGTCACTTTTCGTTCTACCCCTACTGTTGTTCTGTCGTTATTACTTCACTGCAAAGTGATTCGGTTGATCACACTAAAAACGTTTGCCTAACATTCATAACGAACCTCTAACTACCTTCTCATCATCTCAAAAGTCTAACCTAAAGCTTATGTGTCATTATCTATAATTCTTTCCACTCATCATACCTATTCGATCCCTTAGATTAACTTTTATTCAACTTACTACTTACTAACTTCTTTTTCTCTGCAATAGTCCGCAATATCATCGCACACCTTCTACTTTTTGCTCATTATTATTGTATTCCTCGCCTAATCTTCTTGATACTGTTAACAAGTTAAAAGAATCTTGCCCCATTACTATCCACTTCACTTTAGAAATAGGGAATAAATAAAGTATGATCCAATTATGTAACTCCAAGCTCTATATTTTAGCCCCTGTCACAATCTCAACTACATCATGCTATGAGTATCACATTCCTAGATTCCATACCTCCATCACTATTCTCACTAATATGGTCCCATTTCGGGTTCTCCATCCTTGTCATTTTACCTTGCCAAGAATAACACTTAGCCTACCCTATATCTTAACTTTGTTCCTTTTATTATGCGCCCTTTAGGTTGTCCTTTCATTTATTTCCTTTGTCTTACCCAAAATAGAACTTGATTATTCTATCCCTGGTTCCATTTTTCTTCCTAACATGACAGCTGCACTTGCTAACTATATCTTTCAGAGTCTCTATCGCGTTATCATATGTCTGTGCTACTCAGATTTGGTCCTTTAACCACTGTAGCTAGTACTTCCATTGGCATTTAGATTATATTACTTCTGCAATCAATTGTCCAAACCTTCATTCTGCACTTTCTTTATCCATTGGCCTTCTATGATTTATCTTTGCTAATTTATTACTCTTAACACTATTATAATTAGATTAAGACACTAATTGAGGCACTTTTATATTTCCCGAGGTATAACGCAGAATCTAGAAACAAAGGATTACAGAAAAAGTCGAAACAGAATCCTATACTCCGCATGTAACATCCTAACAAGACTCCTTTTAGACTCCCAAGTATATTCTTTCCCATGAATCTAGAGCCTAAGCTCTGATACCAACTTTGTCACGACCCAACCTATGGGCCGGACCGGCACTAGGACCTGGGCCAGCCTAAAGCCCCCGAGGCCCGTAGTAAGCCTAACTATTCCTCAACCCATGACTAGGCCCACAATTTAGGCCCAATATGCATGTAACATAAATTAAATTAAACTGTTATAATTATATTTTGGGCCAACTTAACCCAGTAATTAACAGAAACTAAAATTAGGGGAGCCCAGCTCAACCCTGTTACCTCATTTACAACTATTTAAAACTCATAAAATTTTTTTCATTTGTTAAGTACAAAAACTTAAATTCATGCAGTCCGTGACAGGCTTAATGCTACTACTAGTACATGCGGAGTCCTAAATTACAAATCTAGAGAATAATAATACAATTAAGTAATCTTTTCATAACCTGAGAGGAAAGGGACAGGTTATACTGAAAATTGTCTCCTCCTGTAGCCTGGAAAAATATGTTGAACAGGAGTGAGCGTTCGACTCAGAGAGTAAAATATCAATTTTAACCATAATCTCTATAACTATCTAAAACTAATGCACCCTGTAGAGTGAAATGCAACATCAGCAATATTTTCATATCATAACAGCAAAAAGGTAATTTGGAGCACTCACACACCCAGTAACATCAATCATAATATATGGGAGTTGATCCCCTATATAACTCTCTTAAATCCAACCTGTGCCAGCGAAGAACTCAGTTCGGACTTTCACTTAATAACCAAATCGGGGTCCCAGCGAAGAACTCAAGCCGTGTCTACCTCGAAGGACCGGGTCCCAGCGAAGATCTCAAGCCGTGTCTACCCGTCCTATCCATAGTCCACACCACATCACACGCACGCCAACGCACTCACACTGCTCCAAATTACCACAACAACATCCATGGCACTTTAACAATTATGAATGCAACATAAAACGTGCCTAGAGTTTAACTACATAGATACATACATATAAGTGATGCATGGGCATGCTTGAACATATAATAATAGTGAAATTACAATTAAAATTAATATTTTACTCACAGTACACCGATGACTATTGTGGCTGCTGGATGCAGAGAAATAGCTGATCTCGATCACCTAATAATTAAATTATAAATTTAGTAGTACTAAGTTAGAATAAAACTCTAAAGAGGCAATAGACAGCCTAATTTATGCCGAAAATCCGGCAGAGTTTCCCCTATACCTGGGACCTACCTAATCTGCAAAAAGGCTCAAATAACACTTCTAAATTCAACTCATATCTCATCATCATACCATTAAAAGAAAATTATATAAAAAAATTTTTAAATCACGAGTTTATATAATTAGTAAATAAAAGTGCAACGCATGTTAAGGTAAAAACTAGTTTTTCTAAATGCATGGACCAACATGTAAAAAATGCTAATCTTTAAAGTATATGGTAAATATTCCATATAAATATTCATTAATGGTGCAATAAAATCAAAAATTAGCCTTTTGGCCAAATAAATCCAAACCTTTACGTTGATTGTTGATTATATCTAAAAATTTTTAATTTTATACAATTTAATTATAATTTTTAAAATAAAAGAATGTTTATCCAAAATTCAAAAATAAATTTGGGGATTTTGACGTTTTATGCTTGGATTACCATGTGGCATGCATGTCACATTTTCTAATTTTTCTTTTATTTAATTCATCTCTCTCTCTCTCTCTCTCTCTCTCTCTCTCTCTCTCTTCTCTTTCTCTCTTTCCCTCCCTTGTTGTTTCCCTCTTTCTCTTACTCGCCTTCTCTCTCTCTCTTGCCTTCTCTCTCTATTTTGAGTAATCAAGCTCACTTAGTGTGGAATTCCTACTCTTTTATTTGGGAAGAGAGAGAGAGAGAGAGAGAGAGAGAGAGAGAGAGAGAGAGAGAGTGAGTGTGTGTGTGTGGTGGGGAGGGGGGGGGGGGAGGGGAGAGAGAGGGAGAGAATGAGGGAGCGAAAGAGAGGACGAGGGAGAGATATGAATCAAATAAAAAAATAGAAAATATGACATGTCATGCCACATGGCAATTTGGATGAAAAAAGTCAAAATTCCCAAATTGATTTTTGAATTTTGGATAAAAATTCTTTAATTTTGAAAGTTATTATTAAATTATCTAAAATTAAAAGTTTTGCATATAATCAGTAACCAACATAAAGGTTTGGATTTATTTGACCAATAGGCCTAAAAAATTTAATGGCAACCAATTTTTTTAATTTTGTTAAATTAAAAAAAATTAAACTATTATTTTTTAAATTCTTTTTTATTGGGCCAAACTAAATAAGCTTTGTTATATCAAAGTTTTTATTAATTGATATTAAAATAAAATAAAATTAACCCGCCATTTAGAAGTCCCATTAAAATGTAGACCTAGGGTTAGTTGTTTTGTGTACCAATTTAAAAAACTAAATTATTTTAATACTTAGAAAGAAAAATAAAAAAATATTGGTCTCTTTTACTTAATTTTGTTGACACAAAAAATATTTGTGTACCACCACCATCATCACTTGACTACCATTATCACCACTTAGCCACTGTTATCTCTACCACCACCGCTACCTCATCTTGCCACCACCATTACAACCACTTAACTAATACTATATATATATATATATATATATATATATATATATATATATATATATATATATATATATTTATTGTCTCAACAAATTTGTATGGGCTCATTTTAAAAATTAGTGTTCATTATGGGACAATTACTTTTAATTGGGATATTGTATTAATTTAGATTAATGAGTTATAACTGTTATTGGCCCACATCTAGTCAATATTATGCTAAATTATTAAAATATAAATTAATTATTAAATATTATTGTACTCATTATAAAAAATTGTGATTTATTTTTATTATATAATTTTCTATTAATTTTTTAATATATTATATAATTATATAATATTATCATAGTATTATAAATATTATATTTAATTATTTAAATTGAAATATTAATTTTAACATTATTTTAATTAATTATATAAATAAAAATATTTATCAATTTAAAAATTATTTTTTATTTAATCATATTTTTATGAAAATTATGTTATATTATTTAACATATAATATTAACTTAATTATAAACTTAAATGTAATATAATAAAAATGTAATAATAAGTTTTAAAAGTAAATGGGTGATAATGTTTAAATATTAAAATAAATTAATAATAAATATAAATTAGCTCATTAAATTTAATTTATTTAAACTCTATTATTTTATTTTTTTAAATAGAAGTTTGATTTTTATATATTTTATTTTAATTTTCATAATTTAAAATAATGTTAACTTGTATAATGAATTGCATATCTAAATTGATTAATGTAAAAAAAAATTATTTACAAAATTAGAAAAAAGAATAATTTTTGAAATAAATTTTTGTTAGTTTAGTGCATTATCATTATAAAATTTTAATTTTTATTATATTGATATCTTGAAATTTTATATTATCATGTTGTTTAATACAAATAATTTTAAAACCTATTTAATATATTTAATAAGTATTTTTATTTTTTAAATTATAGATGTAGACACCATATTTTGGTCAGCCCTTAAAAATACAAATTTTCCCTTTAAAAGTTATTATGCAATTTTAATCAGTAAATGAATTTGCCCATCTGAACATCATCTGACCTCAATAAGCTACCTAAATTACAATCCGATCACAGGTCTCTTATTTGAATTCAGCAATGGTTCGTCTTTAGAATAATTCGATCTCACACACAGTTAGGTTGTTTTCTGATATTTTCGTTATATGTTTTTATTTTAAGTTTTAAAACTGTTTTCATACACCTTAAAAGTCGTTTTCTGATCTCTTTGTCTTTATTTGACTTGTTCTGATTGATATCCTATCTTCAGATCATTCGATCTTGCATCCTGTTGTTTTTCGATCTCACTATGTTCAAAGTACCCTAGAATTCCAAATTGCGGAGAGTTTTGTGATTAGTTATTTGGCCTAAATTGCTCAAAATAAAGCTAATATTTTATTCGATCTCTAAATATTCCTATCCTAGCAAGTTACTTCGATTACGATCCGATCTAAAGTCACTTTTATGATATTTACAATATTCCTGATCACTCCTCAAATGTCTCAAGGTTTCGATCGACATTCGATCTCAGGGTTATCAATTCTCATGTTTGTACATAATGGTTTTTTAATCTCTTTAAGGCGATGTCTTATGTTTTATGATTAATAACCGATCTCAGAATCGTCTAGTTCTATGTTCAACTTTATTCAATTGATTGGGAGTTAGTTTTTCTTGATCTATTTTAGTACTTGTGCATGTAACTTGATATGATGTTTTTCCAATCTCATCAAGAAATTGCTCATAAAAAAGAGTTAATTCATTTTAAAAGGTAAGAGGGTACAAAGTCATTCAGCAGGAGGGTCTTCCCCAGCCTGCTCTTCAGGTGCATTCTCAACATTCACTCCCTCCTCCCCCTCTTGGTCGCCCTCACTCTCTGCCTCGGAACCCAGAGCAAGTTCCTCGAGCTAGGTGAAGTCTTCACTGGGATAGCACTTGATGAGCTCGGTATGGAGATCATTATGGGCTTTCACATAAACCCCATCTTCCTTCATCAGAGCCTCTTCCTCCTTTGCTTAGATCTCCTCGAAGAACTTAACTTGGACATCGTTAAGTTCCTTCTCTAGCCTAGCTGCCCTCTCTTCATGAGACTTTGCCTGCTGTTCCAGTTCGACAATCTATGCATTTGGCAGACAGTTGGTTTTGGCGCTGCCGTCGCATCTTGGGCCATCTTTAACATATCCCTTTTCATAAGATAAACCTTTTCTCGGACTGCATGCTGGGTCGCTATTGCTTCTGAGCTCAAACTCATTGAGAGGCTGAGAAGATCATTAATACTCTCGGGGCCCATTCTAGTTCGGTCCTCAGGAAAACAGATCGTAGTGCTAAATACTTTTACTACGTCGAGGTTGCCCCGCATTGATTTGTTCTTCTCCAATGATTGGAGTAGTATTTTAGCACTTTGTGAGAGAGGTCGCCCAGACGAAGCTCCCTACCCTAAGGATCTGCCCTCTGTTGCAGAAGAGATCAGAGGTCGAGAAGGAGGTTCAGATCGAATGGGAGGCTCCACAGCGAGGACTTGCACTTCAGGGACAGGTTGCTCTTGGATTTAAACCTCAGAGCTTGTCTCTTCAGTTCAGGCTCTCTTTCGAGCCTCGGCTCTCTTCATTTTTAGCACCTTCCTGCTGAGCTCCTTATTTCGCTTCTGAGTTTCTCTCGTAGCTTCACTTCCCTCCATGTATATACAAAAAAGCAAGTTAGTAAGATCGCTAGAGCTAAGAGGTCAAAGATCCGGGTTTTACCCATCCCAGGGCTAAAGTCAGAGAGTTGCAACTTGATGTTCTCATGGGTGATCACACTCATTATCCACCATTTCAGCTCGATAAGGATCACGTCCGAACATGAGTATCTGTGAGTGGTTGCTTGGCTTTTCAATTCCTTCACCATGGTGTCATCCGCTTCGTTCAGGGTGATTTTCTTTTTTGGCTTTAGGACCAGGTAATTCCAGCTACGGGGAATGCCCACAAAGCCATTGGGATCTTTACTCCTAAGGATAAAGCCCGCAGTTCGGCTTTGCTTGAAAGAACTAGAATTCATCATCTTTTCGCCAAGCAAGCCTGTGAAGTTCGGTGAAGACCTTCATTATGGACTCTAGTCCCTTGGCTAGGCAAAGACCTCTGAAGGCCACCAGAGTCTACCAGGAGTTTGGATGTACTTGAGCTATGCTAACTTAGTGATACTTTAGAATGTCCTTGTAAAATTGCTTCAGAGGAAACCGCAGCCTAGCTTTTAATTACTCTTCATACACCATAATCAGATCTACTTCATTAAAGAAGTGATTGGCTTGAAGATCTTTGTGGCACTTAATGAGCTCAACAAAGTCAGTTGGGAGATTGAATTCTAGGCTAATCAACTCGAGATCGGATATCCCAAGACTCAATGGGAGCTCGTCCACAAGTAAATTCTCCTTCCTCATAGCCAGAGCTTGTTTTGGCATTGGCTTAGCAGTCTGACTGGTGGTCAGAACTATTGTTATAGCAAGTTCGGATCGCCCACTTGGTCTAGCCTCATCACTCTCTTCTAAAGACCACGAGAAGTGAATGGACAGCGGGCTTGAAACTCTCTGATCATCAGGGCTGCTCATTTTCACGTAATGAAGTTAAAACTGATCAGAAAAAGATCAAACTAATACCAGGTTACAAATTGAGGCCAGAAAAGTCAAGGAAAACGAGAGAAAGTGTTTAAGAAGCTTCAGGAAATAGAGAGAGCGAAGTATGAGAATGACTTAGCCCCTCCCTATTTATACTCATCCTAGCATTGAATGCTCACAAGACCCTAAGCGGTGCATCAAAAAGTGGAAAATTAAATATTGTTACAGTTCTCCATGTGCACTTAGAGAAGGTTCTAGAGGGGGAGAGATCAGACACGTGAGGTCAACCAAAATGTTTTGTTCAGAGATCGGATAAAAGAGAGCCGAAAGAGTTCGGTTGAAAGGACTGTGACTAGAGATCGGGTAAGAGAGAGTCCAGAAAAAAGAGATCGGCTTGGAAACTGATCAGAAGGGTAATCAGAACCATGAAAATAATAAAATATAATAAATAAATAAAAAAAGAATAAATAAATAAAATGGAATCAAGCTTAAATAAAAGTCCATTTCATTTCCAAAAGATCAGATTACATCATTTGGGTGATTTCTCTAGCTCGATCATTAATTACAGATATTCTTACCTACTCTACCCTATGTTCTGCCCTTATTTTCGCAGTTTGAAACCTCCCAATCTCAAGATGCCATTAAAGAGATACGTGGAGATTAGGAAGGCCACTCTCGTCAACTATGGTAAAGACTATAGAAAGCTCATTGCCATCATTGATGTCATTGACCAAAATCGAGCCTTAATTAGGACCCCTGAGATGGTTAGGAGCCAAATGAACTTCAAGACGTGATCACCAATATCAAGATTGAAATTAGCAGTCTCCTCGCCCAAGATCGGTCTTTGGCTTGAATCGGTAGGCCGATTTGGGATCGGTACGGTAGTCATTTTGGATCCTGATCGGCCTTTTAGTCTGGTTCCCTCGCCATCATCAGAGGATGTTTTCTTAATTCTCTGACCGTCAGTGTCATCCATTTTTAGGTGACAGGCAAAAGAAGTAATCAGAAAAAGATCAAAGTAGTTGTTATAGTAAAAAAGGGTGCCGGAAAGGTAAGGCATGGGGAAAGAGTAGGCCGAAAATTGACTCGAGAAGGAAAGATGAAAACGTGAGAATGGTAGCCTACTGCCCCAAGTATATATAGGCCTAGGCATTTAATGCCTGCAAAACTCAAAGCGGCTCATCGGTAAGTGGAGAATTTAATGCTTCACCATTATTCGAGGTTCACTAACATAGACTAGATGCAGAGGAGGGATAGGAAAGAGATCAGGAAGCGAGAAGAGATCGAACGTGGAAAGAGTTGGTTTAGGAGATCGGAATAGAAGGTCTTAGAGCTGCCAACCATAATGAGAGATCGGATAGATCAAGAAATGCCCAATAAAGATTGAAAAGTTTGGGGAATCAGGAGTTCAAAAGTTACTTTTAGTCATGAACCTTGATCTGCAAGATTAACCCCCCACTGTTGGATTTGAGTTAGTTAAAGCATTTGAGGTATGATCCAATCTCCACCATCCATCCCATTTATAAGGATGAACCCGAACCATTAGATCTGAGGTGATTAAAGCATTCTGGTATGCCTCAATCCACACCGCTGATCTCACTTATAAGGATGGGTTTTGGGCCATTAGATTAAAAGTAAATAACAGATTTGGCACTTTTCATTCCCAGCCTTCGGATTCATTCTGTAAGGCGAAACCCCCAACCGTTGGATTAGAAAAGAAAGGACAAAGGAATTCTGAACTAGATCTCAACCCTTAATTTTGATCCTCTTTAATTCCAAGCTGTTGGATTTTGTCCTTCTAAATCCAGACTCTTCATTTCTTCCTAATCGAATCCTGACCCTCCATTTTAAAACCCCGTCTCCTATAAATACCTAAATGCTACACTATAGAAGGGGTCTCTAGGGGTTGTTAGTCTTCGATTGGGATCTCTAATTTTGAGTATTGCTCTTTAGCTTCTTTGTCATTGCTCTAAAGTTCTTGGTCTTTAAGGGACTTTAGAAATGAGTTTTCTAAAGAATCTTGTCACTAGAACTCCTAATACTCTGCTCCCTCTCTTCAGTAGATTCGCACAATATCCCGATGATCCAATCTTGGTTCATCATCAGGGTCTGGTTCCTGTCGCTTTCGGTGTCTCAAAAGGCACTCTTGGTCGGCCTAGCTCCTACGATCTCTTTTTGATGTGAGATATCAGTAGCAGCTCTCCTGTCATTTTTAATAGACCTTTACAGGTAAATGCCTCAATAGTCCTTCCTTCGATTGAATGCAATCAGGCTGTATTTGTCACGTAAGCTAGAATTCTAACTTTTGGAATGTCCAGTCATGATAAACTTTTAGAATAGATTAGTTTGTCACACAAATATTACTTTTTGCATGCTACAGTAACGCATATGTCATTTTGAACACATCTTTTTTTTAGTAGTGAAAATAAGAGTTCAGGTGGTATAAATGTTATTTGAGGTTTGGAAGATTATTGAAGAGTTCGGGTGGGAGGAACAAGGTAAAATGAGGATGTTGACATGGAGGGTTCGGATTTGATTGGAAATAGGTCAGGAGAGATAGAAATAAAGGGGTTTGACATAATAAAGTCTGGCTCAATGTAAAGAGTTCAGATTTGATTAGAAAGGTCAAAAATAATAAGGGTGAAAAGGGTTTGACATAAGTTCGCACGAATTGAGGTAACTAATAAGAGATTGAAAACAAAGAGAGTGAAAAGAGTTCGGATAGTCAGAGATCGAAAATTACATGCAATTAGACTTTTTGTATATTAGAACCGATTTATCCTTTACATCACTTTCCGAATGTTCCTGTCATTTAATTGGAGTTCGGGAGAGAGTCCTCTCCTTGAATCCCCACAATCTTATCTGTTATGAAACTCATCCTTTACGAATATGGGAGTTCGGGAAGGAGTCCTCCCCTCGAATTCCCATAGTTACATGTTTTATAAAGCTCACTCGGTATAAAATAGGCAAGATCGGGAGAGAGTCCTTTCCTCGAGATCCCCGCACTTGTTTTAAAAAATTCCACACTTCAATAAATTCATCGAATAGATTTCGATGTTCAGTTCTCGTGAATCTTTCCAAGAGCTCCAAACTTTATATTTGGACCCAATGGAGAGTTCTTTTTGAAGTCCATACTCTTATATTATAAAGGAAGTTTTTCTTTCGGTTTGGCTTAGCCTGACAAGACATCATTGCCGTAAGACATTAAATAGTTTAACATGAAATGATTTGGGTAAAGGTTTTATGGATAATTACGCCGATGATAAGACCTTCCTTCATTAACTGAGAGTCCTCATTAATGAAGGGAACTCTCTAGGTTTTAATTAGCCCATTCCTTTTGAATTAGAGTCTTAATTAAAAAGAATGAAAATCTATACCCATATCAGTTCATGCATATTCATTACACACACCACACCCTCAATTATTTGGATGCCAATGAGGGGGTGAATGATGAGTGAGCCGAGAGTCCTTGTCACTCATTATGAATCTCTAGGAATCAAATAATACTTTTTTCAGAATTAGAGTCCTAATTCGGGGAGGGAGGAATTTAATAAATACATAATAAATTAAACAAACTCAATCTCAACTCACTTTGGAATTATCTCATTTACCCGTGTTTATGGGAGATCCAAAATAGTGAAAAATCATGCGTTCCTTTATTAAACCAAAGGAAACAACATCGCAATTTTAACCCCAAAATTATCGGCTTTAAATTATAAAGAGCACATCATTGAATCTACTTGCCTTCATTGAGGGACGATGTGGGGTGCCTAACACCTTCTCCACACGTATGCGGACCCCAAACCTAGAATCTTTGTTCTATAAGTGGCATTAAAAAAATATTTAAAATAAAAATGGTTTTCTTTAATTTCTCCCAAATTTAAAGTGATGACTCCTCATTTTTCCACTTTGGTGAGAATCGTCTGGTGACCGCAAAACCTTTACGACAGCTTGATGATTCCACTGGGGATGTAAATTAACCCCGGTTTAGAGGTCCAAAAGCTAATTGAATGTTGTGCTCTTGCAAATTAAAATCAATAATTATGGGGTTTAACCTATGAAATCGAAGGCTTTAACATTTAGATTATCACTATTTTTTTGGACTTGTGATTTTTTTAATTATTTGACTTGTTATGTGTTGCAGCAAGCATCGTTTAAATTCCCCTGAATAAGGAAGAGGTAGATATGTCCCTTCACACACTTGACACTTACACAATGTCCTCACACACTTCAACCTTATACTCAGGCTTTCTTACCCTCTAGGAAATAGGAGGGAGTCGTGTAGCGGTACCCGTAGGTTCTACCCCATTAGTATCCGTGAGGCTTCTGCTCAGATTGGAACTCGTGTCAATTATTGTGACACCCATGGATTTTCCCGTTAGTATCATAATATTGGAATGAGGCTCTATTATTTATAGTAGGGACAATTTGGGGACCTTTAAACTTTAGCAAATTAGACCTTGAGCTAAACCATCACATTAGTTAAAGCCATAGTAAGCCATCCATAGAGGTAGAACCATCTAATTGGATAACACCTACCTGGCATTAGGGCTATCCTATTTTAGGACAAAAGGGACGTACTTCCTTACTTTATCTATACTTAAATATCCTTTTGTTTTCTTATAAGATGAAGGTAACTTTAAATCATATTGTTAAAACAGTCTAAACACCTTCCTACCTTGATAGGTGTACAGACATTATTACCTTTAACGATATAATCCAAAATTACTTGAGATTGTGCATTTATGTTCTAATTTTTCTTTTCTTTAGCATAGGTGCTATAAATTGTGTGTTTGCAAGGATAAATAAAGAAAATTTAGATGGCATCTTCAAGTTGGTTAGCTGAAGAGATTTCAAAGCAAGAACAGAACGCCTAACAATGGTCTAGTTTAATTCATAGCTCAGAGTCTTTACAAGCAGTAGAAGTAGAGGTCCATCCATTGCCTCCCATCAAGCCTGATAAGAGTAAAGTTAGATTGGCCGATCTTGACAGTTTACTAAATAGCTGGAAATCATTATGATGAAGAAGCACCAGTGCCTATGCCATTATTTAGAGGACCCATCACCAGAGCCAGAGCTAGAGAGCTGCAAGCATTGGTGTTGGAGAATTGTGAGCACAAGGGAGATCAAAATTGCCATGTTGGACTTTCTTGCATATTGTTGGAATCTAGGTGGTTCATTCTCACACAAGTTGGCATGGGAGACTTGACAAGTGGCGCCACATCAGCGTGACTTCGCCACATCAGCGTGGGTCAAGACAATTCGGCCAAGTGGATTGGAGGAGCTTCTTATGCTTATTTGGATTTGCCATGTGCTGACACCTTTTATTGGTCCCCACTACATTAAAAAAAGGCTGCTACCACCTAAAGTGTTGCTGCCACCTTATGGTCCCCACTACATAAAGGGCTGCCATAAAGCAAGTGGTCCCAAATGGTCCCCCCCTATGGAGACGCCCCATCTGATTGATGAGCCTTGCATTTTTATCTTTTTAGCCATGTTGGCACACTTTTAGGGTTTTAGAGATGCTATATATAACCTAAGATATTCAGATTGTATTGGCAGCCTTCATTTTTTCTAGTTTAAGTGTGAGCATTAGGGAGAGAACTCCATTGCTGGAGCTTGAGTTTCTTCTATGTTTCTTCCATGTTTCTTGAAAGAACTTGGATTCTAGCAGCATGAATCCCTTGCTAGTCTTATTTTGATGATCAATATGCTTTGGCTTGTTACTATTTGTGTATTGACACTTGGGTTTTCAATCTAAAATTCTGCATTGTTTGGATGATTAAAGATCTTGGTTCCAATATTTAGATGTTGTGTTTCTTGGCATCCTAGGAGTGCTCATCATTTTGGTATCAGAACCTTGGCATCTAACAAGGTATTTATCCATTAAAACTACTTTTTCTTTTTTGTTTGGATAACTATAATAGTCAGCCATTGTAGTACCTTTAGATATCTGTTAGTTTCTTCATCTGGTACCTTGTTCATTGTAGCCAAATCAAATTTGCATTTTAGGGTACTGATTTTTCTTCTTTTTTTTGTTTGAACTCTTGCTGGCTCAAACTTGGCAGTCTTAATTTTAGTGTAGGATTTTGCTTAATCTTAGATTAAATCTCTTGTTCATCTTGTTTTCCTTGAGTTTGTCTGAAGGATTAGAGTTAATCAAGCTAAAACCTATCTTTGACACTAGCTATTTGCCTCTTGAGTTATATGATATCAAGTCTGAGTATGTTAAATTGGGTAATTAATGCTTGGGATGTGCCTGTGTGCTAGTGGGTAGAGCTTGATTTGGATTTCCAAAGTACTTGAGTGGTATCAGTAGTTGATTCTGCAATTTTTATCCTTTGCATCAGTATAAAAAAAAAAAAGGGGATTGGATTGTAAGCTGAGTTGTGTTATGCTGAAAAAAATTGACAAGCTGACATAAGTGATGAAATTGTGAATTGTGAAGTTAAACATTGAATTTGAGCCTGATAATCTATCAACATCTTTGGGTATTACTAGACACCTCACATGCCATATTTGATGTGAAAATTCCACTGTTTGCATATCGAACCAAATTTTGTGGCAAACCTGATCAAATTTAGTTAACACACTAAACCAACCCAGAAAACTCCGAAATTTTGCAGGCTGATTATACTCCATTTCAGTAGCTTTTGTGTCAATTTTCAGGGTTTTGTGACATTGTTTGCCTACCGAACCAAAATTTTGTGGTAGACCTAGTCAAATTTCGTTCACCTAGTAAACCCATCCAGAAACTCCTGAAATTTTACCAGTAGTTAGTCAGTATTGGGATGCCTATGTTTACCAAATTTCAGATCAAAATATATTCGTTTGTGTGGTGAACCAAAATTGTTGCATATTTTTGGTTAATTGTGTGAACTGCTGGTATTTGTGCAAAGTTGGCTATGAAATTGGAAGTTTGAGCTTGATATCATTCTATTGGGTTGTATCTCATACAGTTTTCAAAAATCATACCATTTAGTTCACATTTGCTTCTACTTTTGGTGTCTTCCATTTCTTTGGCTCTATTGTCACACTCTCTGGTTATTGCTATTTCGTTTCTTCCAGTTTTGTTTGTTGATTGTTTTTTGTAAAATTAGCAAGTATTTGTGCTTGTTTGTGAATTTTAGTTCCCAAAGGAACAAGGGAAGCAAACTGTTGAGTGGTAAAAGGCAAGAGTGTGTGAGTGCCAAAAGAGGGTAAGAGCCTGAAATTTGTGCGAAAACACTTGAGCTAAACACTTGAGAGGGTGAGCCATTTCTACTAACTTCATTTTCTTGCAGCTAAATCATGTCTCAATTCCAAGAGACAAGTGGTAGTAGTGGAGGTAATGAAGAAAAAAGGGAGTTTCTTGATGATCGAATTTTTAAAGAATCCGTAGCACAAAGCTTTGAAAGGATGAATTTGCAAATGAATGACTTTAGAGATGAATTGGATGTATTGAGGGGAATGAGAAATGAGATGACCAGGTTTATGGAAGATATGAGAAGGGACAGAGAAGATAGAAATAGGAGGAATGATGGGGGAGCAAATGTGGGAAATCAGAATAGAAATGAAGGTAGATTTCAGGCAGAACATAGGAATGAAGGGTATGAAGAAGCTGAATGGAATGATGATGAGTATGATGAAGCTTATGACTATGGCAACTACCATTATGGTGGAAGAGGGTATAGACCACCTAGGGGTAGAGGGCCCAGGGGAAGAAGGGTGGGCAGAAATTTTAGGTTCGGTGATCATTGGGATAGAGATGGGAATGAGGAGAGAGTTGATGGGAATTTAGCTAGTATAAAAATGCAAATTCCACCTTTTCATGGGAAGGATAATCCAGATGTTTATTTGGAGTGGGAGAGACAGGTGGAGTTGATTTTTGAGTGCCACCATTATTCTAAAGAGAAGAAAGTGAAGTTAGCAGCTGTAGAATTCAAAGAGTATGCAATTATATGGTGGGATCAGTTGTTGAGTAGGAGGAGGAGAAATGGGCAACGAACTGTGGAGACATGGGATGAAATGAAGGGAATCTTGAGAAACAGGTTTGTGCCACCTTACTACCACAGAGAGCTGCTTCAAAGGTTACAAAAACTCACTCAAGGTACCAAAAGTGTCGAAGAACACTACAAGGCCATGGAGATAGCGTTGATTAGAGCTGATGTTGAGGAGGATCGGGAAGCTACAATGGTTCGCTTTTTGAATGGGTTAAATCCTGAAATTGCTAATATTGTGGAGCTGCAACCTTGTGTGGAGGTGGAGGATATGCTACAAATGGCACTTAAAGTGGAGAAGTAACTAAAAAGGAAAAATGTGGCTAGATATGCACCAGCCAACCATTCGGCTCCTAGAAGTAATTGGAAGTCAAATTGGTCTGCTCCTTCAAGGGTGGAGAAAGAAGTTCCCAAATTCAAGAAAGAAGAATGGAAGGGAAAGGAGAAAGTAGAGGAGAAGAACAAGGGAGTTCCTACTAGGACTAGAGAATTGAAGTGTTTTAAGTGTTTGGGAAATGGACATTATGCCTCACAATGTCCAAATAAAAGAGTGATGGTTGTTAGGGAAAATGGAGAGTTAGAAAGTGAAGAGGAAAGGGAGGAAGAATCTGATAATGTTGATGAGCATGAGGATGATTGCTATGATGAGGGAGATCAGCCACCTATGGATGGCAATATCCTTGTTACCATGCGCACACTTAGTGCACAAGTGAGCATGGAGTGTGGTGATGAAATGCAAAGGGAGAACATCTTTCATACTAGGTGCTTGGTGAATGGCAAGTTGTGTAGTGTGATTGTAGATGGTGGGAGCTGTTGTAATGTGGCTAGTTCACTCTTGGTGGACAAGTTGGGTTTGCCTACTACTACACATCCAAAACCATATGGCTTACAATGGTTGAATGATTGTGGGAAGTTGAGGGTTACAAAACAGGTGGTGGTGCCATTCACCATTGGCAAGTATCATGATGAGATACTTTGTGATGTTGTGCCTATGGTTGCTACGCATCTTTTGTTGGGCCGTCCATGGCAGTATGACAAAAGTGTTGTGCATGATGGTAGGAAGAACAGGTACATGGTCACTAAGGAAGGTCGAACATACTCATTGCTTCCTATGACACCAGCTCAAGTGCATGAAGATCAAATGAGGATTCTTAGATCCATTGAAGAAAAGAAAGAAACTTGGAGAGAAAAATTTAGAGAGGCCGAGCTGGATGAGAGTGAAAAGAAAGAGAAGAGAGAAGAAAAAGAGAGAAAAAGAGAAACAAAAGAAAAGAAAATGAGAGCAAATGAGAAAAAGGAAAGCTCGGGGCAAAAGGAGAGTGGAGAGAAAAGAATGAGTTTGTATGTGAAGGAAAGAGAAGTTAGAGAGGCTTTACATTTAGGAAGACCTCTTTGTGTACTTATGTACAAGGAGGTTAATTTATGTGTTACTGACCTTGATTCACATTTGCCTAGTGATGCTTTGTCTCTTATACAGGAATATGAAGATGTCTTCCCCAATGAGTTGCCACCAGGATTGCCACCTATCAGAGGGATTGAGCACCAGATCGACTTAGTACCTGGAGCACAAATATCGAATAGACCAAAGATACGTAACAAATCCTAAAGAAACAAAGGAGTTACAAAGGCAAGTGGAGGAGCTTATGGAGAAGGGCTATGTTAGGGAGAGCATGAGCCCATGTGCTGTACCTGTGTTGCTAGTGCCTAAGAAGGATGGGAGTTATCGCATGTGTGTGGATTGCAGAGCCATCAATAAAATCACTGTAAAGTATAGACACCCAATCCCTCGCCTTGATGATATGCTTGATGAGTTGCATGGTGCAAGTGTGTTTTCTAAGATAGATTTGAAAAGTGGTTACCACCAAATAAGAATGAAAATTGGTGATGAGTGGAAAACTGCTTTCAAAACTAAATATGGGTTGTATGAATGGATGGTGATGCCATTTGGGCTCATAAATGCTCCTAGCACTTTATGCGTTTGATGAATCATCTGTTGAGGAATTTCATTGGAAAATTTGTTGTTGTGTATTTTGATGACATTTTGATTTACAGCAGTAACATAGACGAGCATTTGCATCAATTGAGACTTGTTTTTGATGTGTTAAGAAATGAGAAATTGTATGCGAATGCGAAAAAGTGTTCATTTTGCTTGGATAAGGTTGTTTTTCTTGGTTTTGTTGTAAGTAGTAAAGGTGTACAGGTTGATGAAGAGAAAATCAAAGCCATTAGAGATTGGCCAATTCCTAAGAATGTGTCTGAGGTTAGGAGTTTCCATGGATTGGCTAGTTTCTATAGGCGATTTGTGCCTAATTTTAGTACAATTGCTGCTCCTTTGAATGAATTGGTGAAAAAGAATGTTGCATTTGAGTGGAAAAAGAAACATGAACATGCATTTTCTGAACTTAAAGATAGATTGTGTTCTGCACCCTTGTTGAGTTTGCCAAATTTTGATAATACTTTTGAAATTGAATGTGATGCAAGTGGTGTAGGAATTGGTACGGTTCTCATGCAAGAGAAACGACCAATAGCATATTTTAGTGAGAAATTGCATGCAGCTGCCTTGAATTACTCTACTTATGATAAGGAGATGTATGCATTAGTTAGGGCCTTAGAAACTTGGCAACATTATTTGTGGCCTAAAGAGTTTGTCATACATTCGGATCATGAATCATTGAAGCATATTAAGAGTCAAAATAAGTTGAGTAGAAGGCATGCTAAATGGATTGAATTTTTGGAGTCATTTCCATATGTGATTAAATACAAGCAAGGAAAAGAGAATGTTGTAGCTGATGCACTTTCTAGGAGACATGCACTTTTGTCTACACTTGATGCTAAATTGCTTGGGTTTGAGTTCATGAAAGAATTGTATGTTGATGATGCTGATTTTTGTAATGTATATGCTGCTTGTGAGAAAAGTGCATTTCAGAAATTTTATATGCATGATGGATACTTGTTTAAGGAGAATAAATTGTGTGTGCCTAAATGCTCTATGCGAGACTTGCTTGTTTTGGAGTCACTTGGTGGTGGTTTGATGGGACATTTTGGTGTTGCTAAGACTTTAAACATATTGCAAGAACACTTCTTTTGGCCACATATGAGGAAAGATGTTGATCGAATGTGTTCTAGGTGTGTTGAATGTAAGAAATCAAAGTCTAGAGTAATGCCAAATGGTCTTTACACACCCTTGCCTGTTCCTAAGGAACCTTGGACTGATATTTCTATGGATTTTATTTTGGGTTTGCCTAGGTCTAGGAGAGGTCATGATTCTATATTTGTGGTTGTTGATAGATTTTCTAAGATGGCACACTTCATACCGTGTCACAAAACAGATGATGCCACATACATAGCCAATTTGTTCTTTAACGAGATAGTCAGGTTACATGGTATACCTAGGACTATAGTGAGTGATAGAGATGTTAAATTCCTAAGTCACTTTTGGAGGGTGTTGTGGGGTAAGTTAGGTACTAAACTGTTGTTCTCAACTACTTGTCATCCCTGCATCGATGGACAAATGTAAGTAGTGAATAGAAACTTAACTACTTTATTACGTGTGATGGTTAAACAAAACTTGAAATCTTAGGAAAATTGCATTTCTTTTGTTGATTTTGCTTATAACAGAGTAGTGCATTCTTCTACCGGATTTTCACCATTTCAGATTGTGTATGGATTTAATCCATTCAGACCATTAGACTTGTTGCCTTTACCTGTTGATCATATTAATAGTCTTGATGGTAAAAAGAAAGCAGATTTGGTTAGGAAATTGCATGAGCAAGCTAGGTTACAAATTGAAAAGAAAAATGCAAAATATGCTACTCACGCTAATAAAGGCCGACAGCCTCTTGTGTTTGAACCAGGTGACTTTGTTTGGGTGCATTTAAGGAAAGAGCGGTTTCCAAACCTAAGAAAGTCAAAATTACAGCCAAGGTGTGATGGTCCATTCAAAGTGCTAGAAAGGATCAACAACAATGCATACAAGATTGATTTACCTGGTGAGTATGGTGTTAGCAATTCTTTTAACATTACTGATCTTTCCCCTTGCATTGATGCAGGACCAAATTCGAGGACGAATTCTTTCAAAGGAGGAGGGGATGATGAAGAAGCACCAGTGCCTATGCCATTATTTAGAGGACCCATCACCAGAGCCAGAGCTAGAGAGCTGCAAGCATTGGTGTTAGAGAATTGTGAGCACAAGGGAGATCAAAATTGCCATGTTGAACTTTCTTGCATATTGTTGGAATCTAGGTGGTTCATTCTCACACATGTTGGCATGGGAGACTTGACAAGTGGCGCCACATCAGCGTGACTTCGCCACATCAGCATGACTTGGCACAAGACCATTCAGCCAAGTGGATTGGAGGAGCTTCTTATGCTTATTTGGATTTGCCATGTGCTGACACCTTTTATTGGTCCCCACTACAGTAAAAAAAGGCTGCTACCACCTAAAGTGTTGTTGCCACCTTATGGTCCCCACTACATAAAGGGCTGCCATAAAGCAAGTGGTCCCAAATGGTCCCCCCCCCCCCCTATGGAGATGCCCCATCTGATTGATGAGCCTTGCATTTTTATCTTTTTAGCCATGTTGGCACACTTTTAGGGTTTTAGAGATGCTATATATAACCCAAGATATTCAGATTGTATTGGGAGCCTTCATTTTTTCTAGTTTAAGTGTGAGCATTAGGGAGAGAACTCCATTGCTGGAGCTTGAGTTTCTTCTATGTTTCTTCCATGTTTCTTGAAAGAACTTGGATTCTAGCAGCATGAACCCCTTGCTAGTCTTATTTTGATGATCAATATGCTTTAGCTTGTTACTATTTGTGTATTGACACTTGGGTTTTCAATCTGAAATTCTGCCTTGTTTGGATGATTAAAGATCTTGGTTCCAATATTTAGATGTTGTGTTTCTTGGCATCCTAGGAGTGCTCATCACATTGCCTGTCCATGCTCAAGCAAAGTTTGAAGAGAAATATGGGAAAATTGCCACCTTAACACGGGTCAAAGTACAAATTTCTACTTTGAAAGCTATACTGTCTACTTGGAACCCCAATTATAGGGTCTTTTCCTTTAATGATATTGATACAACACTAATAATGGAGGAGTATCAGGTGCTATTGGAGATCCCTTATGTGGCTCAAAACCGTATTTACCTTCATCTTGACTACAGGCAGACATGGAAGCAATTTGCTCACATAATAGGAGTCCCAGTAGAGGAAGCCAAAACAAAGGAAACTATTAAAGGCAATTCTTGTGGGTGGCCAGCATATCCAGAATGGAAAATGGAAGACAGCTTTGCCAACACTAGCTCTGGGTATTTACAGGTTGATCTTGTTCCCAGGACCTTTGGAAATTGTAACCCAAGATGTGGTGGAGCTATTTTGGGCCATAGAAAAGCAGAATATCAATCTGATCCCTATTATCCTCACTGAAACCTTCTTGAGTTTAACATATTATTGACAACAGGGTAAAGGGATCATGAAATACTGCATTCAACTGTTGTATCTCTGGACCTTAAGCCATATCTACCCATGGGAGACTAAAGGGTTAGCTTGGTATTCTAATCAGTCGATTATTAAGGAGATGTTGGAATTAATAATAGGTGAGAGAAATGTACAATAATGGCAAGAGCTAATTCTAAGTTTTACTAGTCACAACTATTGCTAAAGAAAGTTATGGACTACTAGCCAAACCTTCTTGTTCAATATAAGGGATTATTATTTTATAACTCTGGTGGGTTTGACGGGGTGTACCAGTTATTTCCCAACTTTAGTAATGAGGCAGTTTGGTTTGACTCAGTTTATCCTATACATTAGAGAATTTTGCTGAGTTCATTTCTATTATAAAGTTGGTAAAGAAGACGAACTGAAGGCCCTACGCAAGTCTTGGGAAAGAGTAACCTTGAGGGAACGGTCGCCTAAGGGACCAAGCACAACAAAAGGATATCCTATATGGAGGGACAGGAGAGACAAGGGTATAAAGTTCCCAAGTTGATGGGTCTAGAAGATAAATTGCCTCACTACGACTCGGTAAATGATTACGTGGAAGAAGTTCGAGTGATGTTGGATATTCATTTCCAAGATTTGGTCTCAGAGAATCAAGAATTGAAGCAACAGGTAAAGTAGTTGGAAGATCTGTCAGCTCAGAATGATCGATAAGCCTTAAAAAGGGAAGTAAAGAGAGTTAGAGAAGATGCCATGATAATAAAGGCAGAGTATGGTGAACAAATAGCCTAGTGAGAAAGAGGAAAAACCTTCCTCCAGGGCAAGATAAAAGAAGTCGAGATGCAGAATAGCAAACTATAAGAAGAGCTAGGATGTCATAAGATGCTAGTGGTGGAATACAAACAGGAGAGCAAGAAAAATAGGATTGAACTTAAGGAGCAAGCACAGTTGATCAATGACATTCTGAAGGAATGTTCCAGGGAAAGAAAGAAAAAAGAACGCCAGATAGCCCTTTATCAAGAATTGAAAGAGAATGTTAACCAGTTTGAAAGGATGGCGGCATAAGGAAAACAGGAGCTATTACCGGAGTCAGAATATGCCCTGAGAACATTTGATCCTACGAGACAAGAAGAGAGCCTCCATGAATATCTCAAGAAATGACTCCATCTTAAAAAGTCTCCCTGAGTCTAGGCAGTAGCTGAATTCTATATATCTTTGACAAAGTAAATGAACGATTAAATTTTTCATGTAATGGATAGATCGAATTATGTTTTGTGTCTATGAAATCATAGCATAACCCCCGTGGGATCTATCCTTGCTAGGGCTATGTGAAAAAAAGCGTACGCCACATGAACAAGTATCATGGGAACATACATGACTCTTTCATTCACAGTTGAACTATTGAATGATGTCATCATAGAGTTGATTTGATTTACCTTCGGCAAACACCGTCTCGGCAATCATTTGCCTCTGTATCCTTTTAATTGGTTAGGAAATTAATTATAATAAAATGATCTTAAAAATGTTTTACAGCTCATTATAGGAAATGAACATTACTCGAAACAAAGTGAATCCTATCAAGTAAGCCTCCGTACTAATTAAGGATTGCTTAATGCGCTCCAGAACGAAAAAGATTATGGAGGAATAAGAACAAGTCCAAAGTCTATAAGGACAAGTTACCGACCTAAAGGAGCAAGTATCTGAACTAATGCAAATGATGAAAGAATTGGCCTATGGAAAAGAAATAACAGTTCCACCAGCCTTACCAATAACTACACCACCAATGATAATGGGGGTTTCAAATCCTCAACAATACCAAGCTTCATTTTCTTTTATTTTTCAACACTCGAATCCTGAACCCACAATAGCTACTAATCCTCATGCTGGCTCATACCAAGTGAATGAACCTGTTTACTTGGTACAACAACCTTACAATCAGACATTCCCTTACACTGAACATTACCTGCCAGCTCCCAATGCATCAACAAGAATACTATATGGAGTAGGAAAAGAAAAAGAGAAGGGAGAGAATGAAAAGTTGACAGCCTAGAAGAACGCTTGTAATATGTACGGGTCTCTGGATGTGTCTGCTCTGAAGCTATTTCTGGATGTGGTAGTGCCCCTAAAGTTCAAAGTTCCTAATTTTGAAAAGTACACTGGCACCACCAATCCTTACATACACCTGGCCACTTATATTGCGAAGATGTCAGCACTGTCAGAAGATGATAAGTTATTGATCCACTTTTTCCATGAGAGTCTTTCTAGTCCAGCTCAATGTTGGTACATCCAGTTGGATAGGAGTAAACTCCACTCTTAGAAAGATTTAGCAAATGCATTTCTAAAGCAATATAAATTTAATTGTGATATGGCCCCAACTAGGAGGGACCTCCAAATTTTGGTGCAGAAGGAAGGGGAGAGCTTTAAGGAGTACCCTAAGAGGTGGAGGGAAAAAAGCGACAGAGGTGTATCCCCCAGTAACAGACAACGAGCTCTGTTCTTTATTCATTGAAAATTTGAGAGCCCCATACTTCAACCTGATGATTAGGAAAACACGTAATAATTTTGCTGATATTATTTAGACAAGGGAAAGAATCGAGGCCAATATGAGGCTAGAGAGGCTTCAGTAAATTATGGGGGACAACTCTACGAAAAGGACTCCAAATCAGACCAGGAAAAGAGAAAGGGATGTTCATACTATTTCTAAACAAGCCAATCTATCTCGCCCTCCCCAAAACAATCTTTGCTCGCATTTTCCTACCTAAAGCTCAGTGGTGGCAAATGTCTAAGAATCATTCCTTAACTACCCTCATCCCCGCCCGTAGTATCCACCACTAATACCTATCATCTGAGACCATCTACCCAACCTGCTCCATCTGTCAGACCACCTGTTCCTCAAGTCAATCCCAGACCCATGAGAAATCCAGATCCTTCCCTTCCCATGCCTTTAAGTGAGATTTATCTCTACCTGCTGAGTATCAATAAGATCATACCCATCCCATTGGATCCCCTGCAGCCACCTTACCCTAGGTGGTATAATCCTGATGCAAGATGCGAATACCATGGTGGTGCCGTTGGACATGCGACCTATATTAGAGATGGTAAAAAGGTACAAGCTTTTCACCTGATAGTCGAGTCAAAAAAGAGAATAAGACTAAAGAATAATGTAACCAAAGTTGAGTTGTGGGGGAGATAAAAGAGTTAATTGAAGAATAAATTAAGAAGCCCACATAAGATTGGGGAAAATAGAGTTAGAATTTGAAGGAAACAAATATAGTCTGAGAAAGGGAAAAAGAAGTAAACAGAAAAATAAGTTGTAAGAATTCAAAAAGGAATGACACTAGGGAAAATGGTTATTACGGTATAGAATTCAGAAGTATGAAACTCAAGCAAATTAAATAGGAATAGTGTTAGGAGCCAAACCATGGAGCTTGGAGCTGTAGGACATGGGTCAAACTCTGTTTATTCCTATTTCTAAGCTGAAATAATACAACCAGAGCAAACAATAATTTAAGATCATAACAATCAGAGAAAAGTCAGTTGGAGAATACAACCAGAGCAAACAACAATTTTAAGATGTGTAATGGTATCTTGAATTATTCTATTAGGCAAAGGAGTGAAGTAATGAGTAGTAAGTTAAATAAAAGTGAACAAGATGGTGCAAAATGGCACAAAAGCCTAGGTCATGAATAGAGTTGGTGAGATAGCGGTTATGGATCTGTGATCAATGATTAGATAAGTATTTTTAATATGTCCAATAGGTTCACGTTATAAGGAAACATGAATAAAAATAATTAACATAACAACAGTACGAGAATATTAGAATTATTCAAAACAGACTGAAATCTACATCAGATTGTCAGAAGTCCTAGACTTAAAGAAAAGAGATATTGAAGATAATGTGAATGATGAAGTGTTTTTGAAGGTTTTTCCCCCTAAAAGAAGATTATGAGATTATGGAGAAAGGGGAAAACTAAGTCCTCGTTTCATAGAACCATACTAGGTTTTAGAAAGAGTGGGTCCATTAGCACATAGACTTGCTTTACCTCGAGAATTGAAGTAAATTCAAACTTAACTTATGATGAGGAGATCATAAGGATCTTGGCACATGGGGTGAAGCAGTTAAGAAATAAACAAAAACCACTGGTTAAAGTGCTATGAAACTATTATTTAGGTTAAAAAACCGCATGGGAATGTGAGAAAAACATAAGAAGACAACACTCACAACTATTCAAAGACTGACATTAGGCAAATTTTGAGGACAAAATTTCTTTTAAGGAGGGGAGAATTGTAACACCCCCGTACTAAGTAGTTCCATACATCCTACTGTTCCGGTGACTAGTGTCTGTCCGAACGACTAGAATGTCTAGGACTATACTTAATTCACATAGAAGAGCCATAAATAAAATTGATAAAGATCAAATGTGGTTGAATTAAAATAAGAGAAATGAAGCATAAATAGGTAAAATGAGTCTAGAGTGCTGAGAATGGGTAACGAACTCGGGAAGCGGCTGCGAACTCAGTTGCTTCCCTAAATTCGTATGGGACCCCATGACATCCTTAATTGAGGATTAATTGTGAAATTATTGGGAATGAGAAAATCATAGAAAGGAAAAGAGAATAAGTATAGATAAGGGAATCATAATCAAAGGACTCATCGAACATTATGGAAAAAGATGAATTATAACCGATGAGGGGCATTTTGGTCAATTCACTCCTAGAGTTGACTTTTGACTTAAATGTTCATTAAAATGAGTGAGATTAAAATATTGAAAAATAATTAAAAACATGAGGAAAGGTGTATGGAAAGGAAAGGAAAGAAATTAAAATTGTTGCAATTATGACATCACCATGACATAAGCAAGACATAATTAAAATTATAAATTAAATAATTTAATTTACATAATTATCAACATATTTATAAGAGACAAAAATTGAATTAAAGACAAAATTATTGTCTTTTTCTTCTTTGAGATGGCCGGCCAACTTCTCTCTCTTCCCTCCATCAATTTCCTCCATTGTTACCTATTTTGAGCTCTTGAAATCTTGAATTACCTCCATAAATTCCAAAACTACTGGAATAAAAAATTGATTTTGAACCTTGATAAGAAGATTGGGAGCAAAGGAATTAGGAAAAACTTGAAGGTTAGGAAGATTGGAGGAACTCCATTAGAGGTAAGCTTCCATACAAGCTCCAATTATGGAATTAGAGTCAATTATGAAGAAATTACTTGTAAAATAATGAAAATCATGCTTGTATGGGGGGGGGGGGGGGAGGAGAATTTGGCCAGCCAAGGGAGAGTAGGGTTTTGATTGTGTTCAATTAAATTGAGTATGAATTTAAGCTTATATGAAGTGGTACACATGATTTGGATGTTGAGCTTACATGATTTTGCATGAACTTGCATGACCTTGGAATATGGAAATTAGGGTTTATGGGAAATTAGGACTTTTGTGAAATGTTGGCCAATTGAGGTTTATAAGGCATAATTATGGTCATTTGGTATTCTTTGGTTGAGAATTGATGTTGAATAGCTAAAAGGAATTGATGGATTTGTAGTGTGTGTCATTGTGCTGAATTCTGGACCCTTGAGTCTAGTAGGTTTGAATGGGTATAAGTTGAGTTACATAGCTCTAATTGGTGTGAGGCCAATTGTAGATGAAACCTAAGACATAATGCTCCAACTTTCATGTAAAAAGTCTGTCCAAAAACTGACCATGTTGCCCTAAATTTGGCTTGAATCCGGATTGTAATTTTGGACTTGACTAAAAATGACTAAATGAATAGTACTTAGTAAATTAGGCATAACTCACTCTAGAAAATCCCAAATTAGATATTTTTGAACCAACGGAAACCTGAGACATAGGAGAACAATTCTTATGAAGACCATAAAACTAAATTATGACCCTAAGTTGATCAAATTGCTAGACAAATTTAGTCCACCTGAACCTGGAAAATATGAAGGATTAGACATCCGACCAATTTTGGCAAAATTGCTATAACTTGGGCTTAAAAATGCAAATTAGATGGTTCTAAAGCCAAAATTCTCATAAGACATAGAACTAAAAATTTCATATTTTGACCAAAACCCAGTTTTTAGGGAAAGATAGGAGAATTGTTGGGATAATTTAGGAATCCTGAATATGGAATTCCTGCACTTTAGCTAATTGGCCTTATGACCTCCAAATGGTTATCAGCCATAACTTCTTCTAAAAAACTCCAATTGAAGTGATTCAAAATGATTTGGAAACCTAAGACAAAGGCCTAAAATATTGTTTCAGGGACCAAGGCCAAATTATGAGCATAAGATGCTCGGATATAGTATATAATTTTAAGGTACAAATATAGAATTTTGGGATATGGCATCTAGAACAGTGTTTAGTAATTTGGCCATAACTTGAGATCCAGAACTCCAATTTAAGTGATTTAAATTGGAAAATAAAAGTAAGACATAAGGAACAATTTTCATGAAGGAAACTTCACCAATTATGACTAAAACTAAGTTAAAATAGGGTTACAAAGTCAGGGTTCAGAACTACCCTAGACCCAGAATATATTGGAATTTCAAAATCGACTTAAGGATGCATTAGTCATTTAGTTGATTAGTCATTGAAGATAATTGGAATGAGTATTGAAGCTTAGTAATTGTGTGATTTCAGTGGACAAAGAGACTTCTAAGGAAGGGATGGCTTAAGACATAAAGAAAGAGATTTATTGAAGGTTTATGCACAACTATTCTTTTTCTATGTTTTAAATTTTGAATTGATTTGAATGAATTTTATATGAATGAATTATGCTTTTTCTTGGTAATTGTGTACTTAAGAATTCAATACATTGTTTTGAAAATTGTGAATTATGAAAGATATTTACTTGATTTACAATGCGATTCTTTGAATGGAAATTTTTTGAAATCATTTTGAAACCACAGTTAGGATAGCAACATAATTTGTATTCCTCATTAGCTTGCCTAGTGAGATGTATTGGATATGATCTCCTCCACTTGTGGGGTTGAGTTTTCCTTCTTTGGCTGGAGAGGTGTGTTGCCAGTTGAGGATGTATTGGATGAGTACTCATATATGCTTGCTAGCCTTTGTGTTCCCCTTTAGCCTTTGGTTATTGGGATGTATTGGCTTTGTTGTGGTGTACAACCCGGCATTGATTTAAAATTTTGTGTTATGCTCTGAACTATGTGAATGTTATCAACACCCATAAATTGTGCATATTTTGATAAAAAGGTGATCGAAACAAATGCTTGCAAATGACTAAATATATTATATTATTTTCTTGATCAAGAAAAATATGAGTATTTTGAATGCTTTATTAGGATTTGGTGAATTGTGATTACTTGATCAAAATGTTAATCAAATAAATGATTTGTATGATGGAAAATATTGATTTTGGTTTTATGACTTATGAATAATTTGTATATTTCAAGCTCTTTGTTATGATTTATCAAAGTATATTTTGTATTGAATTTTAAATTATTAATTGTGCACCACTGAGTTCATAGCTCAGCGATAGTTTTGTATGCTATCGCAGGTAAAAGAAAAGATAGAGCAGTTGAGTGAGATTTCTTGAAGCTGTGAATTGAAGTCATGTTGGGATTGTGATTTGATTAGCTGCGGGTATATTATAGGTATACCCTTGATAATTTCTTTTTTATGTATTTTGTAACTATATGTATGTTTGTACAAATATTGAGCAGTTCTATAAAAAGCTCTGTAATAAAATTTTAAGATTATAACTATTGTAATATTATTTTGAAATTTTATTTACATGTAAATTTTTTTAATATTAATTTTGTTATCTCAATGAATGCAAATATTTAAATTTCTTTTTGAGTCTTGTAAATAATAAATTATTTTCTTATTAATGAGATTTGTTGAGAATGAAATGAGACGATTTGAGTTGATTGAATGCCAGTTGAGTATGATATATTTTTGCAAATTGTTTTTCAACAGGTTTGAAGAACTGTTTTTACCTAGTTTTAGTCGTCACCACGCGGATTTTTCGTAAAATTTTAAAAATATCTAATTATTTCTAAATAAGTTTTATGACACTTTCTTGAATTGAAAACACTTAAATTAAACATTTATCAGCACGCCAAACTTTAAAGTGAAATTGTTTTGCCAAAATCCCTTGTAGTATATTTAATAGATTATCGGTAGGCGAAGTTCAGTAATTATTAAGTATACTACGGGATCATGCCACATCTTACAGAGGGGTAAGATGTGACATCCTCCTTGAATGATAGTTACTTAATCTCAACTTCTTCCTCTTGTGTAAGCTGTAAAACTGATGCTAAGATAAATGGTGTACTGCTCTCCAAGTGTTGAGCAAATGCAGCAACATGAGGATCATCATGATCTATGCTTCCTCCATGAACTAAGCAATTTTCAAGTGGATCTTTCGGATATCTCTTTTTGAAATGCTCTTCAACATGATCATCAATGATATCAATTCTCAAATAAGAATTACTTTCAGAATGATGTTTCTTCATAGCATTGTTAAATGTTGAACACTAGTTGATCATCCCCAACTCTATGAGTTAATTTTTCGCCCTTAATATTAATTAGTGCACCTGTTGTAGCTAAGAAAGGCCTCCCCAGAATAATTGGAATATTAGCATCTTCTTCCATGTCCAAGATGACAAAATCAACTAGTATGTAGAACTTTCCAACCTTCAAAGGCACATTCTCTAAAATCCCTTTCGGATATTTAATTGATCTATCAGCTAACTGAAGAGAGATGTGGGTTGGTTTAAGATCCCCCATGTTGAGCTTTTCATAGATAGAGAGGGGCATAAGGCTAACATTAGCTCCTAAATCACATAGAGCTTTTATAAAAAATGACTCCCCAATATGGCATGGAATTGAAAAACTTCCTAGATCTTTAAGCTGAGGAGGGAGCTTCCTTTGAAGTATGGCATTACACTCTTTTGTCAGAGCTATAATCTCATGATCTTTAAGTATCCTCTTATTTGAGAGTATTTACTTCAAAAATTTTGCATAAGAAGGCATTTGTGAAAGAGCATCAATGAAAAGCACATTTATGTATAGTTTCTTCAAGACCTGCAAAAACTTCCCAAATTGTTTGTTAAGTTTGGCTTTTTGAAATCTTTGTGGAAAGGGAAGTTGTAGCTTATAAGGCTCTAGAGGTACATACTTCTCTTCTTTCTCTTCAGCTTCCTCTTTTCTCTTTCTTGAATTCTCTTCTTTTTCACTCTCTTCTTTTTCACTTTCATCAACTTCTTTCTCATTTTCTCTCTTTTCACTTCCCACTCCTTAATGTAATGGCTTGACATTGTCCCCTTGGATTCTTCGATTGACTTGGAAGCTTTCCCATGGACTTTGTATCCGAAGAACTTGCTTGCTGTGCAATCTGGTTCTCCAACATTCTATTATGTGTCTGTAGCTGCACCAATCTTACTTTCATTTCTCTCATCTCTTCATCTTGCTTAGTTTGATTGGCAAGAATTTGTTGTAACAAAGCTTCTGTGGTAGAACCTTACTCTTACTGTCTAGGTGGACGTGTAGGATGTGTATTCCTTTACTAAAAATTACCTAATGGTTGCCTATTTTCTTGATGAGGATTTCCTTGTTGCTGTGGTTGAAAATTCTAATTTGGACCTTGGATTTACTGATTTCCCCATGAAAAATTGGTATGATTCCTCTAGGCTGGATTATATGTTTGAGAATAAGGGTTGCCCATCTGTTGGTTTCCATAATTAACAACATATGCAGCATGCTCTCCATAATCTTCTCTACAGCTCATTGTCCCTTCTGCATAAGCAACTTGTTGAGAATTTCTTGAGGATGATGAGGTAACCAGCATGCTTAAATCTTCCATTTTCTTTGCCAAGACATTTGTAAGCATATCAAATTTGGCATTGATCATATTGAATGGATCAAGATTGTACATTCCAGCAACTTGTCTTTTTTGTGTTAGAGCCGACCCTCTTAGACTACTCAAAAGATAAGTGTCCTTTGCAATTTTCTCCAAAAGTTCATAAGCTTCATCTTCCTACTTCATAATGAACTCTCCTCCAGTTTGAGCATCAATAATTCCTCTAATAGCAGGAGTGACATTTGTATAAAAATTCTAATTTATCATCCATTTTGGAATGGCATGATGTGGACACTGTCTCTCTAACTCCTTCCATCTCATTGAAGACTCGTAGAGATTCTCATCTTCTCTTGGTCTAAAAGCTATCATTTGATTCCTTAATTCAGTGTTTTTCCAGGTGGAAAGCATTGTGTAAGGAATGCATTAGTGAGCTGCTCCCAATTTGTAATTGAATTGTGCAATAGAGAATCAAGATAATCCAATGCCTTATCTTTTAAAGAGAATGGAAATAACTTCAACCTTGCTGCATCATCTGATACTCCGGGTTGCTTTTGCATATCATAGATTATAACAAACTTCTTAAGATGAGTATGAAGATTTTCTGAAGGATGACCTCCAAATTGAGAATTTTGAATCATTTGTAGTACCTCAAACTCTATTTTATAGCTATTTTCATCAATCTTTAGTCTTTCTATACTCTCTCTCAAGTCATCAAAATGAGGGAATGCATGATCCATCATACTTTCCCTAGGCACATTAGCATTGACAACTTCTTCCCCATGAGCTTCATTCTCATTGTTTTAATTGTTTACACCATTACCACTACCAATTCTAACTTTCTTCAGCCATTTCTAGTTCAGTTTCAGCTATTCTCAAAGCTTCTTTCTTCTCCTAGTTTCTTTCTCATTGGCTTTACAAAACTTCTTAATTTCAGGATTAAACAATGGAGATGTGTCACTTGTGCTTCTAGCCCTTCTCATAAAATATCAAAAAATACTTGAAAAGAACAACAAAACACAAGATGAAAAGATAATATAAAAATAAAAACAACAAACAACTAAATTAATCAAGAATTCAATCTTAAACAAACAACTCTCCGGCAACGGTGCTAAAAACTTGATGTGGCCTAATCGCAAGTGCACATATCGTTTAAGTAGTATAGAAAAGTTATCATTCCCTTAAAGAGTTGTATTCTAAATTGAATTTTTGATATGAAAGTTTACTAATCTAAACTAAATTTAAACTAAAAATTAATTAAATGATGAGATTGAAGATTTAATATGTATACATGCAAATCTAGCAAAGAAATTAATTGAATGGCAAGTATCACTAAAATTGCAAGAAATAAATTTAGCAAAAATAAAATATGGTAAGAATTAAAGTAATAAGCAATAAAAATTAACGATTAACAATGATAAAAGGGTGATTCCAGAGTTTTGGCTTTCATATTTAAGCTATTTTGGGATGTTAAATTGATTATCCAAACATATGAAAATCATAGGTTTCAAGAAGATTAGTTTTTAAATCCTTTGAATACTTCTTCGACTGAGACAAAAAGTATCTTAATTTACTCAATCCTCCTTTCATGGAGTTGAAATTAATTAAGACCCATTAGGTTCCTTAATCAATCTATTAATTCTCTCAATTCTTAGTCTATTTCTATATCTAAGTTAATTAAGTCCAATTTCTTGATTATCTATCACTAGGTTTTCTTCTTTCGGTGCTTCAACCAAGGATTAAGAACAATACTTAATGGGATCCTACACTAAGCATGTCATTAGGCACACAAGAAATGGAAAAAACCTCATAATACTCATAAAATCTGGATAGATCAACTCAAATCCTCAAAATATCTCAAATATTACATACCTAACTCCAGAATCTAAAAAGAACTACTCACTACTCATGTTTGATACAAGGATTTTAGCAAAAAAAGGAAATAAAAGATAAAAAGAGAATTAAAATTGAAGAAACCTGATGAAAGATGCATAGAAAATGGTGGAGAAGAAGAAGAAGAATTAGAGCTTTTGATGGAAAATGATGAGATTGGCGGCTCCTTTGTCTCCTGCTCTCTCAATCTTTCTTTCCTTTTTCTCCCCCCTCCTTTTTCCAGAATGAGGTAATATTCCTTTGTATATATCTGCCCTTGTCTCATGCTCTCTTAATCTTTCTTTCCTTTTTCTCCCCCCTCCTCTTTTCAGAATGAGGTAATATTCCTTTTTATATCTACCCTGACATCAACCCTAAAAATGGACTAAAATGGTGTTTGATGAGGTCATACACATGTGATAAAATCTTGCCTCTTTAGTCAATTAATGAGGAATTGCATGGCTGAAACTATGCCCATGCAGCATCTTATGCAGAGTCAGAACTGGAAAGAATGAGTGAAGACAGGTTTATATGGCTATGCATGTTATGGTAAGCTTTAGAGAGTTTTCGTGAAGGTGCATAAGCTATGCAGAAGCCATACATATTTTGGCAGAGTTACAATACTTCTCTGGTATCTTGAATAAGATGGTGCATAGCCTATGCACTAGGCTATGGAACATTCGGCAGTCTTTAAAGATCTTCAATTCTAGACTTCAATTTTTGCACTTTTAAACTTGGAATTCACTCTCACTTATAAAATTACCTTTTGGTCCCTCAAAACATCATTTTATCTACAAAACAAAAGCAAAATGTCAAATTAATCCAAAAAATTGACAATTATGTAAAATTAAGTAAATAACTAATAAAATTGACTAAAAATGACTAATAAATGGATAAAATGGCTATAAAACTTAACCTAAATGACTATATGAAATGCATATATCAATGAACAAAAGTATATAATTCTTTATCATTATCATAAGTAAAATAATTCAAGCAAGCTCCATTCAACTTCTCACTAAAATAAGCAATAGGGTGCCTTTCTTGCATTAGAATAGCCTTTATTCCAATACTAAAAGCTTCACATTCTACTTCAAAAGTTTCAAAAAAATTTTGTAGTGTAAGGATTGGAGCAAAGGTTAATTTTTCTTTGATCGTTTTAAAACTCTTTTGGGTAGCATAACTCCATTTAAACTTTCCCTTTTTCTTCAAGCATTCGGTTATGGGTGCTATGATGGTACTAAAGTTCTTGACAAACCTCCTATAGAAAGAGGCTAGGCCATGAAAGTTCCTCACCTCTGAGATGGTGGGTAGAATTGGCCAAGTTTAAATTGTTTGCACCTTTTCTTTATCTACCTCCATGCCATGTGCCATGTTTGGAAACTACAAAGCTAAGGAACATGACTTGCTCTTGCAAAAAGTTCACTTTTTCAAGTTCCCATACAATTGCTCTTGGCGTAAAACTTCAAAGACGGCCCTCAAATGCTTAACATGTTCATCAAAGCTCCTGTTGTAAATCAAAACATCATCAAAATAAACAACCAAAAATTTGCCAATAAAGTGGTGAAGTACATGGTCCATGAGTCTCATAAAAGTGCTAAGAGCATTAGAAAGGCCAAAAGGCATGACCATCCACTCATACAACCCAAACTTTATTTTAAAGGCTATTTTCCATTCATCCCCTTCCTTCATTCAAATCTGATGGTAACCATTCTTCAAATCAAAATTTAAAAAGACAATAGCACCATGTAATTCATAAAGCATATGATTAAGTTTAGGAATGAAATATTGATACTTTACAACTATTAACACACATGCACATGGAACCGTCCTTTTTGGGCACCAACAAAGCTAGAACAGAACATGGGCTCATGGATTCATAAACATACCTCTTTTTCAATAGCTCTATGACTTGCTTATGCAACTCTTTAGCCACTTCATGATTACTTCTATAGGCTAGTCCATTTGATAATGCTACTCCAGGAATTAAATTAATTTGATGCTCAATGTCATGAAGGAGAGGTAATCCCTTTGGCATCTTTCGGGAAAAACATCTCTAAATTCTTCTAGTAGTTCTGCCACCATAGGAGGAACTACAATGTGGTTAGATGCCAGTAATTCTTTAATTATAAGAACAAAACCAGAATCATGGTTAGTGATAGCCTTTAGAACATCCCCTTTATTGAGGAATAGAACCTCTTTCTTTCTTTTTTATTAACTAGTTGCTCGAGACTAAGGGGGACTAAGAGGGACTAATACAATTCTTTTCCCATCCTTCACAAAAGAATAATTATTTTTAAAACCATCATGTGCAGCCTTTCTATCAAAATACCATGGCCTTTCCAATAATAAATGACTAGCATTCATAGGCATAATGACACATACAACTTCATCTTTATAAGATTTGCTGATTGAGAAAGGTACAACTACATGCTTAGTCACTTTTACATTGCCATCATCATTCAACCATTATAATTTATAAGGATAAGGATGCACTAAGGTGGGCAGATTAAGTTTCTCAACTAATGTAGCAAAAGCAACATTAATATGGCTACTACCATCAATAATGACATTACATACCTTGTTGAGAATAATACATCCGGTTTAGAAGATGTTCTCTCTTTGCTTTTCCTCTTTTGTTGCATGTGCACTCAAGGTTATTCTAATGACTAACATCTTCCCAACATCAACATACTCTACTTCTTCATCACTATATGCTTCATGATTCTTTTCCTCTTCACAAGTCTCATCTTCACTCTCAAGCTCTTATTGGGCTACCCTCAACACCATTACTCTCTTGTTGAGACATTCTGAAGCATGTCCATGGCTAAGGCACTTGAATCATTTTATGTCTCTACTTCTTTTAGTAGGGGCTAGATCTACTTCCTTCTCCTTGCCCTTGCTCATGCATTGTGGTGCTTTGGTAGAGTTCTCCCCTTTGTCATGCTTCTTCACGCCATCTTTGATACTAGTAAGAAAGGTGCTAGTGTTAAAAGGTTTTGTGAATATTTTAGTAGTAGTGCCCTTATATTCACCCTTCTTTCTTTGCCTTTCAACTTTAATGGAAAGTTTGATCACATCCTGAAAAAAAAAAAAAAAAACATGTGATTTCAATGAAACAGTATTAGCAATTTTATAATTCAAACCACTAAGAAATGGGCAATGCTTGTTTTTGTGGTCCCTTACATCACATCTCAACATCAACATCTTAAATTCTTTAACATAGTCTTCCACACACATTCCACCTTAGCACAAACTTTGGAGTTTGATGTACAACTCCTGTTTATAATATTCAAGTACAAATTGCTTCTGCATGATTCTTTTTATCTCACACCAAGTTTGTACATCATCAAGCTCATCCTTCCATCTTTGAGCCTTTATATTCTCCCTCCATAAGTTTGCATAATTAACAAAATCAATGGTAGGAAGTTTGCACTTCTTTACTTCTCTACACTCTTGGTACTCAAAGATTTTATCAACTCTTTGTACTTACTTCAAGTAAGCTGGTACCTTAAAAGGTTGAGATTTTTATCTTGATGTTGTCTCTTTAGCCATGTTGACACTGAGGCAATTGCTAGTCATAAGCACTTTTTTTAGCTCCAGGTTCTTCATCATCATCATCATCACCATGCCCTTGTTGCCTAGAACCATTACAGCCTCTTTGTGGCTGAGGTGTAACTAGTCTCACCAAAGCTTGTGTGATATGAGTAAGTTGCTCTTGCATTGCATTCCGTTGTCTTTCAAGTATTAACATACGTGCTTAATCCATTGTGAGACCTCTTGGAACTGATAGAGGCACCTCCTCTTCATCAAACATATTGCCACCAGAATCACACTTACTAATTGTTTCACTCAATTACAAGATAGGTTGGTTCACTCCCTTACATGTTTGCACTCTTTAAAGGTTCAAAGAGCTACCAAACCATGGCTCTAATACCAAACTGATGTGCTTTGTAAGGGATTGATGAAAAAAAGGATAAAAGAATATCTTTTTGTGGTTTTAATGTTTTTGAGCTAAAACTAAGAATAAAACAAGAAAGATAAAAGGATAAGAAGAAGAGAGAAATTCTTTAATAAGTTCAGAATGCCACAAAAAACCCAATTTTCAAAGGTAGATGCAATACAAAGAACTTATGATAAGTCTAGAATTCTTTCACCATAAACTAAAGGTCTGATAAGAAAAACTTAGCTGCACTTGCTATTGATTCTCAAAAGTGAAGAAAGCTTACAAGAAGAGGCCTATTTATTAGCAGAATACAATTACTATTTAGGAAAATAAGCTAGCAACTAATTAGGAAACTTTAGTAGTCCTTAAACAAGTACTAAATAGGAAAATAAGAGAAAAAAAGGTCTTGTAGTATTTTCTAAGTGGCTGCATGAATTTAAGTAAGAGAGAGAGAGGGGAGAGATTCTTGCTTGGCTGATTAGGAAACATGTGCTCTTAGAAATCTTTCAATAGGATTTTCTTAATTCTCCTCAATCTGACTTTTATTCTTTAACTTGTCAACTTTTAGCAACATAAAGAAAGGGATAGAGAGTCTTATGCCAATTTGGAGGCCAAGCCCATTTATGACAAAATCCTTATCAATCTTCAGCCCATAAACTTCTTAACCCAACCCAAATCATATGCCCTATTTAAGTTAACAAGTCTAGCCCACAACATCTTTATTCTTAGACATATGTAAGCAAAGTAACAAGCTTGCTCTTAGACCTAGTCAATGGGCCCTTATATGCCATGTTAATCCCATCACCATGATGTGGCACATCACTATCAATTATTGACACTAATGTAGTAATTCATTCACTTAAACAAATTGGCCATAAAAACCAAACAAGCATCAATTTCCCTATTTCTTTTTACTTATTAGATTAATCAAAGCAAGCGTCTAATTAATCCCTACCCAACTGAACAACCTTAGTCAAGTGCGTGATTTAGCTCAATGGTAGCTTTAACATACTAGGAAACCATCACTAATTCTATATAACAATTACATAACAAGTAGCATAATCGTTTAACCCGGATTAAGAATCTCTAAGCAGTATGATGCAATATCATCTTTTCTATTGATGTAAAATTAATCAAGCAATTACGGACTTGATCAACTATACTAGCATTAGACATAAATGAATAATTAAGTAGTTAGCCTCTTAAATAATTAAACATGCCATCTTTTCATGAATCTCAAGAGAAACATAGATATTCAAGTTAAGAAACTACTGATTTTATAGATAGCTCAAAATAGTCTCATGATAATTATTCCATGGTTTCAACAATCCTTTCTGCTGAACAAGGATTGTTGATGATGATATCACACACTCCAAAGGGATGTAGAAGCGCTCCACAAGCCAAAGAAGAAGAAGAAATCACACTAGCAACTAAATCAAGTAATATACACATTTGAATGCACAAAGAGGAAATTTAGCCACTATGAGTAGAAAGGAATTGATGATCTCTAGATTTGTATTTTTTTGACCCTTTTATAAAGAAAAATAGGTTAACTAAGACTCTATATTTTATTTGAAAGTCTTAGTTACATTCTGACTTAATTCTCTCTTAAGAATCCTAGTTAAAGTAAGAAAACAAATTAAAAATAGCTCTCCTTATACAGATCTGCCACTTGATAAGTTTTATTAGTCCAATAAATTAAAAAATTTAATGGCCCATATTCTAGTAATTTAAAGTTTTATGATGGCCCAATTAAGCAAAAATTTAATGAATCTATATTTTAACTTCTAAAAAATTGGTTTTTTTATCCTTAAAAAATCGAAAAATTAGTGGCACACATTTAAAAAAATTTCCTTTAATTAATAAAGAAATAATTAAAAATATTCAAATTATGAGTTAAATCATAGAACACTATGGTCTAAATATTGCATCCGTGAAATCCAAACTCAGGGGGTCGAAATAGAGCCACTGTCCCTCCAAAATTGTAGTTTTTAATTTTGAATACTTAAAATATGCGTATGTTTCTTAACTATACTTTAAATATGCATATATTTCTTAACTATCTCTCATGTTTATCCTAAAAAAAAAAATCTTAACAAAATTTTAAAATGTTTTTTTTATTAGCCCAATTAAATAAAAAATTTAATGAACACATATTCTAATAATTTGAAGCATATTTTTTTTTTCTTATTGGCCTAATTGAGTTGAAAAACTGGATGTTAATATCTTTTAAAATTTGCATTCAAGTAATAAAAAAGAATTTAAAAATAATTAAATTATCAGTGAGATATATAAAATATATAGATCTGATTAATATATTGACCTCATATATTTAAATGTTATAATCATCATTAATTGATTTTTTTATTAGTCTAATAAAACAAAAAATTTAATGGGCCAATATTATAGTAAATTAAATTTTTTTTACAGGCCTAATTAAACAAAAAATTAATGAGCCCATATTTTAATTTTAAGAAATTATTTTTTATTGACACAACAAATTAAAAAATTAGTGGCCCACATTTTTTAAATTTTTCTTTAAGTAATAAAATAAAAAAATTAAAAAGATTCAAATTGTGAGCCAAATACATAAAACAGATAGGTCTAAATATTGTATCCATCTAACGCTATACTTTGGAGTTGAAACAAAGCCATAATGCTTCAAAAATTTTAATTTTTAATTTATAGTACTTTAAATGGAGATATATTTTTAATTGTCTATCTCGTTTAGTCTCAAAAAAATCTTAACAAAACTTTAAAATGTTGATTTTGTTTCATTAGCCCTATTAAATGAAAAATTTAATGAGTCCATATTCTAATAATTTAAAAATTATTTTCTTAATTGGCCATACTTAGTTGAAAAATTAGTCACCAATATTCATTAAATTTACTTTTAAGTAATAAAAAAAGAATTTAAAATGAATTAAATTGTGAGCGAGATACATAAAATACTTAAGTCTAGTTATTATATTCATCATTGGCCCCATATATCTAAATGTTATAATCGTCATTTGTTGATATTTTTTATTGGTTCAATAAAGTAAAAAAATTAATGGTCAATATTCTAGTAATTTAAAAATTTTTTATTGACCCAATTAAGTAAGAAATTAATGTGTCCATATTTTAATTTTAAAATATTAGTTTTTATTGACGTAAAAAAAATTAAAATATTAATGGCCCATATTTTCAAAATTTTGCTTTAGTTAATAAAAAAATTGTCATGACATGACTCTATAGACCAGATTGGCATTGGGACTTGGGCTAGCCTAAAGCCCCCGAAGTCTCTAGTAAGCCTCATTATTCCAAACCCATAAGTGGACCCAAACTCAGGGTCCAACATGCAAAATAAAATAAAATATTATAAAATTTTGGGTCATTTTAGCCCAAAAGCCATTATACATACACATCTAAGAGAGCCTAGGTCACCCTGATATCCAACTTACATAATCCGTTTAATTATTAAATAATTAAATTAAACTCTGTAAGAAAGAATGCTCCTCCTGTAACCTAGAAAAATATATTGAACAGGAATAAATGTTCAACTCAAAGAGTTTAGATATCGATTATAATTATAATTTCTATAACTATCTATTTATAATGCAATCCTATTAATGAAAATACATCAAACAAACAAATCACTAAATCCTCGCACGAAAGGATAAATTAAAGCTACACACACACCCATAATACATATTGGGAGTCAACCCCATAGCCTAGCCCGACCCCATAGTCTAGCTCTCTAAAATTCAACATATTCTCTTAAACATTTTCGAGTGAGAGTCAGTGAAATATAACGATGTATCTGCCCTGCACTGGCGAGAGTTAATCGATCCATATATCTATCATAGCTGCCTCACCCATCCATATCCATGGCAGTCAGCGAAATTCTCATGTCGTACCTACCCCAGGATTTCCACATCCATAATAAGTATAAATAAAATTCCAACTTATCCCCAAGGCGGCACAATACCGAAAATTATATTGTAAAAAAAAAATTAGGGAATACTCCTAATAATATAGGCATGCCATAAAATATAAAATATAAAAATTATAATTAATATTGAAATTATGAAAATAATCAATATCCAACTCACAGACTAATTTGTAGCATCCAGAAATTTCCGAGCTCTGAATAGTACTAATTCTGATTTGTGAATAGTATTATTTAAAGCCAATTTGGAGACTTAAAAGGAGATAAAAATTAATTAAAATATGCAAAATAAAAATTGAAGTAACCATCGGATTATGAACTTAATCGGTATTAGTGAAAAAGATTGACTATAACCCGATGAAGGGTATTTTAGTCAATTCACTTAAAGAGTTTACTTTTGATCTAAATGTCAATTAAAGTAAGTGAGATTAATGCATTAGAATGGAATTTAATTAATGGAAAGAAGTATGAAAATTTGTCACACCCTACCCCTCTGTAAGGCATAACATGATCCCGTAGTATACCTAATGAATTACCAACTTTGTCTACTGATAACCCATTAAATACACTACAAGGGATTTTAAAACTTTTCTTACTTCATTTTACAGTGGTGAGCACTATTTACAGGTGTTAAAAACTTTTTATGAACTGACTTAAAACAGTTAACACATTTAGACTATTAGTAATTTCTGTAAAAATTTTGGTAGAGTGCCATCTGTATTTTGGATAAAACAGTTCTTCAGAAAACCTGTAAAAAGCACTTCAATATATTTCCAAATCTCAACTCCAACATATTTCTCAACACAACATATTTCTCAACTCAAATCCACAGTAATTTTTCAAAGACTGAGATACAAGAAATATAATACAATTTTTACAAGTCAAAATAACTCATAATTTACTTTACAACTTCAATGTACAATTTTAATTTACAACTGCTCAAAACCAAAAACAATATATACATACAGCGTACATACATTACAGTACAAAATGCAAATGTGGTATACTCATTATACCCGATAATCTCTCGCTGAATGCACTAGCAGCCTAGTCTGCTGCCCTGTCCGTCTGTCTACCTGCGACAGCAATGGAAAGCTATCGCTGAGACAATGTCTCAGTGGTGCACAACATTAACAAATATAACTTTAAATCAATTTTCATAAATCATATAAATGATGGATACATAAAACCATAGTTAAATTCAAGATAATGAATGTCATAAGGAATTTAACACAATATCACATTAAATCTCAGTAATCAAAACATGGTTAAATTCAAAAGACAGTGAATGTCAATAAAAATTTAAACTCCAATTCACAATATCACAATAAATCTCAGTAGTCAAAACATGGTTAAATTCAAAAGACAGTGAATGTCAATAAGAATTTAAACTCCAATTCATAATATCACAATAAATCTCAATAGTCAAAACATGGTTAAATTCAAAAGACAGTGAATGTCAATAAGAATTTAAACTCCATTTCACAAATTATCAAATCGCATAATAACACAATTTAGTCGAATAATTTAAGAATACAGTGTTGCCAATTCATTCATAACTTAAGCCATGACACAATTTTCGATCAATGCCGCATTGTACACCACCACAAAGCAATCACAACCCCACTAATCGAAATCAATGAGGAAGGGAGCTAGCTATATAATGAGTACTCATCTGATCACCTCAATTGGTCAACCAGAGAGGGAGAAAAATAAACGATCACGACTCCATAAATGGAGAAGGAAAATAAACGAGCACAACCCCATAAATGGAGAAGGAATGATATGATACTGTTATGCTAAGTGTGAACACAAAATCAATTCCAAACATTTTATTCAAATGATTCGTGAGAATCCAATAAATTTCCAAAGTCATAATTTCATTCATAAAATGGCAACACAATTCATAAGTAACTTCAATTTTCACAAATCACACTAAATAATTTTTTCCACAGTTTCAAACCATTTACAATGCTTTTCAAGCAATAAGTATCCATCAATATCATTCAAACAATTTTTCACAATTTCAAACTATTTACAATGCTTTTCAAGAAATAAGTATCCATTCAAACACATTTTCATAATTGAAAACAATAATATTCAAAATAGTCATAATTTATTTCAATTGAAAAATTCAAAAGAAATAGTTGTTGTGCACAAACCTCTGATAACTGTCTCTTGGTCTTGACTCATTGTTTCCTTCCCTTTCCCTGAGTCTTTGCTAACTGAGAAACACAATTTGAAGTGTTTCAGTACTTAATTAAATTGTATCTAATGATAATGCTTGATAATTAATTTTACTGAATTCTATTATTTGCTTAGTCAACCTAATATGTTGACCTTCGATGCATTCTAGGTAAAGTAGGTTTTAAGATTACCAATATGTCACATTCGATAGTCTTTTAGGGTTGGTACATGTTACCAAATTCATTTCCATGTATCTTGCATTTTCTTGCAATTTGCTGGATTCCGGGATACTAGTTTGACCTAGCCGGACGACCTAGTTCCCTCGGTTTTCGAGTTTTGGTCAAAACTAAAAACTTGTAGATCTATGTCTTATGGAACGCAGGGCAAAATTTCAGGTCATTCTGAGTTATGTAGACCAAGTTATGGTCATTTTACTATTGCTGGTCAAATTGCATCAAAATTGGTCACTTTAAGTCACTTTAGGTCATTTTAGGTTCGGCCAGTTTTTGGATCCTAACTTGTGCAAGCTGTTTGACTTACTTATGGTCATTTCTGGGCTTTGGTGTCTTCATAAGACTTGTAGATATGGGTCTTATCTATTCATGGTCAAAATTTCAGGTCAATTGGACCTGTTTTGAGTGAGGTATGGCCTAAACACTAACTGCTGCCCAAATGGTCAATTTTCAGGCCTCAATTGCACTTAATCCGGATTTGGTCATTTTTCAAGCTACCTTGCAAGCAGAATTTTGGCAAGTTTCCTTCATGAAAGTTGGCACATTTTGTGCCTAGTTTCACCTCCAATTGGTCTCATACCAATTGGAGCCACACACTTAAAGTTATAGGCCTAAATGCATACTGCCCTATTGCACTTTCTTTATTACTCATCAAAGCTCACTTTTAGCATTTACCAATTCACACATTCTTACCCAATCTGGTTTGTACCATAACCTAAACATATTTTACAACACATTATAGGTCATTTTGGCAGTTTACAATTACATTCAATGTGCACCATAAAGTGCAGAATTTTTCAACTCAATTACAACAATTCAAGTACCTAACCATAACACTTTTACATGTTCAACTTCACACCATCATACATACCCTCAAACTGCCATAACCACTATCACAATTCAACACCATTATTCCATAAACCAAGCATGAATTCCAGCATTCCTCAAGAGTTAACAAACTGCCGCAATGGTACCTTTACATTCCATTAATTTCCAAGCTTCAAATTTCAATTCACATTTACATATACTAAGTATACATCACCCAAACAATTTCCTACACAATATACATTTAATCAATCATTTAATTCACCATTTACAAGCAAAAATAAACTGCCTTCAAAGTGTTTCCATGGCTGCCAAAAGTACACATCCCCCTTTAAACATCAAACCTCAAAAATCTCTCCATAATTCAAGTACCCATAACATTCTTACTAACTTTAATGAAGCACTAACCAAAAACACAAACTTACCACTTTGGAAACTCTTCAAAATCTCTCCAAAACTTGGTCTTCTTGCTGCCTATCTACTGCCCAAGTGGTGTAGAATAGTTTTTGTGAAGGAAGCTAGTGAAAAATGTGGCTAAATCATGGTTGCATGGCTTGGTTAAGCTTTGGCCATGGAGTATCTTCAATGGAGGTTCACGACTGAAATTTTGAGAAGTGAGGAAGATGACAATCTTCTGGTCCAAATTAATGAATAAGTGGTCCACTTTGGTGGGTGAGTGGAGCACTAAGGGCCTTTAATATTAGTTTATTCATAAATTTCATTTTCCCACATTTAACTCCCCATTTTTGCTATTTATATTAGGTACCACTAATTTAATTTTTCATTATATTTTCTAAGTGTAATATTATTTATTTTTAATGGAAATTTAGGTCAAAAGACAACTCGGGGTGTCAAATGACCACAATGCCCCTGTTCGGGTTGCATTCCCGATTTTTTGGTAACACCGGGTTTTATCCGTTTTTCGATTTCTCACTTTTCTTTGTACTAATTAATTAATTTTTCTTTGATATTTCTAATGATATTTATACTTCAATTGATGTCTCTTTAAGTCCTAAAAGTATTTTTCAGGGTTCCCCGTGGTCCAGGGCTAGTCAACGGTCCACGCCGTGACTTCTCGGTGCGGTCACCCATCGCTAGGGTTCTCGGCTCGCTTAACTTGGTTACATTTATTTGCTATTATTTTTCCTTTGTTTTTCTTGTATTTTCTCTTCTCGTATTTCATTATTTTATGTCTCCTCACTCATATCGAAGTGTAGTTCTAGGCATCCTAGCTGTTCGGACAACACTGGTCATCGGAACAGTAGAATGCACTACCGAACATAGGGGTGTTACAAAATTAATGAGGGACATAGGAGGGATTATTCAATTGTTATAATTATAAATAAAATTAAAATTATAATTAAGTATGATATTTTGTGAATAAGACAAATTTGACTAAGGAAGATAAAAATCTATTTACATACATCATCTACCATCATCAAACTCATCATTTTCTTCTTCCTCTCATTTGGCCGCCCACCCTCTCTCACCTAAACCTCTATTTTTGCGTCACTTTAAGCTTCTAAACCCTAACAATCTTCCATAATTTCCATATCAAATCAATAGAAAACATTGAATTAGCCTTTGATTTGAAGAAAGGAAGCAAGAAATCAAAGAAAATTGAAAGGATTGTGAAGAGGGAAAGCTAGCCAATTGAGGTGAGTGAAGATTCATACTTAATAACTTATGAATTTATAGATTTCAAGTTTTATTTTGGAAGTTTTGATGGAAATTGCTTGAAATTGGGTATGATATGAAGAAGGGAAGATTTGGTCATGATGGTAGGATTTAGGGGTTTTGTATGTTGATGTAATTAATTTGATTCCTAGCTTGAATGAAGTAGTACGCATGATTAGGAACTTAAAATTGATTGAAATTGAAAAATGGCAATTAGGGTTTTTAAAATATTAGGGTTTTCATAGTAGAAGCATATTTATTGCATTTATGGTTATATTATGACTATTGGAGGTGCATTTGTTAAGAAACATTAAAGATTTGGAGGAGAAATTAAGTGAATTGATGTGATGCCTTAAATGCTAAATTTGGACAGCTTGAGTCTAGTGAGGTTATTTGCTTATAACTTGAGCTATGTAACTCTAATTGATGTGAAACTAACGAGAAATGAAAACTAAGACAAAATGATAAAACTTTCATGCAGAACACTTGACTTGAAAATGGCCGAAAGATACCTCAATTAGGGCTAGAATCTGGTAATGCAAACCTAGAATCTGGAAAACTGATCAAATGAATAGTATGTACTTAATTGAGCATAGCTCACTTTACAAAAATCCAAATTGAGTGAATCTTGAACATGTGTAATCTTGAGACATAAGGGAATAATTCATGTGAAGACTATAATGTTAAATTTAGCTAGAAAAAATAAGTCTAGAAATCTAACTGGATTTTGGAATAGCCCTAGAAACCTGAGAAATTATCACCTAAACAGTTTTGGCAAAATGATCATAACTTAAGTTACACAAATGAAAATTGAGTAATTCCAAAGTCACAATACATATAAGACATTTAACTACAACTTCCATGTTTTGGCCTAGACCCAGATCTAGGGGAAAAATAGTTGAAATATTAGAATAAGTCAAAACTTCAAAATTGGAATTTCCTGCAACTCAACAATTTTGCCCTGTGACCTTCGGGTAGTAAATAGAGCATAACTTCCTTTGTACATCTCCAATTGAGGTGTTACAAAATTATTTGAAAACTTAAGACAAAGGCATACAACTTTGTTTTAGAGACCTAGTAAAAATTATGGGTATAAAGTGCTCGGATGTTGGATGTAAATTCAGGTGAAAATCTAGAAAACCTGTGAATTGTAGGGTAAAACACCCGGAATAGTACCTAGTATTTTGACCATAATTAATGATCTAGACCTCCAAATTAAGTGATTCAAAATGGTAATTAAAGCTAAGAATAGATGAACAACTTTCGTGAAGATTACTTTGATAAATTATGATTGGAACTAGGTTGAAATTGAGTTTAAATGTCACGTTCTAATGCTGCCCTGCAGTTTGGAATAGTTAGAATGAGTAGTTATCTTAGGAATTCATTAGGAATTTAATTGATTAGCTACTAGTGGAAGTTAGAATGAGTATTAAAACTTTTGAAATTGTGTATTTTCAGTGGAAAAGAGAACTTTGGAGTAAAGGGAGAATTAAGGCAAAGTAAGGAGATTAAGATAAGGTTTGTGCATAACTTGAATTTCTCTTGTGTTTTAAAATTACAAATGAAACTAATGTGAATTTCCTTTGTATTTGAGAATTGTTTACATTGTTTTAAAAAATTTTAAACATTGAAAAGAATGTATTTTTGTGTTGAAAAGGAAGACATTGGCTGTTTATTTTATTATAGCAAGGGGGTGGCCAGATTGAATGCGATTTAGAAGTGCTTTGTGAAATTAATGTGTTGCTAATCTTATATATTGAATTGTGATGATTTGAAATATAGTGATTTAAATGGAAATTATTTTAAATTGTTTTAAAACCATAGTTGGCATAGCAAACTTTGATTGTTCCCTCATTAATAACGATTAATGGGGTTGAGATTAATTTGTTACCTTCCCTTTCTGGCTTGCCAGTTGAGGTTGAGATAGGATGGGTGCACTCATATTTGCTAACTAGCTTTGCTTCCCCTAATAGTAATGGTTATGGGGTTGAGATAGCTTTGTCATGGTGTACAACACAGCATTGATCGTGAAATTTTGTGTCATGGCTTAAACTGTGTGATGTTGGCAACACAAATGATTTAAATTGTTTTAATAAATGTGTTAAGCAAATAAAAGAAATTATGGATGACAATTGTTGATGATTGAGAACATTCATGCTGTTTTCCTATTTCATGGAAATTTGAATATCTTTAATACCTTACCATGATTTCTGATGTGAACCCTCAATAATTAGTAACTTGAAAACCCACATTCAAGAATTAAAGGAACAATATGGAAAGCACCAAATCAAGATGTATGAATTTGATTCTTTGAACCAAAGACAATCGATTGTGTAATTCAAAGAAAATATCAGAAATGGGATTCTTGACCTAATTCATATGGAGAATGAATAAACCAAGAATATTATGCACATTAAACCTTGCAAGATAGAAATCTCAGCAAGTTAATGAGCTTTACAAGAACAAAGGCAACAGCCAATTTACTCACTAATGGAGCAGAAACAATCTTTCATTAATATTCAAAGTGTGTCCTCCACCTCTCTCATTACACTTGTATTTATAGCCTCTTGGCCCCAAAGCTAGAGACAAAAATATCCCTACTTTAGTAACAGCTACAAGGAGCTTTAAGTCCAAAAAGAAATTAATATATCAAAAGACTAAAATGTCCCAACAAAAAGCAAACTTAATACAGCAGCAATAAGGGCATTTAAGTCCAAAAGAGAGGTTGTTATAACAGCAAGGAATAATCCTTCAAAAAGGTGCCAGCAGCATGGGTTGGATCTGGTGCATGCATGTCCACAGGATATTCCATGTAACCTAATGCTCCACATGACACCTGGTCACTTCCAAGCTTAATTTTCACCAAATTTAATCCTTTATAATTTTCTTCATGTCATTCCAGCTTATAATCCTTGCTTCTCAAGATTTCACAAATTAAATTCTGAAGTGATTTAGCTCTAGCTCTAGTAATTGGACCTTGGATGAAATCCTTTGACGTGGATGTAGCTTGATTCTCATCATTCCCCTCCGCTTCAAAAGGATTCGTCCTCGAATCTGTTCCTGCATCAACACAAGGAGATAAATCAGTAACATTAAAGGTGGCACTGGCATTATACTCACTGGGCAGGTTTATTTTGTAGGCATTATCATTAATTTTGGTCAGCACTTGGAAAGGTCCATCACAACTTGGTTGTAATTTTGATTTCCTTCGAGGGGGAAACCTCTCTTTGCGCAAGTGAACCCATACCCAATCTCCAGGTTGAAATGTAACTTTCTTCCTTCCTTTGTTGGCTTGACTAGCATATTTTTCATTTTTCTTTTCAATTTGAAGCTTGGCTTGTTCATGGATTTTCTTCACCAATTCTGCTTTTCTTTTTCCATCTAACCTAGCAAGCTCGTTCACAGGCAAAGGTAAAAGGTCCAAAGGAGTTAAAGGATTGAAACCATACACAATTTCAAATGGAGAATAGCCAGTAGAAGAATGCACATTTCTATTGTATGCAAATTCAACAAGTGGAATGCAATCTTCCTATGACTTCAAATTTTGCTTAACCACAACACGCAAAAGAGTAGTTAGTGTCCTATTTACTACTTCAGTTTGACCATTGGTTTATGCGTGACTAGTGGTGGAAAATAACAACTTGGTGCCCAATTTTCCCCATAAAACCTTCCAAAAATGACTAAGGAATTTAACATCCCTATCACTAACTAAACTCTTAGGTATGCCATGCAACCTAACAATATCTCTAAAGAATAAATTTGCAACATTTATAGCATCATCAGTTTTATGGCATGGAATAAAATGTGCCATTTTTGAAAATGTCAACAACAACAAAAATTGAATCATGGCCTTATTTAAACCTAGGTAATCCTAACACAAAATCCATAGACAAATTAACCCAAGGATCACTAAGGGTAGGTCAAGGTGTGTACAAACCTTGTGGCAAAACTCTAGATTTAGCCTTAGCACACATAACACACCTAACACATACTCTTTCAACATCTCTTTTCATATTCGGCCAATAAAAATGTTCCTTTAACACATCTAAAGTTTTGGCAACACCAAAATGACCCATTAATCCACCAGCATGAGACTCATTCATGAGTAATTCACGCATGGAACTCTTAGGCACACATAATCTATTTTCTCTAAACAAAATATCCATCATGCCAATAAAACTTCTCAAAAGCATTCTTTTCACAAGCTGCATACACTCTAGCAAAGTCATCATCTTCAGCATATAATTCTTTCACATATTCGAATCCCAACAACTTTGCATCAAGAAGAGCAAGAAGGTTATACCTTCGAGATAAGGCATCAGCAACCACATTTTCTTTCCCATGTTTGTATTGAATCACATATGGGAAGGTCTCAAGGAACTCAACCCATTTTGAATGATGCCTACTCAACTTATTTTGCCCCTTGATATGCTTTAATGACTCATAATCTGTGTGGATGACAAATTGCTTTGGCCAAAGGTAATGTTGCCACGTTTCCAAGGCACGTACCAATGCATACAACTCTTTGTCATATGTAGAATAGTTCAAAGCTGCTCCATTAAGCTTCTCACTAAAGTATGCTATTGGTCTCTTATCCTGCATTAAAACGGCTCCAATACCTATTCCTGATGCATCACACTCAATCTCAAAAGTCTTAGAAAAATCAGGTAAAGCCAACACAGAAGTGGAACATAACATGTCTTTAATTTTGTAAAAAGCATCATCTTGTTTCTGTTCCCAAACAAAATTAACATTCTTTTTGAGAAGACCATTCAATGGTGCTGCAATGGTACTGAAATTCTTAATAAATCTTCTATAGAAACTAGCTAGTCCATGGAAACTACGTACTATAGATGCAGACTTTGGAATGGGCCAGTCTTTAATAGCTCTAAGTTTTTCATCATCAACTTCAACACCATTAGCACTAATGACAAATCCTAAAAAGACAACCTTTTTCATGCAAAATGAACATTTCTTCAAGTTAGCATATAACTTTTCCTTTCTTAACACATCAAATATAGCTCTTAAATGATGCATATGTTTATTCATGTCTCTACTATAAGCCAATATATCATCAAAACAAACAACAATAAATTTTCCAATAAAAGCACACAACACATGATTCATCAATCTCATAAAAGTGCTAGGAGCATTAGTTAGCCCAAAAGGCATCACTAACCACTCATATAGTCCATGCTTTGTTTTAAATGCAGTTTTCCATTCATAACCTACTTTCATGCGAATTTGATGATATCCGCTTTTCAAGTCAATTTTGGTAAAAACACAAGCACCACAAAGTTCATCCAACATATCATCCAATCTAGGTATAGGATGGCAATATTTTACAGTGATTTTGTTGATCGCCCTACAATCCACACACATGCGCTATGTGCCATCTTTCTTTAGTACCAAAAGGATGGGTACAACACAAGGTCTCATACTTTCTCTCACATAACCCTTAGCTAGCAATTCCTTAACTTGCCTTTGTAATTCTTTGGTTTCTTCAGGGTTAGTTCTATAGGCTAGACGATTGGGAATAACTACTCTAGGTACAAAAATCAATCTGGTGCTCAATCCCTTGAATAGGTGGTAGTCTAGCCGGCATCTTCTCGGGTAGCACATCCTCATATTCCTGCAAAAGGGAGACAACAACACTAGGCAAATTGGGGTTAAGGTCAGATGAGGATAAACAAGAATCCTTGAGCACAATTAATAACATTTGCTTGTTGGCAAACATGGCATTCCTCACATCTCTTCCTTTAGCATACAAGCTTAATTTTCTCTCCCCCCTTTCCGCACAGCTCTCCTTTTGCACCGAAAGATTTACCTTTTTTAAGCACTCTTGGAATGTTTTTTTTACTCTCTTTTCTTTTCTCACAACAACCCTTGTCTTGCTCACTCACAACATTTTCACTCAATTTCTTTTCACTCCTTCTTTTCTTCTCTGCTCTCTTTTTGGCCACTTTTGATTTTACCTCACCCATTGCTTGTTAAGCCTTGTTTGGTCTTCATAAATATGTTTTGGTATCATAGGTGCCAAAATGATTTTCCTTCTATTCATTTTAAAAGAATACCTATTTTTATACCCATCATGGATCACCTTTCTATCAAATTGCCATGGTCGGCCAAGTAATAAATGGCCTGCTTGCATTGGAACCACGTCACACATAACCTCATCTTGATACTTTCCTATTGTAAAGGAAATCAGCACTTATTTTGTTACTTTCACCTCACCACATTCATTCAACTACTGCAATTTATAGGGTCTAGGGTGTTTCAAAGTCCTCAGTCCTAATCTCTGCACCAAAATAGTACTAATAACATTGGCACAACTTCCCCCATTAATGATGACACTACAAGCTTTGTCTTGGATAAGACACCTTGTATGGAAAATTATTTCTCTTTGCAATTCATCACCAACATCCTCCTTTACTTGAGTATTTAATGCTCTCATAATCACTAGAGCACTTCCTTCAGCAGCATATTCTACCTCTGCATCCTCCTCCCCTGAAAATGTGGAATCACTCACAATTTCCTCCTCCGTTTCTATCTGACCATTTTCTCTCATGACCATGACTCTCTTGTTAGGGCATTGAGAAGCTATGTGTCCACTGCCCAAACACCTAAAACACTTCACATCTCTATTTCAGGTAGTAGTTGCAACCTCGTTTCCTTTACTTTCTACAAATTTCTTCTCCACTTTCTTTTCCTTTTCCTCATTTTTCTTATATTTGCTAATAGCTCCCTATCCTCCTTATTCCAGTTAGACTTCTAAGATGAAGAAGTACCTGCATTTCCTCTAAATTTTGACTTGCTTTTAAGTTGCCTTTCTACCTTCATAGCCATGTGGACCATATCCTCCAACTCAACTAAGTGATGTAATTTAACAATATGAGCAATCTCCTTGTTTAGCCCATTCAAGAATCTAGCCATGGTGGCTTCTTTATCCTCCTCCACATTTGCTCTAATCATAGCAATTTCCATTTCTTTATGATAATCTTCAACACTTTTAGAACCTTGAGTCAATCTTTGTAACCTCTGATGTAGCTCTCTATAGTAATGACTAGGAACAAATCTCTTCCTCATTATAATTTTCATCCCACCCCAGGTTGTAATTGATTGCTCATAATTTTTTCTTCTACTAATCAACACTTGATCCCACCATACCAAAGCATAATCAGTAAATTCTAGTGCTGCTAACTTTACTTTCTTCTCCTCTGAATAGTGATGATAATCAAAGACAGCTTCTACCTTCCTTTTCCATTCTAGATACACATCCGGATCATTTTTCCCTTGGAAAGAAGGGATGCTTATTTTAATACTTTTGATATTGTCATCTACCCTATTCTCTCTCTTTCCTCTCTTCTTATCCTCCTATCCCCATTCTTCCTATCTTTAGCTCTTCTCTCATACTTACCCCTCCTAGGTCTTTCAACCTCAAAATCATAATTATCAGCCTCATCTTCATCAGATTCAACTACTGGAGGTACAAGATCCCTCCTATTTGGCCTTCTCTCATTTTGCCTATCTCTTTGCTCCCATCTTTCCAACCTATCTATGATTCCATTGCACACAACATTCATTCTTTCAAATAGTTGTCTGACAGCCTGCATATAGAATGGATTTTCACCTTCCCCCTCACTACCATCACCCTTTCTAGACATATTTTCAGACCTGTAAGAAAATGGTTAGTGTAAAGAAAACACCTCACTCACTCCCTTATGTGTTTGCACTCAACAGGGGACACTCCACTCGTGTTTAACTCAACAAGGCTTTTCCCCTCTTATGAACTCACCACTCTGTGCCTTTTACCTCTCTTGGCTATGTCCATAAGTACTTATCAAACTCAAGTAACTCAAACTAAGACTGTACTCACAAAAATTTAACACACAATAAAATTCTTGCACGTGACGGATCAAAACGAGTAATTAAGAAAGCAATAATGTGACTTAAGAAGTCAAAAAAAGAAAAGCTCAAGTATGGAAATGTAATGCAATAAGGAATCAAGAAAGAAGACACTAAAATAAAAGAGTAGTAAGCTGGAAAAGAGACAACCTAAAGAAGTGATATCAAGCTTAAATATCCAAGTTTATCACCAACTTATCACAACTACCAGCAGTTCACACAATACATTAAGAATTGTATCAATTTAGGATCACCAAGCAAACGAGTGTATTTTGATCTAAAATTGAGTAGGCAAATGCAACCCAATACTGACGAATTGCTGTTAGAATTTCAGGCTTTTCTTGGTAGGTTTACTATGTAAACTAAATTTACTCGTGTCTGTCGCAAAATTTTGGTTCCCCACACAAATGGTTAAATTTTGAGTTGAGATTTAATTTAAGAATATCTCAAATGTGGCATAAACAACATGTAAATTTTTAGAAATTTCTGGGCTAATTTGCTATGTGAACTTAATTTGATTGAGTCTGCCGTAAAATTTCAGTTCCCCACACAAACGGTTGAATTTTAAGCTGAAATTTAATTTGGGAACTACTGAAATGGGGTATAAACACCCTATAAATTTTCAGAAATTTCTGGGTCTATTTGTTATGTGAACTTAATTTGATCGTGTCTGTTACAAAATTTTGGTTCAGCAGGCAAACAATATCAAACAACCCCTAAAATTTACACCCAATGTCTTAAACACACCCAAATAATGTTGGTATAGTTTCAGGCCAAATAGGTAAGTCAAACTCAATGACCCAAATAAGCTCTCATGCTTGATATCAAAATGAAGGAAGCAAAATAGATAGCTAGAATAATGGCTTTGGCTAGATTAACCCAAAACCCTAAGATAAACTCAACAAAACAAATTTTAAAACAAACTGATCATACTAAACCCCAAGAGCTAATTTCGGTCAAGCATACAATGAAAAAAAATGTGAATAACAGAAACACAATAAGAAGCAAAACAAGGTTTAGCAAGAAAGAACCAGGTGCCAGATGAAGAAGAAGAAGCAAATATGGAACTAGAGCCAAACAACAAATATGAAAAAGGCAACAAACACAAAGTAAGCACAAAGAATAAGAAGCAAACAGAGAATCTACCTTGTTTGGACGTCCCTTTGCTCTGATACCAAAACTGATGTGAACCCTCAAGTAATTGGTAACTTGAAAACCCACATTCAAGAATTAAAGGAATAATATGGAAAGCACCAAATCAAGATGTATGAATTTGATTCTGTGAACCAGCACAATCAGATTGCTGTGTAATTCAAAGAAAATATCAGAAATGGAATTCTTGGAGAATGAATAAACCAAGAATATTATGCACATTAAACCTTGCAAGATAGAAACTCAGCAAGTTAATGAGCTTTACAAGAACAAAGGCAATAGCCAATTTACTCACTAATGAAGCAGAAACAATCTTTCATTGATATTCAAAGTGTGTCCTCCACCTCTCTCATTATACTTGTATTTATAGCCTCTTGGCCCCAAAGCTAAAGACAAAAATATCCCTAATTTAGTAACAACTGTAAGGAGCTTTATGTCCAAACAGAAATTAATCTATCAAAAGACTAAAATGTCCCAATAAAAAGCAAACTTAATACAGCAGCAATAAGGGCATTTAAGTCCAAAAGAGAGGTTGTTATAACAGCAAGGAATATTCCTTCAAAAAGGTGCCAGCAGCATGGGTTGGATCTAGTGCATGCATGTCCACAAGTTATTCCATATAACTAATGCTCCACATGACACCTGGTCACTTCCAAGCTTAATTTTCACCAAATTTCCAGCTTATAATCCTTGCTCCTCAAGATTTCACAAATACAATTCTAAAGTGATTTAGCTCTAGCAATTGGACCTTGGATGAAATCCTTTGGCATAGATGTAGCTTGATATTCATCAATTTCATAAAATATGTTTTATGATGATTTTATAATTTGATAGTTGTGCACCACTGAGTTTATATACTCAGCGATAGCCATTTTTATGCTATTGCAAGTAGAGGAAAAGATAAGATACCTAAGTGAGAGCAATAGAAGCCGTACTCCTTTGACTAGCTGGGTATACTTCTAGGATACTTTTTTGAAATTTGTTTTGATATAAACTATATGTACGTGTAAGAATCATTTGAGCAGTTATACAAATTAATGTAATACTATTTCATTGTAATCAAAGGAATATAATTTTGTAAGAATTATTCCTTTTGGTTGTGAATGAAGAAAATCATTAATGAAATATGGATTTGATGATTTGATGGATTAATGATATTCCCTTATTGCTACAGGTTTTATTAAACATGTTTTAAATTTCTGGATAATTGTGTTTTTAGCCGTTGCCATACTGGTTTTTCGCTAAATTTTTTTAAATTTTAAAAATACTTGTTTCTTCTTCTAAATAAATTCATGGTATTTTTTAAATCTTAAAGTCACTAATAACTCTTTAATTTGACAATTTTAAATTGGAAAATGAATTTGAAATTATTTAAAATCTCTTGTAGTATGTTTAATGGATTATCGGTAGGTGGAGTTTGGTAATTCATTAGGCATATTACGGGATCATGTCATATCTTATGAAATGGTAAGGTGTGACATGTTTTGTTATTATCAGAGTAAGTTTTTATGAAAGTTTTGAATTGTATACTAGCAATATTTTCTTGATAAGTATAACTGCTCAAATGTTATTGATTGACACATATAGTATAATTACATCATGAAAATAAACTCACGAGTAAAACTTTCTTGTGTTGGTTGTTTAGGGAGGTAGCAATCTTTGTGAATTAAAGTGGAAAAGGGGGATAACTTCGCAGAACAATCAGTGGCAGCTGAAGTTAGAGGAGAGGCCCCAGCCCCTCAGGGTGCAAAAGGGCTAGCTACACAAGCTCCTCCAATTCAGTTTTCTGCTCAATTTGCTTAGCAGATGGCTGCATTCTTCCAGTAAATGGCTGGCAATGTACAAGCCCAACCCCCACAGAGGTAGTATGATGAGCTGATGAAATATAGGGCTACGAAATTCAAGGGAGTAGACCCGCTTGAGGCAGAATAGTGGCTAGAAAGAATGGATTGAGTATTTAAGAAGCTACAATGTACGGATGCTTTAAAGTTTGAGTATGCCGTCTCATTGCTTCAGGGGGACACGTATGAATGGTGGAAGACTATCCCAAACAGTCTGAGGGAGCCTCCCATTTTGACATGGGATGATTTTCTTTGAGAATTCAAGCAAAAGTATGTCCCAGATACTTATGTGGACATGAAACTTCAAGAATTTCTAAGTTTGAGACAGGGGGAAAAAACAGTAGCCAAATATGAAAGAGAGTTCTCCTGACTGAGTCATTATGCGGGAGGCTTGCTTACTACGAGCAGAGACAGATGTAAGAGGTTTGAGGCTAGTTTGAGGCCAAGCATTAGAATGCAAGTGGCAGGTTTCCAGTATATGAACTTCTCAGATTTGATTTCATAAGCCTTTGAGCTGGAAAGAGTAAAACTTGAGGTGATAGCTGAGAAGGGAGTGAGAGAGAAAGAAAAGAATGTGAGGACTACTAATCAGAGTACAAACAGTAGCTTAGGAAAGAGAAAGAGTTTTGGGGGACCCAGTACTCACAAATTTGGTAAAGGCAGATATTTGGGAGAGAGGCCAGCTAGACCTAGTCAGTAAATGTCCAGAGGAACATCATTTATTTGCACTTGTGAGACCTATGGCAAGGTGCATGGGGGAATCTGTTTCAAGGCCACAGGAGCTTGTTATAACTATGGAGAAACTAGACATTTTGCCAAGGATTGCACTAGTGCACACTGACCTATGCCGTACACCATAGCAGAGGGGTCAGCTCAGGGTTCTACCCCAATAGTGTAACAGTCTGCTAGTAAAGGTAGAGGTAGAGGCTAAGGCAGTACTACTATGAGTCAGGGGATAGTAAATCAACCTAAGCAGAGTGGTGCACTAGCCCAAGTATATACCATGCTACAAAGAGAAGAAGCAGAAACTTCTAACGTAGTGGCTGGTATATTCTCTATCTTTGAACAAGATGTATATGTATTATCTGACCCAGGCTTTACTTATTCATATGTTAGTGCTAGAGTTGTTTGTTATAATGCTATTCCTTGTGTGAAAATGGACTATGATGTGTTGGTAACTAGTCCATTAGGATAAGAGATAAAGGTGAATAGATTATATTGGGATTGTCCATTAGTGATTCAAGGACACACATTTTTGTCTTATTTGATTGAGATGCCCTTTAAGGATTATGATTTTATTTTGGGCATGGATTGGCTATCCAAGACCATGCAATGATTGACTATAGATTGAAGACAGTCACTTTTGGTCTCCCTAAGTATACAAATGTGGTGATACAAAGGGAGAGACAGTTGTTGCCCTCTAATCTCATCACAGCTGCACTAACTAAGAAGATGATTCGAAAGGGGTGTGAGGTTTATCTAGCTCATGTGGTAGACACACGTGTGGGGAGTCTAGATCTTAAGGATATCCCTACAGTGTGTGACTTTCCAGATATTTTTCCTGATGAATTGCTAGGATTGCCCCCGATAAGAGAGGTGTAGTTTGAGATTGAGGTTATGCCTAGAGTGGAACCAATATCTATCACTCCGTATAGGATGGCGCCTATAGAATTGAAAGAATTGAAGGTGCAATTGCAAGAATTGCTTGATAAAGGGTTCATACACCTTAGTGTGTCACCATGGGGAGCACTAATGTTATTTGTTAAGAAGAAAGAATGTACTTTTCATCTATGCATAGATTATAGACAGCTAAACAAGGTGACAGTAAAGAATAAATATCCTCTGCCAAGGATTGATGATTTGTTTGATTAGCTAAAAGATGCAACTGTGTTCTCCAAAATAGATTTGAGATCGAGGTACTATCAACTGAGGGTGCAGGAGTAAAGTATTCCCAAGACTGCTTTCAAGACTCGATACGGCCACTATGAATTTTTTTGTGATGCCATTCGGGTTAACTAATGCTCCAACTGCATTTATGAGCCTAATGAACACAATCTTCAGGCCATATCTTGATTAGTTTGTGGTGGTGTTTATTGATGATATTTTGGTGTATTCGAAGAATGCAGAGGAGCATGATAAACACTTGAGAATTGTATTGCAGATTTTGAGGGTGAAGCAGTTGTATGCCAAGTTCTCCAAGTGTGAGTTTTGGCTGAAGGAGATTGCCTTTTTAGGGCATATTGTATCAGTAGAGGAAATTAAAGTGGATCCTAGTAAGGTGGAAGCCATCCATAATTGGAAACCATCGAAGAATGTTATAGAAGTTCACAGTTTCCTTGGTTTAGCTAGGTGTTATTGCAAGTTTGTAGAGGGATTTTCTATGTTGGCATCTCCATTAATGAAGTTACTATGGAAAGATGTAAAGTTTTAATGGACTAAACAGTACCAGGAGAGCTTTGATAAGCTAAAAAGGTGTTTGACTGAAGCTCTAATCTTAACTTTACGTACACCGAGTAAAGAGTATACTATCTATAGTGATTCTTCTCATAATGGACTAGGCTGTGTATTGATGCAAGATAGAAATGTCATTGCCTATGCTTCACGCTAGCTTAAGCCACATGAGAGGAATTATCCCATTCATGATTTGGAGCTTACAGTAGTTGTCTTTGCCCTTAAGATCTGGAGTCATTACCTGTATGAGGAGAGATGTTACATTTATACATATCATAAGAGTTTGAAGTACTTGGGCACTTAAAAGGAACTAAATTTAAGGCAAAGGAGATAGCTAAAGTTGATAAAAGATTATGACTATTTGATTGATTATCAACCAAGGAAAGCTAATATGGTGGCAGATGCCTTAAGTCGGAAGACCATAGCTAGCTTGAAAGTTTCACTCCTGTCTATGGTGCATGACTTAAGAGCATTACATGCAGAATTGGTGATAGATACAGATGGGAGGATTTTGGCTACCTTACAAGTGAAGCTAATACTGATTGAATAGATTAAAGCCGCAGCTAAGAATGATGACAATTATTTAAAATTAATAGAAGAGGCTCGGGATAGCAAGAAACCAGAATATTCAGTAAATGATGAAGGCATGTTGCTATACTAGGGTAGAATGTGCATTCCTAATGATGTGGGATTGAAGTGGATCATCTTACAGGAATCACATGATTCCCCATTTGCCATGCATCCAGGTGGGACTAAAATGTACATAACTATACAAGAACACTACTGGTGGAGAGGAATGAAGAAAGACATTGCAGAATTTGTGGCTAAATACCTAACTTATCAGCAAGTGAAGGTAGAACACCAAGTGCCCGCAAGATTGTTACAGCCATTGCCTATTCCCGAGTGAAATGAGAAAGGATTACTATGGATTTTTTTATGGGACTTCCTTGAACTCAAAAGAATCATGATGCAGTTTGGGTGATTGTAAATAGATTGACTAAGTCTACACTTTTTCTACCAGTGAGGATAGATTATAGCCTGGACAGGTTGGCTAAGCTGTACATTGATGAAGTAGTGAGACTATATGGAGTGTCAGTATCAATTATATCTGATAGAGATCTAAGATTTACTTCTAGATTCTAGGGTAGCCTTCAACAAGCCCTAGGAATAGATTGAATTTTAACATTGCATTCCACCCACAGACAGATGGCCAATCTGAGAGAATAATTCAGATCTTGGAGGATATACTTCAGGCTTGTGTTATGAAATTTGAAGGAAGTTGGGATGTACACTTGCCTTTGATTGAATTTGCTTACAACAATAGCTACCAATCAAGCATTGGAATGCTTCCTTATGAAGAACTGTCTAGTAGAAAATGTAGAACTCCCTTATGTTGGGATGAAGAGGGCGAAAGAAAGTCGATCGGCCCAGAGATTATACAACAGACTGAGGAGAAAATTAGAATCATTCGGGATAGACTAAAGGCTACGTCTGATTGGCAGAAATCCTATGTGGATCTGAAGTGTAACCCCCCTTGCTCCAACCACTAGAGGAATTATCCACTTTGGCCCACCCCATCCTGGGCCTCATGGTTTTGTCCTATAGGTGGAATGGAGAACTTCTTAGGAGGTCATCTATCCTAGGATTTCTCTCAAGTGAACACGCTTAACCCCGGAGTTCTTCTAACTCTTTAGGCCATTCCACCTAAAGGTGCGCCCAACAGTTTTCGCCTGGTTCATCCCCAAACCACACATCTACTAGAGGGGGCTTGGCTCTGATATCATCAGTAATGCCCCTACTCCAACCACTAGAGGAATTATTCACTTTGGCCCACCCCATCCTGAGCCTCACAATTTTGTCCCATAGGTGGAATGGAGAACTTCCCAGGGGGTCACCCATCCTAGGATTTCTCTCAAGTGAGCACACTTAACCCTGGAGTTCTTTCAACTCTCTAGGCCATTCCACCAAAATGCATATCTAGTGATTAGTTTACTCCATTTCAATATATGATTCGGTTCATTCTTGCTCCCCATTTAGTCAAGGTCTCAAGTAAGGCCCTGCCTCCAGCCACAAATTATTTCCCCTTATCGCATGGGATGTTACATGAAGAGACGAGATATTAAATATAATGTGGGTGATAAGGTGTTTTTGAATGTTTTTTATATAAACCTGCCTAACTCCACCTCAAAAGCTAGCTCACAAGGGGAGGTTTGCAAATGCATATATATAACACCCAAGACCTCCTTGCAGAGCCGATGTGGGACGCATAATTCCCCACCCCTTTAGACTGAATGTCCTCGTGAAGTAATCGGGGTCATGACTCGTTCACCGACCTCTCCCGAAGAACATCAAGGAACCTTTGTACATGGCCCACCGACCCGTACAGAGTGAGGCTCTGATACCAAATGATATGAACCTGCCAACTCCACCTCAAAAGCTAGCTCACAAGGGGAGGTTTGCAAACCCATATATATAACACCCAAGACCTCCCTGTAGAACTGATGTGGGACGCATCATTAAACTGACGTGAACCTTCAGATAACTGGTAACTTAAAAACCCACATTTAAGAATTAAAGGAACAATATGGAAAGCACTAAATCTAGATGTATGAATTTGATTCTTTGAACCAGCATAAAAGTGATGTGTAATTCAAAGAATAATATCAGATAGAATTGAAATTCTTGAGTTGTTTGGTCGTGAACCTCAAGCAATGAGCAACTTAAAACCCACATTCAATAAACAATGAACTCAAAATTGAAAACACTAAATTTAAGCTATACGAATTGGATTCTTTGAACCAGCACAATCAGATTGATGTGTAATTCAAAGAAAATATTAAATATGGGATTCTTGACCTAATTCATATCGAGAATGAATAAACCAAGAATGTTATGCACATTAAACCTTACAAGATATAAATCTCAGTAAGTTAATGAGCTTCACAAAGCAAAGGCAACAACCAATTTACTCACTAATGTAGTAGAAATAATTTTTCGTTAATATTCAAAGTATGTCCCCCACCTCTCTTATAACATTTGTATTTATAGCCTCTTGGTCCCAAAGCTAAAGACTAAAATATCCCTACTTTAGTAACAGTTGCAAGAAGCTTTAAGTCCAAACAAAAATTAAATTACTAAAAGACTAAAAGGTCCTAAACAAAAAGCAAACTTAATACAGCAGCAACAAGGACATTTAAGTCCAAAAGAGAGGTTGTTATAACAGCAAGGAATATTCCTTCAAAAAAATGACAGCTACAATTTTGTGCATATGTGCATGTAACCCCCCAAAAAAGGTGCCAGCAGCATATTTCACTCTTCATGTGCGTGGAACTTGATGCATGTACATGGGTGGATCTGGTGCATGCATGTCCACAGGTTATTCCATGTAACCTAATGCTCCACATGACACCTGGTCACTTCCAAGCTTAATTTTCACCAAATTTAATCCTTTATAATTTTCTTCATGCCATTCCAGCTTATAATCCTTACTTCTTAAGACTTCACAAATTAAATTCTTAAGTGATTTAGCTCTACCTCTAGTAATTGGATCTTGTATGAAATCCTTTGGTGTGAATGTAGCTTGATTCTCATCATTCCCCTCCGCTTCAAAAGGATACATCCTCGAAGTTGTTCCTGCATCAACACAAGGAGATAAATCAGCAACATTGAAGGTGGCACTGACATTATATTCACCGGGAAAGTCTATTTTATAGGCATTATCATTAATTTTGATTAGCACTTGAAAAGGTCCATCACATCTTGGTTGTCATTTTGATTTCCTTTGAGACGGAAAACTCTCTTTGCACAAGCGAACCCATACCCAATCTCCAGGTTGAAATGTAACTTTCTTCCTTCCTTTTTTGGGTTGACTAGCATATTTTTCATTTTTCTTTTCAATTTGAAGCTTGGCTTGTTCATGGATTTTCTTCACCAATTCTGCTTTTCTTTTTCCATCTAAATTAGCAAGCTAGTTCACAAGCAAAGGTAAAAGATCTAAAAAAGTTAAAGATTGAAACCATACACAATTTCAAATGGAGAATAACCAGTAGAAGAATGCACATTTCTATTGTATGCAAATTCAACAAGTGGAATGCAATCTTCCCATTACTTCAAATTTTGCTTCACCACAGCACGCAAAAGAGTAGTTAGTGTCCTATTTACTATTCAGTTTGACCATCGGTTTGTGGGTGACTAGTGGTGGAAAATAACAAATTGGTGCCCAATTTTCCCCACAAAACCTTCCAAAAATGACTAAGGAATTTAACATCCCTATCACTAACTAAACTCTTAGGTATGCCATGCAACCTAACAATATCTCTAAAGAATAAATTTGCAACATTTGTAGTATCATCTATTTTATAGCATGGAATAAAATGTGCCATTTTTGAAAACCTGTCAATAACAACAAAAATTGAATCATGGCCTTGTTTAGACCTAGGTATTCCTAAGACAAAATCCATAAACAAATGAACTCAAGGATCACTAGGGGTAGGTAAAGGTGTATAGAAACCTTGTGGCAAAACTCTAGATTTAGCCTTAGCACACACAACACACCTAGCACATACTCTTTTAACATCTCTTTTCATATTCGGCTAATAAAAATGTTCCTTTAACACATCTAAAGTTTTGGCAACACCAAAATGACCCATTAATCCACCAGCATGGGATTCATTCATAAGCAAATCATGCATGGAACTCTTAGGTGCACATAATCTATTTTCTCTAAACAAATATCCATAGTGCCTATAAAATTTCTCAAAAGCATTCTTTTCACAAGTAGCATATCCTTAGCAAAGTCATCATCTTCAGCATATAATTCTTTCACATATTTGAATCCTAATAACTTTGCATCAAGAAGGGCAAGAAGATTATACCTTCAAGATAAGGCATCAACAACCACATTATTTTTCCCATGTTTATATTGAATCACATATGGGAAGGTCTCAATGAACTCAATCCATTTTGCATGATGCCTACTCAACTTATTATGCCCCTTGATATGCTTCAATGACTCATGATCTGTGTGGATGACAGATTGCTTTGGTCAAAGGTAATGTTGCCACATTTCCAAGGCACATACGAATGCATACAACTCTTTGTCATATGTAGAATAGTTCAAAGCTGCTCCATTAAGCTTCTTACTAAAGTAGGCTATTAGTCTCTTATCCTGCATTAAAACGGCTCCAATACCTATTCCTGATGCATCACACTCAATCTCAAAAGTCTTAGAAAAATCAAGTAAAGCCAACATAGGAGCGGAACATAACATGTCTTTAATTTTGTGAAAAACATCATCTTGTTTCTATTCCCAAATTAAATTAACATTCTTTTTGACAAGATCATTCAATGGTGCTACAATGGTACTGAAATTCTTAATAAATCTTCTATAGAAACTAGCTAGTCCATGGAAACTACGTACTTCAGATGTAGACTTTGGAATGGGCCAGTCTCTAATAGCTCTAATTTTTTCATCATCAACTTCAACACCATTAGCACTAATGACAAATCCTAAAAAAACAACCTTTTCCATGTAAAATGAACATTTCTTCAAGTTAGCATACAATTTTTCATTTCTTAACACATCGAATACAACTCTTAAATGATGCATATATTCATTCATGTCTCTACTGTAAACCAATATATCATCAAAATAAACAACAACAAATTTTCCAATAAAAGCACGCAACACATGATTCATTAATCTCATAAAAGTGCTAGGAGCATTAGTTAACCCAAAAGGCATCACTAACCACTCATATAGTCCATGCTTTTATTTTAAATGTAGTCTTCCATTCATCACCTACTTTCATGCGAATTTGATGCTATCCGCTTTTCAAGTCAATTTTGGTAAAAACACAAGCACCATAAAGTTCATCCAACATATCATCCAATCTAGGCATAGGGTGGCGATATTTTACAATGATTTTTTTGACCGCCTTACAATCCACACACATGGGCCATGTGTCGTCTTTCTTTGGTACCAAAAGGATGGGTATAGCATAAGGGCTCGGACTTTTTCTCACATAACCCTTAGTTAGCAATTCCTCAACTTGCCTTTGTAATTCTTTAGTTTCTTCAGGGTTAGTTCTATAGGCTGGATGGTTGGGAATAACTGCTCTAGGTACAAAATCAATCTGGTGCTCAATCCCTCGAATAGGTGGTAGTGTAGGTGGCATCTCCTCGGGTAGCACATCCTCATATTCTTGCAAAAGGGAGACAACAACACTAGGCAAATTGGGGTTAAGGTCAGATGTGGATAAACAAGAGTCCTTAAACACAATTAATAACATTTGCTTGTTGGCAAACATGGCATTCCTCACATCTCTTCCTTTAGCATACAAGCTTAATTTTCTCTCCCCTCTTTTCGTACTGCTCTCCTTTTGCGTCGAAGATTCACCTTCTTCAAACACTCTTAGAATGTTTTCTTTACTCTCTTTTCTTTCCTCACAACCACCCTTGTCTTGCTCACTCACAATATTTTCACTCATTTTCTTTTCACTCCTTTTCTTCTTTGTTCTCTTTTTGGCCACTCTTGATTTTACCTCACCTATTGCTTGCTTAAGCCTTGTTTGGTCTTCATAAATCTGTTTTAGTGTCATAGGTGCCAAAATGATTTTCCTTCCATTCATTTCAAAAGAGTACCTATTTTTATACCCATCGTGAATCACCATTCTATCAAATTGCCATGGTCAGCCAAGTAACAAATGGCCAGTTTGCATTGGAAGGAAACTAGTACTTGTTTTGTTACTTTCACCTCACCACATTCATTCAACCACTGCAATTTATAGGGTCTAGGGTGTTTCAAAGTCCTTAACCCTAATCTCTACACCAAAATAGTACTAGCAACATTGGCACAACTTCCCCCATCAATGATGACACTACAAGCTTTATCTTAGATAAGACACCTTGTATGGAAAATTATTTCTCTTTGCAATTCATCACCAACATCCTCTTTTACTTGAGAATTTAATTCTCTCATAATCATTAGAGCACTTCCTTTAGCAGCATATTCTACCTCTACATCCTCTTCCCCTGAAGATGTGTAATCACTCAGAATTTCCTCCTCTGTTTTCTATCTCACCATTTTCTCTCATGACTATGACTCTCTTGTTAGGGCATTGAGAAGCTATGTGTCCACTACCTAAACACCTAAAAGAATTCACACTTTATTTTGGGTAGTAGCAGTTACCTCCTTTCCTTTACTTTCTACAAATTTCTTTTCCACCTTCTTTTCCTTTTCCTCATTTTTCTTATATTTGCTAATAGCCTTTTCCTTATCCTCCTTCTTCTAGTTAGACTTCCAAGATGAAGAAGTACCTGCATTTCCTCTAAATTTTAACTTTCTTTTATGTTGCCTTTCTACCTTCATAGCCATGTGGACCATATCCTCCAACTTAACATAGTGATGTAATTCAACAATATGAGCAATCTCCTTGTTTAGCTCATTTATGAATCTAGCCATGGTGGCTTCTCTATCCTCCTCCACATTTGCTCTAATCATAGCAATTTCCATTTCTTTATGATAATCTTCGACACTTTTAGAACCTTGAGTCAATCTTTGTAACCTCTGATGTAGCTCTCTATAGTAATAAGTAAGAACAAATCTCTTCCTTATTATAGTTTTCATCTCACCCCATATTGCAATTGGTTGCTCATAATTTCTCCTTCTACTAATCAACATCTGATCCCACCATACCAAAGCATAATCAGTAAATTCTACTGCTGCCAGCTTTACTTTTTTCTCCTTCAAATAATGATGACAATCAAAGACAGCTTTTACATTCCTTTCCCATTCTAGAAACACATCCGGATCATTTTTCCCTTGGAAAGAAGGTATGCTTATTTTAATACTCTTGATATTGTCATCTACCCTATTCCTCTCTTTTTCTTCTCTTCTTATCCTCCTATCCCCTTTCCTCCTATCTTCAGCTCTTCTCTCATACCTATCCCTCCTAGGTATTTCAACCTCAAAATCATAGTTATCAATCTCATTTTCATCAGATTCAACTACTGGAGGTGTAGGATCCTTCCTATTTGGCCTTCTCTCATTTTGCCTATCTCTTTGCTCCAATCTTTCCAACCTATCTATGATTCCATTGCACACAACATTCATTCTTTCAAATTGTTGTCTGACAGCCTGCATATAGAATGGATTTTCACCTTCCCTCTCACTACCATCACCCCTTCTAGACATGTTTTCAGACCTATAAGAAAATGGTTAGTGTAAAGAAAAAAAAAAACCTCACTCTCTCCCTTATGTGTTTACACTCAACAGGGGACACTCCACTCGTGTTTAACTCAACAAGGCTTTTCCCCTCTTATGAACTCACCACTCTATGCCTTTTACCTCTCTTGGTTATGTCCACAAGTTGTTATCAAACTCAAGTAACTCAAACCAAGAAAACAACTCACAAAAATTTAACACATAATAAAATTCTTGCATGTGATGGATCAAAACGAGTAATCAAGAAAGCAATAATGTGACTCAAGAAGTCAAGAAAAGAAAAGCTCAAGTAAGGAAATGTAATGCAATAAGGAATCAAGAAAGAAGACACCAAAATAAAAGAGTAGAAAGCTGAAAAATATACAACCTAAAGAAGTGATATCAAGCTCAAATATCCATGTTTACCACCAACTTATCACAACTACCAGCAGTTCATACAATACACCAAGAATTACATTAATTTAGGATCACTAAGCAAATGAGTGTATTTTGATCTGAAATTGAGTAGACAAATGCATCCCACTACTAACTAATTACTATTAGAATTTCAAGCTTTTCTTGGTAGGTTTATTATGTAAACTAAATTTGATCGGGTCTACCATAAAATTTTGGTTTCCCACACAAACGGTTAAATTTTGAGCTGAGATTTTATTTGGGAACAACTTAAATGTGGTGTAAATAACTTGTAAATTTTTAGGAATTTCTGGGTTGATTTGCTATGTGAACTTAATTTGATTGGGTCTACCAAAAAATTTTAGTTCCCCACACAAATGGCTGAATTTTAAGCTGAAATTTAATTTGAAAACTACTGAAAATGGGAATAAACTCCTTGTAAGTTTTCAGGAATTTCTGGATTGATTTGCTATGTGAGCTTAATTTGATCGAGTCTACCGTAAAATTTTGGTTCAGTAGGCAAACAATATCAAACAACCCCCGAAATTGACAGCCAACGTCTTAAACACACCCAAATAATGCTGGTAGAGTTTCAGGCCAAATGGGTAAGTCTAACTCAATGACCCAAAGAACCTCTCATGCTTGATATCAAAATGAAGGAAGGAAAATAGGTAGCTAGAATGATGGCTTTAGCTTGATTAACCCAAAACCCTAAGACAAACTCAGCAAAACAAATTTTTAAACAAACAGATCATACTAAACCCCAGGAGCTAATTTTAGTTAAGCATACAATGAACAAAATGTGAATAACAGAAACACAATAAGAAGCAAAATAAGGTCTGGCAAGAAAGACCCAGACACAACATGAACCTTAAATAGAATAAAGTAGAATTGATTGGGTTTATGCAACTAGAGCCAAACAACAATTAGGGAAAAAGAAACAAACACAAAGTAGTGAAGAATAAGAAGCAAACACAAAAAATACCTTATTTGGATGTCCTTGGCTCTGATACCAAAACTGACATGAACCTTCAAATAACTGGTAACTTGAAAACCCACATTCAAGAATTAAAGGAATAATATAGAAAGCACCAAATCAAGATGTATGAATTTGATTCTTTGAACCAGCACAAAAGTGATGTGTAATTCAAAGAATAGTATCAGATAGAATTGAAATTCTTGAGCTGTTTGGACGTGAACCTCAAGTAATGAGCAACTTGAAACCCACATTCAATAAACAATGAACTCAAAATGGAAAACACCAAATTCAAGCTATATGAATTGGATTCTTTGAACCAGCACAATCAGATTGATGTGTAATTCAAAGAAAATATCAGAAATGGGATTTTTGACCTAATTCATATAGAGAATGAATAAACCGAGAATATTATGCACATTAAACCTTGCAAGAAAGAAATCTAAGCAAGTTAATGAGCTTCACAAGAACAAAGCCAACAACCAATTTACTCATTAATGGAGCAGAAACAATCTTTCATTAATATTTAAAGTATGTGCCCCACCTCTCTCATTACACTTGTATTTATAGCCTCTTAGTCCCAAAGCTAAAGACTAAAATATCCCTACTTTAGTAACAGTTACAAGGAGCTTTAAGTCCAAACAAAAATTAAACTACCAAAAGAATAAAAGGTCCTAAAAAAAAAAAACAAACTTAATACAGTAGCAACAAGGGCATTTAAGTCCAAAAGAGAGATAGTTATAACAGCAAGGAATATTCCTTCAAAAAGGTGACAGCTGCACATTTGTGCACATATGCATGTAACCCCCCAAAAAAGGTGCTAGCAGTATATTTCGCTCTTCATGTGTGTGGAACCTGATGAATGTACATGGGTTGGATCTGGTGCATGCATGTCCACAGGTTATTTCATGTAACCTAATGCTCCATATGACACCTGGTCACTTCCAAGCTTAATTTTCACCAAATTTAATTCTTTATAATTTTTGTCATGCCATTCCAGCTTATAATCCTTGCTCCTTAAGACTTCACAAATTAAATTCTGAAGTGATTTAGCTCTAGCTCCAGTAATTGAACCTTGGATGAAATCCTTTGGCATGGATGTAGCTTGATTCTCATCAGTTTTCTTATAGAAAAAGATCATGAGATTCGGGAGAAATGGGAAACTGAGTCCTCGCTTTATAGGACCGTATGAGATTTTAGGAAGAGTGGCTCCATTGGCATATAGACTTGCCTTGCCTCCAGAGTTGGATAAGATCCATAATGTGTTTTATGTGTCCATGCCTCAAAGGTGTAAGTCAGATCCTTCACACATATTGCTATTGGAATCTATTGAAGTTAGCCCAGATTTTACCTATGATGAAGAACCCGTAGCCACTCTAGAAAGGGAGGTAAAGTAGTTGAGAAACAAGCAAATTCCTCTAGTAAATGTGTTATGGAGGAACCACTCCAAGGAAGAAGCCACATGGGAACGCGAGGAGGATATGAGGAAGCAACATCCACAACTATTCAGAGATTGATACCAAGTAAATTTCGAGGATAAAATTTTCTTTTTAGAGGGGAAGAGTTGTAAAGCTCTGAATAGTACTAATTCTGGTCTGTGAATAGTATTATTCAAAGCCAATTTGGGGACTAAAAAGGAGATGAAAATTAATTGAAACAAGCAGAATAAAAATCGAAGTGATCATCGAGTTATGGACTTAATCGATATTATTAAAAAAGATGGACTATAATCCGATGAAGGGCAATTTGGCTAGTTCACTCGAAGAGTTGACCTTTAACCCAAATGTCAATTAAAGTAAGTGAAATTGATGCATTAGAATGGAATTTAATTAATGGAAAGAAGTATGAAAATTAATAAGGGACATAGGAGGGATTATTAAATTGTTATAATTATAAATAAAATTATAATTATAATTAAGTATGATATTTTGTGAATAAGACAAATTTGACTAAGGAAGATAAAAGTCTATTTACATACATCATCTACCATCATCAACCTCTTCATTTTCTTCTTCCTCTCATTTTGCCCGTCCACCCTCTCTCACCTAAACCTCCATTTTTGCTTCACTTCAAGCTTCCAAACCCTAATAATCTTCCATAATTTTCATATCAATCAATAGAAAACATTTAATTAGCCTTGATTTTAAGAAATGAAGCAAGAAATCAAAGAAAATTAGAAGGATTGTGAAGAGGGAAAGCTAGCCAATTGAGGTGAGTGAAGATTCTTGCTTAATAACTTATGAATTTATAAATTTCAAGTTTTATTTCAAAAGTTTTGATGGAAATTACTTGAAATTTGGTATGATATGAAGAAGGAAAGATTTGGTCATGATGGTAGGAGTTAGGGGTTTTGTATGTTGATGTAATTTATTTGATTCCTAGGCTTGAATGAAGTAGTAAGCATGATTAGAAACTTGAAATTGATTGAAATTGAAAGATGGCAATTAGTGTTTTTATCTAATTAGGGTTTTCATGGTAGGAAGCATATTTAATGAATTTATGGTTATATTATGACTATTGGAGGTGCATTTGTTAAGAAACATTAAAGATTTGGAGGGGAAATTAAGTGAATTGATGTGATGCCTTAAATGCTGAATTTGGACAGCTTGAGACCAGTGAGGTTATTTGCTCATCACTTGAGCTATGTTAACTCTAATTGATATGAAACCAATAAGAAATGAAAACTAAGACAAAATGATAAAACTTTCAGAACACTTGACTTGAAAATGGCCAAAAGATACCTCAATTAGGACTAGAATTTGGCAATGCAAACCTAAAATCTAGAAAACTAACTAAATGAACAGTACGTACTTAATTGAGCATAACTCACTCTACAAAACTCCAAATTAAGTGAATCTTGAACCTGTGTAATCCTAAGACATAGGAGAATAATTCATATGAAGAGCATAATATTAAATTATGTTTGTAACCTATCGAAATTAGCTAGAAAAAGTAAGTCCAGAAATTTGACTGGATTCTAGAATAGCCCTGGAAACCTGAGAAATTATCACCTGAATAGTTTTGGCAAAAGGACCATAACTTAAGTTACACAAATAAAAATTGAGTAATTATAAAGCCAAAATACATATAAGACATAGAACTACAATTTTCACGATTTGACCTAGACCTAGATGTATGGGAAAAATGGTTGAAATGTTAGAGTAAGTCAGAACTTCAAAATTAGAATTTCCAACAACTCAGCAATTTTGCCTCTGAGTAGTAAATAGAGCATAACTTCCTTTGTACATCTCCAATTGAGGTGTCACAAAATGATTTGAAAACTTAAGACAAAGGCCTAAAACTTTATTTTAGAGACCTAATACAAATTCTAGCTATAAAGTGCTCAGTTGTTAGATGCAAATTTAGGTGAAAATCTGGAAAACCTGTGAATTGCAGGGTAAGACACCCAGAATAGTACCTAGTATTTTGACCATAACTAATGATCTAGACCTCAAAATTGAAATATTCAAAATGGTAATTAAGGCTAAGACATAGAGAAACAACTTTTGTGAAGATTACTTTGATAAATTATGTTTGGAACTAGGATGAAATTAAGTTTGAAGGTCATATTCTAATGCTGCCCTGTAGTTTGGAATATATAGAATGAGTAGTTATCTTGGGAATTCATTAGAAATTTAATTGATTAGCTACTAGTGGAAGTTAGAATGAGTATTAAAACTTTTGAAATTGTGTATTTTCAGTGGAGAAGAGAACTTTGAAGTGAAGGGAGAATTAAGGCAAAGTAAGGAGATTAAGATAAGGTTTGTGCACAACTTGAATTTCTCTTATGTTTAAAAATTGCAAATGAAACTAATGTGAATTTCCTTTGTATTTGATAATTGTTTACATTGTTTTGAGAAAATTTTGAATGTTGAAAAGAATGTATTATTATGTTGAAAAGGCAGACGTTAGCCATTTATTTTATTATAGCAAGGGGTTGGCCGAATTGAATGCGATTTAGAAGTGCTTTATAAAATTGATGTGTTGCTAATCTTATATGTTGAATTGTGATAATTTGAAATATTGTGATTTGAATGGAAATTATTTTAAATTGTTTTGAAACCACAATTGGCATGGCAAACTTTGATTGTTCCCTCATTAATAACGGTTAATGGGGTTGAGATTGATTTATTACCTTCCCTCTCTGGCTTGCCAGTTGAGGTTGAGATTGGATGGGTACACTTATATTTGCTAGCTAGCTTTGCTTCTCTCAATAGTAACGGCTATAGGGTTGAGATAGCTTTGTCATGGTGTACAACACGCATTGATCGTGAAATTTTGTGTCATGGCTTAAACTGTGTGATGTTGGCAACACAAATGATTAAAATTGTTTTAGTAAATGTGTTGAGCAAATAAAAGAAATTGTGGATGACAATTGTTGATGATTGAGAACATTAGTTCTGTTTTCCTATTTCATGGAAATTTGAACATCTTCAATAGTTTACTATGGTTTCATAAAATATGTTTTATGATGATTTTATAATTTGATAGTTGTACACCACTGAGTTTATATACTCAGCGATAGCTATTTTTATACTATCGCAGATAGAAGAAAAGATAACATAGCTGAGTGAGAGTAGTAAAAGCTGTACTCATTTGACCAGTTGGGTATACTTCTAAGATACCTTTTTGAATTTTGTTTTGATGTAAACTATATGTTCATGTAAGAATCATTTAAGTAGTTGTGCAAATTAATGTAATACTATTTCATTATAATAAAAGGAATATAACTTTATAAGAACTATTCCTTTTGGTTGTGAATAAAGAAAATCATTAATGAAATGTGGATTTGATGATTTGATGGATTGATGATATTCCCTTATTGCTACAGGTTTTATTAAACAGGTTTTAAATTTCTGGATAATTGAGTTTTTAGCTGCCACTACGTTGGTTTTTCTCCAAATTTCTTAAAATTTTAAAAATACTTATTTCTTCTTCTAAATAAATTCATGCTATTTTCTTAATCTTAAAGTCACTAATAACTCTTTAATTTGACAATTTTAAATTGGAAAATGAATTTGAAATCGTTTAAAATCCCTTATACTATGTTTAATGGATTATCGGTATACGGAGTTCGATAATTCATTAGGCATATTACGGGATCATGTCATATCTTATAAAAGGGTAATGTGTGACATAATCAATCCAACTACAATTGGTCTGGTTAAAAAGAAAAAGACAGCTAACTTCGATCACCATACGAACACACTGACCTCTACCAAATGATTAACAAAATTAATAAATTAATTTAAACTATAGAAACAAGAATTAATCTTAAGGTCTTGCTGAAATTTCAACAAAGCCTCCTCTATAACTAGACCTAATCTCTCTATAAGAAAATGCAACAACAGTAATATATAGGGCTTCAGGCCCATAGCAACAATTATAATGCCCATCCGAGGCCTACAAAAACCTAATCAAAGTCTAATTGTTCAAACTTTTGCTCAGATCCCTAACTCCTTTACAGTGCAAATAATTATTTCCAACACTTCAAAAGTTATGAAAATATTCTTAGAGGTCCTTTATGTCATCTTTGTATTAATTTAATTCATTTTACTCAATATACCAACTCAAGAATATTTTACAGATTAATCAAGTAGTTTAAACCTAGGTAAAAACTACACAAGTTGAGTTTAAAAATACCTTTGCAAAATCTACTACATGGAATGCGTCTAAAACATTTAAAAATAGCTAGAAATAAGACCACCTTTTGGGACAGCCACCAAACGTCCGGATCGAGCTGAAAACTAGATCTCGAGTACCGGTGAGCTATCATTGATAAGATCATATCTAAATAAAACCATAAATTATTAATAATTATCACATAAGTTATATTTAATTTATGAGAATCAAAAAGACTTAAAAATCTCACCGAGTGATCTAGACCGTCTGATGATCACCTTTTCCAAATGGTCTCAATTGGAGCGGGGTTGGTCCCATCTTAAAGGTTTCAATGTGTTAAGTTCATTGGTGGTCTTAGATAACCAATTCAATAGTCAAATCATCCAGGATCTGATCAAAAAGTTCCAAATATATCCATTTTCTCTCTCCTCATTTTTCATGAATTCGGTGACCACACCTACTACCACTGTTCAGAAAATGAAGCCCATGCTTTGAGGAGTTCATAGCCACTAGTCTTTTGTTGAACGAAGGTCAAAAACACTACAAAAGTCGTTTGAAGTTTTGATGCCTTTGTTACTGTGTCTCATCAAAAAATGCAATTCTATCGCTAGATTTTCGCCATTGGCCAGCTAGGGGAGGTGCGCCAATGATGGGGGAGTTGATCTGGTTCAATGGTGATAGTAGTTAGCCTATTGCCAGCGAATTGAAAGGGAGAGAGAGATGGAATAACGTGGGAGTGGGGGAAGAGAGGAGAGAGAGAGAGAGAGAGAGAGAGAGAGAGAGAGAGAGAGAGTATGTGTGTGAATTGTTGGAGGGTTTTATGGGTGTTCGGATTCTTTTTTTTTTTTTTACCTCTAATTATACTTTGGGTCCTTCAACATTTAGATTTTTTTTTTCCAATGAGGCCTAATATTTCTCATAGAACAAAAATTGAATATTATAAATATAATAATAATATATGCAGACAATTTGTTTAAAATCATCTTTATGTAAAAATATTAATTTAACAAAAAAAATCAATAAGATAAAATTAAATATAAAAAGGCTAAATAAAATAATAACAAAAATTTAAAATATTTTATTTAAAAAAATTCAGGTTGTTACAAAAATAATTTTAAAAGATTCAAATTGTGAGTTAAATATATAAAATACTTGAGTCTAAATATTGCATCTGTCTAACACTAGACTTGAGGTTAAAACAGAGCCACAACTCCTCTAAAATTTTTATTTTTAATTTAGAGTCTTTTAAATGTGATGTGTTCTTAATTATCTTTCACGTTTAGCCTCAAAAAAATATTAACGAAATTTCAAAAGGTTGATTTTTTTTATTAGCCTAATTAAATAAAAAATTCTATAAGTCATATTTTAATTATTTGAAACTTATATTTTTTTTTTTTTGCCCAACATAGTTAAAAAATTAACCACTGATATTTTTTTAAATACAATTTTAAGTAATATAAAAGAATTTAAAAAGAATTAAATTGTGAGTGGAGTATATAAAACACCTTTTTATAGTTTTTATATCTGGCATTGACGCCCATATATCTAAATGTTATAATCGTCATTAATTGACATTTTTTATTAGCCCAATAAAGCATAAAATATAATTGACCAATATTCTGGTAATTTAAAAGTTTTTTATTAGCCCAATTAAATAAAAAATTAATGAGTCCATGTTTTCATTTTTAAAATATTCATTTTTAGTGACCTAACAAAATTGAAAAATTAGAAACCCATATTTTTTAAATTTTCCTTTAAGTAATAAAAAAATATTTTAAAAGATTTAAATTGTGAGTTAAATAAACAAAACACATAAGTTTAAATGTTCCATTCATCTAACACTAAACTTGGCGGTTGAAACACAGCCACGGCCCCACCAAAATTTTAATTTTTAATTTACAGTATTTTAAATATTAGTATGTTCTTAATTGTCACTCACATTTAGCTTCAAAAAAATTTTAACAAAATTTTAAAAGGTTAATTTTTTTTTATTATCCCAATTAAATAAAAAAGGTTAATAAACTCATATTCTAATAATTTGAAACTTATTTCTTTTATTGACCTAACTTAGATTAAAAATTAGTCTCCTATATTTTTTAAATTTTATTTTAAGTAATAAAAAGGAATTTAAAAAGAATTAAAGTGTGAGTGAGATGCATAAAACACATGGGTCTAGTAATTATATCCATCACTGGCCTCACATATCTAAATATTATAATCATCATTAATTGATATTTTTCATTAGCTCAATAAAGAAAAAAATTTAATGGCCAATATTCTAGTAATTTAAAGTTTTTTTATTGACCCAATTAAGTAAAAAAAATTAATGAGTCCATATTTTAATTTTTAAGAGATTAGTTTTATTGACCTAAAAAAATTAAAAAAAATTAGTGGCCCATATTTTTATAATTTTCCTTTAATTAATAAAAAATAATTTAAAAACATTGAAATTGCAAGTTAAATGTATAAAACACTTTGATCTAAATGTTGCATCCATCAACTACTGACTTAGGGATTGAAACAGAGCTACAACTCTCCAAAATTTTAATTTTTAATTTAGATTACTTTAAATATTCGTATGTTCTTAACTATCTCTCATATTTCCCCTCAAAAAAAATCTTAACAAAATATTAAAAGTTTTATTTTTTTATTAACCCAATTAAATAAAAAATTTAATAAGCACATATTCTAATAATTTAAAACTATTTTTTTATTGCTCTAACTTAGTTGAAAAATTAGTCACTGATATCTTTTAAATTTACCTTCAAGGAAAAAGAATTAAATTGCGAGCTATGTATATAAAACACATAGATCTAGTTGTTATATTCGTCATTGACCCCATATATCTAAATGTTATGATCATCATTAATTGATATTTTTTATTGCCAATAAAACCAAAAATTTAATGGGCTAATATTATAGTAAATTAAATTTTTTTAAAGGCCTGATTAAACAAAAAAAAGTAATAGATCTATCACACCCTACCCCTCTGTAAGGCATAACATGATCCCGTAGTATACCTAATGAATTACCAACTCCGTCTACTGATAATCCATTAAATACACTACAAGGGATTTTAAAAACTTTTCTTACTTCTTTTACAGTGGTGAGCACTATTTACAGGTGTTAAAAACCTTTTTGAACTGAAGTGATAGAACTAACATATTTGAATTATTTGGAGTTTCTGTAAAAATTTTAGCAGAGTGCCATCTGTATTTTGGATAAAACAGTTCTTCAGAAAACCTGTAAAAAGACACTTCAATAATTTTCCAAATCTCAACTCCAATACATTTCTCAACACAACAATTTATCAACTCAATTCCATAGAAATTTTTCAAAGTCTGAGATAAGGAAATATAATACAATTTTTACAAGTCAAATAACTCATAATTAATTTACAACTTCAAGGTACAATTTGAATTTACATTGCTCAAAACCAAAAACAAAATATACATATAGTGAATATATATTACAGTACAAAATGCCAAATGTGGTATACTCACTATACCCAAAAATCTCTCATTGCGGTACTAGCGACCTAGTCTGCCTGCTCGATCTGTCTACTGCGACAAAGAATAAAGCTATCGCTGAGACAATGTCTCAGTGGTGCACAATATTAACCAAATACAATTTAAATCACAATTCATAAATCATATAAATAGTGGATACTTAAAATCATAGTTAAATTCAAGACAATAAATGTCAACAAGAATTTAAACTCCATTTCTCAATATCACAATAGATTTCCATAAGTTAGATCATGTTTGAATTCAAAAGACAGTATATGTCAATGAGAGTTTAAATCCATTTCACAATCTCACAATACATATCAATAAATCACACACAGCTTAATCATGATCCATAGTTTAATTCGTCCCAAAAGCCAATGGCTAATGAGGTATTCAATTCGTCCCAAAAGTCGATGACTAATGAGGAATAACATGGCTAGCTAGCAAAAATATGAGTACTCATCCAATTCGTCCTCAACAGGCACACACCTCAACACTTCAGCCAGAGAGGGAATTCAATTCGTCCCACTAGACAAGCTAATGAGGAATACAATCAATATACATGATAGCTGTGGTTTCAAACCATTTCCAATGCTTTTAAATCAATAAGTATCCATCAATGTCATTCAAACAATTTCTCATAGTTTCAAATCATTTACAATGCTTTTCAAGCAATAAATATTCATTCAAATACATTTCCACAATTTAAAATAATAATATACAAATATTCAATATTTATTTCAATTGAAAATAATTCAAAAGAAATAATTGTTGTGCACAAACCTCTGATATTTGTCTCCTGGTCTTGACTCAGTATTTCTTTCCCTTTTGCTGAGTCCTTGTTAACTGAGAAACACAATTTGAAGTGTTTCAGTGCTAAATTAATTTGCCTCTAACGATAATGTTCAATAAACAATTCACTGAATACCTTTATTTGCTTAATCACCTAATATACCGACCCTCGATGTTTTCTAGGTAAATTAGGTTTTAGTGTCCTTTATATGTCACATTCGATAGGGTTTTAGGGTTGGTACGTGTTACCAAACTCAATTCTATGTATATTTGCATTTTCTTGCATTTCATTGCAAATTGCTGGATTTCGGGATACTAGTTTGACCTAGCCGGACGACCTAGTTTCCTCGGTTTTCGGGTTTTGGTCAAAACTACAAACTTGTAGATCTATGTCTTATTGCACGCGGTGCAAAATTTTAGGTCAATCCGAGTTAAGTAGACCATGTTATGGTCATTATACTATTGCTGGTCAATTGGTATCAAATTAGGTCAATTTTAGGTCAATTTGGTCAACTTTGGTTCGGCTAGTTTTTGGACCCGAACTTGTGCAAGCTTTTTGACTTGCTTATGGTCATTTCTGGGTTTTTGTGTCTTCATAAGACTTGTAGGTATGGGTCTTAACTATTCTTGGTCAAAATTTCAGGTCAATTGGACCTGTTTTGAGTGAGTTATGGCCTAAACACTCACTGCTGCCCAATTGGTCATTTTTCAGGTCCTAATTGCACCTAATCCGAATTGGTCATTTTCTTAGGTCACCTTGCAAGCAGAATTTTGGTATGCTTTCTCAATGAAAGTTGGCACATTTTGTGCCTAGTTCCACCTCCAATTGGTCTCATACCAATTGAGGTTACACATTTAAACTTATTGGCTAAAATGTACACTGCCCTTAGTTACCTTGCTTAAACACACATCAATCACACACTTACCTTGCAATATGTTTACTTCCCTACTAAATCTGTTTTGGTATATTACCAAAAATATATTCCACTTTACATTAACATCGCTTTGGGCAGATTACAATTATCCTCAACACACCAAATATAATTCTAATTTCCAAAGTCCAAATACAATTACACATACACATAAACATTACTAGTTTTTACATACACTTTACACAACAATTTCATATACATATCCATCTATCCTTAATGCCACAATTCTGCCCATATCTTCATGAACACATATACTTATCCAAGAGTTCCAAGGCTGCCAAAAATGTTCTTCAACACCAAAGTGTCCTACAATTCATCAATTCCCATCCAAGTGCAAAAATCACCATACACATATGAAGTAATTCACTAGGTTATTAAATCACCATAACCAACATCATTTCCTATCAAATATATGCACAATTATCTCATCAAATACATGACTACATGGCTGTCCAAAATGAACACAACAATAACTCTTCAAACTCAAAAATTTTCTTCACAAATCCAACACCCATAACATGCACACAAAATTTAACAAAGCCATCTTCAAAAATGCTAACTTACCTTATGGTTGGAGCTTGTTAAACCTTGCTTAAACTTCTCAAATTTGGTATCAAACTCTTCCTTGTGATGAGTAGACCATTTTTCATGAAGGAACCTAAGTGATTGGAGTTGAAAATGGAGAGGTTAAGTGAGCTCATGCAAAACGCCCATGGAGGTTTCTCTCATCCTTCAATTCGGCAACTTTGGTACAATGAAGAAGATGAACATTCTGATGGGTATAGTGGACTTTCATTAGCATTTTTATGTTTAATTAAATCCCTAGTGGTCCACTAACTAAGTTTAAATCATATAATAAGCTTAATTTCCCTTTATTCCACATTAACCCCTTAATTTCGACTATTTACTTTAGGTACCACCAAATAAATTTTTCATTTCATTTTCTAAGTGTAATATTATTTATTTTTAATGGAAATTTAGGTCAAAAGTCAATTCGGGATGTCAAATGACCATAATGCCCCTGTTCGGGTTGCATTCCCGATTTTTCGGTAACACCGGGTTTTGTCTGTTTTTTGATTTCTCACTTTTCTTTGTACTAATTATTTAATTTTTCTTTGATCTTTCTAATGATATTTATTCTTCAATAAGGGTCTATTTAAGTCCTAAAAATATTTCCAGGGTTCCCCGCAGTCCAGGGCTAGTCAACGGTCCACGCCATGACTTCCTGGTGCGGTCACCCATCGTTAGGTTTCCCGGCTCGCTTAACTTGATCACATTTCTTTGCTATTATTTTTCCTTTGTATTTTCTTTTCTTGTATTTCATTATTTTATGTCTCCTCACTCATGTCAAAGTGTAGTTCTAGGCATCCTAGTTGTCCGGACAACACTGATCACCAGGACAGTAGAACGCACTACCGAACTTTGGGGTGTTACAATTCTCTCCCCCTTAAAATAAATTTCGTCTCGAAATTTTACCTAGCATTAGTCTCTGAACAGCTGTGGGTGCTGTCTCCTCATATCCTCTTCACGTTCCCAAGTAGCTTCCTGGCCTGAATGATGGTTCCACAGCACTAAACCAGGTGTATCTGTTTGTTCCTCAGCTGCTTCACCTCATATGCCAGAATTTTTATGGGTTCTTCCTCATATGAGAGGTCTGGATTTACTTCAATCTCTTCAACTGATAGTACATGAGATGGGTCAGATCTGTACCTCCTTAACATGGACACATGGAAGACACTGTGTATCCTTGCTAACTCTGGAGGTAATGCCAACCGATATGCCAAAGGACCCACTCTTTCCAGAACCTCATATGGTCCGATGAAACGAGGACTCAGTTTCCCCTTTCTGCCAAATCTCATAATTCTCTTCCAAGGAGAAACTTTGAGGAATACCTTATCACCCACTGCATACTCAATATCTCTTCTCTTCATATCAACATAGGACTTCTGACGGTCTGATGCAGCCTTGAGTCTATCTCTAATCAATCTGATCTTTTCCTCTGTCTGCTGGACAATTTCTGGCCTAATCATCTTCCTTTCACCTACCTCATCCCAACATAAAGGAGTTTTGCACTTCCTGCCATACAATGCTTCATATGGAGGCATCCCAATGCTTGATTGGTAGCTGTTGTTATAAGCAAACTCAATCAAAGGCAAGTGTGTATCCCAACTACCTTCAAATTCAATCACACAAGCCCGTAGCATATCCTCCAATATCTGAATAACCCTTTGGTGGCCATCATCTGCTGGGTGGAATCTTTGTCTTTGAAGTTCAATCTAGTTCCTAGGGCTCTCTGAAGACTACCCAGCATTCTAGAAGTGAACACAGGATCTCTGTCGAACACAATTGATCGGCACTCCATGCAATTTTACAATCTCATATATGTACAATCCGCCAATCTTTCCGTGCTATAGTCCATCCGAATCGGCAAAAGTGAGCGGACTTGGTCGATCTATCAACTATAATCCATCTTGCATCATGACTACTCTGTGTCCTTGGAAGTCTGTAACAAAATCCATAGTTATTCGCTCCCATTTCCACTGCATGCGCAAAGGATGTAACAAACCAGCTGGAACTTGATGTTCTACCTTTACTTGCTGACAAGTTAGGCATTTGGAAACGAATTTAGCTATATCTCTCTTCATGCCCATCCACCAGTAATGTTCCTTCAGCCCTCTGTACATTTTAGTTCCACCAGGGTGCATAGCAAATGGAGACTCATGTGCTTCCTTCATAATGATCTGTCTCAATTCAGCGTCATTAGGAACGCACATTCTGCCCTGATGTAGCAATAAACCATCATCTCTCACAGAGAATTTAGGTTTCTTGCCCTGCTGGACTTCTTTCAGTAGCTTCTGATACTTTTCATCACTCTGAGCGACCATTACGATCGATCAATCAACACCGTTTGTACATGCCATGCAACTCTATCTGTCCCTCATCATCAATCTCTAAAGCGGCATCTTTGTGCTTTCAACTCATATACCATGGACATAGGAGAAACTCTGAGATTTGCCATAGTCTTGCGACTTAAGGCGTCAGCCACCACATTTGCTTTCCCTGGCTGATAGTCTATTAAGCAATCATAGTCTTTAATGAGTTCTAACCATCTCCTCTGCCTCAAATTCAATTCCTTCTGGGTGCCTAAGTACTTCAAGCTCTTGTGATCCGTGTAAATGTAGCATTTCTCCCCATACAAATAGTGTCTCCAGATCTTCAGAGCAAAAACAATAGCTGCTAACTCTAGGTCATGTGTTGGGTAATTCCTCTCATGCGGTTTCAGCTGGCGTGATGCATAAGCAATGACATTCCGATCTTGCATCAGTACACAGCCTAGCCCATTGTGAGAAGCATCACTATAAACTGTGTATTATTTACCCAGGTAGGTAAAGTGAAGCTGGAGCTTCAATCAAACACCTCTTCAACTCATCAAAACTTTGCTGACATTTATCTGTCCACTGAAATTTTACATCTTTCCGAAGCAGTTTGGTCAGTGGAGAAGATAACATAGAAAACCCCTTCACAAACCGACGGTAATATCCAGTTAAACCCAGAAAACTGTGAATTTCTGTGATGTTCCTGGGCGGCTTCCAATTAAGGATAGCTTCTACCTTGCTGGAATCTACCTTGATCCCTTCAGCTGACACAACATGTCCCAAAAAGGAGATTTCTTTCATCCAAAATTCACATTTCGACAATTTGGCATAAAGTTGTTTCTCCCTTAAAGTCTGCAGTACAATCCGCAGATGTCTGTCATGCTCTTCTGTATTCCTTGAATATATCAAAATGTCATCAATAAACAACACCACAAATTGATCAAGATATGGTCTGAAGATAGTGTTCATCAGATCCATAAAAGCAGATGGAGCATTTGTTAACCCGAATGGCATTACTAGGAACTCATAGTGGCCATATCGAGTTACAAAGCGATTTTGGAATACTCGCTCTTGCACCTTCAACTGATAATAACCAGATCGCAAATCAATTTTGGAGAATACAGCTGCACCCTTCAACTGATCAAACAGATCATCAATGCGAGGCAATGGATATCTGTTCTTTATTGTCACCTTATTCAACTGCCGGTAGTCAATGCATAAGCGGAGAGTACCATCCTTCTTCTTAACAAACAACACTGGTGCTCCCCAAGGTCACACTAGGGCGGATGAAGCCCTTTTCAAGTAATTCTTGCAACTGTATCTTCAACTCCTTCAACTACGTGGTGCCATTACTGTATGGCGTTATGGAGATTGGATCCACACGAGCATAACATTAATTTCAAATCGCACTTCTCTTTCCGGAGGTAATCACGGCAATTCATCAGAAACACATCCGAAAGTCATATCTGTAGGGATGTCCTTCAATCTTTGGACTCCCCACTTGGGTGTCTACCACATGTGCCAAATATGCTTCACACCCCTTTACGATCATTTTTACGGCTAGTGCGGCCGAAATGATGTTTGATGGCAATAATCGCCTCTCCTTATATTACCACATCAGCATGCTTGAGGAGACCAAAAGTGGTATCTTGACCTCTGATCAATCATGGCATGATGCCTAGCTAACCAATCCATGCCCAAGATGATATCATAATCTCTGAAGGGCATTTCAATGAAATCAGACAGGAAAGTGTGTCCTTGGATCACCAAAGGACAATCTCTATACATTCTATTAACCCTGACTTCCTGTCCTAGTGGACTCGTTACTAGCACCTCAAAGTCCATTTTTGTACATGGAACAGCAATGCAATCAATGATGCTAGTACTCACATAAGAATGGGTAGAGCCCGGATCAAATAGCACAAACACATTTTGGTTAAAAGTTGAGAAGGTACCAGCCACAACATCAGATGTCTCTGCCTCGTCCCTCTGTCTATTCATAGACTCTGGCTGGAGCACTATCTTGCTCTAAATGTTTTACTGTGCCTTGGCTGCCTGCTGGGTTACCTCTACCCCTGCCTCTACCTCTGCTGGGTGGTTGTGAACTTCTGGTGACAGGGCTCGAATCGACCCATTCTGCAGTAGTAGGAGGTGGTCCAACTCTGCGACTGCAGTGCGATCCTTGGCAAAGTGTCCGGTGCCTCCACAGTTATAACAGGCTCCAATAGCCTTATAGCATATCCCACCATGATTTTTTCCACAAGTTTCACATTGGCGGGGAGGGTAGGAACCTCTGATACTCTGCTGACCAGATAGGGGAGGTCTCTGTCCTGAATATCTTCCCCTACTAGATTTCTTGCCACCTCTGCCATGTCCCCCATAGTTCTTGCTCTTTCCAGTATGACCACTGGAACTCTGTTCTACGGATTTTCCCTCTTTCTCTGTCTTCTCTGATCTCTTTTTCTCTGGAGCAGTCTCAAACTCAACTCTTTCCAACTCTAGGGCTTGAGAAACAAGTTCAGAGAAGTTAGTGTGTTTGAAGCCGATCACTTGTACTCTGATACTGGGCTTCAAGCCAGTTTCAAACCTCTTGCATCTCTCCCTACTGGTAGAGAGTAGACTCACTGCATAATGGCTAAGGCGGGAAAATTCTCTTTCATACTCAGCCACTGATCTGTTCCCCTGTTTCAGACTTAGGAACTCTTGCGACCACGGTCCACATAAGCATCGGGGACATATTTCATGCGAATTCCACTGAGAAAGTCATTCAGTCAAGATTGCAGGTTCTACGGTGTGGGAAATGGTTTTCCACCAGTCATAAGCATCCCCCTGTAACAAAGATACAGAGTATTCGAATCTGAGCTCCTCCGTGCAATGCAATTTCTTGAATACCCTATCCATCCTTTCTAACCACTGTTCAGCTTCTAGAGGATCTACTATCCCCTTGAACTCTGTAGCCCCATATTTCATCAATTTATCATACTGCCTAGTAGGAGACTGTGGTTGTACCACTGGTGTCTGTATTGGGACTTGAGTAGGTACATTACCAGCCATTTGTTGGAACATTGCAGCCATCTGCTGAGCGAACTGAGCAGGAAATTGTGGTACTGCAGGGGCTGGTGCTGCTGAACCACTAACATTATGTAGGCCTGGGGCATCCCCTTGCATCTCAGCCTCAATAGATTGATCGACTGAACGATCACCCTCTTCCATAGTCAATGTGAGGATTTTAGATCTTCTGAACAAATAACACAAGGAGATTTCCTCCCATTAGTGCATATTTATAATGTAATGTACTGTATGTATCAAACAATGATATTGAGCAGTTGTACTATGAAGAAAGAATACTTAAGTAATTGGCCAGAATTTAAAAACTTTGCTCTGATACCACTAAAACATGTCACACCCTACCCCTCTGTAAGGCATAACATGATCCCGTAGTATACCTAATGAATTACTAACTCCGTCTACTGATAATCCATTAAATACACTACAAGGGATTTTAAAAACTTTTCTTACTTCTTTTACAGTGGTGAGCACTATTTACAGGTGTTAAAAACCTTTTTGAACTGAAGTGATAGAACTAACATATTTGAATTATTTGGAGTTTCTGTAAAAATTTTGGCAGAGTGCCATCTGTATTTTGGATAAAATAGTTCTTCAGAAAACCTGTAAAAAGACACTTCAATAATTTTCCAAATCTCAACTCCAATACATTTCTCAACACAACAATTTATCAACTCAATTCCATAGAAATTTTTCAAAGTCTGAGATAAGGAAATATAATACAATTTTTACAAGTCAAATAACTCATAATTAATTTACAACTTCAAGGTACAATTTGAATTTACAACTACTCAAAACCAAAAATAAAATATACATACAGTGAATATACATTATAGTACAAAATGCCAAATGTGGTATACTCACTATACCCAAAAATCTCTCGCTGGCGGTACTAGCAGCCTAGTCTGCTGCCCTGTCGGTCTGTCTACCTGCGACAGCAATAAAAAGCTATCGCTGAGACAATGTCTCAGTGGTGCACAACATTAACCAAATACAATTTAAATCACAATTCATAAATCATATAAATAGTGGATACTTAAAATCATAGTTAAATTCAAGACAATAAATGTCAACAAGAATTTAAACTCCATTTCTCAATATCACAATAGATTTCCATAAGTTAGATCATGTTTGAATTCAAAAGACAGTATATGTCAATGAGAGTTTAAATCCATTTCACAATCTCACAATACATATCAATAAATCACACACAGCTTAATCATGATCCATAGTTCAATTCGTCCCAAAAGCCAATGGCTAATGAGGTATTCAATTTGTTCCAAAAGTCGATGACTAATGAGGAATAACATGGCTAGCTAGCAAAAATATGAGTACTCATCCAATTCGTCCTCAATAGGCACACACCTCAACACTTCAGCCAGAGAGGGAATTCAATTCGTCCCACTAAACAAGCTAATGAGGAATACAATCAATATACATGATAGCTGTGGTTTCAAACCATTTCCAATGCTTTTTAATCAATAAGTATCCATCAATGTCATTCAAACAATTTCTCACAGTTTCAAATCATTTACAATGCTTTTCAAGCAATAAATATTCATTCAAATACATTTCCACAATTTAAAACAATAATATACAAATATTCAATATTTATTTCAATTGAAAATAATTCAAAAGAAATAGTTGTTGTGCACAAACCTCTGATATTTGTCTCCTGGTCTTGACTCAGTATTTCTTTCCCTTTTGCTGAGTCCTTGTTAACTGAGAAACACAATTTGAAGTATTTCAGTGCTAAATTAATTTGCCTCTAACGATAATGTTCGATAAACAATTCACTGAATACCTTTATTTGCTTAATCACCTAATATACCGACCCTCGATGTTTTCTAGGTAAATTAGGTTTTAGTGTCCTTTATATGTCACATTCGATAGGGTTTTAGAGTTGGTACGTGTTACCAAACTCAATTCTATGTATATTGCGTTTTCTTGCATTTCATTGCAAATTGCTGGATTTCGGGATACTAGGTTGACCTAGCCGGACGACCTAGTTCCCTCGGTTTTCGGGTTTCGGTCAAAACTACAAACTTGTAGATCTATGTCTTATTGCACGCAGGGCAAAATTTTAGGTCAATCCGAGTTAAGTAGACCAAGTTATGGTCATTATACTATTGCTGGTCAATTGGTATCAAATTAGGTCAATTTTAGGTCAATTTGGTCAACTTTGGTTCGGCCAGTTTTTGGACCCGAACTTTTGCAAGCTTTTTGACTTGTTTATGGTCATTTCTGGGTTTTTGTGTCTTCATAAGACTTGTAGGTATGGGTCTTAACTATTCTTGGTCAAAATTTCAGGTCAATTGGACCTGTTTTGAGTGAGTTATGGCCTAAACACTCACTGCTGCCCAATTGGTCATTTTTCAGGTCCTAATTGCACCTAATCCGAATTGGTCATTTTCTTAGGTCACCTTGCAAGCAGAATTTTGGTATGCTTTCTCAATGAAAGTTGGCACATTTTGTGCCTAGTTCCACCTCCAATTGGTCTCATACCAATTGAGGTTACACATTTAAACTTATTGGCTAAAATGTACACTGCCCTTAGTTACCTTGCTTAAACACACATCAATCACACACTTACCTTGCAATATGTTTACTTCCCTACCAAATCTGTTTTGGTACATTACCAAAAACATATTCCACTTTACATTAACATCACTTTGGGCAGATTACAATTATCCTCAACACACCAAATATAATTCTAATTTTCAAAGTCCAAATACAATTACACATACACATAAACATTACTAGTTTTTACATACACTTTACACAACAATTTCATATACATATCCATCTATCCTTAATGCCACAATTCTGCCCATATCTTCATGAACACATATACTTATCCAAGAGTTCCAAGGCTGCCGAAAATGTTCTTCAACACCAAAGTGTCCTACAATTCATCAATTCCCATCCAAGTGCAAAAATCACCATACACATATGAAGTAATTCACTAGGTTATTAAATCACCATAACCAACATCATTTCCCATCAAATATATGCACAATTATCTCATCAAATACATGAATACATGGCTGTCCAAAATGAACACAACAATAACTCTTCAAACTCAAAAATTTTCTTCACAAATCCAACACCCATAACATGCACACAAAATTTAACAAAGCCATCTTCAAAAATGCTAACTTACCTTATGGTTGGAGCTTGTTAAACCTTGCTTAAACTTCTCAAATTTGGTATCAAACTCTTCCTTGTGATGAGTAGACCATTTTTCATGAAGGAACCTAAGTGATTGGAGTTGAAAATGGAGAGGTTAAGTGAGCTCATGCAAAACGCCCATTGAGGTTTCTCTCATCCTTCAATTCGGCAACTTTGGTACAATGAAGAAGATGAACATTCTGATGGGTATAGTGGACTTACATCAGCATTTTTATGTTTAATTAAATCCCTAGTGGTCCACTAACTAAGTTTAAATTATATAATAAGCTTAATTTCCCTTTATTCCACATTAACCCCTTAATTTCTACTATTTACTTTAGGTACCACCAAATAAATTTTTCATTTCATTTTCTAAGTGTAATATTATTTATTTTTAATGGACATTTAGGTCAAAAGACAATTCGGGATGTCAAATGACCATAATGCCCCTGTTCGGGTTGTATTCCCGATTTTTCGGTAACACCGGGTTTTGTCTGTTTTTCGATTTCTCACTTTTCTTTGTACTAATTATTTAATTTTTCTTTGATCTTTCTAATGATATTTATTCTTCAATAAGGGTCTATTTAAGTCCTAAAAATGTTTTCCAGGGTTCCTCGCAGTCCAGGGCTAGTCAACGGTCCACGCCGTGACTTCCCGGTGCGGTCACCCATCGTTAGGTTTCCCGGCTCGCTTAACTTGATCACATTTCTTTGCTATTATTTTTCCTTTGTTTTTTCTTGTATTTCATTATTTTATGTCTTATCACTCATGTCAAAGTGTAGTTCTAGGCATCCTAGCTGTCCGGACAACACTGATCACCGGGACAGTAGAACGCACTACCGAACTTTGGGGTGTTACAAGATCTATATTTTAATTTTTAAAAGATTAATTTTTACTACCTAACAAATTAGAAAAGTCAGTGACCCACATTTTTAAATTTTTTCTTCAAGTAATAAAATAAAAAAAAATAAAAATAAAAATATTCAAATTCTGAGCTAAATTCACAAAACACATAGGTCTAAATATTGTAGCTGTCTAACATCGAACTCAGGGGTTGAAACAATGTCATAGCCCCCCAAAATTTTAATTTTTAATTTAGAGTACTTTGAATATGGGTATGAACAAAATTTTAAAATATTGATTTTTTTATCAGCTTAGTTAAATAAAAAATTTAATGAGCTTGCATTTTAATAATTTAAGCTTGTTTTTTTAATTGGCTAAACTTAGTTGAAAAATTAGTTGCTAATATTCTTTAAATTTACTTTTAACTAATAAGAAAGAATTTAAAAGGAATTAAATTGTGAGCAAGGCACATAAAGACAAATAATACAATATGGTAAATAGCTCGGTAAAAAGATATGCATCTATCATAGGAATTAATTATCAATCATTGAACTAATGAAATAATTCATTTACTAAAACAAATTGGCTATAGAAACCAAGCAAGCGACAATTTCCCTATTTCTCCTTACTTATTAGATTAATCAAAGCAAGCATCTAATTAACCTCTAACCAATTGAACAACTTTAGTCAAGCGCAAGATTTAGCTCAACGGTAGCTTTAACATAATGGAGAAACATGACCAATTCTAGATAACTATTACACAATAAGTGGCATAATCATTTAACCTAGACTATGAATCTCTAAGCAACATGAAGAATTCACACTATATCACATTTGCTACTGATGTATAGTTAATCGAGCAATTATGGTCTTAATCAACTATACTAGCATTAAACATATATGAATAATTAAGTTGTAGGCCTCCTAAATATAATTAAACATGCAATCTTTTCATGAATCACAGGAGAAACAAAGATATTCAAGTGAAGAAAATATTGATTTAATTGATAACTTAAAATTGTATCATGATAATTATTCAATGGTTTCAACAATCCTCTTTACTAAGTAAGAAAACTTCTCACTCATTGTAAGAAAAGAAAACATAATCAAAATAACAAAAACAAATAAGAACATGTTGCCCTTTATGAATGGAATTCAAACAACTTGAATTTGATATTAGTGATGATGTCATACACTCCAAAGGGATGTAGAAGCGCTCCACAAGCCAAAGAAGAAGAAGAAGAAATCACACAAGCAACTAGATCAAGTGATCGACACCTTTGAATGCATAAAGAGAGAATTTGGTCACAATGAGTATAAAGGAATTTATGAACTCCAAACCTATATTTTGAACCCTTTTTATAGAGAAAAATAGGTTAACTAATACTCCAGATCTTATATGGAAGTCCTAGTTGCATTCTGATTTAAAACTCTCTCAAGAATCCTAGTTAAAGTAGGAAAATAAGTTAAAAACAACTCTCTTTATATAGATCTACCACTCGCATGACCTGGGGGACCTACACACCTTTATTTTATTTATTTTGGGCCTTAAATAAAATAATTAAACCCACCAATTAAGGCCCTAAATCCTAGTCCCGCATAACTCCACATAAAGAGCCCAAACACACTCAACATGAGATCCTCAACGTAATCTAGCCCAATTGCTCTCATTTTTCATATATCACCTCAAAATATGTCAAATAAGGTCCCTCTAAGCTCATAAGGTCAGATTAAAACTCTAAATAGTAAATCACATACAAGCTCTATTAAGGTTGTCCAAAGAAGCTCAACATAGGTTAATGACCAAATTTGTTTGTTTTTCACGCTTACCCCTCTAAATATCATGAATAAGACACCTCTAAGATCATTTTGTCATTGGCTAAGTCCTTATCAAAAGGTATCTTCACAAGCCTTAAAATGCTTGATGTGTGTTTTACTTCCTTTTGTGCTCAATTCAGCTCTTTATGCTTCAAAAGCTCTTCCATGCTATTGTAGACACGTAATAACGTAAAAACAAGCATTAACAAGCTAATTAAACACGAAACAAACTCAAAAGACTAAGTATTCAATGATAAAGATATGATATTTTAAGCAACTATCAAATTTCATTATACTTAGCTTTTGGTCATCCTTGATCAAAACTAACTAAAACATAAGACAATGGCTCAATCTATACTTCCCAAGATTATCAAAGACAAGCATATAATAAGCATGAACATATAAGCAAACTATCTAAGAGTCATAAATATATTGAGAAAAACCTCTTCAGATACATTAGAACTTCACTTAACATAGTAATCTCATTAAAAAGCTGAACATACCAACATGGAAGATCCTAACATAGGCATAAGAACCACTCCATCTCTCATGTGTTTGGTGTAAAGTGTTTGCTCTTAAAATTCAATCCATTAACATGACTCATCTCCATTGCTTAGATTATATGCACATCACAAATCAAAAGGTCTTTATCAAGGTTTTAATAGGGCTAGGGTACATGTATGGAGCAAAGGATAAGCAATTTTAAAAACCAAAGAAACTAGTAGAGCATCCAAAAATCATGAATTCACAACATAAAGCATATACCAACTAGAATTCATCAGATTACAAAACAATCACTTTTCTAGCTTTAACTCTCTTGTTCACACCTTTTCAACAACAAAAATTATAACAATTGATGTTCTTTCATTTTAGGAATGAAAGCATAGGAATGAATGCAAATTACTTTATTTCTTTCTTTTTCCCTTTTTTTTCTTTAAATTTGTTATTTTTCATTCTTACTTTTCACTTTGCTTTTAAATCAAGGAAACACCAACTATATACTTTCAAACTCACACCCCTAATTCATTACCACTCTTATAAACATTTCAACCAAATTCTATTAAAAAAGTTTCAAATGCTCTACTAATCCTATAATAGTGTAGAAACACTTGTTTTATAGGTTAAGGCTTATTATAATGTGACTCAATTACAAAGAATAGGAATAATGTAGGCTTAAAATTAGCTCACTAAAGGAACAACTTTTAGTTATCAAAAGGTTAGCTATTTAAGCTAAAGTGGTTAAACCTAATTTTCCTTTATTACTTAAATGCATGCATATATCAATGTAATCTCAATAAGATTAAAAGCAAGTTCTACAGATAGAATATTCATGAATGAATATTGCACACAACAAGAAATAGATATTGACATAATAGTCTCAATCTTAGGCTTAAAAGCGCATATAAGGCCTATTTATCCACCATATTAGCATATTCAATCTTTCAATTTAACTACCATACGAAGAAAGCCTAAGTTGCAATTCAACTCATTCATTTTATCCATGCTCTCATTAAGATAGATCAATCCACATTCATAACATACCTAATCTCATTAATCTTAGAAGGTGCCTAAAACACACAAAAGACATAACATGTAGACATAAAATTTTGAAAAAAAATGCAAAAAGACACTAACACATATATAAACACATGCAAAAGACACTAATCCCTCCCCTACACTTAAAACTTGCATTGTCCTTAATGTAAGGGCAAGGAAAATAGAAACAAAAAAAAAAAAATAAAAGTAGAGAGGATAAAAATAACAAATCTAGTTATTGAAGATCCTTGGGTTGCCTCCCAAGCGCATTTGTGTAAAATTGTTTGCTCGACTTCAAGCCTTTCTTCATTCTCCATACTTACGGTCCTTTAAATCCATCTCTTCAACATTATGCTCCTGAAAACTATCATAGTAAGGCTTCAACCTATGCCCATCACCTTGAACACTTAGTTTGTTGCTCCACTTTGAATTTCAACTGTACCATGATAAAAAAAAAAAAAAGTAACAACAAAAGGACCAACCCACTTAGAACGCAACTTATTTGGAAAAAGTTTAAGTCTAGAATGGAATAAGAGTACTTCCTGACCAACCATAAACTTCTTCTTTTTAAACACCTTGTCATGGAATGCTTTAGTCTTCTCTTTATAGATTCTAAAGTTCTTACAGGCATCATTTCTAATTTCTTCCAACTTTTGCAATTGCAACTTTTTATGTAATCCAACATCATCAATGTTTATGTTGCATTGCTTAATAGCCCAAAATGCCTTTCCATGAGGAGATGACAAGGCTTACCATATACTAATCGATATGGAAACATACTAATTAGAGTCTTGTATGCAATCTTATATGCCCAAAATGCGTCATCTAACCTCAAACTCCAATATTTCCTTGAAGGATTAACTATCTTCTCTAGAATGGACTTGATCTCTTGATTTGAAACTTTAGCTTGTTTACTCGTTTGAGGATGGTAATCAGTAGAAACTTTATGGGATACATGATATTTCTTTAAAAGAGTCTCAATAGTTCTATTGCAAAAGTGTGTTCCTCTATCACTTATGAGAGCTCTTGGATCACCATGCCTATTAAAAAAGTAAGGCTTCATAAAATATACAACAACTTTAGCATCATTAATTTGAGTGGCTTTAGCTTCCACCCACTTAGAAACCTAATCCACAGCTAAAACAATGTAAACATTACCGAAAGATGAAAGGAATGGTCCCATGAAATCAATGCCCCACACATTAAAAATTTCATAAGCAAGTATAGGTGATAAGGGCATTTGATCTCAATGAGAGAGATTACCTATTCTTTGGCATTATGCACAAGTCTTACAAAAGAGGTATGCATCTCTAAAAATAGATGACCAAAAAAGGCCACATACAAGTACCTAATGCATAGTTCTCTTTGGTCCAAAATGTCCTCCACCTTCATAAGAATGGCAAAAGGTAAGAATGGAATGAAATTTAGCTTGGGAAACACATCTTCTTACTACTTTATCTGCATAATACTTCCATAGCATCATTATTTCTTTCTTTTTCCTTTTTTTTTCTTTGAATTTGTTACTTTTCATTCCTACTTTTCACTTTGCTTTTGAAAGAGAACATCAACTGTATACTTTCAAACTCACATCCCTAATTCATTACCACTCTTACAAACATTTCAACCAAAATCTATTCAAAAAGTTTCAAATGCTCTACTAATTCTATGATATGGTAGAAACACTTGTTTTACAGGTGTGGCTCAGTTACAGCATAGGAATAATGTAGGCTTAAAATTGGCTCACTAAAGGAATAACTTTTTGTAACACACCTATGTTTGGTAGTGCGTTCTACTGTTCTTGTGACCAGTGTTGTCCGGACAGCTAAGATGCCTAGAACTACACTTAAATATGATGAGGAGACATAAAATAATGAAATACAAGAAAAGAAAATACAAGAAAAATAAAGAAAAAATAATAGCAATGAAATGTAACCAAGTTAAACGAGCCGAGAACCCTAGCGATGGGTAACCGCACCGGGAAGTTGCGGCGTGGACCGTTGACTAGCCCTGGACCGCGGGGAACATTGAAAAGTATTTTTAAGACTTAAATAAACATCTATTGAAGCATAAATATCATTAGAAATATCAAAGAAAAATTAATTAATTAGTACAAAGAAAAATGAGAAATCGAGAAAACGACAAAACTCGATGTTACCAAAAAATCAGGAATGTAACCCGAACAGGGGCATTGTAGTCATTTGACACCCCGAGTTGTCTTTTGACCTAAATGTCCATTAAAAATAAATGATATTATAATTGGAAAATGTCATGAAAAATTAAAATAGTGGTACATAATTTAAAAAGCAAAAGTTAGGAGGAAAATGTGGGAAATTGACAATTTTAGAATAAACAAACATTAAAATGTTAATGGTGCTCCACTAACTCCACCTAAGTGGACCATTAAGCAGAATTGTGGCTGAAATTAACTTCATCTTCAACCTTGGACAACCAGCCGAAACATCTTAGGAGAGAAACCTCCATGGCCGTTGGATGAGAGCTCCATGCAAACTTGTTCAAGCCATTTTTTGCCCTAAGTTCCTTCATGAACCTTGCTCCTCACCTTATAAGGAAGAGTTTGATAACAATTTTAAGAAGTTTAGTGAGGTTTTGATCAAGCTTCAAAAGTGGTAAGTATGTATTTTTAATTATTGTTTCATTAAACTTTGAATGGGTGTTGTGGGTAGTTGATTTATGGAAGGATTTTTGAAGTTTAATGGAGAGGTACATTTTGGCAGCCATGGAACTTCAATAAGAATAATTTATACTTGCATGTAAATAGTGGTTTGAATGATGATTTAAATGTTTGATTGTATTGTACTTGAATTCCATGTGTAAGGTATGATTTGGAAGCTTAAAAAGTGAAAATGGCAATTGATGGATATGTGTAAACTTGTGGCAGCCTTATGAAGAAGATAAAAATGTGTTGTTTCATGGTTTGATTTATAGAATTATATTGTTGAATTATGTTGTTATGGATGGCAGCATGTATGTGTGTATAAAAGTTTGAATTTGGACATGCATTCATGTGTTTAATTGTTGTAATTGGACTTGGAAAATTCTGGGTTATAGTGTACTTATTGAGAATGGTTATAAGCTGTAAAAATGACCAAAAATGAGTTGCTAAATGTGTTAATGTTGTGGTACAAACCAGAATTGGCATGGAAGAGTGACTTGGTAAGCATAGGATGTGTAATTGGTAAAGGGTGAACAATGTACAATAGGGCAGTGTATGTTTTAGCTTAGAATCTTAAGTGTGTGGCTCCAATTGGTATGAGACCAATTGGAGGTGAAACTAGGCACAAAATGTGCCAACTTTCATGAAGGAAGCTTACCAAAATTCTGCCTAGAAGGTGACTTGAAAAATGACCAAATCCGGATTAGTGCTTTAAAAGCCTGAAAATTGACCATTTGGGCAGCGGTTAGTGTTTTGGCCATAACTCACTCAAAACAGGTCCAATTGACCTGAAATTTTTACCATGAATAGTTGAGACATATATCTACAATTCTTATGAGGACACCAAAGCCCATAAATTGCCAGAACCAACCCAAATAGCTTGCACAAATTCAGGTCCAAAAACTAGCCGAACTAAAAGTGACCTAAAAATGACCTAAACCTACCATTTTGATACATTCTGTCCAGTATTGGTAGATTGACCATAACTTGGTCTACACAGCTCAGAATGACCTGAAATTTTGCCCCGCGTGCAATAAGACATAGACCTACAAGTTTGTAGTTTTGATCAAAACCCGAAAACAGAGGAAACTAGGTCATCCGGCTAGGTCAAATTAGTATACTGAAATCCGACAAATTGCAATAAAATGCAATATACATAGAAATGAATTTGGTAACATGTATCAATACTAAAAGGCTACAAATGTGACATATTGGTAACATTAAAACCTAATTCACCTAGAATGCATCGAGTGTCAACATCTTAGGTTGACTAAGGAAATAATAGAATTCAATAAATTAATTATTAAGCCTTATTGTTAGAGACAGTTTAAATGAGTACTGAAACACTTCAAATTGTGTATTTCAGTTAGCAAAGACTCAGGGAAAGGGAAGGAAACACTGAGTCAGAGCTAAGAGACATTTATCAGAGGTTTGTGCACAACAGTTATTTCTTTTGAATTTTTCAATTGAAATAAATTATGACTATTTGTATATTATTGTTTTAAATTGTGAAAATTTGTTTGAATGATATTTGATGGATACTTATTGATTGAAAAGCATTGTGAATGGAATGAAACGACAGCTATCATGTATATTGATTGAATTCTTCGCTAGCTTGTCTAGTAGGATGAATTGAATTCCCTCTCTGGTTGAAGTGTTGAGGTGTTTGCCTATTGAGAACGAATAGAATGAGTACTCATATTATTGCTAGCTAGCTATGTTATTCCTCACTAGCCATCGGCTTTTGGGATGAATTGAATTCCTCACTAGCCATCGGCTTTTGGGATGAATTGAACTTTGGCAACATGATTAAGCTGTGTGTGTGATTTATTGATATTCATTGTAATATTGTGAAATGGAGTTTAAATTTTTTATGACATTCACTGTCTTTGAATTTAACTATGGTTTTAAGTATCCATTATTTATATGACTTATGATTTGTGATTTAAAGTTGTATTTTGTTAATGTTGTGCACCACTAAGACATTGGCTCAGTGATAGCTTTTCATTGCTGTCGCAGGTAGACAGACTGACTGTCACACCTTACCCCTCTGTAAGGCATAACATGATCCCGTAGAATACCTAATGAACTACCGAACTTCACCTACCAATAACTCATTAAGTACCCTACAAGGGATTTTGAAATAGTTTTCTTACTTTGTTAAGTGGTGAGCATTTGTTAGTTGGTATCAAACATTTAATTTAAGTTGGAAGCTAGTTGAAATTTTTAGCCCATTTTATTTTTTCGCAAATTTTATAAAAATTTTGATAGAGTTTCGTCTGTATTTTGAGAAAACAGTTCTTCAAATACCTGAAATAAAGCACTTCCAATAATTTTTCTCAACAACTTCTTCAAATTCACAATCATCTCAATCAATTTCACAAGTTCAAAATTCAACAATTCTCAAGATACTGTCAATCAATTTCATACATTTATATTTCTTTGAAGATAAACAATTTATATATATACATCATACTAAAATTCACATTAAGAAAATCCAAATTAAAATTTATTACAAATTTTTATACAAAATTTGTACAAGTTGCTCAATACCCATTTTTACATGTCCATACATTTATGTGCATTACATACATCAAAAGAAATATCTACAGTCAGGGTATAAATTATACCCAATAACTTCAAGCTGATAGATCCTCAATCCTCAGCAGCTCAGTTTGCTGCTCCTCTAGTCTTTAAATCTGCGACAGCAATAACAGCCATTGCTGAGTACTAGGACTCACTGGTGCACAACATACAAAAATGATCTTTATGCAGAATTTAAATCACATTTATTTAAAAATTGTACTGAATATGAGAATTAAGTACAAAACATGAATTATGAGATTTTAATCCCCAACAATTTCATTTTTGAAGTATCAAATCACATTTCATAAAACCCACAGTTATATCATGCCATTCGAAACAAATATAATCTCAATAGCCAGAGGCTAAGGAGAAATCACATCACAAGGCTAGCTAGCTCAAATATATGGATATCCATTCAAATCCTCTTCTACTGGCACACACCTCAACACTTCATCCAGAGAAGGAATCAAAATTCGAAACTGATTACCCCCACTAGTCATGCTAGTGAGGTGTTCAAATATATGGTCATGACATTGTGGTTTCAAAACTTATTTTAACAATTTGCTAAACATTGCCATTTCAAACATTCACAACAACTTACAATAATTTAGATTAAAAGATTCATAAATACGGTCACAATTCACTTTTTCAAATTATTCAAAATAATATGCAGCAAATAATTTACAGAAATTATACGTTGTGCACAAACCTCAAGCGAGTCGCCTCTTGGCCTTGACTCGATTCTTCGGGTTCTTTCCCGGTGTTCTTTTCAACTGAAACACACAATTTTATAGTATTTCAGTACCATAACTTAGCATAAATCCAAAAATAAATTTAACTTCACTTTTACCTAGCTCTAATGTGCTAAACTCGACGTTCCTTAAATTTTTGTGTTTCGGGTTACTATTCACTATACTATTCAAGTCAAATTGTTGACTTTCTAAGGCTTAATAGGTATGGGAATTCCAACTTCACCCACATACCACATTTTGGTCACTAAATTTGTTGGTTTTGGTTGTTTATTCAAATTCTAAGTCTTTTAGGTAAAATTGATAAATTTTCAGTTTTGGTGTCTAAGGTTTCACTGTTCCATTGGTCATTTTACTATTGGAATTTGGCAAAACTTTCTTCATAGAAAATGTTCCCTATTGTCTTAAGTTTATTCTCCTTTTTGAATCACTCCAGTTGGAATTTTTTAGCTCAAGTTATAGCCATTTGAACTATGACTGTCGGATTGGACTTAACCCAGCTTTTCTGGGCAAATTTTAGTTCTGGCAGTTTTAGGTCACCAACTTGGGGTGGCCAAATGACTTGGTTAATGGCATAATTTGAGTTTGTGTTCTTCATGAAAGTTTTAGGTCTATACCTCAACTATCCACTGGTAAAATTTCAGGTCATTTAGATCTGCCTAGCTCGAGTTATGGCTAAATGAACTGTTCATTTGGTCATTTTGTACAGGGCAGACTGAGATTTTTTGGATTTGGTCAATTTGTTCACTAGGTTTTGGTCACTTTTTGGGCATGCTTCCTAAATGAAAATTGTGTCATTTAGTGTCTATTTTCATTCCCAATTGGTCTCATACCAATTGGACTTGTAAATTTTCATTTTTGGTCCCTCAAAGGGACCTTGGTCATGCTGCCAGCAGCATGACCACACTCAATCCGAATTTGATCTCAACTCCAAAACTTCCAACACACTTCATTTGGTCACCATTGACCATTTCTCACTTCAAACTAGGTCAAATATATCATTTAAAATTTTCTCACATTTTTGTCTCTAACCCTAAGTGTCCAAACCCTAGTTTACTAATTCTTTGCATTTGATTGATTCAATGCCTATATATATGTTTCTTCATCTCAAACAAGATCACATATACTTTTAAATCTATCAAACCATGCAAATATACCCCCATACACATGCTGGCCGAAATTTCAGTTTAGTCTTTCAACAAATAATTTCATTTCATTTCTTTAATTTCTAAGTTACTTTAAGCATATTTACATGAAATTTGAAGAAATAATTTAGAGTTTATTACTAACTTTCGTGTAGCAATTTCTAACTCCCCTTTTCTCCAATTTTCTTTCTATTTCTTGCTCCTCTATACTCTTTTAGATGCAAGGATGGGGTTTAAGTTGATAATTTAGGGAAATTAGGGTTTAATTGGTGGGTTCAAAAGCTTAGTGAGGCTTATCAATGGTGGAGAATGAAATAAGAGAGAGGGAAGAGAGAGAGTGTATTTTGGCCAAATGAAGAAGACAACCCAACAAATTCTTTTTTTATTTGTTTTTACATCTAATTATCTTAAATTTTGACTTAGTCAACTTTAATTAAATAAATTGTATTTTTGACATCATGTATGATGTCATTTGAATGATGTAATAATTCATATTTTATTTTCTTTTCTTTTTCCTTTATTTTTCCATGCTTCTTTAATTTAATTCCCGATTCCAAAGTTTTCTTTTCTTTGATTTTATTTGACAGTTAGGTCAGGAGTCAGCTCTCATGGTCAATTAACCAAATTGCCCCTCTCCAGTTCAACCCGGTTTGCAAATAATTTAATATTTCTTTCGACTCCCTAACCTAATTATTTGACTGGCTTAACAATTCTTTTTCGTGATTTTCTCTTTTCTACTGTGTTCGTAAGGGTCCTAAGGACCGCGGCGTCACATTTTACTATTCAAAATTTGAGTTTAAATTGACTTCGCAATCCTTCCCGAGAAGGTCACCCATCGCTGTGACTCTCGGCTCGTTTAACTTCTTATGTTTTTTTTTTTCTTCTTTATACTTAACTAATTGGACATTACTAATTATTTGTGTTTATGGCTTCTCTAGTTGTCTTAAGTATGGTTCTAATCCCCTTAATTGTCCAGACCGACACCGGTCACCGGAACAGTGAAATATACCAGGCTATGCAAAAAGGGGTGTTACAATTCCCCCCCCCCCCACCCCCCCCTTAAAATAAATTTCGTCTCGAAATTTTACCTGGTATCAATCTCTGAACAGCTGTGGGTGCTATCTCCTCATGTCCTCCTTTCGTTCCCAAGTAGCCTCCTGGCCCGAATGATGGTTCCACAGCACTTTTACCAACGGTATCTGCTTGTTCCGTAGCTGCTTCACCTTATAAGCCAGAATCACTATGGGTTCTTCTTCATATGTGAGGTCTGGATTCACTTCAATTTCCTCTATTGGTAGTACATGAGATGGGTCTGATCAATACCTCCTCAACATAGACATATAGAAGACATTATGTATCTTTTCCAACTCTAGAGGTAGTGCCAAACACTATGCCAAAGGACCCACTCTTTCCAGAACCTCATATGGCCCGATAAAACGAGGACTCAGTTTTCCCTTTCTGCCGAATCTCATAATCCTCTTCCATGGGGAAACCTTGAGGAATAATTTTTCACCCACTGCATATTCAATATCCCTTCTCTTCATATCAACATAGGACTTCTGACGGTCTGATGCAGTCTTAAGTCGATCTCTGATCACCCTGATTTTCTCTTCAGTTTGCTGAATAATTTTGGGTCCAATCATCTTTCTTTCACCCACGTCATCCCAACACAACGAGTTTCTACATTTTCTGCCATACAAAGCTTCATATGGAGGCATCCCAATGCTTGATTGATAGCTGTTGTTGTAAGCAAACTCAATCAAAGGCAAGTGTGTGTCCCAACTGCCCTCAAATTCAATCACATAAGCCCGTAGCATGTCCTCCAAGACCTGAATTACACTCTCAGACTGGCCATCTGTCTGTGGGTGGAATGTCGTACTGAAGTTTAATCTAGTTCCTAGGGCTCTCTGAAGACTACCCCAGAATCTAGAAGTGAACCTAGGATCTCTGTCTGATACGATGGATACTGGCACTCCATGCAGTCTCACAATCTCATCAATGCACAACTTGGCCAATCTTTCTAAACTGTAATCCATCCGAATTGGCAGAAAATGAGCAGACTTGGTCAGTCTGTCAATAATGACCCATACTGCATCATGACTTTTCTGTGTTCTCGGAAGTCCCATCACAAAATCTATCATTATTCTCTCCCATTTCCATTCTGGTACTGGTAGTGGATGTAACAACCCAGCAGGTACTTGATGCTCTGCCTTCACTTGCTGACAAGTTAGGCATTTGGAAACAAACTCTGCTACATCTCTTTTCATACCCATCCACTAGTAATGCTCCTTTAGCCCTCTATACATTTTTGTGCCACCAGGGTGCATGGCAAAAGGAGACTCATGTGCTTCCTTCAAAATAATCTGCCTCAAATTAACATCATTAGGAACACACATTCTACCCTGGTGTAGCATTAGACCATCATCTCTGATTGAGAATTCTGGTTTCTTGCCCTGCCGGACTTCTTCCAATAGCTTTTGATACTTCTAATCATTCTGAGCAGCCATTCTGATCTGATCAATCAACACCGGCTGTACATGCCATGCAACTGTTGTCTACCCCTCATCATTAATCTCTAAGCTCGCATGTAATGATCTTAACTCATGTACCATAGACAAAGGAGTAAGCCGTAGACTTGCCATAGTCTTGCGATTTAAGGCGTCAGCCACAATATTAGCTTTCCCTAGCTGATAGTTTATCAGACAATCATAGTCTTTTATTAACTCTAACCATCTCCTCTGTCTCAAATTCAACTCTTTCTGGGTGCCCAAATACTTCAAACTCTTATGATCTGTGTAGATGTAACACTTTTCCCCATACAAATAGTGTCCCCAGATCTTAAGAGCAAACACTATAGCTGCAAGCTCCAAGTCATGTGTCAGATAATTCCTCTCATGCGGTTTTAACTGGCGTGATGCATAGGCAATGACATTTCGATCTTGCATCAATACACAGCCTAACCCATTGTGAGAAGCATCACTATAAACTGTGTATTCTTTACCCGGGGTAGGTAAAATCAGGATTGGAGCTTCAGTCAAACATTTCTTCAATTCATCAAAACTCTGTTGGCATTTATCCGTCCACTGAAATTTCATATCTTTCCTAAGCAGCTTGGTCAACGGAGATGCCAACATGGAGAATCCCTTCACAAACCGACGGTACTATCCAGCTAAACCCAGAAAACTGCGAATCTCTGTGACATTTCTAGGTGGCCTCCAATTAAGGACAGCTTCAATCTTACTTGGATCTACCTTGGTACCTCTTTCTAATACTACATGCCCCAAGAAAGATATTTCTTTCAGCCAAAATTCACACTTCGAAAATTTGGCATATAGCTATTTCTCCCTCAAAGTCTGCAGTACAATTCGCAGATGTCTATCATGCTCTTCTGCATTCCTCGAATAGACCAATATATCATCTATAAATACCACAACAAACTAGTCGAGGTATGGTCTGAAGATAGTGTTCATCAGATCTATAAAAGCAGCCAGAGCATTAGTTAACCTGAATGGCATGACCAAGAACTCATAATGGCCATAGCGGGTTCTAAAAGTAGTTTTAGGAATACTCTGCTATTGTACTTTCAGCTGATAATAACCTGATCTCAGGTCAATTTTGGAGAACACAGCTGCACCCCTCAACTGATCAAACAAGTCATCAATGCGGGGCAATGGATATCTATTCTTTATTGTCACCTTATTCAACTGTTGATGATCAATACACAAGTGGAGAGTGCCATCTTTCTTCTTTACAAACAACACTGGTGCTCCCCAAGGTGACAAACTAGGGCGAATAAAGCCCTTATCAAGCAGTTCTTGTAACTGCACTTTCAACTCTTTCAATTCTGCAGGTGCCATTCTATACGGTGTTATGGAGATTGGGTCCACACCAGGCATAACATCAACTTCAAACTGCACGTCTCTTTCTAGAGGTAATCCTGGCAGTTCATCAAGAAACACATCCGGAAAGTCACATACAGTAGGGATGTCCCTCAATGCTAGGCTCCCCATTTGGGTGTCTATAACATGTGCCAAGTATGCTTCACACCCCTTTCTGATCATCCTTCTGGCCAGTGCAGCCAAAATGATGTTTAATGGCAGTAAATGCCTCTCCCCATGTATTACCACATCACCGTACAAAGGGAGACCAAAAGTGACTGTCTTCAGTCTACAGTCAATCATGGCATGATGCCTGGCTAACCAATCCAAGCCCAAGATAATATCATACTCTTTGAAGGGCATTTCAATCAAATCTGATAGAAAAACATGTCCTTGGATCACTAAAGGACAATCTCTATAAATTCTATTGACCCGAACCTCTTGTCCTAACGGACTAGTTACTAGCACTTCAAAACCCATTTGGACACATGGAACAGCAAGTGAACTGACTATGCTAGCACTAACATATGAATGGGTTGAACCCGGATCAAACAGCACAAATACATCTTGATCAGAGATAGAGAATGTACCAGCTATAACATTAGAAGTCTCAGCCTCTTCCCGTTGTCTCATTGTGTAGACTCTAGCTGACGCACTTTCTTATGCTGACTGACCAACTGTGCCCTGACTGCTAGAAGCAGTGCCTTTACCTCTGCCTCTTCCTCTGCCAACTGATTGTGAACCTCTGGGAGTAGGACTCTGAATAGATCCTTCGGCAGTTGTAGGAGCTGGACCATACTTAGGAGCACTAGTGCAGTCTTTTGCTAAATGGCCCTTGCCTCCACAGTTAAAGCAGGCTCCAGTGGCCCAATAGCATTCCCCCCCATGAATCTTGCCACAAGTCTCACAGGGGCGGGCAGAATATGAACCCCTGCTCGACTGCTGACCAGATCTAGGGGGTCTCTGTCCAGAAAATCTACCCCTATCAAATCTTCCACTTCGACCCTTGCTGGGTCCACTAAATTTCTTCTTTTTCCCAGAAGTACCACAAGAACTTGGTTTTACTGACTTTTCCCCCTTATCTTTTTCTGATTTCTCAGCTTTTTCTGATTTTTCTTTTACTGGGGTTGCTTCTGATTCAATTCTCTCCAACTCAAATGCTTAAGACATAAGTTCTAAAAAATTTTTGTGTCTAAATCCCACTACTTGCATTCTCAAACTGAGCTTCAAACCAGTCTCAAATCTCTTGCATCTTGCCTTGCTGGTAGAAAGGAGACTCCCAGCATAATGACTTAAGCGGGAGAACTCCCTCTCATACTCTGCCACTGATCGGTTCCCTTGTTTCAAACTCAAAAATTCTTGCAATTTCTGATCAACATGTGCAGCTGGGATGTATTTCTGTCTAAATTCTCTGACGAAGTCATCCCAGGTCAATACTGGTGGTTCAGCTAAGCTGTGACGGATGGTCTTCCACCAATCATACGCATCCCCTTACAGTAATGACACATAATATTCAAACTTCAGTTCATCTTGGCAGTGCAGCTTCTTAAATACTCTATCCAACCTTTCAAGCCATTACTCTGCCTCAAGCGGGTCTACTGTACCCTTAAATTCTGTAGCCCCATATTTCAATAACTTATCATACTGTCTGGCTGGAGGCAGTGGTTGTGCCACAGGTGTCTGGGGTGGAGCTTGAGCAAGCATAGCCCTAGCCATTTGTTGAAACATCGCAGCCATCTGCTGTGCAAACTGTGCAGGAAACTACGGCATTTGCAGGGCTGGTGCTACAGATCCACTGACATTCTGTAAAGCTGGGGCTTCCCCTTATGTCTCAGCTTCAACAGACTGCTCAACTGAGCGATCCCCTTCTTCCATTTTAGTCTGAAGTTAGGGTATCTCTTAAACAAGTAACACATGGAGATTCCCTCCGTTAGTTCATATTCATGATGTAATGCACTGTATGTAACAAATATGGACATTGAACAATTGTACTTAACAAAGAAAAGACACAAATTCATAAGTTAAAACATACTTTAAAAATTTGCTCTAATACCACTAAAACATGTCACACCTTACCCCTCTGTAAGGCATAACATGATCCCGTAGAATACCTAATGAACTACCGAACTTCACCTACTAATAACTCATTAAGTACCCTACAAGGGATTTTGAAAAAATTTTATTACTTTTGTTAAGTGGTGAGCATTTGTTAGTTGGTATCCAACATTTAATTTAAGTTGGAAGCTAGTTGAAACTTTTTGCCAATTTTATTTTTTCACAAATTTTATAAAAATTTTGACAGAGTTTCGTCTGTATTTTAAGAAAACAATTCCTCAAATACCTGAAATAAAACACTTCCAATAATTTTTCTCAATAACTTCTTCAAATCCACAATCATCTCAATCAATTTCATAAGTTCAAAATTCAACAATCCTCAAGATACTGTCAATCAATTTCATACATTTATATTTCTTTGAAGATAAACAATTTATATATATACATCATACTAAAATTCACATTAAGAAAATCCAAACTAAAATTTATTACAAATTTTTATACAAATTTTGTACAAGCTGCTCAAGACCCATTTTTACATGTCCATATATTTATGTGCATTACATACATCAAAAGAAATATCTACAGTCAGGGTATAAATTATACCCAATAACTTCAAGCTGATAGATCCTCAATCCTCAGCAACTCAGTCTGATGCTCTTCTAGTCTCTAAATCTGCGACAGCAATAACAGCTATCGCTAAGTACTAGAACTCAGTGGTGCACAACATACAAAAATAATCTTTATGCAGAATTTAAATCACATTTATTCAAAAATTGGACTGAATATGAGAATTAAATACAAAACATGAATTATGAGATTTTAATCCCAAACAATTTTATTTTTGAAGTATCAAATCACATTTCATAAAACCCACAGTTATATCATGCCATTCGAAACAAATATAATCTCAATAGCCAGAGGCTAAGGAGAAATCACATCACAAGGCTAGCTAGCTCAAATATATGGATATCCATTCAAATCCTCTTCTACTGGCACACACCTCAACACTTCATCCAGAGAAGAAATCAAAATTCGAAACTGATTACCCCCACTAGTCATGCTAGTGAGGTATTCAAATATATGGTCATGACACTGTGGTTTCAAAACTTATCTTAACAATTTGCTAAATATAGCCATTTCAAACATACACAATAACTTACAATAATTTAGATCAAAAGCATCATAAATACAGACACAGTTCACTTTTTCAAGTTATTCAAAACAATATGCAGCAAATAATTTATAGAAATTATACGTTGTGCACAAACCTCAAGCGAGTTGCCTCTTGGCCTTAACTTGATTCTTCAGGTTCTTTCCTGGTGTTCTTTTCAATCGAAACACACAATTTCATAGTGTTTCAGTACCATAACTTAGCATAAATCCAAAAATAAATTTAACTTCACTTTTACTTAGCTCTAATGTGCTAAACTCGACGTTCCTTAAATTTTTGTGTTTCGAGTTACTATTTACTATCCTATTCAAGTCAAATTGTTGACTTTTTAAGGCTTAATAGGTATGGGAATTCCAACTTCACCCACATACCATAATTTGGTCACTAAATTTGTTGGTTTTTGTTGTTTATTCAAATTCTAAGTCATTTAGGCAAATTTGATAAATTTTCAGTTTTGTTGTCTAAGGTTGCACTGTGCCATTGGTCATTTTACTGTTGGAATTTGGTAAAACTTTCTTCATAGAAAATGTTTCCTATTGTCTTAAGTTTATTCTCCTTTTTGAATTACTCCAATTGGAGTTTTTTAACTCAAGTTATAGCCATTTGAACCATGGCTGCCGGATTGGACTTAACCCAGCTTTTCTGGGCAAATTTTGGTTCTGGCAGTTTTAGGTCACCAACTTGGGGTGGCCAAATGACTTGGTTAATGGCATAATTTGAGTTTGTGTTCTTCATGAAAGTTTTAGATCTATACCTCAACTGTCCACTGGTAAAATTTCAAGTCATTTAGACATGCCTAGCTCGAGTTATAGCCAAATGAACAAACACTGTTTATTTGGTCATTTTGGACAGGGAAGACTGAGATTTTCTGGATTTGGTCAATTTGTTCACTAGGTTTTGGTCACTTTTTAGGCATGCTTCCAGAATGAAAATTGTGTCATTTAGTGTCTATTCTCATTCCCAATTGGTCTCATACCAATTGGACTTGTAAATTTTCATTTTTGGTCCCTCAAAGGGACCTTGGTCATGCTGCCAGCAGCATGACCACACTCAATCCGAATTTGATCTCAACTCCAACACTTCCAACACACTTCATTTGGTCACAATTGACCATTTCCCACTTTAAACTAGGTCAAATATATCATTTAAAATTTTCTCACATTTTTGTCTCTAACCCTAAGTGTCCAAACCCTAGTTTACTAATTCTTTGCATTTGATTGATTCAATGCCTATATATATGTTTCTTCATCTCAAACAAGATCACATATACTTTTAAATCTATCAAACCATGCAAATATACCCCCATACACATGCTGGCCAAAATTTCAGTTTAGTCCTTCAACAATTAATTTCATTTCATTTCTTTAATTTCAGTTACTTTAAGCATATTTACATGAAATTTGAAGAAATAATTTAGAGTTTATTACTAACCTTTTTGTAGCAATTTCTAACTCCCCTTTTCTGTAATTTTCGTTCTTTTTCTTGCTCGTCTATACTCTTCTAGATGCAAGGATGAGGTTTAAGTTGATAATTTAGGGAAATTAGGGTTTAATTGGTGGGTTCAAAAGCTTAGTGAGGCTTATCAATGGTGGAGAATGAAATAAGAGAGAGGGAAGAGAGAGAGTGTATTTCGGCCAAATGAAGAAGACAACCCAACAAATTCTTTTTTTATTTGTTTTTACATTTAATTATCTTAAATTTTGACTTAGTCAACTTTAATTAAATAAATTATATTTTTGACATCATGTATGATGTCATTTGGATGATGTAATAATTCATATTTCATTTTCTTTTCTTTTTCCTTTATTTTTCCATGCTTCTTTTATTTAATTCCCGATTCCAAAGTTTTCTTTTCTCTGATTTTATTTGACAGTTAGGTCAGGAGTCAGCTCTCGGGGTCAATTGACCAAATTGCCCCTCGCTGGTTCAACCCGGTTTGTAAATAATTCAATATTTCTTCCGACTCCCTGACCTAATTATTTGACTGGCTTAACAATTCTTTTTCGTGATTTTCTCTTTTCCACTATTTTCGTAAGGGTCCTAAGGACAGCGGCGTCACATTTTACGGTTCGAAATTTGAGTTTAAATTGACTTCGCAATCCTTCCCGAGAAGGTCACCCATCGCTGTGACTCTCGATTCGTTTAACTTCTTGTGTTCTGTTTTTCTTGTTTATACTTAAGTAATTGGACATTACTAATTATTTGTGTTTATGGCTTCTCTAGTTGTCTTAAGTATGGTTCTAATCCCCTTAATTGTCCGGACCGACACCGATCACCGGAACAGTGAAATATACCAGGCTATGCAAATAGAGGTGTTACACTGACAGGGCAGCAGACTAGGCTGCTAGTACTTCAGTGAGAGTTCATCGGGTATATTGAGTATACCATATTTTGCATTTTGTATTATAATGTATGTTCATTGTATGTATATATTGTTCTTAGTTTTGAGCAGTTGTAAATTAAAATTGTACATTAAAGTTGTAAACTAAATTTGTAAATTCTTTTGGTTGTAAATATTGTGATATATTCTTTTGTCTCAGCTTTTGAAAATACTGAAAAATTATTGTGCATTTGAGTTGGCAATTGTTGAGAAACTTATTGTGTTGATTAAATATTGGAGTTTGGGGATTGAACAAAACATTGGAAGTACTTTTTACAGGTTTTTGAAGAACTGGTTTATTGAAAATACAGATGGCACTCTGTCAAAATTTTTACAGAAATTGTTAATTATTCAAATGTGTTAGCTGTTTCACTTCAGTTCAAAAAAATTTTAACACCTGTAAATAGTGCTCACCACTGTAAAAAGAAGTAAGAAAAGTTATAAAATCCTTTGTAGTGTATTTAATGGGTTATCAGAAGACGAAGTTGGTAATTTATTAGGTATACTACGGGATCATGTTATGCCTTACAAAGGGGTAGGGTGTGACATGTTTAGTGGTATCAGAGCTAGTTTTTAAACTCTATTTTCACCTGTAATTTGAATATTCTTTCTTCATAGTACAACTGCTCAATGTCATTGTTTGATGCATACAGTACATTACATTATAAATATGCACTAACGGGAGGAAATCTCCTTGTGTTATTTGTTCAGGAGGTCTAAGATCCTCGAATTGACTATAGAAGAGGGTGATCATTCAGTCGATCAATCTATAGAGGCTGAGGTGCAAGGGGATGCCCCAGCCCTACACAATGTCAGTGGATCAGCCACGCCAGGCCCCTCAGTACCGCAGTTTCCTGCTCAGTTCGCTCAGCAGATGGCTGCAATGTTCCAACAGATGGCTGGTAATATGCATACTCAAGTCCCACTACAGACACCAGTGGTACAACCACAGTCTTCTGCTAGACAATATGACAAATTAATGAAATATGGGGCTACTGAGTTCAAGGGGACAGTATATCCTCTAAAGGCAGAACAGTGGTTAGAAAGAATGGATAGTGTGTTCAAGAAGCTACATTGTACAGAGGAGCTCAGATTTGAATATTCAGTATCTCTACTATAGGGGGATGCATATGACTGGTGGAAAACCATTCCCCATAGTCTGGTAGAACCTTCAATGCTAACATGGAATGATTTTCTACGGGAGTTCAGACAAAAATATGTCCCTGATGCTTATGTGGACCAGAAGCTACAAGAGTTCCTAAGTCTGAAACAGGGAAGTAAATTGGTGGCTGAATATGAAATGGAATTTTCCCGCCTGAGCCATTATGCAGTAAGTCTACTTTCTACCAGCAGGGAGAGATGTAAGAGGTTTGAAACACGCTTGAAGCCTAGTATCAGATTACAAGTGGTCAGATTCAAACATAACAACTTTTCTGAGCTTATTTCTCAAGCACTGAAATTAGAAAGAATTGAATCTGAAGCGGCCCCTGAGAAAAAGAAATCAGAGAAAACAGAAAAGGAGGGAAAGTCAGTAGAACAGAGTTCCAATGGTCCTACTGGAAAGAGGAAGAACCATGGGGGACACAGCAGAGGTGGTAAGAAGTTTGGTAGGGGAAGATATTTGGGACAGAAACCTCCTATATCTGGTCAGCAGAGTATCAGAAGTTCCTACCCTCCACGCCAATGTGAAACTTGTGGAAGAAATCATGGTGGGGTATGCTACAAGGCCATAGGAGCCTGTTATAACTGTGGAGGCACAGGACACTTTGCCAAGGACTGCACCAGTACTCGCAGAGTTGGACCACCTCCTACAACTGCTGAAGGGTCAGTTTAGAGCCCTGTCACCAGAGGCTTACAACTACCTAGCAGAGGTAGAGGTAGGGGTAGAGGTAACCCAGCAGGCAGCCAAGGCACTGTGAATCAATTAGAGCAAGGCATTGCTCTAGTCAGAGTCTATGCAATGAGACAGAGAGAAGAGGCCGAGACATCTGATGTTGTGGCTGGTACCTTCTCAACTTTTAATCAAGATGTGTTTGTGTTATTTGATCCGGGTTCTACCCATTCTTATGTGAGTGCTAGCATTATTGATTGCATTGCTGTTCCATGTACAAAAATGGACTTTGAGGTGCTAGTAACTAGTCCGCTAGGACAAGAGGTCAGGGTTAATATAATGTATAGGGATTATCCTTTGGTGATCCAAGGACATACTTTTCTGTCTGATCTCATTGAAATGCGCTTCAGAGATTATGATATCATCTTGGGTATGGATTGGTTAGCCAGGCATCACGCCATGATTAATCAGAGATCAAGAGTCACTTTTGGTCTCCTCGATGCTGATGTGGTAATACATGGGAAGAGGCAGCTATTGCCATCAAACATCATTTCGACTACACTAGCCAAAAAAATGATCATAAAGGGGTGTGAAGCATACTTGGCACATGTGGTAGACACCCTAGTGGGGAGTCCAGCATTGAGGGACATCCCTACAGTATATGACTTTCCAGATGTGTTTCCTGATGAATTGCCAGGATTACCTCCAGAAAGAGAAGTGTAGTTTGAGATTAATGTTATGCCTAGTGTGGATCCAATCTCCATTACACCATATAGAATGGCACCAACAGAGTTGAAGGAGTTGAAAGTACAGTTGCAAGAACTACTTGAAAAGGGCTTCATCCGCGCTAGTGTGTCACTTTGGGGAGTGCCAGTATTGTTTGTTAAGAAGAAAGATGGCACTCTTCGCTTATGTATCGACTACCAGCAATTGAATAAGGTGACAATAAAGAACAGATATCCATTGCCTCGCATTGATGATCTGTTTGATCAGTTGAAGGGTGCAGCTATATTCTCCAAAATTAATTTGCGATCTGGTTATTATCAGTTGAAAGTGCAAGAGCAGAGTATTCCAAAGACTGCTTTCAAAACTCGATATGGCCACTATGAGTTTCTGGTAATGTCATTCGGGTTAACAAATGCTCCAGCTGCTTTTATGGATCTGATGAATACTATCTTCAGACCATATCTCGACCAGTTTTTGGTGGTGTTTATTGATGACATTTTGATATATTCGAGGAATGCAGAGGAGCATGACAGACATCTGCGAATTGTACTGCAGACTTTAAGGGAGAAACAGCTATACGCCAAATTGTCGAAATGTGAATTTTGGCTGAAAGAATATTCTTCTTGGGACATGTTGTGTCAGCTAAAGGGATCAAGGTAGATTCCAGCAAGGTAGAAGCTATCCTTAATTGGAAGCCGCTCAGGAATATCATATAAATTCGTAGTTTTCTGGGTTTAGCTGGATATTACTGCCGGTTTGTGAAAGGGTTTTCTATGTTAGCTTCTCCACTGACCAAGCTGCTTCAGAAAGATGTAAAATTTCAGTGGACAGATAAATGCCAGCAGAGTTTTGATGAGTTGAAGAGGTGTTTGACTGAAGCTCCAGTCCTTACTTTACCTACCCCGGGTAAAGAATACACAGTTTATAGTGATGCTTCTCACAATGGGTTAGGCTGTGTACTGATGCAAGATCGGAATGTCATTGCTTATGCATCACGCCAGCTGAAACCGCATGAGAGGAACTACCCAACACATGATTTAGAGCTAGCAACTATTGTTTTTGCTCTGAAGATCTAGAGACACTATTTGTATGGGGAGAAATGCTACATTTACACAGATCACAAGAGCTTGAAGTATTTGGGCACCCAGAAGGAATTGAATTTGAGGCAGAGGAGATGGTTAGAACTGATTAAAGACTATGATTGCTTAATAGACTATCAGCCAGGGAAAGCAAATGTGGTGGCTGACACCTTAAGTCGCAAGACTATGGCAAGTCTCAGAGTTTCTCCTTTGTCCATGGTACATGAGTTGAAAGCACAACATGCCAATTTAGAGATTGATGATAAGGGACAGACAGTAGTTACATGGCATGTACAGCCAGTGTTGATTGATCAAATTAGAATGGCTGCTCAGAGAGATGATAAATATCAGAAGCTACTGAAAGAAGTCCAGCAGGGCAAGAAACCTGAATTCTCTGTGAGAGATGATAATTTACTACTACATCAGGGCAGAATGTGCATTCCTAATGATGTGGAATTGAGACAGATCATTATGAAGAAAGCACATGAGTCTCCTTTTGCTATGCATCCTGGTGGAACTAAAATGTACAGAGGGCTGAAAGAGCATTACTGGTGGATGGGTATGAAGAGGGATATAGCTGAATTTATTTTCAAATGCCTAACTTGTCAGCAAGTAAAGGCAGAACATCAAGTTCCAGCTGGTTTGTTACATCCATTGCCAGTACCAGAGTGGAAATGGGAATGGATAACTATAGATTTTGTTACGGGACTTCCAAGGACACAGAATAGTCATGATGCAGTATGGGTTATTGTTGACAGACTGACCAAGTCTGCTCACTTTTTACCAGTTCGGATGGATTATAGCCTGGAGAGATTGGCCAGATTATACATAAATGAGATTATAAGACAATATGGAATGCCAGTATCAGTTAGCAAAGACTCAGGGAAGGGAAAGGAAACACTGAGTCAGAGCCAAGAGACATTTATCAGAGGTTTGTGCACAACAGTTATTTCTTTTGAATTTTTCAATTGAAATAAATTATGACTATTTGTATATTATTGTTTTAAATTGTGAAAAATTGTTTGAATGATATTTGATGGATACTTATTGATTGAAAAGCATTGTAAATGGTTTGAAACCATAGCTATCATGTATATTGATTGAATTCCTCGCTAGCTTGTCTAGTGGGATGAATTGAATTCCCTCTCTGGCTAAAGTGTTGAGGTGTGTGCCTGTTGAGGACGAATAGAATGAGTACTCATATTATTGCTAGCTAGCTATGTTATTCCTCACTAGCCATCGGCTCTTGGGATGAATTGAATTCCTCACTAGCCATCGGCTTTGGGATGAATTAAACTTTGGCAACATGATTAAGCTGTGTGTGTGATTTATTGATATTCATTGTGATATTGTGAATGGAGTTTAAATTCTTTATGACATTCACTGTCTTTAAATTTAACTATGGTTTGAAGTATCCATTATTTATATGACTTATGAATTGTGATTTAAAGTTGTATTTTGTTAATGTTGTGCACCACTGAGACATTGGCTCAGCGATAGCTTTTCATTCTTGTCGCGCAGTAGATAGATCGACAGGCGCAGACTAGGCTGCTAGTACTTCAGTGAGAGTTCATCGGGTATATTGAGTATACCATATTTTGAATTTTGTATTGTAATGTATGTTCACTGTATGTATATATTGTTCTTAGTTTTGAGCAGTTGTAAATTAAAATTGTACATTAAAGTTGTAAACTAAATTTGTAAATTATTTTGGTTTGTAAATATTGTGATATATTCTTTTGTCTCAACTTTTGAAAACACTAGAAAATTATTGTGCATTTGAATTGGCAATTGTTGAGAAACTTATTGTGTTGATTGAATATTGGAGTTTGGGGATTGAACAAAATATTGGAAGTGCTTTTTACAGGTTTGAAGAACTGTTTTATTCAAAATACAGATGGCACTCTGCCAAAATTTTTGCAAAAATTGTTAATTATTCAAATGTGTTAGCTGTTTCACTTCAGTTCAAAAAATTTTTAACACCTGTAAATAGTGCTTACCACTGTAAAAAGAAGTGAGAAAAGTTATAAAATCCCTTGTAGTGTATTTAATGGGTTATCAGAAGACGAAGTTGGTAATTCATTAGGTATACTACGGGATCATGTTATGCCTTACGTAGGGGTGAGGTGTGACACTTTTAGTTTTTAAAACTGGCTATTTAAGCTAAAGTGATTATACCTAATTTCCCTTCATTGCTTAAATGCATGTATATATCAATGTAATCTCAATAAGATTAAAAGCAAGTTCTACAAATAGAATATTCATGAATGAATACCACACACAATAAGAAATAGAGATTGACATAATAGTCTCAATCTTAGGCTCAAAAGCTCATATAAGGGCTATTGATCCACCATATTAGCATATTCAATTACCATATGAAGAAAGCCTAAGTTGCAATTTAACTCATTCATTTTATCCATGCTCTCATCAAGATAGATCGATCCACATTCGTAACATACCTAATCTCATTAATCTCAGAAGGCACCTAAAACACACAAAAGACATAACAGTAAAAGCAAACTTTTGAAAAATAAAATGCAAAAAGATACTAACACATATACAAACACATGCAAAGGACACTAATCCCTCCCCTCACTTAAAACTTGCATTATCCTTAATGTAAGGGCAAGGAAAATAGAAACAAAAAAATAAAAGTAGAGAGAATAAAAATAGGGAATCTAATTATTAAAGATCCTTGGGTTGTCTCCCACTCGGTGCATTTGTGTAAAGTTGTTTGCTTGACTTCAAGCCTTTCTTCATTCTCCATACTTAGGGTCCTATAAATAGATCTTCAACATTATGCTCCTGAAAACTCTCATAGTAAGGCTTCAGCCTATGCCCATTCACATTGAACACTTTATTTGTTGCTACATTTTGAATTTCAACTGTACCATGATAAAAAAAAATTACTAACAACAAAAGGACTAACCCCCCTAGAACGCAAATTATTTAGCAAAAGTTTAAGTCTAGAATGGAATAAGAGTACTTCCTGACCAACCACAAACTTTTTCTTTCTAAGCACCATGTCAAGGAATGCTTTAGTTTTCTATTTATAGATTCTAGAGTTCTCATAGGCATCATTCCTAATTTCTTCCAACTCTTGCAATTGCAACTTTCTATGTATTCCAACATCATCAATTTCATGTTGCATTGCTTAGTAGCTCAAAATGCCTTGTGCTCAATATCCACAAGGAGATGGCAGGGCTTACCATACACCAATCGATATGAGGACATACAAATTGGAGTCTTACATGCGGTCTTATATGCCCAAAGTGCATCATCCAACCTCAAACTCCAATTTTTCCTTGAAGGATTGATTGTATTCTCTAGAATGGACTTGATCTCTTGATTTAAAACTTCAGCTTGTCTACTCGTTTGAGGATGGTAGGCAGCAAAAACTTTATGGGATACATGATATTTCTTCAAAAAAGCCTCAACAGTTCTATTGCAAAAGTGTGTTCCTCTGTCACTTATGAGAGCTCTTGGAATGCCATGCCTATTAAAAATGTAAGACTTCACAAAATATATAACAACTTTAGCATCATTAATTCAAGCGGCTTTAGCTTCCACCCACTTAGAAACATAATCCACAATTAAAACAGTGTAAACATTACCAAAAGATGAAAGGAATGGTCCCATGAAATCAATGCCCCACACATTAAAAATTTCATAAGCAAGTATAGGTGATAAGGGCATTTGATCTCTATGAGAGAGATTACCTGTTCTTTGGAATTATGCATAAGTTTTATAAAAGATGTATGCATCTCTAAAAATAGATGACCAAAACAAGCCACATTCAAGTAACTTATGCACAGTTCTCTTAAGTCTAAAATTTCCTCCACCCTCATAAAAATGGCAAAAGGCAAGAATGGAATGAAATTTAGTTTGGGGAACACATCTTCTTACTACTTTATCTACACAATACTTCCATAGGTATAGCTCATCCCACACATAATACTTAGCATCACTCTTTATCTTATCCCTTTGAGATCTAATCAACTCTTGTGGCAAAGTCTTGGCCCCTAAATAGTTCACCAAATCAACATGCCAAGGTGCATCACCACTAAGTGCAAATAATTGCTTATCAAGAAAGAACTAATGTAAGGTTAAGGCATCTCTCTCTTGTGGAAAATGACTAAGATGGTCGGCCACTAAGTTTTCAACCCCTTTTTTATATCTTTGATCTCCGAGTCGAACTCTTGTAGTAATAGGATCTATCTAATCAACCTTAGCTTTGCTTTCTTTTTCTTCAATAGGTACTTAAGAGTTGCATGGTCAAAATGCACAATTATTTTAGTACCAAGTAAGAACAAAATTTTTCTAAAGAAATAACAATAGAAAAGAGTTCTTTTTTCGTTGTGGAGTAGTTACATTGGGCATCATCCAAGGTCCTCGAAGCATAGTATATCACATGAGGTGCATTGCCCACTCTTTGCCCTAAAACAGCACCCACAGCATAATTACTAGCATCACATATAATTTTAAAGGGCAAGTCCTAATTTGGTGTTTGGATCACAGGAGCTGAAGTTAAGAGTTCCTTCAATGTATTGAATGCAACCTTGCACGCCTCATCAAAGCTAAATTCCACATCTTTTGTGAATAAGTTACATAAGGGCAAAGCAATCTTAGAAAAGTCCTTGATAAATCTTCGATAAAAACCTGTATGACCAAGAAAAGAATGCACTTCCCACACATTAGAAGGGTAAGGTAAAGATGCAATGGTATTAATTTTAGCTTTATCAACTTCTAGACCTCTAGATGAAACAACATGCCTTAACACAATACCTTGATCTACACTAAAATGACACTTTTCAAAGTTTAAGACAAGTTTAACATCAACACATCTCTTAAGCACAAGTGTAAGGTTATGCAAGCATGCATCAAATGAGTCACCATAAGTAGTAAAATCATCCATAAATACGTCAATGATGTGCTGAAAAAAATTAGAAAAGATGTTAACCATACACCTTTGAAAGGTACCTGGAGCATTAGAAAGACCAAAAGGCATATGACAATAAGCAAAAGTACCAAAAGGACAAGTAAAAATCGTTTTCTCTTGGTCTTCACGTGCTATGACAATTTGATTATAACTAGAATAACCATGAAGAAAGAAATAAAAAGCATGACCAGCTAACTTTTTAAGCATTGGTCCATGAATGGCAATGGAAAGTGATCTTTCCTAGTAGCAGCATTAAGCTTACAATAGTCAATGCACACTCTCCATCCATTTTGAACTCTAGTGGGGACAAGCTCATTATCTTGATTCTTCACAATTGTGATGCTAGTCTTCTTAGGTACAACATGGATTAGACTCACCCATTTAGAATCAGAAATTAGGTGGATCACTCTAGCATCAAGTAGTTTTAAAATCTCTTCAAAAGCTCCATCATAGGTGGATTTAGCCTTCTTTGGCCCTCTCTAGATGGTTTTGCACCTTCTTTAAGTAAGATATGGTGCATGCATATAGAGGCTTATATCTTTGATGCCATCTATGGTCCATCCAATAGCATTCTTATGCTCTTTCAACACTCTAATAAGCTTTTCCTCTTGATTTAAGGCGAGTTTCTTAGATATAATGATAGGTAGTGTCTCATGCTTACCAAATAGACATACCTTAAGTGATCAGGCAAAGGCTTCAACTCAAGCTTAAGTGCTTGCACAATGAAGAAGCTTTGTGTGAGAAATAGGTTATTCAAGATTTTAGCTTCATACCTTAATAGATGCAAATTATGCAACTCCATAACAATCTTTTCCAAGTCCTTGCTCATGGCAAGATCCACTTTTGAGTTAGTGATGTCTTCTTTCCTTAAATCATGGCAAAGATCCACCTTCAATGTAACCTCATCACCTAACTCAAAAATCTCATCAATATAATCATCAATCACATCTAAATGACAAACAGAATGCACATCACTAGGATATCGCATGGCATCAAAAATATTAAACCTACAAATCTCACCATCAAATTCCATAGTGAGTGAATCATCATGCACAACAATCTTTGTCCTAAATGTCTTAAGAAGAGGTCTACCTAACAAAATTGGAGATGAACTAGAAGAATGATTATTCTCCATGTCAAAAACATAAAAGTCAGTAGGAAAGACCAATTCATTCACTTACACTAAAAAATCCTCAATAACGCCATCAGGATATGCATTTGACCTATCAGCCAATTGTATGATAACACCAGTATTTTGCAATGTTCCCAAGTTCAATAAAGCATATATAGATCTAGGCATGACATTTATAGATGCACCTAAATCTAACATAGCTTTTTTGAATCTAATGTTACCAGTCTTGCAAAGAATAGAAAACATATCTAGATTTGCGCTTTAGAGGAACCTTCTTTTGTATGATAACTAAAACATTCTCCCCCACACTTACCTTCTCATTGCCTCTCAACTTCCTCTTGGAAGTGCACAATTCTTTTATAAATTTAGCATACCTAGGCACATGCTTAATAGCATCCAAGAGGAGAATTTTTACTTTCATCTTTCTAAACATATCAAGAATCTCTTTCTCCTCCTTATCTTTCTCAGAGTTTACAAATCTATTGGACAAGGGGGTTGCAACTTTAAAATTAGGATTAGGAGCAAAATGTGTTACCTTTAGATGATGAAGATGATGCACTTGCCTCTTTTAATGGTTCAAGCTCCTTTTCTACTTTCTTTGCTTTTTCTTTTTCTATGGTCCTTTTTTATGGATCTTCCAAGTCTTTACCACTCTTCAACACAATTACACTAGCATTTTCTTTGGGATTGATAAGAGTTTGGGAAGGAAGCCTACTAGACCCTTGTGCTTCTAATCTACTTATTGAGGACACAAGTTGGCTCATTTGATTCTCCAAGTTTCGAAAACTGGTTCTTGTCTCTTTTTAGAATTATAAAGAACTAGATGCAAGAGTTTTGACCATATCCTCTGTAACACCCTCACTGTAGCAATTCTATACATTCGACTATTCCGGTGATTAATGTCGATTCGGACAGTTGGAATATCTAGAACTATATGTAAACTAGAGTGATGAATTATAAATAACCCAAATAATGGTAAGAAAAATTTAGAAAAAATTTTAGAAATGAAATACAATAAAGTTAAATGAGCCGGTGCCTTAGCGATGGGTGACCTAACAGGAAGTTGCTTTTTTCACAACTAGTAACCCTAAACTCGAGGAGAATCCCGTGAAATAATTTCTGGGATGTCAGAGAAGAGTTATGAAGCCCTAGGTAGCACTAGAATGCCAATAAAATGTTAAGAAAATTTTATTTATCGGTACAGGCAATTTTAGTCTATTAAGCTAAATGAAAAGCATTTTGGTCATTTCGCATTCAGAGACAATTTTTGATCAACTTGTCCATTCAAGTAAGTGAGAATTATGTCCAAAAATATGAATAAATATTGAAAAAAAAAATTAATTAAAAATGAGTAAAGAAAGAAGAAAGAAAAAGAAAACAAAAATAAGATTAAATGTTAATTACGACATAAGCTTTAAGTAAAATGATGCAATTAAAATTTATTCCACCAATCATACTTAGACAAGCACATATAAAAAGACAAAAAAAAAAAGAAATAAACCAAAAATTCATTCATCTTCTTCATTTCTTTTAAGTTGGCCGAAGCTCACCCCACCATTGTTACTCCCTTTAAGCTTAAATTTCCTTAAAATCTCACCATATTTCTCATAATTATCTTCATAAAAACTTAATATCTAACCTAGCTAGAGTGCTTGGAAGTAAAAGGAAGCAAGAATCTTGAAGTTGGCAAGAAAGAGACTTTGCTAAACAAAGGTTAGTGCTATCTCTCTCTCTCTTTATTCATGTAAGCATGTTAGGACACTAATTTAACTAGAAATTGTGGAAAAAAGAAGAAAATTCTGCATACTAGAGTAACTCCCAAATTTCAGCAGCCAAGGAATTGCTAGGGTTTTGATGCTTTTCTTTGAATTAAATTAGTATAGTAGCTGCCCTTGATGAGAACAAAGTGATGAGAACTTGATTATTTATGTATGGTGAAAGTTATAAAATTTGGGATTTAGGGTTTTGAGCAAAATTAGAGTTTTGCTCATGTAATGGTCAATGAATATTTTATTGGTCAATTAGTGACTATTTGGTAAGTTTTGAACATAAAATGAAGTGAGTTGTGCTATTAGATTGGGAAATTGTGGACTGCCCTATGGTTGTGAATCTAGACCCTTGGAGTCCAACGTGTTTGGAGAGCCTTAACTGAATTTTTGTAGCTCCAATTGGTGCAAGGCTCAGATGAAACTAGACACATAATGGCATAACTTTGATGAAGAAACCTTGCCCAGAAAACAAACTTAGGATACCCTAAAAATTGACCAAATCTGGGTAACCAACCTGCTAGTCCTGGAAATTGACCAAATGAACAGTATTTGTTCAAATATCCAAATGACCTAAATTTTATATCAATGGAAAGATTAGACAATTTAGAACAACTTTCATGAAGAACATAATTCCAAATTTTGACCAGAACTTAATGAACTTGTCCACCAAAGTCAAGAAACTAAAACTGGCAGAACCAGGATTGCCCAGAAATTCTGGGTACAGGTCAATCCGGCCAGTTATGGTAGAATGACCATACCTTGAGCTAGAAAACTCCAAATGGAGTGATTCAAAAAGGAAATTAAAGAAGACATATAAAGGAACAACTTTGATGAAGAAAAGTTTGCCAAATTCTCACTGTAGCTTAGACAAATGAAACAGTAAACTTAAGGTATAAAATCTGGAAATTTTGAATAACATAAAATAAGCTTTGAAATGGTATTGGAAATCAATGCCAACAAAAATAAAATGTAAAATGTGGTATATTGGTGAACTTAGGCTTAACAAATCTATTATGAATCAAAAAGTCAATCTTTGAATAAAAATGGTCAAATGAATAGTAACCACTAAATTATGTGAAGTAGAAAAACAAACTATAAGAACCATTGTAGTTGTTAATATAGGATGTGGTAGGTAAAATGGTGAATGGTGAAGTTGAGTGACCCCAATGATATAGGAAAGGATATAATAAATTAGAAAGCTATAGTAATGGTTAAGATATAGATAATGTAAATAGTTGATTTAAATTTTTGAATTTGAGTGACACTAGGATTTAAGGAAAATTTAGCTAAATTTGAAATCCATGAAATATGTATAGACTACTTGGAATATGAATAATAATTTATATAAATAGGGCAATAAATAAATGAATGTATAAATAAGACTTTAGTTCCCATTATGAGAGAAAGGACAAGAAAAAGTATTTTGAGTACAATGGTGCATAAGAATCATTGTTTTGAATTGTGATCATTATTGATAACATAATGAATATATAAATTACGATGAATGCATAAATTATGTAAATATTAAACTTAGAGATTTATGTTTCCATTATGAAAAAGATTAAAATGCTAGAAATTATAATTAGAACCTATAATGAAATAATGAAACTTATGAACATTCAATGGTACTATGTGCTCATGTATTGCCTAGACACGTGTGTCAGATTGGATAGATTGGCATGCCAATAGGGTATTGTTTTAGCAGTACTGCGAAAGGCTTTATGCCTGTATTCATGGCTTTATTCCCGCACTTATGGCTTTACACCCGCACTCATGGCTTTTATGCCCAATTATGTGTTATCATGGCTTTTTAGCTATACTGACTGCATACGTGGTTGACGTTCCGTGTCCCATGGTATGACGGCCTAAGGCACCACGGTATCCAGTGCCAACGACCCGTTATCTACTTTAGTCAGCCTGTCATAGGTTACCTGGGCAGTGTAAATTATTGAAATTATTTAAGCATATTAGTAATTAAAAATATTATAAAGTATTAAATAAAATGTGAAAAAGAGATTAGCAATAGAAACATAATAAAAATACAATTTGCAGAATCGTAGAGAGACCTCAAATACAATATTCCTAGAATAAAATGTATATTCAATATTATTACTGTAAGGCTATAAACTCAATACTTCCAAAGAGGAACTAATTAGCATATAAGATAGTTAATACTAGAAACATCATAGTAAATCAAATTGATTCCTAAATATTTAAATTATGCTCTATTCTTTCTTTATTTGTATATATTATTTTCTTGTTATATTATTGCACCACTAAGTAGAAATGCTTAGTGCGATGGATCTATTTCCCTCGCGCAGGTACTGAAGACAAAGCCCAGTGGATATTAGACTGGAAATTTAGAGTTTGGATCTGCAGAGTGTTCAAGGTTGTCACCTCCTCAGCAATGCAAGTAGATAGGGCTCACATTAGTTTGACTATTCATATGTAATCAATTTATACATCATGTAAATTATGAGATTGTGTAATTATTTTGTAAATTATGTAAATTAATGAAATTTTAAATTTTTGCTTATGTGATTTGAGCATGAATGAGAATGTATGGGTTTGAAGACAGAATTGAAATATATAGCTGATGCATGAAATGATGAGATTATTATTGTAAATATATTATCGAAAATTTCAAGCAGGTAAATAGTGAGATACGCCAAGCGTTATTAGATTAGGGAAAACTATATTGATTTCTCCATAGAAAAATAGTTGATATTAAAATATAACGAGTTCAAAATTATTAAAGAAATAAAGTAAGATAAGTTAGGGTGCTCCAGCACCGAATGTAGCATGCCTTGCTCGGCTACACTATAGTCGGGTGAGGGGTGCTACTTTTATTGGTATCAGAGCATGGTTTAGGCGTTCCTAGGCATCGATAGATAGAATAAGATTGTGTGCATAACATGCATTACATTCATATGAGTCGAGGTGACACTAATGCAAATCCGTTTTCTCTGGTAAGGTGAAGAAATAAGGAAGTAGCAGCTCCTCGACTATTTACCATTGGTAAATTTCGAGGACGAAATTTAAATTAGAGGGGAAGAGCTGTAACACCCTCACTGTAGCAATTCCGTACATTCGACTGTTCCGGTGATTAATGTCGGTCCGGATAGTCGGAATGTCTGGAACTATATATAAACTAGAGTGAGGAATTATAAATAACCCAAATAATGGTAAGAAAAATTTAGAAAAAATTTTAGAAATGAAATACAACAAAGTTAAATGAGCCGGTGCCCTAGTGATGAGTGACCTAACGGGAAGTTACTGTCTTCACAGTTAGTAACCCTAAACCCGAGGGGAATCCCGTGAAATAATTTCTGGGATGTCAGAGAAGAGTTAAGGAGCCCTAGGTAGCATTAGAATGCCAAGAAAATGTTAAGAAAATTTTATTTATACGTACAGACAATTTTAGTCTGTTAAGCTAAATGAAGGGTATTTTGGTCATTTTGCCTTCAGAGACAATTTTTGACCAACTTGTCCATTCAAGTAAGTGAGAATTATGTCCAAAAATATGAATAAATATTGAAAAAAAAAATTAATTAAAAATGAGTAAAGAAAGAAGAAAGAAAAAGAAAACAAAAATTAGATTAAATGTTAGTTACGACATAAGCTTTAAGTAAAATGATGTAATTAAAATTTATTCCACCAATCATACTTAGACAAGCACATATAAAAAGACAAAAAAAAAAAAGAAATAAACAAAAAATTCATTCATCTTCTTCATTTCTCGAAAGTTGGCCGAAGCTCTCCCTCTTTCAAAGCTTTCCACCATTGTTACTCCCTTTAAGCTTAAATTTCCTTAAAATCTCACCATATTTCTCATAATTATCTTCATAAAAACTTAATATCTAACCTAGCTAGAGTGCTTGGAAGTAAAAGGAAGCAAGAATCTTGAAGTTGGCAAGAAAGAGACTTTGCTAAAAGGTTAGTGCTATCTCTCTCTCTCTTTATTCTTGTAAGCATGTTAGGACACTAATTTAACTAGAAATTGTGGAAAAAAGAAGAAAATTCTGCATAATAGAGTAACTCCCAAATTTCAACAGCCAAGGAATTTGTAGGGTTTTGATGCTTTTCTTTGAATTAAATTAGCATAGTAGCTTCCCTTGATGAGAACAAAGTGATGAGAACTTGATTATTTATGTATAGTGAAAATTGTAAAATTTGGGATTTAGGGTTTTGAGAAAAATTAGAGTTTTTCTCTTGTAATGGTCAATGAATATTTTATTGGTCAATTAGTGACCATTTGGTAAGTTTTGAACATAAAATGAAGTGAGTTGTGCTATTGGATTGGGAAATTATGGACTGCCCTATGGTTGTAAATCTGGACCCTTGGAGTCCAGTGTGTTTGGAGAGCCTTAATTGAATTTGTGTAGCTCCATTTGGTACAAGGCCAATTATAGGTGAAACTAGACATATAATGGCACAACTTTGATGAAGAAATCTTACCCAGAAAACAAACCTAGGATACCTAAAAATTGACCAAATCCGGGTAACCAACTACTGGTCTTGGAAATTGACCAAATGAACAGTATTTGTTCAAATGGTCATAACTCAGTGTAGAAATGTCCAAATGACCTAAATTTTATATCAATGGAAAGATTAGATAATTTAGAACAACTTTCATGAAGAACATAATTGCAAATTTTGACCAGAACTTAATGGAATTGTCCAACAAAGTCAAGATGCTAAATATAGCAGAACCAGAATTGCCCAGAAATTCTGGGTACAGGTCAATCCGGCTAGTTATGGTAGAATGACCATACCTTGAGCTAGAAAACTCCAAATGGAGTGATTCAAAAAGGAAATTAAAGAAAACACATAAAGGAACAACTTTGATGAAGAAAAGTTTGCCAAATTCTCACTGTAGCTTAGACAAATAAAACAGTAAACTTAAGGTATGAAATCTGAAAATTTTGAATTACATAAAATAAGCTTTGAAATAGTATTGGAAATCAATGCCAACAAAAATAAAATGTAAAATGTGGTATATTGGCGAACTTAGGCTTAATAAATCTATTATGAATCAAAAAGTCAATCTTTGAATGAAAATAGTCAAATGAATAGTAACCACTAAATTATGTGAAGTAGAAAAACAAACTATAAGAACCATTGTAGTTGTTAATATAGGATGTGGTAGGTAAAATGGTGAATGGTGAAGTTGAGTGACCCCAATGATATAGGAAAGGGTATAATAAATTAGAAAGCTATAGTAATGGTTAAGATATAGATAATGTAAATAGTTGATTTAAATTTTTGAATTTGAGAGACACTAGGATTTAAGGAAAATTTAGCTAAATTTGAAATCCATGAAATATGTATGGACTACTTAGAATATGAATAATAATTTATATAAATAGAGCAATGAATAAATGAATGTATAAATAAAACTTTAGTTCCCATTATGGGAGAAAGGACAAGAAAAAGTATTTTGAGTACAATGGTGCATGAGAACCATTGTTTTGAATTGTGATCATTATGGATAACATAATGAATACATAAATTATGATGAATGCATAAATTATGTAAATATTAAACTTAGAGATTTATGTTTCTATTATGAAAAAGATTAAAATGCTAGAAATTATAATTAGAACTTATAATGAAATAATGAAACTTTTGAACACTTAATGGTACTATGTGCCCATGTATTTCCTAGACACGTGTGTCAGATTAGATAGATTGGCATGCCAATAGGGTATTGTTTTAGCAATACTGGGAAAGGCTTTATGCCTGTATTCATGGCTTTATGCCCGCACTCATGGCTTCAAACCCGCACTCATGGCTTTTATGCCCGATTATGTGTTATCATGGCTTTAAAGCCATACTGACTGCATAAGTGGTTGACGTTCCGCGTTCCATGGTATGACGGCCTGAGGCACCGCAGTGTCCAGTGCCAACGACCTGTTATCCAGTTTAGTCAGCCTGTCATAGGTTACCTGGGCAGTGTAAATTATTAAAATTATTTAAGCATATTAGCAATTAAAAACATTAGAAAGTATTAAATAAAATATGAAAAAGAGATTAGCAATAGAAACATAATAAAAATACAATTTGCAGAATCGTAGAGAGACCTCAAATACAATATTCCTAGAATAAAATGTATATTGAATATTATTACTGTAAGGCTATAAACTCAATACTTCCAAAGAGGAACGAATTAGCATATAAGATAGTTAATACTAGAAACATCATAGTAAATCAAATTGATTCCTGAATATTTAAATTATGCTCTATTCTTTCTTTATTTATATATATTATTTTCTTGTTATATTATTACACCACTAAGTAGAAATGCTTAGCGCGATGGATTTGTTTCCCTCGCGCAGGTGCTGAAAACAAAGCCCAGTGGATATTAGACTGGCAATTTGGAGTTTGGATCTACAGAGTGTTCAAGGTTGTCACCTCCTCAGCACTGCATGTAGATAGGGCTCACATTAGTTTGGCTATTTCATATGTAATCAATTTATACATCATGTAAATTATGAGATTATGTAATTATTTTGTAAATTATGTAAATTAATGAAATTTGAAATTTTTGCTTATGTGATTTGAGCATGAATGAGAATGTATGGGTTTGAAGACAGAATTGAAATATATAGCTGATGCATGAAATGATGAGATTATTATCGAAAATTTCAAGCAGGTAAATAGCAAGATACGCCAAGCGTTATTAGATTAGGGAAAACTCCATTGATTTCTCTATAGAAAAATAATTGATATTAAAATATAATGAGTTTAAAATTATTAAAGAAATAAAGTAAGATAAGTTAGGGTGTTCCGGCACCGAATGTAGCACGCCTTACTCGGTTACACTGTAGTCGAGTGAGGGGTGTTACATCCTCAAGTGACATCCCTTGGCTTTGAGATAGCGCAGCTGGCTACCTTTGGTGGTATTGTGGTTGTGCCTGTTGGAAAGCTAGAGGACCATTAAGAAACTTGTTCCTTAGAGCTTGACCACCATAGCTAAAATTGGGGTGATCTCTCCATCCTAGATTGTATTTGTTAAAGTAAGGATCATATCTCCTTTGTGGTTGTCCAAGAAATCCACCTATAGCACTAATTTGCTTACTTGGCTGATCTTGTAATGTTCGGCACATGTCAATTGCATGCCCTTGTAGTTAGCAAATTTCACACTTTTTAACTTGTTGCACATTACCTATAACCAATTGGCTCACAAGAGAGGTAAGATTGGCTATTTGATTTTTTAAAGAAAAATGACTTACCTCACTCACTCTCTTTTTGTGGTGCTTCGCACTTGGTGCTAAATTGTTGAGAATTGATAGCCATATTTGCAATTAATTTCCTAGTAGCTTTAAGTGTCTTATCAACCAAGGCATCACCATTTGCAGCATCAATCATGCTTTTATCAAGTGGGAGAAGCCCTTCATAAAAGTACTGGATAAGCAACTGATCACTAATTTGATGATGAAGGCAATTAGCACACAATTTCTTAAACCTCTCCCAATACTCATGTAAGGTTTCTTCTGCATGATGCCATAAATTTCCTTTCTTATATTGGCAGCTTTAGAGGCTGGAAAGTATTTTCCTAAAAAAAGCCTTTTCATGTCATTCCATGAGGTGATGGATCATGATGGTAAATAATAGAGCCAATCCTTAGCTAAATCAGCTAGAGAGAAAGGAAAAGCTTTAAGCTTAATTTGCTCTTTAGTGATCCCTGTTCGTTTTATGATCAAGCACGCCACATGGAACTCCTTTAAGTGCTTATGAGGGTCTTCACCTACAAGACCATGAAAAGAGGGCAAAAGATGTATCAATCCAGATTTTAATTCAAAAGCTACTATTAAAGTAGGATATTAAATACACAATGGTTATTAGTTTGTGTTAGGAGTAGCCAACTCTTTTAGAGTAGGATTGGCATTTTGATTCGCTGCCATTAGTATTGTTTCGGCTTCTTGCTCAGAAGATCAATAAAAGGATTTTCAAATTGTTCTTCAATAGGAGGTACATCTGTAGCAACAAAAGGAATGTTTTGAGATGAGCTTATAGATTCTAATAGATGTTTTAGAAAATCTTTAATGCGTTGAAGCCTTATGTCGATATCCCCACATATAACCTGAAAGAGAACACTAAAACAAACTTCAAACATACTTGAATTCAAATTTACTAATCAATGCAAAATCATTCCTCGATAACGGTGCTAAAATTTAGTGCATGCTAAATGCACCAATTAAATAAAATACTCTACTAGACTGACTAGCTTATAGCAAGAGCAAGTAAAGGTTGATCACACAGAGAATGATTGACCAATTAGCAAGGTGAACTCAAGTCCTCACACACACTAACAATAAAGAAAAAAGGGGGTTTTGAATTTTATTAATTCTAAGGAAACTAAATTAAGCAAATTAAACAAAAAGCTAAACTATGCAAATTGACAAGAATGCAACTAAGACAAATTAACATAATATGGTAAATGGCTCAATAGAGAGATATGTATCCACTATAAGAATTAAATATCAATCATTGACACTAATGCAATAATTCATTCACTTAAACAAATTATTGTAGAAACCAAACAAGCGTCAATTTCCCTCTTTCTCCTTGCTTATTAGATTAATTAAAGTAAGCGTCTAATTAACACCTAACTAATTGAACAACCTTAGTCAAGTGTAAGAATGAGCTCAATGGCAGCTTTAACATACTAGAAAAACATCACCAATTCTAGATAATAATTACACAACCATAATCATTTAACCTAAACTATGAATCTCTAGGCAATATGATGAATTCACATAATATCACCTTTATTACTGATGTAAAGTTAATCAAGCAATTACAGACTTAATCAATTATACTAGCATTAAACATACATACATGAATAATTAAGTAGTAAGTCTCCTAAATAATTAAACATACCATTTTTTCATGAATCACCAGAGAAACATAGATATTCAAGTGAAGAAATATTGATTTAATTGATAGCTCAAAATATCTAACAAAAGAAAACACAATCAAAATAACAAAAACAAATAAGAACATGTTGCCCTTTATGAATACAATTGGAACAAATTGAATCTGATGTTGATGATGATGCCACACACTCCAAAGGGATGTAGAAGTGCTCCATAAGTCAAAAAAGAAGAAGAAATCACACTAGCAACTAGATCAAGTGATCAACACCATTGAATGCACAAAGAGGGAATTTGGCCACAATGAGTAGAAGGGAATTTATGAACTCCAACTCTATATTTTGGACCCTTTTTTATAGAGAAAAATAGGTTAACTAAGACTCAAAATCTAATTTGGAAGTCCTAGTCGCATTTTGACTTAAAACTCCCTCAAGAATTCTAGTTAAAGTAGGAAAACAAGATAAAAACAACTTTACTTATATAAATCTACCACTTGCATGACCTAGGGCGCCCACACACCTTTATTTTATTTATTTTGGGCCCTAAATAAAATAATTGAACTCACTAATTAAGGCCCTAACTCCTGGTTCCACATAGCTCCACATAAAAGCCCAAACACACTCAACATGTGACCCGTAATATAATCTGACCCAATTGCTCTCATTTTTCATATATTACCTCAAAATTTTCAAATAAGGTCCCTCTAAGCCCAGAAGGTCACATTCAAACTCTAAATAGTATATCACATATAAGATTCAATAAGGCTGTCAAAAGAAGCTCAAAATGGGTTGATGTTCGAATTTGCTCATTTTTCACTTAGCCTCCAAATTACTATGAATAGGACACCTCTAAGCCCATTTTTTCATTGGCTAAGTCCCCATTAAAATCCCACCTTCATGTGCCTTAAAATGCTTGATGTGTGCTTTACTTCTTTTTGTGCTCAATTCTCTTTATGCTTCATAAGCTCTTCCATCTCTTGTAGACACTTAATAACATAAAAACAAGCATTAACAAGCTAATTAAACAAGAAACAAACTTAAAAGACTAAGTATTCAATGATAAAGATATGACATTTTAAGCAACTATCACCTAGGTCTAGTTTCATATCCATCATTAGCCCTATATGTCTAAATGTCATAATCATCATTAATTGATATTTTTTTATTTGCCCAATAAATCAAAAAAATTTTATGGCTAATATTGTAGCAATTTAAAAGTTTATTGATTGGCCCAATCATATGTCTAAATGTCATAATCATCATTAATTGATATTTTTTTATTTGCCCAATAAATCAAAAAAATTTTATGGCTAATATTGTAGTAATTTAAAAGTTTATTGATTGGCCCAATTAAGCAAAAAATTAATGTGTTCATATTTTAATTTTTAAAAGAGTAGTTTTATTAACATAAAAAATTGAAAAATTGGTGGCCAACATTTTTAAAATTTTCCTTTAATTTATTAAAAAAAAGTAATTTAAAAATATTCAAATTATGAGTTAAATAAACAAAACGCTTTTGTGTAAATGTTGTATCCTTCAAATCGAACTCAAGGGTTTGAAACAGAGCCATCCAAAATTTTAATTTTTAATTTAGAGTACTTTAATTATGCATATATTTTTAACTGTCTCTCACGTTTATCCTCAAAAAAAACCTTAATAAAAGTTTAAAAGGTTCATTTTTTTATTAGCCCAATTAAATTAAAAATTTAATGAGTACATATTCTAATAATTTGAAACTTATTTTTTTACTGGCCTAACTTAGTTGAAAAATTGGTTGCCGATATCTTTTAAATTTACCTTCAAGTAATAAAAAGAATTTAAAAAGAATTAAATTGCGAGCAAGGTATATAAAACACATACATATCCGTCACTGGCCCCATGTATCTAAATGTTATAATCGCTATTAATTGATATTTTTTGTTGGCCCAATAAAACAAAAAATTTAATAGGCCAATATGACAGTAAATTAAATTATTTTGTAGCCCAATTAAACAAAAATTAATGAATTTATTTTAATTTTTAAAAGGCTAGTTTTTATTGACATAACAAAATGAAAAAAAAATTTCTTTAAGTAATGAAATAAAAAAAATTATTTTGAAAAAAATTTAAACTGTGAGCTAAATACAGAAAATGGCTAGGTCTAATGTTGCATATATCTAACATCGAACTCGGGGCTCAAAACAAAACCATAGCCCCTCAAAAAATTTAATTTTTAACTTAGAGTACTTTAATTATGGGTATGTTCTTAGGTGTCTCTCACGTTTAGCCTTAAAAAAATCTTAACAAAATTTTCAAATGTTGATTTTTTTTATTAGCCTAATTAAATAAAAAATTTAATGAGTCTATATTCTAATAATTTGAAGCTTTTTTTTTTTAATTGGCTAAACTAAGTTGAAAAATTGGTAAACAATATTCTTTAAATTTACTTTTAAGTAATAAAAAAGAATTTGAAAATAATTAAATTGTGAGTAAGGTACAAAAAAACACTTAGGTCTAGTTATTATATCCGTCATTGGCTCCATACATCTAAATGTTATAATCATTATTAGTTGATATTTTTTTATTAGACCAATAAAGAAAAAAATTTAAAGGCCAATATTTTAATAATTTAAAAGGTTTTTTACTGGCTCAATTAAGAAAAAAAATTAATGAGTCCATATTTTAATTTTTAAAAGATTAATTTTTATTGACCTAAAAAAATTAAAAAATTATTGGCCCATATTTTTAAATTTTTCTTTAATTAAAAAAATTGTAATGACCTAACTCTATGGGCTGGACCGGCATTAGAACTTGAGCTAGCCTAAAGCCCCTGAAGCCTATAATAAGACTCATTATTACAAAACCCATAACCAGACCCAAACTCAGGGCCCAACACACAAGATAAAATAAAATATTATAATTATATTTGAGTCATCTTAGCCCAAAAGGTATGGCACATACACAACTAAGGGAGCCCAGGTCACCTGATATCCAACATACATAATCCATTTAATTATTAAATAATTAATAACATAATATATTAATACAAGTTAGTGTCGCAACAGCGTTCTAAGAGTGAAATAAACAAATAAGTAAATAATTAACTAAACAAAGTAAAAACTACTACTAAGCAATATGACAACCTGCAAAGAAAAATGCAAGTTAGACTTTGCAGAAAAAAATGCTCCTCTTTTAACCTAGAAGAATATATTAAATAGGAATAAATGTCCTACTCTGAGAGTTCAGATATTGATTATAATTATAATTTTTATAACTATCTATTTCTAATGTAGTCCATTGATGAAAATGGATCAAACAAAGAAATCACTCAATCCTCGCATGAAAGGATGAATTGGAGCTACACATGCACCCATAATATATAATGGGAGCTGACCCCATACCCTAGCTTTCTTAAATCCAACATATTATCTTAAACCTTTTCTATGAGAGTCAGTGAAATATAGTGCTATACCTACCCCACATTGGCAAGAGTTAGATGATCCATATAACTGTCATACCTATCTCACCCATCCATATCCATATCCATGGGAGTCAGTGAAATTCTCATGCCATACCTACCCTAAGATTTCCACATCCAAAATACATATATATAAAGCTCTAACTTATCCCCAAGGAGACATAACATAGAAAATTATAATGCATAAAAAATTAGGGAATGCTCCTAATAATATAACTAATTACATGTGCATAAAGGAATGCATGGGCATGCCACAAAATATAAAATATAAAAATTATAAATAATAATGAAATTATGAAAATAATCAATATCTAACTCACAAACTATCAGGCCCAACTTTTAGACCAGACTGGCACTAGAACTGAGGTCAGCATAATGCCCTCAAAGCCCGTAATAAGCATACGTAACTACAACCTAACAACTAAACCCAAAATGGAGGGCCTAACTTAAGAAAACAAACGGATCGAGTCCGGTTATAAAATTAACAATCCAATGGAGAGGAAAACTCACCTGACCTATAACATAATTAAAAAAAACTCACAAATTGGGGAGCTTAACTTACCTTTTCAAATCACAATCATATCCAATATCATAATGGGAACTCAGCTCACCTCAAATGCATACTAAGTTTAAAAAATTAGTTTTACATCACAAGGACATTTAAAACAGTCACTATGGAGTTCTTGATATAAATTAAAAAAAAAATGCAGTTAATACATCAACAGTTTAAGTTTCCATGCTAGAAAGAAAGCATGTTAACTTTAAAATAACATCCACTTGTCAACTAAGAAAAATAACTAAACAGGAGTGAGTATTCAACTCAAAGAGTTAGATATTGATTATAATTATAATTTCTATAGCTATCTAAAATTAATGCAATCCTAAGCATGAAAATGCACACCGAGCACTTATATCAAGCAAATCACCTAATTCTCACACAAAAAGATAATTTGGAGCCACACATGTACTCAGAATAACATTTCCATACCTATTATGGGACCTAATCCTCTATCCAGCTCTTTTATTCCAAGAGTTGCTAGCAAGCTCAACTCAAGCTAGACTTTCACTTAAATTCATGTATGAGGGCCAGGGAAATCAACTCAAAGTCGGGGTGAGGCGCTCACCCCGACTTTCAATATCCATGAGGATCGAGTTCCAGTAAGACTAGCTCAAGCCATGACTACCCATCCAATCCATATCCATCATGTACCATATATACAAATAACACACACAATTTCAAATTATCATTAGGGCAACAGTCACAGACAATTAATAACAATTAAACGTGCCTCAATAAGAATGCTCGTAATTTGTTTTAACTAATTATATGCATCAATAAATATTTATAAAAATGCATGAGCATGCCAAGAATATTAATAATATTAAAATTAAAAAAAAATCAATCTCTAACTCACAGACTAGTTGACCCAGATATAGCTAGTTCGGCTGTAAGAGAAAAAACTGGCCGGCACCGATTACCTATATAGATACACTAACCTCTATCAATTGACTAAAAAAAAAATAAATTTTAAACTAAAGAAGTAAAGAAATTAATCCTAGGTTATTGCCAAAATTTTGACAGAATCTCCTCTATAACTAGACCTGACCCCTTGCAATTAAACTCAACATACAGCATCAACAATAACCCAAATTGGCCTCAGGCCCACAACAACTCATAATGCCCATCCGAGGCCTACATCAAACCTAATCTAAGTCCATATCTCCAATCTCCAGCTTGGGTCCTTAACTCATCTATAATCCAATTAAAACCACAATCTCGAAAGCTCTTACTAAAATATTATGATATAATTATAATCAGATTCATCCATAAAACCTCAATTTCATATTAAATTTCTAATGAAAATTCAACAATTACATCAACTTACACAAATTTGCAACTTATGCCTTCATACAAATATTAATTCCAACACCTCATACTTAAATTTCAAATTAAATATTCCACAATATATCCATATCACCACATATCCAAAGAAAACACATGTATTTATTTCTCAAAAATAATCCACAATAACTCAAAAACTCACTAAACACAATATCCTATCTCAAAATAAATTTAGTTCCATCAAAATAATTTATTCAGCTTAACCCAATCCTTAATACCCAATTTAGCACTTTGTACATTAAAATTTATATATAATATTCCAATCGTCAGATAAATTCCAAAATTTAACCATATGTTCAAGACATCCAAATACAACATCAACAAAAATTTTAGCATCAAATTGCCTCTATATCATGAGATATCAAATTATTTATCCAACCCTTTAAATTCTGAATTTTTTAGAAATAATTCTTACTCGAACAACTTATACGAAACAATTTATATCTCACAAACCACAAGTCTAAAATTCAACAAATTTTAACACAACAGCCCCAACATCCAAAAGATCATCTATACTAAATTTCATAATTTTCTAGGGATTCTATATATTTACCTTAATTTTCAGTATCCTAAGTTCAGAATTTTAAAATCCAAACAACCTAGGTTCAAAAATTCATTTCTCCAAATCAAACCATTGAAAAATTACCTAATTTTAAGTATGAATTCTAGACATATAGTACTTAAACATATCCAAAAATCAAAACTAAAAAATCTACCAAACTCACCTAAATGGATGGAAGAAATGTTGCCCCAGAAGAAAACTTCTTGCTCCTATCTCCTTCTTTCTCCATTTCTCTCTTTAATTTCTTATATCCTAGACCAAAATCTTTCTTTTCCTATTTTTAGTGTCCTTTCTTTCTAGAGAAACTCAAAAAAATCTGGTTATCATCTTTCTTTTCCTTCTTTTTTTTCTTCTTTCTTTCCTTTTCTTCCCCTTTTCTTCCTCTTTCCCTATTCTTTTTTTTTTCTTGAAAGCTGCTGTTGGAGAAGTCCATCACGTGGACTGTGTGGAGAAAAGAAAGCTAGTTGTCCACTTTATGAAAAATATCCTTTTTGTTCCTTGAATTCTCCAAAAATCCTATTTTCCATCTCAAAACTTCTAAAATTTTTCTTTCACGTCCAATTTCAAATTAAATTTTTCTCCCCAAAACTTTATAAATTATATTTCCATTCTAATAACAATCATATTTAATATTTCTTCAAAAATTGGCGTGCTACACTAGTCAAACCAGCTGCAGTTGGTCTAGTTGGAAAGAAAAAGATGGTCTTCCTTGATCACCTATAGAGACACACTAACTTCTACCAAATGACTGACAAAATTAATCAATTCATGTAACTATAAAAATAAGAATTAATCCTAAGGTCTTGCCAAATTTTTGGCAAAGTCTCCTCTGTAGCTAAACCTAATGCCCTACAAGAAAACACAACAACAGCAACCTACAGGGCCTTAAGCCCACAACAATAATTGTAATGTTCATCTATGGCTTACAAAAACCTAATTGAAGTCCAATCATCCAAACTCTATCTCAGGTCTTTAACTTCTCTATAGTCTAAATAATTATTTTTGGCATTTCAAAAATTATGAAAATATTCCTACAGGTCCTTTACATCATCTTTGTATTAATTTAATTCATTTTACTTAATTTCACTAACCTAGGAATATTTTACAAATTAATTAGCTAGCTTAAACCAAGGTAAAACTATACAAGTTGAGTTGGGATTACCTTTGAAAAATCTACTACCTATAACACATCTGGAACATTTAAAAACTTTGGAAAATATTATAAACATAACCACCTTCTGGTACAGCCCATTGGGTATCCAGACTAGGCTAAAAACTTGATCCTATATGCTAATAAGCTATCATAGACTGATTGCACCTAAACAAACCTCATAAATTGTTAATAATTAGCACATAATTATATTTAATTTATGGTAATCGAAAAGGCTAAAAAATCTCACTAAGCGATCTAGACCATTCAATTATTGTCTTTTCCAAATGGTATCCAATCAGAATGGGGTTGGTCCCATCTCAAAGGTTTCGACATGTTGAATTCATTGTGGTCTCTGTTCACCAATCCAATGGTCAAATCATCTGGGATCTGACCAAAAAGCTCCAAATTTACCTATTTTCGCTCTCCTCATTTTGTGTGAATCTAACAACCATAACTGCTGTCACTGCTCAGAAAATGAAGCCCATGCTTCGAGAAGTTCATAGCCACCAGTCTTATGTTGAACAATGGTCGAAAACACTAGGAAAAATCATTTGAAGCTCTAGCACCTTTATTACAGTGTCCCACTGAAAAATGCAATTCTATCGTCAGATTTTACCATTGGCCAACTAGGGGAGGTGCTCTAACGATATCTAGTACAATAGCGATGGTGATTGGTTTGTTGTCGATGAACTAAAAGGAGGGGAAGATAGAACAATGTGGGGGTGGGGCAAAAGAGAGGAGAGAGAGAGAGAGAGAGAGAGAGAGAATGTGTGAATGTGTGTGAACTATTGGGTGTGTGTGAACTATTGGGGGGATTTTGGGTCCATAAACCTTGACGTAGGGTTGTCCAAATTCTTTTTCTTTTTCTTTTTACTTCTAATTATACTTTAGGTCCTTCAACTTTTAGATTTTTTTTTCCAATTAGGCCTAAAAATTCTCATAGAACCAAAATTCAATATTATTAATATAGTAATAATATATGTAGACAATTTGTTTAAAATCATCTTTATTTAAAAATATTAATTTAACAAAAAGAATAAAAAGATAAAATTAAAATATAAAGGCCAAATAAAATAATAATAAAATTTAAAATATTTTATTTTGAAAAAAAATTTAGGTTGTTACAAAAATAATTTAAAAAGTTTCAAATTATGAGTTAAATATACAAAATACTTAGGTTTAAATATTGCATTTGTCTAACACTAAACTCGGGAGTTAAAACAGGGCCATAACCCTTTAAATTTTAAAATTTTAATTTAGAGTAGTTCAAATGCAGGTATGTTCTTAACTATCTCTCACTTTTAGCCTTAAAAATAATGTTAACAAAATTTTAAAAGGTTAATTTTTTAATTAATCCAATTAAATAAAAAATTTAATGAGCCCATGTTCAAAAATTTGAAACTTTTTATTCTGTTATTAGCCTAACTTATTTGAAAAATTGATTGCTGATATTTTTAAATTTACTTTTAAGTAATAAAAAAGAATTAAATTGTGAGTGAGGTACATGAAACACCTATGTGTAATTGTTATATCCGTTATTGGCCTTATATATATTTAAATGTTATAATTGTCATTAATTAAAATTTTTTATTGGCCTAATAAAGCAAAAAAAGTTTAATTGTCCAAAATTCTAGTAATTCAAAAGTATTTTTATTGGCTCAATTAAACAAAAAATTAATGAATGCATAATTAAATCTTTAAAATATTAGTTTTTATTGACCTGACAAAATTAAAAAATTGGTGGCCCATATTTTTAAAACTTTCCTTTAAGAAATAAAAAAAATATATTTTAAAAATATTCAAATTGTCAGTTAAATACACAACACCTAGGTCTAAGTGTTCCATCTAACTAATACCAAACTCGAGGGTTGAAACAAAGTTACAATCCCTTAAAAATTTTAATTTTTAATTTAGAGTATTTTAAGTGTGGCTATTTTCCTAACTGTCCCTCACATTTAGCCTCAAAAAAATTTTAACAAAATTTTAAAAGATTGATTTTTTTATTAGCCCAATTAAAAAAAAATTTAATAAGCTCATATTCTAATATTTTAAAGTTTACTTTTTTTTATTAGCCCAAGTTAGTGGAAAAATTAATAGCCAAAAGTTTTTAAATTTAATTTTGAGTAAATAAAAAGAATTTAGAGAGAATTGAATCATGAGTGAGGTACATAAAACAACTAGATCTAGTTGTTAGATCTATCGTTGACCTCATATATCTAAATTTTATAATCATCATTAATTAATATTTTTTATTAGCCCAATGAACGAAAAATCTAATAGGCCAATATTCTAGTAATTTTAAAGTTTTTTTATTTGGTCCAATTAAATAAAAAAAATTAATGAGTCCATATTTTAACTTTAAAAGAGTTGTTTTTATTAACCTAATAAAATTAAAAAATTGGTGATCCACATTTTTAAAATTTTTCTTTAAGTAATTAAAAAATATTTTTAAAAAATTGAAATTGTGAGTTAAATATACAAAACACATGGTCTCAATGTTGCATCCGTTTAACACCGACCTCAGAGGTTGAAACAGAGCTGTAGCCTCTCCAAAATTTTGATTTTTAATTTAGAGTACTTTAAGCGTGGGTTTGTTCTTAATTATCTCTTATGCTTAACCTTACAAAAATAGTAACAAAATTTTAAAATATTAATTTTTTTAATAGCCCAATTAAATAAATAATTTAATAAGTTTATATTCTAATAATTTGAATCTTTGTTTTCTTATTGGCCCAACTTACTTGAAAAATTGGTGCTAAAAATTTTTAAATTTATTTTTAAGTAATTAAAAAGAATTTAGAAAGAATTAAATCGTAAGTGAGGCATATAAAACACCTAGATCTAGTTATTATATCTATCATTGGCCTCATATATCATAATTTTATAATCATCATTAATAAATATTTTTTATTAGCTCAATAAAATAAAAAATTTAATGAGTCAATATTCTAGTGATTTCAAAATTTTTTTATTGGCCCAATTAAACAAAAAATTAATGAGTCCATATTTTAAATTTCAAAAGATTAGTTTTTTTTTTATTGACCCAATAAAATTAAAAAATTACTGGCCCACATTTTTAAAATTTTTCTTTAAGTAATAAAAAAATATTTTTGAGAAATTCAAATTGTGAATTAAGTACACAAAATACCTAGGTCTCAATGTTATATCCATCTAGCATTGAGCGCAGGAGTTGAAATAGAGCAATAGCCTTTCCAAAATTTTAATTTTTAATCTAGAGTCTTTTAAATGTGGGCATGTTCTTATTTGTCTCTCACGTTCAGCCTTTAAAAAATCATAACAAATTTTTAAAAGATTGATTTTTTTAAATAGTCCAATTAAATAAATAATTTAATGAGTTTATATTCTAATAAATTAAAGTTTATTTTTCTATTGGCCCAACTTGCTTGAAAAATTGATGCCAAGAATTTTTAAATTTATTTTTAAGAAATAAAAAAAATTTAAAAAAATTAAATCATGAGTAAGGTATATAAAACACCTAGGTCTAGTTGTTATATTTGTCATTGGTATCTTATCTAATATTATAATCATCATTAATTGATATTTTTTATTAGCCCAACAAAAAAAAAAATCTAATGGTCCAATATTGTAGTAATTTTAAAGTTTTTTTATTGGCCCAATTAAACAAAAAAATTAATGAGTCTATATTTTAACTTTAAAAAAATTGTTTTTATTAACCTAACAAAATTAAAAAATTAGAGATCCACATTTTAAAAATTTTCCTTTAAGTAATTAAAAAATATTTTAAAAAATTCAAATTATGAGTTAGATACATAAAATACCTAGTCTCAGTGTTGCAACTGTCTAACACCGACCTAAGGGGTTGAAACAGAGTTGTAGCCTCTCCAAAATTTTAATTTTTAATTTAGAGTACTTTAAGTGTGGGTTTGTTCTTAACTGTCTCTCATGTTTAGCCTTAAAAAAATCGTAATATAATTTTAAAAATTGATTTTTTTTAATAACCTAATTAAATAAATAATTTAATAAGTTTATATTCTAATAATTTGAAACTTGTTTTTCTATTAGCCCAACTTACTTGAAAAATTAGAGCTAAAAATTTTTAAATTTATTTTTAAGCAATTAAAAAGAATTTAGAAAGAATTAAATTGTAAGTGAGATATATAAAACACCTAGGTCTGGTTGTTAAATCTATCATTGACCTCATATATCTAAATTTTATAATCATCATTAATTGATATTTTTATTATCCCAATAAAACAAAAAATTTAATGGGTCAATGTTCTAGTAATTTCAAAGTATTTTTATTGGCCTAATTAAACAAAAAATTGAATGAGTCCATATTTTAATTTTAAAAGATTTGTTTTTATTAACCTAATAAAATTGAAAAATTAGTGGCTCACTTTTTTAAAATATTTTACAAAGATTCATATTGTGAGTTGAATACACAAAACATGTAGATCTAAATGTTGTATCCGTCTAACACTAAACTCAAGGTTAAAAAAGAGCCACAATCCCTCCAAAATTTTAAATTCTAATTTAGAGTACTTTAAATATGGGTTTATTCTTACATGTCTCTCACATTTAGCCTCAAAAAGATCTGAACGAAATTTTACGGGGTTTAATTTTTTTTTATTAGCTTAATTAAATAAAAAATTTAATGAGCCTATATTCTAATAATTTAAAACTTATTTTTTTTATTTGCCTAACTTATTTGAAAAATTGGTCTACAATATTTTTTAAACTTATTTTTTAGAAATAAAAAAAATTTTAAAAAAAATTAAATTGCAAGTAAGATACATAAAATGCCCAAGTCTAGTTGTTATATCTGTCATTAATCCTATATATCTAAATATTATAATCATTATTAATTAATATTTTTCATTAGCCCAATAAAACAAAAAAAATTAATGGCTAATATTCTAATAATTTAAAAGTTTTTTTTACTGATCCAATTAAATAAAAAATTAATGAGTCCATATTTTAATTTTTAAAATGACTAGTTTTTATTAATCTAACAAAATTGAAAAATTTTTTGTGCACATTTTTAGAACTTTCCTTTAAGTAATGAAAAAGAATTTAAAAAGAATTAAATTGTGAGTGAGGTACATAAAATACCTAGGTCTAGCTATTATATCTATCATTGGCACCATATATCTAACTATTGTAATCGTCATTAATTGATATTTTTCATTAGCCCAATAAGCAAAATTTAATGGGCCAATACTCTAGTAATTTCAAAGTTTTTTAACTGGCCCAATTAAACAAAGGATTAGTGAGTCTATGTTTTAATTTTTAAAAAGACTAGTTTTTAATGAACTAACAAAATTAAAAAAATTTTGGCCTACATTTTTAGAACTTTCCTTTAAGTAATTAAAAAAAATATTTTAAAAAGGTTGAATTTGTGAGTTATTATGTAAAATACCAAGATCTAAATATTGCATCTGTCTAACACCAAACTCGATGGTTGAAATAGAGCCACAGCTCCTCCAAAATTTTATTTTAAATTTAAAGTAATTTAATTATGGGTATATTCTTTATTATCTCTCACGTTTAGCCTCAAAAAAAATATTCTAATAATTTTAAAAGGTTGATTTTTTTTTGTTTGCCCAATTGAATAAAAAATTTAATGAGCCCGTATTGAAATAATTTGAACTTTTTTTGTTGGCCTAACTTAGTTAAAAAATTATTTGCCGATATTTTTAAATTTATTTTTAAGTATTAAAAATAAATACTTAACTAGAATTAAATTGCAAGTGATGTTCATAAAAAACCTACGTCTATTTGTTATATCTGTCATTGGCCTTATATATCTAAATGTTATAGTTGTTATTAATTGATATCTTTTATTAGCCTAATAAAGAAAAATGTTTAATAGACCAATATTCTAGTAATTCAAAGCTTTTCTATTGGCCCAATGAAACAAAGAATGAATAAGTCCACATTTAAATTTTTAAAAGATTAGTTTTTATTGACCTAACAAAATTGAAAAATTAATCATTGGCCTTATGTATCTAAATATTATAATTGTCATTAATTGATATCTTTTATTGGCCTAGTAAAGCAAAATGTTTAATGGACCAATATTTTAATAATTCAAAAGCTTTTCTATTGGCTAATGAAACAAAGAATGAATGAGTCCATATTTAAATTTTTAAAAGATTAGTTTTTATTGACCTCAGAAAATTGAAAAATTAGTGGCTCATATTTTTAAAATTTTCCTTTAAGTAATAAAAAAAATATTTCAAAAAGATTCAAATTGTAAGTTAAATACATAAAACACCTAGGTCTAAATGTTGCATCCGTCTCACACTGAACTTGAGAGTTGAAATAGAGTCATAATTCCTCAAAATTTTAATTTAGAGTATTTTAAATATGAGTATGTTTTTAATTGTCTCTCATATTTTGCCTTAAAAAAAATTATAACAAAATTTAAAAGGTTAATTTTTTTTATTAGCCAATTAAAAAAATTACTGAGCCCATATTCTAATAATTTAAACTTTTTCCATTGGCTTAACTTAGCTAAAAAATTAGTTACCGACATTTTTTATATTTGCTTTTAAGCCAAAAAAAAAATTAAAAGGAATTAAACTGTGATTGAGGTACATAAAATGCCTAGGGCTACTTGTTATATCTGTTATTAACCCTACATATCTAAATGTAATAATTGACATTAATTGATTTTTTTTATTGGCTCAATAAAATAAAAAATTTAATGGGCCAATATTCTAGTAATTTAAAAGTTTTTTATTAGCCCAATTAAACAAAAAGTTAATAAGCCCATATTTAATTTTTAAAAGATTAGTTTTTGTTGACCAACAAAATTGAAAATTTAGTGGCTCACATTTTTAAGATTTCCTTTAAGTAATAAATAATTATTTTTAAAAGATTCAAATTGTGAGTTTAATACACAAAATATCTAAGTCTAAATATTGAATCCATCTAACACAGAACTCAGGATTTGAAACAAAGCCACAGCCCTCTAAAATTTTAATTTTTAATTTAGAGTACTTTAAATATGGGTTTGTTCTTAACTTCTTTCATGTTTAGTCACAAAAAAAAAATCATAACAAAATTTTAAAAGATTTATTTTTCCATAGCCTAATTAAATAAAAAATTTAATGAGCTTATATTCTAATAATTTGAAACTTATTTTTTATTGGCCCAACTTATTTGAAAAATTGATCGCTGATATTTTTTAAATTTATTTTAAAGAAATAAAAAAAGAATTTAAAAACAATTAAATTGTGAATGAGGTATATAAAATACTAAGGTTTAGTTATTATATCCGTCATTGGCTTCTCATTATTAATTCATATTTTTTATTAGCCCAATAAAACAAAAAATTTAATGGGCTAGTGTTCTAGTAATTTTAAAGTTTTTTTATTGGCCCAATTAAACAAAAAATTAATGAGTCCATATTTTGTTTTTAAAAGATTAGTTTTTTATTAAACTAACAAAATTGAAAAATTATTGGCCCACATTTTTTAAATTTTCATTAAAGTAATTAAAAATTTTAAAAATATTCAAATTATGAGTTAAATACACAAAATATCTAGGTCTAAATATTGCATCTAACACTGAACTTGGGGGTTGAATAGAGCTACAACCCCTCTAAAATTTTAATTTTTAATTTAGAGCACTTTAAATATGGGTATATTTTCTTCACTATCTCTCACACTTGGCCTAAAAAAATTGTAAAAAAAATTTAAAGGATTGTTTTAGAAGGCCAATTAAATATAAAATTTAATGAGCCTATATTCTAATAATTTAAAGCTTTTTTTTTTTTGCTAACTTATTTGAAAAATTGATCACCAATATTTTTTAAATTTATTTTTTAGAAATTAAAAAAAATTAAAAGAATTAAATTGTGAGTGAGGTACCTAAAATACCTAGGTCTAGTTGTTATATTTGTCATTGGCCCTACATATCTAAATGTTATAATTGTCATTAATTAATTTTTTTTTATTAGCTCAATAAAATGAAAAATTTAGTGAGTCAATATTATAATAATTTTAAAGTTTTTCTGTTGGCCTAGTTAAACAAAAAAAATAATAAGTTCATATTTTAATTTTTAAAATATTAGTGATGTGCTTACAAGAGGGTCAAGAAATTTCATCAAATTTAGAACCTTGAAGCATGTACATCACATGCATGTAAGGTGGAAAGAACAGAAACTCTTTCATCATGGTTGCATGGGCTTAATAAAAGTAAAAGAATTAAGCCTATTTGGAGTTAAGAAAATTAGGCCCAAATGGAGCACACTATTGAGGCATATATTGGGTTGCCTCTTGGTGGGCCTTTATTCTTAAAAAAATTCGTAGATCCATAATATCTTATTATTTCTTCACTTATGAAAGCTCATATTAAGGAGATTTTAGTGTTTTTGACACCTTTTATGTTCTTATATGGTTTGGGAGCTAATTTGGCATATTTGACCACCAAATATTCTCCTAGATCTTCAAGGATTGTGGCCAACAATAATATGGACGAATTTTGACTTGTCAACTCAAAATATAATCTTGGGAGATTATTATTATTATCTTGAAAGATCTTAGCTAGCACTTTGTTAATTAGGAATCTTTGACTTTCCTTTTCCTATTTTTATTAGGATTTATTCCATATCTGTATTTCTTAATTTTCTAATTAGTTTCTTTGCAATTTTCTTTTTTAGTTTCTTATCTTTGCTTATAAATAGGCTCACATATGTAATGTTTAGCACAATTCAAAGATTTCAGACAATTCAGAGAGCGAAAGAAAGCTTAGCAAAGTGCTATCAATTTTAATTCTTATTAATCAGTTGTGATTATGACAAATTACTTGACTTATTACAAGGTTCCATGTGGCATTATGAACTTATCAAAAAATTTTCTCTTCTACTTATCATTTTATCTTTCTTGTTTTGTTCTTAGTTTCAGTTCATAAACATCAAAACTACAAAAATATTTTCTTTTATCCTTTCTTTTTACTTTGTTACAAGTTAAAACCATAAAATACCAAATGAGTTTTAATTTGGCAGAATTCCATTCTTGTATTTCGAGTGTTCTTGCTTGATTTTTACTTATTTCCTATTGGATTAATATTAGTTTTCTTGTTTCTTTCTCTTAATTCTAATTTCGTTTTTATTCAATTCATTTACTCAATTTCTTCCCTCACCAAGGCGCATTAATTAGTTTTTATTGACATAATAAAATTGAAAAATTAGTAGCTCACATTTTTCAATTTTAATTATTTGAAATTTTTTATTGGCCTAATAAACCAAAATATTTAATTGACCAATATTTTAGTAATTTAAAAATTTTTTTATTGGCCCAATTAAAAGAAAAATTAATGAGTCCACATTTTAATTTTTAAAAGATTAGTTTTATTGACCTAACAAAATTGAAAAAATTGAAAAATTAATGACCTATAATTTAAATTTTCCACAAAGTAATAAAAAAATATTTTTAAAATATTCAAATTGTGAGTTAAATACATGAAACACCTAGGCCTAAAAGTTATAGTTGTCTAACACTGAATTCGTGAGTTGAAACAAAGCCACAACCACTCTAAAATTTTAATTTTTAATTTAGAACACTTTAACTATGGGTATGTTCGAACTGTTTCTCATATTTAGCCTCAATAAAATTTAAAAAAAAAAATTAAAAGTTTGATTTTTTTTTATTTGCCCAATTAAATAAAAAAATTTAATGAGCCTATACTTTAATAATTTGAAATTTATTTTTTTTATTGTTCAATTTAGTTGAAAAATTAATCTTCTATATTTTTCAAATTTACTTTCACATAATAAAAAAGAATTAAAAAGAATTAAATTATGAGTGAATATATAAAACATTTAGGTCTAGTTGTTATATTCGTCGTTGGCCCTATATATCTAAATGTTATAGTCGTCACTAAGATATATATTTTTTATTGATATAATAAAACAAAATATTTAATGAGTCAATATTCTTATAATTTTAAAATTTTCTTTATTGGCCCAATTAAACAAAAAAATTAATGAGTTAATTTTTTAATTTCTAAAATATTAGCTTCTATTGACCTAACAAAATTGAAAAATTAGTGGGCCACATTTTTAAAATTTTCCTCTAAGGAAAAAAATATTTTAAAAATATTCAAATTGTGACCTAAATATGCAAACAGTCAAGTCAAAATGTTGCATCCGTTTAGCACCAAATTTGATGGTTGAATCAGAGCCATAGCCCCTCCAAAATTTTATTTTTCAATTTAGGCTGCTTTAAATGAGGACATGTTCTTAATTGTCACAAAAAAATATTAACAAAATTTTAAAAAATTAATTTTTTTACCCAAATAAATGAAAAAATTTGATGAGCCCATATTCTAATAAATTGAAGCTTATTTGTTTTATTAGTCTAACATAATTAAAAAAGAATTAAAATGTGAGTGATGTACATAAAGCAACTAGGTCTAGTTGTTATATCCAACACTGGCCCCACATACCTAAATCTTATAATTGTCACTAATCAATATTTTTTATTGGCCTAATAAAGCAAAAAAATTTAATAGACTATCATTTTAATAATTTAAATAAACTAAAAATTAATGAGTCTATATTTTAATTTTTAAGAGATTAGTTTTTTATTAACCTAACAAAATTAAAAAATTAGTAGCTCGCATTTTTAAAATTTTCCTTTAAGTGATTAAAAAAATATTTCAAAAAGATTAAAATTGCGAGTTAAATACATAAGACACCTAATTCTAAATGTTGCATCTGTCTCATTTCAAACTCGGGGGTTTGAAAGAGTGCCACAACCCCTCTAAAATTTTAATTTTTAAATTTAGAGTTTTTAAATATGGGTATATTGTTAACTATCTATCACGTTTAGTCTCAAAAAATTATTAATAAGGTTTTAAAAGATTGATTTTTTTTATTAGCCCAATTAATAAAAAATTTAATAAGCCCATATTTTAATAATTTGAATCTTATTTTTTTTATTTGCCCAACTTAGTTAGAAAATTGATCGCCTATATTTTTAAAATTTATTTTTAAGTAATAAAAAAAAATTTGAAGAAAATTAAGTTGTGAGTGCAGTATATAAAATACCTAGGTTTAGTTGTTATATCCATCATTAGCCCTATTTATTTAAATGTTATAATTGTAATTAATTGATATTTTTATTGGCTCAATAAAGCAAAAAATTAAATGGTGGGCCAATATTCCAATAATTTAAAGTTTTTTTCTTGGTCCAATTAAGCAAAAAATTAATGAGTCTATTATTTTTATTTTTAGAAGATTAGTTTTAATTGACCTATCAAAATTGAAAAATTGGTGGTCTACATTTTTAAAATTTTCCTTTAAGTAATAAAAAATATTTAAATAAGATTCAAATTATAAGTTAAATACACAAAACACTTAAGTCTAAATATTGCATCTATCTAATATTGAAAACATAAGTTGAAAAAGAGCAACAATGTAACGCCCTCACTTTAGGTAGTTCCATACATTCTACTGTTCCAGCGACTAACGTTTGTTCGGATAGCTGGAATGTCTGGAACCACCCTTAAATTAAAGTAAGGAGTCATAATTTAATTTAATAAAGACCAAGTAAGGTTAAAGGAAAATAAAAGAAATGGATTAGAAATCAATTAAATGTGCACAAGTCCTAGCGATGAGTAACTCCCTTAGGAAGTGGCTAAAGATCGGTAATTTGGGTCTATTTGCCACTTCAACTTATGCAGGACCTTGTAAAACTCTTAATTAAGACTCAATTAAGGTATAATTATGAATTAAATAGTCAAAAAAATGAAAAGAAGTAAAAGTATTCACATAAGTGGCAAACTAAGTAGGTGTGCGCTTGCTTCCTTCCACACTTAGGAAGTTAGCCACTAAGAGTTAAAGGACTAAAGTGAATTAATCAATAAGTTAAGGGGCAAATAAAGGGTTAAAGGACTAACTTGAATCAATTATAAAGTTGAGGGAAAAAATTAGAAATAATAGAAAATACCCTATGAACCAATGGACAAAGAAAGAAGGACCAATGAATAAAAGTCAACATAAGCAAATCCTTATCTTCCCTCTTCCCAAACCAGCCGGCCAACCTTCATCTTCTTCCTCTCACTTTTTTTTTCCATTTCAACAGCCATTTTCTCTCAAAATTTTGAAGAAGAAACCAAACCAAAACCCTAGATCAAACCAATTTCGGAGGCCTAAGCAAGAGGGAGAAAGAAGGGTTAGCAATTAAAGCTTGAAGAACCCTAATTCCATAAAGGGTTGGAGGAAATCTGGAAGAAAAGGGAGAGTAGCAGCTAGTCTTCCCTTAAAGTTAGTGCTAAAACCCTTATTTTTTATCAAGTTTGAGTAAGGATAACACTAGAGACAAGGGGGAAATATAAGATACTAAGAAAGATAGTTGGTAGGGGTGATGAAACCCCAGTTCTGCTAGTAGGGTTGTAGAACCAGTCACTTTTGAAAATTCATAACTTTAGCTAGGAAAGTTGGATTTTGGTGATCTTTATGTCTATGAAAACCTTGATGAATGCTCTAAAACTTTGTAGTTTTGAGCTAGACCTAATTCCCCTGCTATGATGGTGTTTGAGGGCAAAACTTTTTGTTGCTCAAATCTAAAAAACTAACTTGAGGATTTCCAAAAGCAGGACACTTGACTTTGAAAATGCATAACTTATGCTCTAGAACTTGAAATAGTGTGATTCTTGAACCATTAGAAAACTAAATGAATATCCTAAAACATTGTAGTTATGACCAAAAATTGATTTTATTGACTGCATGGTGAAATTCTTGCATTTCCTATCACTGCTTTGATTGTGACTGGAGTCTAGAATAGTTTGTACTCTTTTATTCATAACTTGAGTTGTGGCCCTAATTTTGATATGATTCAGATTGAAGATTGAAGTGAACATATGAAAGTTCATTTCTAGAAAAGATACCATGAAGCCCTTGTTGCTAGAATTTTTGGTGGAATTTTAACTTTGCTGCCCTATTCACCTGAACTTGACTAGAAATTTAGGATAACAATGATTCATAGGCTTTATAATTTGCATTCTATAATTCCAAATGACATGAAATTTATGGCAAATGATAGTTAAGACATAAGGTTAAAACTTTCATGGAGGAATGCTATCCAAAAATTATGGGTAAGTAACCTTAAAATTAACTAGAAGATAGGGCATAGAATCTGGAACCTGGTAGGAGTGCATTCTAGACTGTCCGAAGTAAAATGGGTATAACTCACCCTAGAAACTCCAAATGAGATGATTCTTACTTTGTTGGAAATTAAGATCCAAGGGATTAAATTTCATGAAAAATGAATTAGCAAAATCTGATTGCAACTTATTCAAATCTAGACTCCAATATGTGTTCAGAACCTGCCCTATAACTGGTAAAGTTGAAATTTTGCTTAAGGACAGCTGTTGATTAATTGACGATAACTTTTGATCCTTGAATCCAAATTAAGTGATTCAAATACTATATTAAAGTTAAAACATAGATTTAAAAATCTCATGGAGGAAGTTAAATTTAATTCCTGCAATTACTAGGCCAAAATGCTTGAGCAAAGTAATGCGTAAAGTCTGATTTTTGTTGGAATTTGACAATAGACATCATATGTGTGAATTTTGTATAAATGTATGAAATTTAAATGCATGCAATATGAAAATAGGGTAATGGCAAAAGTTTATGTGCATAGGAGTATTGTTAATTACATCATGTGAAAATAAAAATGATAATTACCTTAATAAGCCCAGGTAAACCTAGATAGTGAATTATAGTTTTGGATAGATTGGCATGCCAATAGGGGACATCATTAGCAGTACTACATTAATTATGTTACTGGATTGATGAATGTCTATTAAAGGCACCGAGTGCCCATAGTTGAACCGGTCAGAGACACCAAGTGTTCAACATCGGGAGCTCCATATCCAGACAATTATATAAAGACACCGAGTGCCCATTGTTAAATCGGTCAGAGGCGCCGAGTGTTCAGTACCGGGAGTTCCATATCCAGTCCATATAGTTCTATCATAGGGTTCTGTGGGCACATGACAAATATTAAAATGTGATTTTAATTAAGAAAATGCACATAAATATCATAAGAACTATGTTAAACCTTAAACATTATTTATAAAATCTCTTCCAATATATATATATATATATATATATATATATATATATATAAGTTTTTCTTTTATTCTTTTTAAATTATTAGTGCACCACTAAGCTGTGAAGCTTAGCCCGTAGGTTTTTCCTCGTGCAGGTATAGAAGGTAAAGAGTAGATAACCAGAGACAGGAGAGGAGGGAGTGGATCTGCAGGAAAGTTTGAAGTCACCTCATACTTGGACTTTGCGGTAGATGCACTACCAATTCTAGATGCATTTTGGTCACTCATTTTTGTATTCCAACTGTCATGTACCAAAACACTTGATGTAAATTTATTTTAGATGGTTGTAAATTAAGTATAAACATACTTTGCCACATTTATAAATTTATGCCTAAATATATGTTATGTAAATATTCACATATGATGAAGAAATGAATTTGATTACAAGTATGATGAGAGTTGATTAATAATATTGTTGCAATTGAAAATATGATTATTAACAGGTGGATGTTATAAGTTTAGGGGAAACTCTTACGGTTTTTCCCTTTGAAATTTATGACTAAAAATTAAAAGTAAACGCAAATTAAGTAAATTGTTCAAATATAAGTTTAGGTGCTCCGTGCACAGAATGTGGCATTCCTTTGCTTAGCTTCACTGTAGGTTGGGTAAGAGGTGTTACATTTAGTGGTATCAGAGCTTTGGTTTGGGCGTTTGTAGACCTAGATAGATAGAAAGACATGACATGTGTGTGGTGATGTATTGCATCTATAGGGCATTGAGGCTACACTTATGCATATCTACTCTCCTATCTATTTTAGGTTAAAGAATGGAGTCAGAATCACAGAAAGCTATTGATGAAGAGGTAAAAAGTCATGTCACTGGTAGTAGTGCCGATAGAGGCATGAGAGATCCAGCTGCACAGGCATCTGGACAGCCTGTACAGTTGCAGTAGTTCTTTTTCCAATAAATGACTGATTTCTTGATACAGATAACAGGAGCCATCCCATAGGCTCAGCCTTCACAGAAGTCCCACCTGGAGAAGCTTAGGAAATATAGGGCAATGGATTTTAAGGGAAAGAAAGAAAATGATCCAGCAGCTGCTGAGTATTGGTTGGAGAGGATAGAGAGGATTCTCCAACAGTTGCACTGTACTCTTAAGCAGAGTTTAGAATGTGCAGTTGCATTACTTTAGGAAGATATATCTGTTGGACACAGTATCACACGTGGTCCAGCCTGCTGAGTTGACCCGGGAGTTCTTTCTGGCTGAGTTTAGGAAGAAATATATCAGCCCTATCTATCTTGAAGATAGGAGGAGAGAATTCATTAACTTGAGGCAGAAATACCTCACTGTGGTAGAATATGAGAGGTAGTTTGTTCGGCTGAGCAGATATGCTAGGGAGATTGTGCCTATAGAGGCTGACGAGATTTGCAGAGGGTCTTAATGATAACATTAATCTCCACATCATAGCACTACAGATGAAGGATTTCACTTATTTAGTTGCTACAACTATGAGTGTTGAGTGGGTCAGAGATAGTGAGAAGAGCAAGAGGACTCAAGAGCAGTAGAAGAGAGGTCTTAGGCAGTCTAGTTTCACCTATATAGATAATAAGAGGCCCAAGGGACCCCAAAGACAGGCACAGTCCCAAAGACAGGGACACGGGTCTACATTCAGGAGGAGTCAGCCAGTAGCTTCAGTGGCTAGTGCTCTAGGGTCCACAGTGAGGGGACCAGCCCTAGCCACATGCTGCCATTGTGGGAAGAGGCATACAGGCGAGTGTTGGCAATCGACTGGAACCTGTTACAAATGTAGTGCCACTGATCACTTTTAGAGAAATTGCCCCAGAAGGAGGACCACCTCTGCACCACTAACAAAAAAGTCCATTCTTACAGCACAAAGGGGTAAGAGACTTGGCAGATCTAAGGTAGCTGAGGGTACTCAGAGAGCTACATCTGAGACAGTAGAGAAACCTGACACCCAGACACCAGTACGTGCCTATATCATCAGAGCCCATGAGGAGCAAAATGTACCAGATGTGATTGTTGGTATATTTACTCTCTTTGACTCCTCAGACATGCATTGATAGATCCAGGTTCTATACTTTCATATATTTGTACTACTATACCAAAAGAGAGGGGTTTACAAAGAGGTATAATTGAGTAAGATATTCTAGTCACAAACCCTTTAGGCCATTGTATGACAGTGAACAAGGTCTATAGAATTCCTTTGAGAATTCAAGGACATGAGTTTCCAGCTGATTTGATAGCATTGCCTTTTCATGAGTTTGATGTGATTTTGGGGATGGATTAATTGTCGAAACACTATGTTATTGTGGATTGTTGCCTACAAAGAGTCACATTGAGAACTTCTGACAATGAAGAGCTGATAGTTATGGGTGAGAGAACATATTATCTCTCTAATGTCATATCAGCCATTATAGCAAGGAAGTTGATAAGAAAGGGTTGTGAAGCTTACTTAGCTAGTGTGGTTGATAGTAGAAAGGCAAGGCCTAGTATTGGTGACATACCCACAGTATTTGATTTCTTAGATGTATTTCTTGAGAAATTGCCTGGTTTGCCACCAGAGAGAGAGGTGGAGTTTTCCATTGATGTAATGCCTAGTACAACACCAATATCTATTGCTCCTTATAGGATGGCACCCACTGAGTTGAAGGAGTAAAAAAAATAAAATTGCAGGAGTTGCTTGATAAAGAGTTTATACGCCCTAGTGTGTCACCTTAGGGAGCGCCAGTGCTATTTGTGAAGAAGAAGGACAGGACACTCAGATTATTTATTGATTACAGAAAATTAAATAAGGTGACTGTGAAGAACAAATATCCCTTGCCCAGGATAGATGATTTATTTGATCAGCTGAAGGGAGCAAGCATCTTTTCCAAGATTGATATCAGATTTGGGTATTACCAATTGGGAGTAAAGGAGTCTGATGTGCCTAAGATAGCTTTCAGGACTCGCTATGGGCATTATGAGTTCCTGGTGATGCCATTTGGGTTAACTAATGCACCAGCGACTTTCATGGACCTTATAAATCGCATCTTCCATTCTTACCTAGATTGACTTATAGTGGTCTTTATTGATGATATTTTGATGTATTCTAAAAACTGGGAGGAACATGACGAACATCTGAGGATTATACTGCAGACATCAAGAGAGAAAAAGCTATATGCTAAGTTGCCCAAGTGTGAGTTCTGGTTGAATGAGGTCTCTTTTCTTGGGCATATAGTGTTAGCTGATGGGATTAAGGTTGATCCTAAAAAGATTGAAGCCATCGTGGAGTGGAAGCTTCCTAAGAATGTGACAAAAGTTAAAAGTTTCTTAGGGTTGGCAGGTTACTTCAGAAGATTTGTGAAGGGTTTCTCACTCATTGCAACTCCATTGACCAGGTTGTTGCACAAGAATGTCAAATTTGAATGGAATGATAAATGTCATACTAGCTTTGAGAAGTTGAAGGCAATGCTTATAGAAGCACCCATTCTTACACAACCAGTGTCAGGGAAAGACTTTGTGATCTATATTAATGCCTCACACAACAAACTGGGGTGTGTGCTAATGCAAGAAGGGAAAGTGGTTGCTTATGCTTCTAGGCAACTTAAGCCACATGAAAAGAATTACCCAACTCATGATTTAGAACTTACAGCAATCGTGTTTGCATTAAAGATATGGAGGCATTATTTATATGGGGAGAAGTGCTATATCTATACAGATCACAAAAGTCTCAAATACTTGCCAACTCAGAAGAAACTCAATTTGAGGCAAAGAAGATGGATCAAATTCTTGAAAGATTATGATTGCATAATTGATTACCACCCTGGGAAGGCAAATGTAGTAGCTGATGCTTTAAGTAGGAAATCACTTGTAACACCCCAAAATTTTAAATTTTATGAGCATTTTTGGTATTTTAATTTTATTTAAATTTTAGGAATTTTTTGAGATTTTTCGGATTTTAAAAATCGGGTTCGATTTTCCGAAAATATAAACTTCGATGATTTTTAAAAATTAATTTAAAGACCACGTGGCAAAACTAAAAATATATTTGGAGTCTACGTATTTTTCTGAGTTTTCTGGAATTTTTTCGAAATTTTTGGACCTCGTTTTCGGTCCCGAGGCAGAGTAAAAAATTCAAAATTTTGTATTTCGAATCGAACCGGCCGAATCGAATCGGAACGGATCGGACCGGTCGAATCGGACCGGCTCCCTTTCCTTTTTTCTTCCCCGCGCGCGTCGTTCCCTCTCCCCTTCTCTCTCTCTTTTCTCTCTCCTCCCTCCCCTGCCGCCGGCCAGCCACCTCCCCCTGCCACCCCAGCCGACCGGCGCCGCCACCCAGCCTCCCCAGCCAGCCGGCCGCCGCCCGGAACGGCCGGAAAACGCGCGCGATCTCCCTCCCTCGCGCGCGTGTCGTTTCGGCTTCTCCGGCCAAAATTCGGCCGATCCGGCCACCAATTGGACCAGGTCTTGTGTCTAAAATCATCTACTCGGCGAGAGCTTTCCATAGACACCAAGAACGCCAAAATCCATCTAGCGGTTTGTCCGATTTTTGCTCGGGAAGATTTTAGCCCATTTCAAATTTTGGGCTAGATTTCTCGAAAACCATGAATCCCACGAGAAAACCGAGGGTACCAGCACGCTCCACTCGTCGAGAGCTTCGCGGCGACATAAATTTCAAATTTTTTCGACACCGTTTTTCGGTGGGTCCCACGGAACTTCGCAGTGTTTTTCCGAGCCTTTAATGAGTTTAGAAAATTCTGAAAAATTTATGTACTAACCCCCGTGTTATGGGCTTCGTGTAGGTATCCTCGATTCGCGGAAATTCGGCGATTGGCTGACCGCGAAATTCCGCCGCATGCACTGCTACGTAAAAGTCTCTGAATTGGACCGAGGTTTTGGCTAGCCCCCCATTGTCAGACGTCCCGAGCGTTTTCCCGAAGTCGGAATTGGCAAAGGTAAACCCGAACCTTGCTTTTTCGTAATTTTCTAGTGCTTAAATAGGATTAAAAATCCATAAAATATTCGTGGTAGCTTAGAAAATTATGATTCTTTTTGCAATAGCTTAGTAATATTGCTAAGGACCGCGGGGCAAAGTTTTAGAATTTTTAGAGCTTGTTTGGGTAGTTTTTGCAAAAATGATCAATAATAAGGACTAAATTGAAATTTTGCGTATTGTGATGGATGACTGATTTGATGGGCCCAGGAGGGGCTGTGTGATATGACTGAACTGTGGATATATGGATTTTGAATATAGAAGTGTGTTTTGAGCCCTTTTGCAGGTTGGGTAGGTCCTTGGTATAGGGGAGACTCTGCCGGATTTTCGGCACAACTTAGGACGTATTGGTCTTTTTCTTTATTTGTATTGAGTCAAATTTATTAAATGATTGTAATGAAAATGTCAGGTGAGCCGGGACAGCCCTCTTCCTCCTCCCAACCACCACAGTGATTGTCGTCAAGTCTGTGAGTAAAATATTAATTTTAATTGTAATTTCGATATTATTATATGTTCAGCCTGCCCATGCATCACTTATATGCATATATTTATTTAGTTAAACTCTAGGCACGATTTATGATGCATTGATAACTGTTAAAGTGCCATGATGTTGTTGTGGTAATTTGGAGCAGTGTGCGTGCGTTGGCGTGCGTGTGATGTGGTGTGGACTATGGATAGGACGGGTAGTCACGGCTTGAGTTCTTCGCTGGGACCCGATCCTTCGAGGGGTAGTCACGGCTTGAGTTCTTCATTTGGGACCCTCGATTTGGTTTATTAAGCGAAAGTCCGCTTGAGTTCTTCACGGCACCAGTTGGATTTAAGAGAGTCAGATAGGATCAGCTCCCATATGTTATGATTGATGCTACAGGGTGCGTGAGTGCTCCAAATTACCTTTTTGATGTTATGATGTGAAAATGATGTTGATGTTGCATTTCACTCTACAGGGTGCATTAGTTTTAGATAGTTATAGAGATTATGGTTAAAATTGATATTTTACTCTCTGAGTCGAACGCTCACTCCTGTTCAATATTTTTTTCAGGCTACAGGAGGATTTTATTTTGGTTAACCTGCTTTTCTCCTTCGCAGGTTGTTTATCGATATTTGTGTAATTTTATTTACTCCTAGAATTTCCGCATGTGTTAGAAGTATTTATTTGATTATGGTCTGTAATATTATTATCATGTTGGACCTGTAAACGTATAATGATATGCATGTTTGATGGATTGGATGAGGGAGCTGAGCTCCCATTTATTTTTATGAGGATATGAGTATGTGGAGGGTGAGCTGAGCTCCCCAATTGAGTATTTATTATGTTTACAGGTCGGGTGAGTCGAAAACTCCCCGTTGGAAAGTCCATTTTATGGCCGGACTCTATCCGTTTGTTTTCTTGATATTGGGCCTTAGAGTTGGGTTAATGAACAGTTAGGCTTACTACGGGCCTCGGGGGCTTTAGGCTGGCCCAGGTCCTAGTGCCGGTCCGGCCCATAGGTTGGGTCGTGACAAATGTGGTATCAGAGCTTAGGCTCCAGATTCTTAGGGAATGTTGTCTAAAGTGTTGGGAAGAGTCTACTAGGAGTCACATGCGGAAATATAGGGTCCACATTCGTCTTGCATTGTCATCTTTGCTTCTAGTTTTGCTCCATATGTTATGTATAAATATGAGTCTATAGAGCTGTGTAATGAGCAGTTTTGAATTTTTGTGGGCTAATGCTGCTGAATTTTAGGAAAATGCGTAGAAGCAGGAGAGCTACCACTGCACCAGAACCAGATGTGCCCGACGAGGTGTCGTACAGATGAGGCGCCGCCAGGAGGCGGGGTAGGAGGCCTAGAGTCGCTCAAGTAGAGGAGCAACACCCCCAAGACAGATCGATCCTTTATGGCACAGGGTCCCATGGACCCCATGGCAGCTACTCTAGCTGGGTTGCAGAGGACCATTGATATGATGGCGCAGTATATGGTCCACCCTCCACAGCAGCAGCAGTCCACCGCACCAAGAGAGGAATCTTACAAACAGATCATAAATTTCAAGAAGTTGGTGCCTGGTACTTATGATGTGTCAGACGATGCATATCGGTTTTTGGATTCTATGACGGCGAGAGCAGAATTCTGATTGGTCGTTAGAAGACTGATAGAGTGTATGCAGCATGTCATGGGGCCTATGCCTAGACAATAGATGAATGACTACGTGTTACCCCGGATGGAGGGTTTGACATGGGCTCAGTTTGTGAAACTTTTTATCAATCGGTTTGTGCTAGAAAGCTTCAGAGATCAGAAGCAGTGGGCCTTTGAGGCCTTAAGACAGAATGGCGTGTGCAGAGACGAATATGCTCTGAAATTTCGAATTGAGCAGATATGCCCCTGCAGTAGCTACAGAAACTATGAAGGTGAAGAGATTCCTAAAGGGGCTTGACAGGAGGTATGCGAACCTAGCCATGATGTCTGATCAGTCTTTTGACGTGGTAGTTGATCGAGCTAGACAGATAGAGATTAGCTATGCTGCGGATGACAGCGGGAGAGCCAAGAAAAACAGAGCAGAGGGTTCCTCAGGTGTCCCTTCCATGGGTACTCCAGACAGTGGTGGCCAGAGTAATTACAGAGGAAGAAGTAGGAACAAGAAGAGTGGTTTTAGACACAGACCACGAGGATTCGCACTGTGGTACGGATCCAAAGAAGGGTCACGATTCGGGTACAACGATTCTGGTGCAGTTCAGATCCTCTTTGGCACCGTGTGCAGTGTGGAAGAGGACATTCAGGACCTTGTTTGATGGGATCAGGAGTATGCTTCAGGTGTGGCCAACCCGGTCACTTTGCTAGAGAATGCCCCGTTTTCAGTGAGCCACAGATGGGGTCACAGGTGTTGCAAATGTTCCTCGCCAGTTGTATCCGGGTACTTCCAACATGGCGGCGATCGATTGGCCATGGCCGAGGACAAGGGGCGTGGATTTGGAGGCGGTCGGAGGTAGAAGTCAGTATCAGGGTTCTGCCACTCAGGGTAGGGGTCAAGCTCGGGTTTTCACCCTGACCCACCAGGATGCTCAGGCTTCCAATGCAGTTGTGGCAGGTATTCTTCTGGTCTGTTCTTATGAGGCTCGTGTTTTGATAGATCCGGGTGCTACGCACTCATTTGTCTCCCCTGTGTTTGCCATGAGGTTGGGTAGAAACCCTACAACTTTAGAGTGCCCTTTGTCAGTAGCTACCCCACTTAGCGACAACATAGATGTAGATATGATTTTTTCGGGTAGCCCAGTAGTAGTGGATGGAAAGATCCTCCCAGCAGACTTGGTTCCTTTACCAGTAATGGATTTCGATGTAATCTTGGGGATGGATTGGTTGGCAACTCATTATGCCACTTTAGACTGCAGGAACAAAAAGGTGTATTTCCACATACCTAGTGTGGAAGAGTTTAGCTTTGATAGTGATAGGAGCGTGGCTCCATATAATTTGGTGTTGGCAATTAGTGCCAGAAAAATGTTGAGGCGTGGATGCCAAGGGTATTTGGCATTGGTGAGAGATACATCTGTAGAAGGTGTCAGTATGGAAAATGTTCCTGTTGTCAGAGAATTTATGGATGTCTTCCCAGAGGAGCTTCGGGGTTGCCACGGGAAGGAAATAGAGTTTTGCATTGATGTTGTGCCGGGTACAAACCCCATATCGATGCCACCTTACAGGATGGCACCAGCAGAATTGAAAGAGCTGAAGGAGCAACTACAGGAGCTTTTGGACAAGGGTTTTATACGTCCGAGCACTTCACCTTGGGGCGCTCCTGTTTTATTTGTGAGAAAGAAGGATGGGTCATTGAGGTTGTGTATTGACTACAGACAGCTGAACAAGGTGACTGTGAAGAACAAGTATCCACTTCCTCGGATCGATGATTTGTTTGATCAGCTCCAAGGAGCTAGATTCTTTTCCAAGATAGACCTGCGATCGGCTACCATCGATTGAGAATCGGGAATGAGGACGTGTCCAAAACGGTATTCAAGACAAGATATGGTCATTATGAGTTCTTGGTGATGTCTTTTGGACTCACTAATGCACCAGCAGCCTTCATGGACTTGATGAACAGGGTGTTCAAGCCATTTTTGGACCGTTTTGTCATCGTATTCATAGATGACATTCTGGTTTACTCTCGGACCGAGGAAGAACACGTGTGGCACTTGAGGATGGTGTTGCAGACGTTGAGGGAGCACCAGCTATATGCCAAATTTTCAAAATGTGAATTTTGGCTAGAAAGCATCTCATTCTTGGGACACGTGGTTTCTAGTGACGGCATTCAAGTGGATCCCAAGAAAATTGAAGTCAGAATCGATTGGCTTAGGCCTACAACAGTCACTGAGGTGCGAAGTTTTCTGGGTTTAGCTGGCTACTATAGGCGTTTTGTGCAAGATTTCTCCAAGATAGCGGCTCCCCTAACTAAGTTAACCAGGAAGAATGTTCCATTCATTTGGACAGATGACTGTGAGAAGAGTTTCCAGAAGCTTAAGGAGTGTCTAACTACTGCCCCTGTGTTGACACTACCTGTGAGTGGTGAAGGATACACCGTGTATTGTAACGCCTCCACAGTTGGCCTAGGGTGTGTCTTGATGCAGAATGGAAAGGTAGTGGCTTATGCTTCAAGGCAGCTGAAGAGGCATGAGCAGAACTACCCCACCCATGATTTGGAAATGGCGGCTGTAATCTTTGCACTAAAGATCTGGAGACACTACCTGTATGGTGAAGTGTGCGAGATATACACCGACCACAAGAGTTTGAAGTACATCTTCCAGCAGAGGGATTTAAACTTGAGAGAGGAGATGGATGAAGCTTCTGAAAGACTATGATTGCACCATCCAGTACCACCCTGGGAAGGCCAATGTTATAGCAGATGCCTTGAGCAGAAAATCTTCTGTCAGTTTGGCACACATTTCAGTAGAGAAGAGACCATTGATTCAGGAGGTACATGAGTTGATGGATCAAGGTTTAATCCTAGATCTTTCAGATGAGGGGGTATTGTTGGCTTACTTTTCAGTGAGGCCAGACTTGAGGGACAGAGTTAGAGTTTCCCAGCACAGAGACCAACAATTGATGAAGATTATAGAAAGAGTACAGCAAGGTGAAGGTGGTGAGTTTGGATTTGCCAATGATGGCGCCTTAGTGCAAGGTTCTAGGATATGTGTGCCTGATGTGGACAACCTCAGGAATGAAATCATGCGAGAGACACACTACACACTGTACAGTGTCCACCCAGGTTCCACCAAGATGTACCATGATGTGAAAGATAGTTATTGGTGGAATGGCATGAAGAGAGACATAGCAGACTTTGTGTCCAAGTGCTTGACTTGTCAGAAGGTGAAGTTTGAACACCAGAGACCGTCAGGGAAGCTGCAAGAGCTCCCTATCCCAGAATGGAAGTGGGAAATGATCACTATGGATTTTATGACTGGGTTGCCTCGTACCACGCGAGGATATGATTCGATATGGGTAATTGTAGACCGCTTGACCAAATCAGCTCACTTCTTGCCTGTAAAGACTACATACTCTGTGGCACAGTATGCCCGGCTCTACATTCGAGAAATAGTCAGATTGCATGGAATTCCGACTTCCATAATATCTGACAGAGGGCCCCAGTTCACTTCTTGGTTTTGGAGAAAGTTGCAGGAGGCACTTGGCACATAGTTGAACTTCAGTACGGCTTTCCACCCTCAGACAGACGGACAGTCCTAAAGGACAATCCAAACACTGGAAGACATGCTTCGCATGAGTGTCTTGGATTTTGGAGGTCAATGGGATGAGCAGCTAGCTTTGGTGGAGTTTGCCTACAACAACAGTTATCACTCCAGCACAGAGATGGCACCCTATGAGGCATTATATGGGAGAAAGTGTAGGTCTCCTCTGTGTTGGACAGAAATGGGGGAAGCGAAGGTGCATGATGTAGACCTAGTGCAGTACACTTCAGAGGTAGTTCCTTTAATCGAGAGCAGCAGCTTTTCAAAGATGGCGTAAGAGTTATGCAGACCCCAGACGGAGGGATGTGGAGTTTGCAGTGGGCGACTATGTATTCCTAAAGGTTTCTCCAATGAAGGGAGTCATGAGATTTGGAAAGAAGGGCAAGTTGGCACCTCGGTATATTGGACCTTTTGAGGTTACTGATAGAGTTGGAGCAGTTGCCTACCGGTTGGAGCTACCACCCAACCTCTCTCACGTTCATCCCGTGTTCCACATCTCCATGCTCAGGAAATACATTCCAGATCCTTCTCATGTACTACAGCCGGATGTGATAGAGCTAAAAGAGAACTTGACATTTGAGGAGCAACCTGTAGCCATAGTGGACTACCAAGTGAGACAGCTGAGATCCAAACAGATCCCTATGGTTAAGGTTTTGTGGAGAGTCGATCGGTGGAAGAGTGCACTGGGAGCGAGCGGGACATGCGTAGCAAGTACACTTATCTGTTCAATTTATAATCATGTGCCATAATCTGCCTTGTGTAAAAAATTCGAGGACGAATTTTTACGTAAGGGGAAGAATGTAACACCCCAAAATTTTAAATTTTATGAGCATTTTTGGTATTTTAATTTTATTTAAATTTTAGGAATTTTTTTGAGATTTTTCGGATTTTAAAAATCGGGTTCGATTTTCCGAAAATATAAACTTTGATGATTTTTAAAAATTAATTTAAAGACCACGTGGCAAAACTAAAAATATATTTGGAGTCTACGTATTTTTACGAGTTTTAGGAATTTTTTGAATTTTGGACCTCGTTTTCGGTCCCAAGGCAGAGTAAAAAATTTAAAATTTTATATTTCGAATCGAACCGGCCGAATCAAACCGGACCGGATCGGACCGGTCGAATCGGATCGGCTCCCTTTCCTTTTCCTTCCCCGCGCGCGTCATTCCCTCTCCCCTTCTCTCTCTCTTTTCTCTCTCCTCCCTCCCCGCCGACCACCTCCCCGCCACCCGACCGGTGCCGCCACCCGACCTCCCGGCCCGGTAGCGCCACGGCCGGAAAACGCGCGCGATCTCCCTCCCTCGCGCGCGCATCGTTTCGGCTTCTCCGGCCAAAATCCGGCCGATCCAGCCACCAATTGGACCGGGTCTTGTGTCTAAAATCATCTACTCGGCGAGAGCTTTCCATAGACACCAAGAACTCCGAAATCCATCGAGCGGTTTGTCCGATTTTTGCTCGGGAAGATTTTAGCCTATTTCGACTTTTGGGCTAGATTTCTCGAAAACCGTGAATCCCACGAGAAAACCGAGGGTACCAGCACGCTCCACTCGTCGAGAGCTTCGCGGCGACATAAATTTCAAATTTTTCCGACACCGTTTTTCGGTGGGTCCCACGAAACTTCGCAGTGTTTTTCCGAGCCTTTAATGAGTTTAGAAAATTCTGAAAAATTTATGTACTAACCCCCGTGTTATGGGCTTCGTGTAGGTATCCTCGATTCGCGGAAATTCGACGATTGGCCAGATGCATGAAATTTCGGCGAACGGACTCGTTCTGGAAAAGTCTCGGGTGGACCGAGGTTTTGGCTAGTCCCCATTGTCGACGTCCAGCGTTCGAAGTCGGAATTGGCAAAGGTAAACCCGAACCTTGCTTTTTCGTAATTTTCTAGTGCTTAAATAGGATTAAAAATCCATAAAATATTCGTGGTAGCTTAGAAAATTATGATTCTTTTTGCAATAGCTTAGTAATATTGCTAAGGACCGCGGGGCAAAGTTTTAGAATTTTTAGAGCTTGTTTGGGCAGTTTTTGCAAAAATGATCAATAATAAGGACTAAATTGAAATTTTGCGTATTGTGGTGGATGACTGATTTGATGGGCCCAGGAGGGGCTGTGTGATATGATTGAACTGTGGATATATGGATTTTGAATATAGAAGTGTGTTTTGAGCCCTTTTGCAGGTTGGGTAGGTCCTTGGTATAGGGGAGACTCTGCCGGATTTTCGGCACGACTTAGGACGTATTGGTCTTTTTCTTTATTTGTATTGAGTCAAATTTATTAAATGATTGTAATGAAATTGTCAGGTGAGCCGGGACAGCCCTCTTCCTCCGCCCAGCCGCCACAGTGATTGTCGTCAAGTCTGTGAGTAAAATATTAATTTTAATTGTAATTTCGATATTATTATATGTTCAGCCTGCCCATGCATCACTTTTATGCATATATTTATTTAGTTAAACTCTAGGCACGATTTATGATGCATTGATAACTATTAAAGTGCCATGATGTTGTTGTGGTAATTTGGAGCAGTGTGCGTGCGTTGGCGTGCGTGTGATGTGGTGTGGACTATGGATAGGACGGGTAGTCACGGCTTGAGTTCTTCGCTGGGACCCGATCCTTCGAGGGGTAGTCACGGCTTGAGTTCTTCGCTGGGACCCTTGATTTGGTTTATTAAGCGAAAGTCCGGCTTGAGTTCTTCACGGCACCAAAGTTGGATTTAAGAGAGCTGTATAGGGGATCAGCTCCCATATGTTATGATTGATGCTACAGGGTGCGTGAGTGCTCCAAATTACCTTTTTGATGTTATGATGTGAAAATGATGTTGATGTTGCATTTCACTCTACAGGGAGTGTTGGCATACAGGGAGTGTTATGATTGTGGGAAGAGGCATACAGGCGAGTGTTGGCAATCGACAGGAACCTGTTACAAATGTAGTGCCACTGATCACTTTTAGAGAAATTGCCCCAGAAGGAGGACCACCTCTGCACCACTAACAAAAAAAGTCCATTCCTACAGCACAAAGGGGTAAGAGACTTGGCAGATCTAAGGTAGCTGAGGGTACTCAGAGAGCTACATCTGAGACAGTAGAGAAACCTGACACCCAGACACCAGTATGTGCCTATATCATCAGAGCTCATGAGGAGCAAAATGTACCAGATGTGATTGTTGGTATATTTACTCTCTTTGACTCCTCAGACATGCATTGATAGATCCAGGTTCTATACTTTCATATATTTGTACTACTATACCAAAAGAGAGGGGTTTACAAAGGGGTATAATTGAGTAAGATATTCTAGTCACAAACCCTTTAGGCCATTGTATGACAGTGAACAAGGTCTATAGGGATTGTCCTTTGAGAATTCAAGGACATGAGTTTCCAGCTGATTTGATAGCATTGCCTTTTCATTAGTTTGATGTGATTTTGGGGATGGATTAATTGTCGAAACACTAAGTTATTGTGGATTGTTGCCTAAAAAGAGTCACATTGAGAACTTCTGACAATGAAGAGCTGATAGTTATGGGTGAGAGAACATATTATCTCTCTAATGTCATATCAGCCATTATAGCAAGGAAGTTGATAAGAAAGGGTTGTGAAGCTTACTTAGCTAGTGTGGTTGATAGTAGAAAGGCAAGGCCTAGTATTGGTGACATACCCACAGTATTTGATTTCTTAGATGTATTTCTCGAGAAATTGCCTGGTTTGCCACCAGAGAGAGAGGTGGAGTTTTCCATTGATGTAATGCCTAGTACAACACCAATATCTATTGCTCCTTATAGGATGGCACCCACTGAGTTGAAGGAGTAAAAAAATAAAATTGCAGGAGTTGCTTGATAAAGATTTTATACGCCCTAGTGTGTCACCTTAGGGAGCGCCAGTGCTATTTGTGAAGAAGAAGGAGAGGACACTCAGATTATTTATTGATTACAGAAAATTAAATAAGGTGACTGTGAAGAACAAATATCCCTTGCCCAGGATAGATGATTTATTTGATCAGCTGAAGGGAGCAAGCATCTTTTCCAAGATTGATATCAGATTTGGGTATTACCAATTGGAAGTAAAGGAATCTGATGTGCCTAAGATAGCTTTCAGGACTCGCTATGGACATTATGAGTTCCTGGTGATGCCATTTGGGTTAACTAATGCACCAGCGACTTTCATGGACCTTATAAATCGCATCTTCCATTCTTACCTAGATTGACTTATAGTGGTCTTTATTGATGATATTTTGATGTATTCTAAAAACTGGGAGGAACATGACGAACATCTGAGGACTATATTGCAGACATCAAGAGAGAAAAAGCTATATGCTAAGTTGCCCAAGTGTGAGTTCTGGTTGAATGAGATCTCTTTTCTTGGGCATATAGTGTTAGCTGATGGGATTAAGGTTGATCCCAAAAAGATTAAAGCCATCGTGGAGTGGAAGCTTCCTAAGAATGTGACAAAAGTTAAAAGTTTCTTAGGGTTGGCAGGTTACTTCAGAAGATTTGTGAAGGGTTTCTCACTCATTGCAACTCCATTGACCAGGTTGTTGCACAAGAATGTCAAATTTGAATGGAATGATAAATGTCATACTAGCTTTGAGAAGTTAAAGGCAATGCTTATAGAAGCACCCATTCTTACACAACCAGTGTCAGGGAAAGACTTTGTGATCTATATTGATGCCTCACACAACAAACTGGGGTGTGTGCTAATGCAAGAAGGGAAAGTGGTTGCTTATGCTTCTAGGCAACTTAAGCCACATGAAAAGAATTACCCAACTCATGATTTAGAACTTACAGCAATCGTGTTTGCATTAAAGATATGGAGGCATTATTTATATGGGGAGAAGTGTTATATCTATACAGATCACAAAAGTCTCAAATACTTGCTAACTCAAAAGAAACTCAATTTGAGGCAAAGAAGATGGATCAAATTCTTGAAAGATTATGATTGCATAATTGATTACCACCCTGGGAAGGCAAATGTAGTAGCTTATGCTTTAAGCAGGAAATCACTAGCAACTTTGATAGCCATGAATGCTCGCCTAACCCTTACACCATATGGAGCTGTATTAGCTGAGCTGCAAGTAAAGCCAAGTTTATTGTAACAAATTCAAGAAGCTTAGAAGCTGGATGAGAAATTCGTTACTATTATTAGATAAATCCAAGATGGGAAGGATAGTGAGCATGAGATCAAAGGAGATGGTCACTTGTATTATAAAGGGAAGATATATGTTCCAAATGATGAACTTAAGAGGAGCATTCTTAAAGAGGCACATAGCAGCTTTTATGCCATGTATCCAGGAAGTACCAAGATGTACAGAGACTTGAAAACTTATTATTGGTGGCTGGGTATGAAGAAAGATATTGCCAATTATATGACAAAATGCCTGACATGTCAACAAGTCAAGGCCGAACATCAAGTTCCATTGGGTTTGTCGCAACCAATTGCAATACCCGGGCGGAAATGGGATCGCATCACAATAGATTTTAACATTTGTTTAACTCTTACACAGAAAAAGCATGATGCAGTATGGGTGATAGTTGACAAGTTAACTAAGTCTACTCACTTTTTACTTTTTAGAACCGACTACTCATTAGAGAAGTTAGCAAAGCTTATGTGGAGTGCCTGCATCCATTATATTTGATAGAGACCTGAGGTTCACATCGAGGTTTTGGGAAAAGTGGCATGAAGCCTTAGGTACCAAGTTAAATTTTATCACATCTTTTCACCCACAAATGGATGGTCAATCAGAAAGAGTGATCCAGGTACTTAAAGATATGCTTAGAAGTTGTATTATTGATTTTCGAGGGAGTTGGGATAGGTACCTCCCATTGATAGAATTTTCATGCAAAAATAGTTACCAATCAAGCATAATGATGGCACCATATGAAGCTTTGTATGGAAGAAAATGTAGAACACCTCTGTGTTGGACTGAGCAAGGTGAAGATAAGTTAATAGGACTAGACTTGGTGAGACAAACTAAGGAGAAAGTAAAGATCATCAAAGATAGTTTGAAAGCTGCCTCAGATAGACAGAAATCTTATGTAGATTTGAAGAGGAAAGATATTGAATACGAGGTTGGGGATAAAGTCTTCTTGAAGGTATCACCATGGAAGATGGTGCTTATATTTGGGAAGAAGGGTAAGTTGAGCCCTAGGTTTATTGGTCCATACGAGATCATTGAACGTGTGGGTCCGATAGCCTATAGGCTAGTATTACCACTAGAGCTGGACAAGATTCACAATGTATTTCATGTTTCGATGCTAAGGAGATACAGATCAGATCCCTCACATGTCTTATTGATGGAGACCATTGATGTACAACCTGATTTGACATATGAAGAGAAACTAGTAAAGATCTTAGCACAAGAAATCAAAGAGCTAAGGAATAAAAGAATTCCATTGGTGAAAGTTCTTTGGAGAACCCATAAAGTGAAGGAAGCGATGCAAGGGAGCGAAGAGATTATGAGACACATCCACATTTATTTGAACGAAGTAAATTTTGAGGACAAAATTTATATTAAGAGGGGAAGAATTGTAATGCCCTCACTTTAGGTAGTTCTATATATTCTGCTGTTCCGGCAACTAACATTTGTTCGGACAGCTAAAATGTCTGGAACCACCCTTAAATTAATGTAAGGAGTCATAATTTAATTGTTAGAATTATGACTCAAAATCCTAATGGGATTTGGAGAGAGATCTTTTCCTAATTTGAGTGGGAGAAATATTCCTCAATAGGATGGAGGAATATTTCCTATAATGAGTAGAACTCTTATTTTAGTGTTATTCCTAAATTGAGTAGGACTCCTAATCAGATAAGGATTGAGGGAATTAACACTATAAATTAGAGAATGATGAAAAAGGTTATTTGGCTTTTACCCATTGAACAGAGTGGCTTTCAGCTCTTGGAGTGAGGCTGTCGCCCATTGTAGAAGGGGCCTTGCCAATTGCTACGGATTTAGCTCTGCCCATTGATGAGAGGCTTTTGCCCATTGCAGTGAAGAGAGGCTTCGGCCTAAGGTGGAGAAAGGACATAGAATTCAAGAGGAATGAATTATTGTCCATTGGTGAGAGAGCTCTTGCCCATATAGTTGAAGACACCCTTTGTGGTATAGTAGTTAAAATAGTAAATATATTGGGTTATGTCTAGAGGAAACTGAGAGGGACTAACTAATATATTTACTATGAGTAGTTATGTAGTATGAGTTCTCTTGGGTGTAATTGGGTTGATGGGTAGTATAGCTATGAGCTTGTAATGATCATTTATTTATTGATGATAGTGGAAGATGGTATGCCCGTAGATGTATCCCTATGTGCACAAGTTCGGCGATGAGTAACTCCCCTGGAAAGTGGCTAAAGATTGGTAATTTGGGTCTGTTTGCCACTTCAATTCATGTAAAACCTTGTAAAACTCTTAATTAAGACTCAATTAAGGTATAATTATGAATTAATAAGTCAAAGAAATGAAAAGAAGTAAAAGTATTCACATAAGTGGCAAACTAAGTAGGTGTGCACTTGCTTCCTTCCACACCTAGGAAGTTGGCCACTAAGAGTTAGAGGACTAAAGTAAATTAATCAATAAGTTAAGGGGTAAATAAAAGGTTGAAGGACTAACTTGATTCAATTATAAAGTTGAGAGGAAAAATTAGAAATAATAGAAAATACCCTATGGACCAATGGACAAAGAAAGAAGGACCAATGGATAAAAGTCAATATAAGCAAATCCTTATCTTCTCTCTTCCCAAACCAGCCAGCTAGCCTTCATCTTCTTCCTCTCACTTTTTTTTTTCATTTCAACAGCCATTTTCACACAAAAATTTGAAGAAGAAACTAGACCAAAACCCTAGATCAAACTAATTTTAGAGGCCTAAGCAAGAGGGAGTAAGAAGGGTTAGCAATTAAAGCTTGAAAACCTAATTCCATAAAGGGTTGGAGGAAATCTAGGAGAAAAGAGAGAGTAGCAACTAGTCTTCCCTTAAGGTTGGTGTTAAAACCCCTATTTTTTATTAAGATTGAGTAAGGATAACACTAGAGACAAGGGGGAAATATAAGATAGTGAGAAAGATAGTTGGTAGGGGTGATGAAACCCTGGTTCTGCCAGTAAGGTTGCAGAACCAGTCACATTTGAAAATTTATAACTTGAGGTAGGAAAGTTAGATTTTAATGATCTTTATGTCTATGAAAACCTTAATGAATGCTCTAAAACTTTGTAGTTTTGAGCTAGACCTAATTTCCCTGCTATGATGGTGTTTGAGGGCAAAACTTTTTGTTGCTCAAATTTGGAAAACTGACCTGAGGATTTCTAGAAGCAGGACACTCAACTTTGAAAATGAATAAATTATGCTCTAGCACTTGAAATAGTGTGATTCTTGAACCATTAGAAAGCTAAATGAATACCCTAAAACTTTGTATTCATGACTGAAAATTGATTTTGTTGGTTACATAGTGAAATTCTTACATTTCCTGTCACGGCTCTGACTGTGACTAGAGTCTGGAATAGTTTGCACTCTTTTATTCATAACTTGAGTTGTGGCCCTGATTTTGATATGATTCAAATTGAAGACTGAAGTGAACATATGAAAGTTCATTTCAGGAAAAGATGCCAAGAAGCCCTTATTACTAAAAGTTTTGGTGGAATTTTAACTTTGTTGCCCTGTCCTTCTGAACTTGACAGGAAATTTAGGAAAGTAATGATTCATATGCTTATAATTTGCATTCTATAATTCCAAATGACATGAAATTTATGGCAAATGAAAGTTAAGACATAAGGCTAAAAGTTTCATGAAGGAATGCAGTCTAAAAATTATGGGTAAGTAACCTTAAAATTAACTAGAAGATAGGGTACAGAATCTGAAACTTGGTAGGAGTACATTCTGGGCTGTCCAGAGTAAAAGGGGTATAACTCATCCTAGAAAACTCCAAATGAGGTGATTCTTATTTTGTTGGAAAGTTAATATCCAAGGGATCAACTTTCAAGAAGAATGAATTGGCAAAATCTAATTGCAACTTATTCAAATCCGGACTCCAAAATGTATTCAGAACCTGCCCTGTAACTGGTAAAGTTGAAATTTTGCTTCAGGATAGCTGTTGATTAATTGATTATAACTTTTGATCCTTGAATCCAAATTAAGTGATTCAAAAACTATATTAAAGTCAAAACATAGATTTAAAAATCTCATGTAGAAAGTTGAATTTAATTCCTACAATTACTAGGCCAAAATGCTTGAGTAAAGTAATGCATAAAATCTGATTTTTGTTGGAATTTGACAATAGACATCATATGTGTGAATTTTGTATAAATGTATGAAATTTAAATGCATGCAATATGAAAATAGGATAATGGAAAAAGTTTTTGTACATATAAGTATTGTTAATTACATCATGTAAAAATAAAATGATAATTACCTTAATAAGCCCAAGTAAACCTAGACAGTGAATTATAGTTTTGGATAGATTGGCATGCTAATAGGAGACATTATTAGCAGTATTGCATTAATTATGTTACTGGATTGATGAATGTCTATTAGAGGCACCACGTGTTCAGTACTGGGAGTCCTATATCCAGTCCATATAGTTCTGTCATAGATTACTTTGGGCACATGACAAATCTTAAAATGTGATTTTAATTAAGAAAATGCACATAAATATCATAAGAACTATGTTAAACCTTGAACATTATTTATAAAATCTCTTATAATATATATACAAGTTTTGCTTTTATTCTTTTTAAATTATTAGTGCACCACTAAGCTGTAAAGCTTAGCGTGTAGGTTTTTTCTTGCGCAGGTATATAAGGTAAATAGTAGATAACTAGAGACAGAAGAGGAGGGAGTATATCTGTAGGAAAGTCCGAAATCACCTCATACTTGGACTTTGTTGTACATGCACTACCAATACTAGATGCATTTTGGTCACTCATTTTTGTATTCCAATTGTCATGTACCAAAACACTTGGTCCGACGTTGGTCCCATATATCCAAAAAGTTACAATCGTCATTAATTGATATTTTTTATTGGCCTAATAAAGAAAAAATTAATGGGAAAATATTTTAGTAATTTAAAAATTCTTTTATTAGCCCAATTAAATAAAAAATTAGTGAGTTCATATTTTACTTTTTAAAAGATTAGTTTTTATTAACCTAATAAAATTAAAAAATTAGTGGCCTATATTTTTGAAATATTCCTTTAAGTAATAAAAAAATATTTTAAAATAATTTAAATTGTAAATTAAATGCACAACATACCCAACTCTAAATATTGTATCCATATAACACCGAACTCAAGAGTTGAAACAGAGCTACACACCTCCATAATTTTAAATTTTAATTTAGAGTACTATAAATGTAGGTATGTTTTTATCAGTCTTAGACATTTAGCCTAAAAAATTTTTAACAAAATTTTAAAAGGTTGATTTTCTTTTGTTAGATTAATTAAATAGAAAATTTAATGAGCTAATTTTCTAATAATTTGAAACTTATTTTCTTGTATTGTCTCAACTTAGTTAAAAAATTAGTCACCTATATTTTTTAAATTTATTTTTAAGAAATAATTTTAAAGAATTAAATTATTGGTGAGATACATAAAATATTTAGTTTTGGTGAGGTACATAAAATATTTAGTTTTGGCTGCTATTTCCAATGTTGGCCTCATATATCGAAATATTATAATCGCCAGTAATTGATATTTTTTATTGGCCTAGCAAAGCAAAAAAAATTAAATGGTCATATTCCTCTAATTTCAAAATTTTTTATTAGCCCAATTAAATAAAAAATTAATGAGTCCATATTTTTATTTTTAAAAGATTAGTTTTTATTGACTTAACAAAATTGAAAAATTAGTAGCTCAAATTTTGTTAAATTTTCCTTCAGTTAATAAAAAAATATTTAAAAGATTCAAATTGTGAGTTAAATATATAAAATACCTTAGTTTAAATGTTGCATCCTTTTAACACCAAACTCAGGGGTTGAAACAGAGTCATGACCCCATCAAAATTTTAAATTTTAATTTAGAGTACTTTGAGTATCAGTATATTCTTAATAGTCTCTTTCATTTAGCTTCAAAAGAAAGCCATACAAAATTTAAAAGGTTGACTTTTTTTGCCCAATTAAATAAAAAAAAATTTAATAAACCTATAGTCTAGTAATTTGAAACTTAATTTTTTTTGTTGGCCCAACTTAATTGAAAAATATAAAAAGAATTAAATTGTGAGTAAGGTGCGTAAAACACCTTGGTCTAGTTGCTATATCTATCATTGACCCCATATATCTAAATGTTATAATCGTCTTTAATTGTGATAGTTGCTTAATATGTCGTATCTTTATCATTATATACTTAGTCTTTTGAGTTTGTTTCTTATTTAATTAGCTTGTTAATGATTGTTTTTATATAATTAGGTATTTACAAGAGCATGGAAGAGATTGAAGCATAAAGAGGTGAATTGAGCACAAAAAGAAGCAAAACACACATCAAGCACTTTAAGGAATAAGGAGGTGCGATTTTGATAAGAACTTAGCCAATGACAAAATAGGCTGAGAGATGTCTTATTCATGGTATTTGGAGGCTAATGGTGAAAAATGAACAGATTTGGACATCAAATTATGTTAAGCTTCTTTGGACAGCCTTAATGCAGCTTGTATGTGATTTACTATTTAGAGTTTAAATATGACCTTATGGGCTTAGATAGACCTTAATTGACATATTTTGAGGTGTTATATGAAAAATGAGTGCAACTGGGCTATATTACATTGAGGGTCACATGTTGAGTGTGTTTGGGCTTTTTATGTTGAGTTATGTGGGTCCAGGAGTTAGGGCCTTAATTGGTATTTAATTATTTTATTTAAGACTCAAAATAAATAAAATAGAGGTGTGTGAGGGCCCAAGGTCATGCAAGTGGTAGATCTGTATAAGGAGAGTTGTTTTTAATTTGTTTTCCTACTTTAACTAGGATTTTTGAGAGAGTTTTAAGTCAGAATACAACTAAGACTTCCAAATTAGATCTAGAATTTTAGTTAACCTATTTTTTTCTATAAAAAGGGTCCAAAATATAGATCTAGAGCTTTTTAATTCCCTTCTACTAATAGTGGCCAAATTTTCTCTTATGCATTCAAAGGTATTGATTGCTTGATCTAGTTGCTGGTGTGATTTCTTCTTCTTCCTTTTGGCTTATGGAGTGCTTCTACACCCTTTGGAGTGTGTGGCATCATCATAAACATTAGATTCAAGTTGATCAAATTCCATTCATAAGGGCAACATGCTTTTCTCTCTTCTTTTATTACTTTGTTTATGTTTAATATTCTTAGTTATGTGTGAGTAGTTTTGTAATTCAGTAGGGAAATAATTGAAGCTATGGAATATGTTATCATGAGATTTGAGTTTAATAAAATCCAAATTTATTCTATGTTGAGTATCACTTATTCTTTTAGTTTATTTTTATGAATGCTAGACATATGATTAGTTAGGGTGGCCAACTAATTAATTGTGCATGAAACATATTACTAAGTTAAGATAATTTGAGCACGTAATAGCTTGAATAATCTAACTACAAATAGCACATAATTATTTATTTCATTATAAAGATGAGTGTCCAGGTTAAATAAACCATGCTAAATGAGTTTGTTACCTTGAATTGGGATGTCTTTCTAATGATTAATACTACCATTAAACTAATAATAAGTTGCTTTAGTCTTAGAATGATTATGATGGTAAGGGATTAATTGTAGAGCACTTCCTGGTTTATCTAATCTGGAAGGAAAGATGAGGAAGTTGTTAACTTTTATACTAATAGACTCAATGGAATAAATTTGCATCTTTAGTTAATGATTGATACATGTCACATGGTAAATACACCCTTCTACTAAATTTGTTACAATCAAGTTGTTTATCATATTCATAAGCGTTATTAGCTGTAGATTTATATTCTAGCATTCTTAGTTTTAGCTTTAGTAGTTTAATGATTACAAATCAAAAACCCCTTTTATTTTACATTGCATATTTAGTTTGGTATATTAGGTGTTTATTTTGTGTGTTCTAAATTCTTTTCGTTTATTTTTTTCTTCAAGATATGTTTTTTTGTTTGTATTTACTCATTTCCTATGGGATCGACCTCTGCTTACCCTATATACAAGTAGTTTAGGTAGAGTATTTATAATTGATGCATTCGTCACGTATCAAATTTTGCCACCATTACTGAGGAGTGAATGTTATTTGTTTTAAACATGAATTCAGATTTACTTAATTTTATTTTAGTGTTTATTTTAAGGTTGCATGTATGAAGAAGAACTTGATACAAGGCTTAAACGTATCAAGGTAATTGTGAAGCATCAAGCCGAATCATCCACTCCATTCAGAGCTGAAACTTTTGTTGGAAATGAACCACAATTAGAAGAAAATCCTTCTCATCTTTTTGAGTAAGAACCTTCGAATCCATTAAGTGATTCAGAGTTGGAAAACATGGTTGCAAATGCTAATGGAAGTCGCACCATCAGGGAGTTTGCAGCTCCTGACATGAACCAACAACCATTATGTATTTAGTATCCTGCACTTACGATACCTTTTGAATTGAAATTTGCCTTAATTTATTTATTGCCTACTTTGAGTAGTCTTGCAAGTGAGGATCCTCACATAAACCTCAAGGATTTCCATGTTGTGTGTTGAAACATGAAACCTATGAGGTATTATAGAGGAGCAAATTAAGTTGAGAGCATTCCCATTCTCATTGGGGGATGTAGTAAAAGATTGGCTCTACTACCTACCTTTTATTGGCCTAATTAAACAAAAAATTTAATAGACAAATATTCTAGTAATTTCAAAGTTTTGTTGTTGGCCTAATTAAACAAAAAATTAATGACTTCATATTTTAATTTTGAAAGATTAGTTTTTATTGACCTAACAAAATTAAAAAATTAGTTGCCCACATTTTTAAAATCTTCAATTAAGTAACAAAAAAAACATTTTAAAAAGATTCAAATTGGGAGTTAAATAGACAAAACTCCTAGATCTAAATTTTGCATTCGTTTAACACCAAACTCGGGTGTTGAAACAGAGTGACAACCCCTCTAAAATTTTAATTTAATATTTAGATTAATGTTATTGAATGTCTCTCACATTTAGTCTTAAAAAAAAAAATTTTAAAGGTTATTTTTTTTAGTAGTCCAATTAAATAACAAATATAATAAGCCCTTATTAAGCTTTTTTTTTTATTGGCCCAATATAGTTAAAAAATTTATCGCCGATATTTTTTAAATTTAATTTTACATAATAAAAAAGAATTTAAAAAGAATTAAATTGTGAATGAGATATATAAAATTCCTAGGTCTAGTTGCTGTATCCGTCATTGGCCCCATATATATAAATGTTATAATCATCATTAATCAATATTTTTATTTTTTGGCTCCTTAAAGCAAAAAATGTAATGGACTATTTAAATAAAAAATTAATGAGTTCATATTTTAATTTTTAAAAGATTAGTTTTTATTTACCAAATAAAATTGAAAAATTAATTGCCCACATTTTTTAAATTTTCCTTTAGGATATAAAATAATATTTTAAAAAAATTCAAATTATCAGTTAAATATACAAAATACCTAGATCTACATGTTACATTTGTCTAACACTAAACTTGAGGGTTGAAACAGAGCTATAACCCCTCCACAATTTTAATTTTTAATTTTAAGTACCTTAAATTTGGATATGTTCTTAACCAGAAGCAGAGCCAGGAATTTTTTTTTTTTTTGAGGGGCCAACCATAATACATTGATCATATGTATAAATAAATAAATAAATAAATATATATATATATATATATATATATATATATATATATATATATATATATATATACACCAAAAAATAAATATATATTCTATATAACTAACTATATGGATTAAAGAAAAACATAATAATCATTAAAATTAAAAAGACATAAAAAAAAATCAGATATTAATAAAAAAATAAAATAAACATATTGCTTATAAAAAAATAAAATAAATATATTAATTAAAATAAATGTATATTTAAGTTGATGCATTTAAAATAGGTATAAAAATTAAGACAACTAATTTAATTTATATAAACAAAATAATTTTTTTAATTTGAATGAAATAAATGACAGAAAGTTAAATGAGAGAGAGGATAAAGAAAAAAAATTATATTGTACCTATAAAATGAGGGGGAGAGCCAAACTAAAAAAAAAATTGAAAAATCCTATGATTTTAGATTATGTGATAGAAAATTATTAAATTAGCTTGAATTTAATTTTTAATAACTAATAATCAAATTTTAATTTATAAATATAAAAGTTTGAATAATTATTGAACTTTTATATTTATTTAACACAATCAAGTAATTCTAAAATTTCAATTTAAATCATAATATATAAATTATAAATTATTAAATAGAAAATTTAAAGGGGCAATTAATAAAAAATAAAATTTACTATATATATTTAAGATTCTTTTTTTTAATATAAATACATAGAGAGACTAATAAAAAATTTAAGAAATCAATTAACTAAAGAAATTATATTTAATATAACGATTAAAACTTTTTGAAAATAATTGAGGGGGCCAAAACTACCCTAATCTCCCAAGTCTACCTCCTTAATTAAATATTACATATATATACTAAAAAAATTCTAATAAAATTTTAGAAGGTTGATTTTTTTATTAGCCTAATTAAATAAAAATTTAATGAGTCCATATTCTAATAATTTAAAACTTATTTTTTTATTGGCCCAATTTTGTTGAAAAATTCATCACCAATATATCTTAAATTTATGTTTAAGTAATAAAAAAATTTTAAAAAGAATTCAATTGTGAATAAGGTATGTAAAACACCTAGGTCTAATTTTTATATTTGTTATTGGCTCCATATAACTAAATGTTATAATCGTTATTAATTAATATTTTTCATTGGCCCAATAAAACAAAAAATTTATTGGGCCAATAATTTAGTAATGTCAATTTTTTTATTGGCTCAATTAAATAAAAAATTAATAAGTCCATATTTTAATTTTAGAAAGAATAATTTTTATTGATCTAACAAAATTGAAAAATTATTAGTCCACATTTTTAAAATTTTCCTTTAAGGAATAAAAAATATTCAAAAAAAAAATTCAAATTCTGAGTTAAATACCAAGGTCTAAATATTGTATTTGTCTAATACTGAACTTAGGAAATGAAATAGAGCCACAATCCCTCTAAAATTTTGTTTTTTAATTTAGTGTAGTTTAAATATTAGTATGTTCTTAACTGTCTCTCATGTTTAGCATAAAAAAAATTTTAAAAAAATTTTAGAAGGTTGATTTTTTTATTAGCCCAATTAAGTAAAAAATTTAATGTATCTGTCATTGGCTCTATATATCTAAATGTCATAATCATCATTAATTAATATTTTATATTAGCTCAATAAAGTAAACAATTTAATGAGCTAATATTCTAGTAATTTCAAAGTTTTTTATTAGTCCAACTAAACAAAAAAAAATTAATGAGTCTATATTTTAATTTTTTAAAATATTAGCTTTCATTGACCTAGCAAAATTGAAAAATTACTGGCCCACTCCTTTAAGTAATAAAAAAATGTTTTAAAAAGATTTAAATTGCGAGTTAAATAAACAAAACACCTTGGTTTAAATGTTGCATCTATCTAACACCAAACTCAGGGGTTAAAACCACTCAATAATTTAAAATTTTGATTTAGAGTAATTTAAATGTGGGTATGTTCTTAATTGTCTTTCACATATAACCTCAAAAAAAATATTAACAAATTTTAAAAGGTTATTTTTTATTGGCTCAATTAAATAAAAAATTTAATAAGCCCATATTATAATAATTTGAAACTTTTTTTTTATTGGCCCAACTTTTTTAAAAAAATAGGTTGCCGATAGTTTTTAAATTTAATTTTAAGAAATAAAAAAGGATTTTAAAAAATTAAATTGTGAGTGAGGTGCATAAAACACCTAGGTCTAGTTATATTTGTTATTAGCCCCATATATCTAAATGTTATAATCGTCATTAATTGATACTTCTATTTGGCCCAATAAGGTAAAAATTTTAATTGGCCAATATTCTAGTAATTACAAACTTTTTAATTGGCCCAATTAAATAAAAAATTAAGAAGTCTATATTTTAATTTTTAAGAGATTAGTTTTTATTGATCTAAACAAAAATGAAAAATTAGTGGCCTACATTTTTTAAATTTTCCTTTAAGAAGTAAAAAATATTTTAAAAAGATTCAAATTGTGAGTTAAATAAATAAAATACCTATGTAATAGCTCCTACCTGATTTACAGTGAAACTGGGCAAAGAAATGCCATATTCTGTGCACAGAGTACCTAAACTTGTATTAGAACAATTTTCTTTCTTAATGTTTACATTTTATTTTTAATAAATTTCAAATCGAAAAATTGCAAGAGTTTCCCCTAAACATTTAACATCCACTTGTTAATAACAATATTTATAATTTCCAATTGCAATAATATTGATAATCAATTCCCATCATATTTGTATTCAACTTTATTCCTTCATCATATGCAAATATTAACATAACATATATTCAAACATCCTTTAGTTAAATATCTAAGTTTATAAACCTATAAATGTAACAAAATTTGTTTATACTTAAATTTACAATCATCCAAAATAAATTTACATCATGTGTTTTTAGTACATGACAAATGAGCATACAAAAATAAGTGACAAAATGCATCTAGTGTTGGTAGTGCATCTATCACAAAGTCTAAGTATGAGGTGACTTCAAACTTTCTTGCAGATCTACTCTCTCCTCTCCTGTCTGATTATCTACTCCTTACCTTCTGTACCTGCACGAGGAAAAACCTACGTGTTAAGTTTTACAGCTTAGTGATGCACTCTTAATTAAAAAAAATAAAAAAGCAAAACTTGCATACATACTGTAAGAGATTTTAAAAAAAATAATGTTCAATAATAAAGAAACTCAAAACATCAAATCTATGATCATTTCCACATACAAACATACTGAATCAATTAAATGATACAATGATTATATGAAATCTTTAAAGTTCAAGGTTTAATATAATTCTCATTATATTTGTGTACATTTTCTTAATTAAATCACATTTTAAGATTTGTTATGTGCCCACAGTAACCTATGATAGAACTGTATGGACTAGATATGGGACTCTTGGTATTAAACACTCGGTGTCTCTGACTGGTTTAACAATAGACACTCGGTGCCTCTATATAACTGTCAACATAGACTCTCGGTACTGAACACTCAGTGTCTTTGACCAGTTTAACAATGGGCACTCGGTGCCTCTATATAACTGTCAATATGAACCATAATAAAATTCAGCACTAAAAGCCATGGATAAAGAATCACTGACTGAGCACTCAGTGCTTGTAATAAACATTCATCAATCTAGTAACATAATTGATGCAGTACTGCTAATGATGTTCTCTATTAGCATGCCAATCTATCCAAACTTATGATTCACTGTCTAGGTTTACCTGGGCTTAATAAGATAATTAATATTTTTATTTTTACATGATGCAATCAACAATACTTGTATGCACAAAAACTTTTGCCATTACCATATTTTCATATCGCATTCATTTAAATTTCATACAAAATTCTTATAAATTTTCTCAAGTTATTAAAGGCCATACCATATTTAAAAAAATAAGAGAATAAGAGTGCACTTACCTGCTAATCTCTAACCTAAGTTGATTTGGCTCCTAAACCAATATTTTCACCTTTCTCCTTATGAACTGCTATAATACAAAAGAATACAAACATTTCAAAATAAATTCCTTAACTGTTTCTAACAAACATTCCCGCTGAACTAATTTTACCATTACCCAGAAATTTTCCTACCCAGTTGGCCATAATCAATTCTTTAGCTAATTGGTCAGTATCCTCACATTATAACAAGTTCATTTAGGCATTTTATCAAATACTTGTGTGCAAAATTCATGCCAAAATTGTTAGTAGTATGCCCTAGAGCATATCATTTAGTATGTATCTTGTACATGTTTTTATTAATAAAAGGCATTTCTACTTTTCCATTTACATAAGATATTTATGTGTAATAGAAAAGGACCATTGATATTTTGTTAGAAATTCTATTCTTAAGTTGTTAAGAATATGAGTGGCAATATTTCTAGTACAAAGTATCATAAATAGGCTCACAATCGAGGATACTTCATAATAAGGACATGACTTATCCAGAAAGATTGTATTCATGTTTGTTTCCAAGTTTTTTATATGAGATATAAATAAGATGGAATGGTGAGTCTCATGCCATATGACAAACATGATAGGCACTTATAAATTGATAAGTAGGCCGAACCAGTGACACTTGTGACAAGCACATAAAGTTTACTCTTGTCAATGTTTTGTCATAAATCATATCAGTGCATATAATCTTTAGACCTGAGATAGCACAGTTATCTTGTATATAGGTAGTTTGAGTTTGATAATGCTTTCATACTTGTACTGTGTATGGGTATATGGGCATGTGTTGGCTCCTACTAGTTATATATGGAGGTAGGTGTTGATCAAGATGGAATCTGTTCCTCTAAGTAAATAGAGATAAAATTTTATGTTCATTTAATTGTTTTTGATGTTTCAAGTTCCTGGCCAAGACAGATAGATTTAAGCAGAAAAGAGTTTCTAATGAGAAAATCTTTTTAATCAAGAACTGGAATTAAAAGAAAACATAATATTCATAGCAAATGGAGTTTGACATAAACCATGACTCCAGCTTGAGTTGGGATTTTGTAATAGAGAGATTCCAGTGCATGGTAATATATGATTATAGGTTCATTTAAGGTAAACTTTATTACTAATTGGGTGGCCATGGCATGCTATGCTAGGTGCTAACACTATGAGGTGCATAAAATGATTTAGAGAAATCATTTATGGTAAGAAAGAGTTCTGATGATATTAAGAGTTGATATCATATCTCATTGCCAATTAATGATGAGCTTAGTAAGTCACACACATACACAAGCTATCACCTAATTAAATATGATTTAATTAATTAATTAAAGAGTTTAATTGATTAATTAAATAGGTTTGGTTTGCAATTAGATTGCAAAGTCCCTAGCATGACTTGAAACCAAATCTAGATTATTGGATGTACAGTATAAGTTAAATTTATATTTAAAGTGTTTAAATATGAATTTAATTAATGAGAAATTAATTAATAAAGATTAATTAATTGATTTATATTTGATATAAATTGATTAGAAGAAGAGAAATAATTATTTTGGATTGAGAACTCAAAATTAAGACACAGGGGCATTTTGGTCATTTCACAGGGTGACATGTGGCACCATGAGATGGTGACACATGGAATTACACATAAGCTTGCCAAATGTCTTTTAATCATCTAAGATGATTAAAATTAAGATTAAATATAGGTTTGACACTTGGCACAATGTGATTGGGTCAATTAAACCTAGAACCAATCAAAGGGTGACATGTGGCAAGGGTTTAATGTGTTGACCTAGCTATATAAGTGTTGTTATGATAAGAAAATAACAACCAGTTGCTGCTCTTATTGGTGCCTCCACCCAAGGCTCTCGCCTCTCTTCTTCTTCATCTCTCATCAATTCAAAGAGATTAGCCATTAATCTCTTGAATTAAAAATGCTAGAAATTGTTTCTAGTGTCCTGTTTACATCTTTAATCTCTTAAAAGACAGAACTTGATTTTCTAATTCATAGAAAAAGCTTTAGAAGCTGTTCAAGGACTGCCATAGGTGTTCTTGGTGTGGACAAGCTAGAGGGACAACATCTAGTGTCCTGAAGACGAATCTCAAAGGCGCAAATACACTGCAGTGCATCAAGATGTTAGTGTGTTTGTTCTTAATTTAATCTAGGGTTCTAAAATTAATCTGATTAATTCTAAAATCTTAAATGGCAAATACAAATCCAAAAACATATTAAAAGTGTTTTAATATGTTGTTTATCATTGAAATCAAATAGATAAAAATAAATCTTGCATAAAGCATGTGACCCTAGGTAAAAATTATTGAATTCAATGGTATAAACTTGAGTTTTTTCACACTTTCGCTCCTTCAAAAAAAAACTAGTTTCCTTTGTTTTTCAGACCCTCAGAAAATACCTTTGGATTTTTCATCAAAAGTACTTTAATCCTGCAATTGGAACGAACCAACAAACATTCATCTAATACCAATTTAATTTACCAAAGTAGCTATCCTAAAAGAACAAACACACACACAATTAAAATTTCCAGCCAATTCAGGTAAACAGGGCAGCAAAGTTAAAATTCAACCAAAAATTTTATTAATAAGGGTTTCATGGCATCTTTTCAAGAATTAAACTTTCATATGTCAAATTCAATCTCCAATTTGAATCATATCAAAATCAGGTCTACATCTCAAGTTATGAATGAAAATGTGCAAACTGTTCTAGACTCGATTCTGATCGGAAGCGATATGATCGAGCAATAACAGGATATGTAAGAATTTCACCATGTAGCCAACAAAATCAATTTTCAACCATAACTACAAAGTTTTAGGGTATTCATTTAGATTTCTAATGGTTCAAGAATCACACTCTATTTCAAGTTCTAGAGCACAAGTTATAAATTTTCAAAGTCAAGTGTTCTGCTTCTGGAAATTATCAGGTCAGTTTTCTTGTTTTAAGCAACAAAAAGTTTTTCCCTCAAACACTATCTTAGCAGGGGAATTAGGTCTAGCATAAAAATACAAAGTTTTAGAGCATTTCATAGACATAAAGATCATAGGAATCCAACTTTCCTAGCTTAAGTTATGAATTTTTAAAATTGAATGATCCTGCAACCCTACTAACAAACTTTCAGATTTCCAGCACAATTATAAGTCCCTAATTACTTCTAGTTTATCATATTCAAGAAATCTCTACCTAAACATGGTGAAAAAGGGATATTATGGCACTAACCTTAAGAGAAAACCAGCTGTTATCCCTTTCCTTTCAAGCCTCTGCCAAATCCCTCAAGGAAAGTAGACTTCTTCAAGCTTGAATCACTAGTTCTTCTTCCTTCCTTGCTTTGGGATCAAAGGTGATATGGAAGAGAGAATTTAGAGTTATGATGCTAGGGTTTTTCCTTGGTCTTTCTTCTTTCAAATGAGAGTAATTTGGCTGTTGAAAAAAAAAAAAAAAGAGAGAAAATGGATGAGTGTTGATCGGCTGGATGGGAGAGAAAAGATAAGGCAGAATTTTATCTCCCCTTTACCCATTGGTCCATAAGGTATTTTCTATTATTACTAAATTTTCCCTAAAACTTTATAATCTATTCAAGGTAGTCTTCCAATCTTTTATTTACCCCTTAACTTATTGATTAATTTACTTTAGTCCTCTAACTCTTAGTGACCAACTTCCCAGGGGAGTTACTCATCGCTGGGACTTGTGCATATTTAACTGATTTCTAATATATTTTATTTTCCTTCAATCTTACTTGATCTTTATTAAATTAAATTATGACTCCTTACTTTAATTTGAGAGTGGTTCTAGACATTCCAACCGTCCGAACAGACGTTAGTCACCGGAACAGTAGAATGTATGGAACTACCTAAAGTGAGGGCATTACAACCTAGGTCTTAGATATTACATCCATCTAACATCGAACCAAAACCCTCAATAATTTAAATTTTTAATTTAGATTACTTTAAATGTAGCTATATATTCTTAACTGTCTCTTACGTTTAGCCTTAAAAAGTATTAAAATAATTTAAAAGGTTGATTTTTTTAATTATCCTAATTAAATAAAAAATTTAACGAGCATATATTCTAATAATTTGAAACTTATTTTTTAAATTAGCAAAACCTATTTGAAAAATTGATCACAAATTTTTTTTATACATTTATCTTTAAGTAATAAAAAAAGAATTTACAAAGAATTAAAATCAGAGTGAGGTACATAAAACACCTGGTCTTATTGTTATATCTGTCATTAGCCTATATATCTAATTGTTATGATCATTATTAATTGATTTTTTATTAGCCCGATAAAGTAAAAAATTTAATAAGCCAATATTTTAGTAATTTAAAATTTTTTTTAATTGGCCCAGTTAAACAAAAAATTAATGAGTCCATATATTAATTTTTAAAAGATTAGCTTTTATTGATCTAACAAAATTGAAAAATTAGTGGCCTACATTTTTAAAATTTTACTTTAATTAATAAAAATATATTTTAAAAAGATTCAAATTATGAGTTTTATACACAAAATATGAAGGTCTAAATATTGCATCCATCTAACATTGAAGTTAGAGGTAGAAATAGAGCTACAATCCCTCCAAAATTTTAATTTTTAATTTGGAGTACTTTAAATGTGGGTTTGTTCTTAACTTTCTATCACGTTCAGCCTCAAAAAAATCTTAACGAAATTTTAAAAGCTAATTTTTTTTTATTATCCTAATTAAATAAAAAATTTAATAAGCCCACATTCTAATAATTTGAAACTTATTTTTTATTTATTATCCCAACTGAATTGAAAAATTGGTCATCAATATATTTAAATTTTACTTTTAAGTAATAAAAAGAATTTAAAAAGAATTAAATTATGAGGAAGATACATAAAACACCTAGGTCTAATTGATATGTCTGTCATTGTTCCTATATATGAAAATGTTATAATTGCAATTAGTTGATATTTTTTTTGGTCAAATAAAGTAAAAAATTTAACGGGTCAGTATTATAGTAATTTCAAAGTTTTTTTATTAGCCCAACTAAATGCAAAATTAATGTGTCCATATTTTAATCTTTAAAAGATTAGTTCTTATTGACCTAACAAAGTTAGAAAATTAATGGCCCACGTTTTCAAAATTTTCCTTTAAGTAATAAAAAAATTAAAAAATATTGAAATTATGAGTTCTATATACAAAACACGAAGTTCCAAATGCAAAACACAACGTTCCAAATGTTGCATCTGTCTAACACACACTCAGAGATTGAAACAGAGCCACAACCTCTTCAAAATTTTAATTTTTAATTTAGAATACTTTAAATATGAATATGTTTTTAACTGTTTCTCACGTTTGGCCACAAAAAAATCTTAACAAAATTTTAAAAGCTGATATTTTTAATTATCCCAATTAAATAAAAAATTTTAATAAGCTCATATTCTAATAATTTGAAACTTTTTTTATTAGCCAAGCTTAGTTGAAAACTTCTTCGTCGATATTTTTTAAATTCACTTTTTAAGTAATAAAAAAATTAAATTGTGAGAGAGATAAATAAAACACCTAGGTTTAATTGTTATTCATCAATAATGGATTTTTTCATTGGCCCAATAAAGAAAAAAAAATTAATGGGTCAATATTCTAGTAGTTAAAAAAAAAAATTATTGGCCCAATTAAACAAAAAAATTAAGGAGTTCATATTTTAATTTTTAAAAAATTAGTTTTTATTCACCTAACAAAATTGAAAAAATTAGTGGACTGATCGACTGAACAATCACCCTCTTCCATATTCAATGCGAGGATTTTAGATCTCCTGAACAAATAACACAAGGAGATTTCTTCTCGTTAGTGCATTTTTATAATGTAATGTACTGTATGTATCAAACAATGATATTGAGCAGTTGTACTATGAAGAAAGAATAATCAAATAACAGGTGAAAACAGAATTTAAAAAAAACTTTGCTCTGATACCACTAAAACATGTCACACCCTACCCCTCTGTAAGGCATAACATGATCCCGTAGTATACCTAATGAATTGCCAACTCCGTCTACTGATAATCCATTAAATACACTACAAGGGATTTTAAAAACTTTTCTTACCTCTTTTACAGTGGTGAGCACTATTTACAGGTGTTAAAGACTTTGGTGAACTGAAGTGAAACAACTAACTCATTTGGTTTATTTGGAATTTCTGTAAAAATTTTGGCAGAGTGCCATCCGTATTTTGGACAAAACAGTTCTTCAGAAAACCTGTAAAAAGCACTTCAATAATTTTCCAAATCTCAACTTCAATACATTTCTCAACACAACAATTTATCAACTCAATTCCATAGAAATTTTTCAAAGTCTGAGATAAGGAAATATAATACAATTTTTACAAGTCAAATAACTCATAATTAATTTACAACTTCAAGTTACAACTTGAATTTACAACTGCTCAAAACCAAAAACAAAATGTACATACAGTGTCATACATTACAGTACAAAATGCCACATGTGGTATACTCACTATACCCAAAAATCTCTCGCTAGCGGTATTAGCAGCCTAGTCTCACTGACCGCTTGGCCCTGTCTACCCGCAAAGAATAAAGCTATCACGAGACAATGTCTCAGCAGTACAACATTAACCAAATACAATTTAAATCACAATTCATAAGTCATGTAAATAGTGGATACTTAAAATCATAGTTAAATTCAATACAGTAATTGTCAACAAGAATTTAAACTCCATTTGTCAATATCACAATAATTTTCATGAGTTAGATCATGTTTGAATTCAAAAGACAGTATATGTCAATGAGAGTTTAAATCCATTTCACAATCTCACAATACATATCAATAAATCACACACAGCTTAATCATGATCCATAGTTCAATTCGTCCCAAAAGCCGATGGCTAATGAGGTATTCAATTCGTCCCAAAAGTCGATGACTAATGAGGAATAACATGGCTAGCTAGCAAAAATATGAGTACTCATCCAATTCGTCCTCAACAGGCACACACCTCAACACTTCAGCCAGAGAGGGAATTCAATTCGTCCCACTAGACAAGCTAATGAGGAATACGATCAATATACATAATAGCTGTGGTTTCAAACCATTTCCAATGCTTTTAAATCAATAAGTATCCATCAATGTCATTCAAACAATTTCTCACAATTTCAAATCATTTACAATGCTTTTCAAGCAATAAATATTCATTCAAATACATTTCCACAATTTAAAACAATAATATACAAATATTCAATATTTATTTCAATTGAAAATAATTCAAAAGAAATAGTTGTTGTGCACAAACCTCTGATATTTGTCTCCTGGACTTGACTCAGTATTTCTTTCCCTTTTGCTGAGTCCTTGTTAACTGAGAAACACAATTTGAAGTGTTTCAGTACTAAATTAAACTGTCTCTATCGATGGTGTTTGGTAAATAATGCACTGAACTCAATTATTCACTTAATCACCTAATATACCGACCCTCGCTATGCTTTTAGGTAAATTAGGTTTTAGTGTCGTTAATATGTCACATTCGATAGGGTTTTAGGTTTGGTACGTTTTACCAAAGTCATTTCCTTGTTTAGTGCATTTTAATGCAAATTGCTGGATTCCGGGACACTGGTTTGACCTAGCCGGACGGCCTAGTTCTCTCGGTTCTCGGGCTTCGGTAAAAACTACAAACTTGTAGATCTATGTCTTATTGCACGCGGGGCAAAATTTCAGGTCAATCCGAGTTAAGTAGACCAAGTTATGGTCATTACACTATTGCTGGTCAAATGGTATCAATTTAGGTCAATTTTTTGGTCAATTTGGTCAACTCTGGTTCGACCAGTTTTTGGACCCAAACTTGTGCAAGCTTTTTGACTTGCTTATGGTCATTTCTGGGCTTTGGTGTCTTCATAAGACTTGTAGGTATGGGTCTTAACTATTCTTGGTTAAAATTTCAGGTCAATTGGACCTGTTTTGAGTGAGTTATGGCCTAAACACTCACTGCTGCCCAAATGGTCAGTTTTTAGGTCTCAAGTGTACCTAATCCGAATTGGTCATTTTTCACATCACCTTGCAAGCAGAATTTTGGTATGCTTTCTCAATGAAAGTTGGCACATTTTGTGCCTAGTTCCACCTCCAATTGGTCTCATACCAATTGAGATTACACATTTAAACTTATTGGTCTATTTGCACACTGTCCTCTATGTGTCTTTCAAACCCCAATTCAAACACACATTTAACTTGCTCTACCTTAAATCCCCATACCCAATTCTGATTTTATACCATTCCATATTCATTTATCACTTCTTACTATGGTCAATTTGGACAGAATACAAACATTCTCAATACATCAAATACAACCCTAAACCATAAAGTCCAAATTTAGCAATATATGTACATAAATACACCTAATCATTACATATAATCTCCACTACTAATTTACATATACATTCATCAATTCTTCTATGTCAACATTCTGCCAACACTTCCATCAATACATACAATTATTCAAGGGTTCCCAAGCTGCTGAAAATTATTCTTCAACATCAAAGTGCCCTACAATTTACCAATTCCCATCCAAGTGCATAAATCACCATATATATGTGAAATAATCCTCTAGGATATTAAATCACCATGATCAACATTATTTCTCATCAATTATATGCATAAATATCTCATCAAAAACGTGACTCCATGGCTGTCCAAAATGAAAACAACAATAACTCTTCAAACTCAAAATTTTCCTTCACAAAACCAACACCCATAACATGCACACAAAACTTAACAAAGCTATCTTCAAAATTATGAACTTACCTTATGCTTGGAGCTTGTTAAACCTTGCTTAAACTTCTCAAATTTAGTATCAAACTCTTCCTTGTGATGAGTAGACAAAGTTTCATGAAGGAACCTAAGAGATTGGAGTTGAAAATGGAGAGTTAAGAGAGCTTGCATGAAAAATGGCCATGGTGTTTCCTCTCACCTTCATTCACGGCAATGTTGAGATAACTTTGAGGAAGATGAAGTTCAGCTGATTTAGTGGAGTTACAGGTGCCCAATTATATGTTTATTTTATGCATTAGTGGTCCACTCACAATTTTAATCATATTTTAAGCTAAACTTTCATTTAATCCCACATTAAACCCCTGATTTTAGCTATTTACTTTAGGTACCACCAAATTAATTTTTCATTTTATTTTCTAAGTGTAATATTATTTATTTTTAATGGACATTTAGGTCAAAAGACACTTCGGGACGTCAAATGACCATAATGCCCCTGTTCGGGTGGCATTCCCGATTTTTCGGTAACACCGAGTTTTGTCCGTTTTTCGATTTCTCACTTTTCTTTGCACTAATTATTTAATTTTTCTTTGATCTTTCTAATGAGATTTATTCTTCAATAAGGGTCTATTTATGTCCTAAAAATGTTTTCCAGGGTTCCCCGCTGTCCAGGGCTAGTCAACGGTCCACGCCGTGACTTCCCGGTGCGGTCACCCATCGCTAGGTTTCCCGGCTCGCTTAACTTGATCACATTTCTTTGCTATTATTTTTCCTTTGTTTTTCTTGTACTTTCTTTTCTTGTATTTCATTATTTTATGTCTCCTCACTCATATCGAAGTACGGTTCTAGGCATCCTAGCTGTCCGGACAACACTAGTCATCGGAGCAGCAGAACGCACTACCGAACTTTGGGGTGTTACAATTCTCTCCCCCTTAAAATAAATTTCGTCTCGAAATTTTACCTGGCATTAGTTTACGAGCAGTGTGGGTCTGTCTCCTCATATCCTCTTCACGTTCCCAAGTAGCTTCTGGCTGAATGATGGTTCCACAGCACTTTAACCAGGTGTATCTGTTTGTTCCTCAGCTGCTTCACCTCATATGCCAGAATTTTTATGGGTTCTTCCTCATATGAAAGGTCTGGATTTACTTCAATCTCTTCAACTGATAGTACATGAGATGGGTCAGATCTGTACCTCCTTAACATGGACACATGGAAGACACTGTGTATCCTTGCTAGCTCTGGAGGTAATGCCAACCGATATGCCAAAGGACCCACTCTTTCCAGAACTTCATATGGTCCGATGAAACGAGGACTCAGTTTCCTCTTTCTGCCAAATCTCATAATTCTCTTCCAAGGAGAAACTTTGAGGAATACCTTATCACCCACTGCATACTCAATATCTCTTCTTTTCAAATCAACATAGGACTTCTGACGGTCTGATGCAGCCTTGAGTCTATCTCTGATCAATCTGATCTTTTCCTCTGTCTGCTGGACAATTTCTGGCCCAATCATCTTCCTTTCACCTACCTCATCCCAACATAAGGGAGTTCTGCACTTTCTACCATACAAAGCTTCATATGGAGGCATCCCAATGCTTGATTGGTAGCTGTTGTTATAAGCAAACTCAATCAAAGGCAAGTGTGTATCCCAACTACCTTCAAATTCAATCACACAAGCCCGTAGCATAACCTCCAATATCTGAATAACCCTCTCAGACTGGCCATCTGTCTGTGGGTGGAATCTTTGTCTTTGAAGTTCAATCTAGTTCCTAGGGCTCTCTGAAGACTACCCCAGAATCTAGAAGTGAACCTAGGATCTCTGTCAGACACAATTGATACTGGCACTCCATGCAATTTTACAATCTCATATATGTACAATCTGGCCAATCTTTCCAGGCTATAGTCCATCCGAACTGGTAAAAAGTGAGCAGACTTGGTCAATCTGTCAACTATAACCCATACTGCATCATGACTACTCTGTGTCCTTGGAAGTCCTGTAACAAAATCCATAGTTATCCGTTCCCATTTCCACTCTGCATCGACAAAGGATGTAACAAACCAGCTGGAACTTGATGTTCTGCCTTTACTTGCTGACAAGTTAGGCATTTGGAAACGAATTCAGCTATATCTCTCTTCATACCCATCCACCAGTAATGTTCTTTCAGCCCTCTGTACATTTTAGTTCCACCAGGGTGCATAGCAAATGGAGACTCATGTGCTTCCTTCATATTGATTTGTCTCAATTCCACATCACTAGGAACGCACATTACGCTTCGATGTAGCAATAAACCATCATCTCTCACAGAATTCGGGTTTCTTGCCTGCTGACTTCTTTCGGTAACCGATACTTTTCATCACTCTGAGCAGCCATTCTGATCTGATCAATCAACACTGGCTGTACATGCCAAGCAACTACTGTCTGTCCCTCATCATCAATCTCTAAACTGGCATGCTGTGCTTTCAATTCACATACCATGGACAAAGGAGAAACTCTGAGACTTGCCATAGTCTTGCGACTTAAGGCGTCAGCCACCACATTTGCTTTCCCTGGCTGATAGTCTATTAAGCAATCATAGTCTTTAATCAGTTCTAACCATCTCCTCTGCCTCAAATTCAATTCCTTCTGGGTGCCTAAGTACTTCAAGCTCTTGTGATCTGTGTAAATGTAGCATTTCTCCCCATACAAATAGTGTCTCCAGATCTTCAGAGCAAAAACAATAGCTGCTAACTCCAGATCATGTGTTGGGTAATTCCTCTCATGCGGTTTCAGCTGGCGTGATGCATAAGCAATGACATTCCGATCTTGCATCAGTACACAGCCTAACCCATTGTGAGAAGCATCACTATAAACCGTGTATTCTTTACCCGGAGTAGGTAAAGTGAGAACTGGAGCTTCAGTTAAGCACCTCTTCAACTCATCAAAACTCTGCTAACATTTATCTGTCCACTGAAATTTTACATCTTTCCGAAGCAGCTTAGTTAGTGGAGAAGATAACATAGAAAATCCCTTCACAAACCGACGGTAATATCCAGCTAAACCCAGAAAACTGCGAATTTCTGTGATGTTCCTGGGCGGCTTCCAATTAAGGATAGCTTCTACCTTGCTGGAATCTACCTTGATCCCTTCAGCTGACACAACATGTCCTAAAAAGGAGATTTCTTTCAGCCAAAATTCACATTTCGACAATTTGGCGTATAGCTGTTTCTCCCTTAAGGTTTGCAGCACAATCTGCAGATGTCTGTCATGCTCTTCTGCATTCCTCGAGTATATCAAAATGTCATTAATAAACACCACCACAAATTGATCAAGATATGGTCTGAAGATAGTGTTCATCAGATCCATAAAAGTAGCTGGAGCATTTGTCAACTTGAATGGCATTACTAGAAACTCATAGTGGCCATATCGAGTTCTGAAAGCAGTTTTTGGAATACTCTGCTCTTGCACCTTCAATTAATGATAACCAGATCGCAAATCAATTTTGGAGAATACTGCTGCACCCTTCAACTGATCGAACAGATCATCAATGCGAGGCAATGGATATCTGTTCTTTATTGTCACCCTATTCAACTGCCTGTAGTCAACACATAAGCGGAGAGTACCATCCTTCTTCTTAACAAACAACACTGGTGCTCCCCAAGGTGACACACTAGGGCGGATGAAGCCCTTTTCAAGTAGTTCTTGCAATTGTATCTTCAGCTCCTTCAACTCTGCTGGTGCCATTCTGTATGGCGTTATGGAAATTGGATCCACACCAGGCATAACATTAATTTCAAACTGCACTTCTCTTTCCGGAGGTAATCCTGGCAATTCATCAGGAAACACATCTGGAAAGTCATGTACTGTAGGGATGTCCTTCAACGCTGGACTCCCCACTTGGGTGTCTACCACATGTGCCAAGTAGGCTTCACACCCCTTTCTGATCATTTTTCTGGCTAGTGCAGCCGAAATGAGGTTTGATGGCAATAGCTGCCTCTCCCCTTGTATCACCACATCAGCATCGAGGAAGGCCAAAAGTGATCGTCTTCACCTCTGATCAATCATGGCATGATGCCTAGCTAACCAATCCATGCCCAAGATGATATCATAATCTCTGAAGGGCATTTCAATGAGATCGGACAGAAAAGTGTGTCCTTGGATCACCAAAGGACAATCTCTATACATCCTATTAACCCTGACTTCCTGTCCTAACGGACTTGTTACTAGCACCTCAAAGTCCATTCTTGTACATGGAACAGCAATGCAATCAATGATGCTAGCACTCACATAAGAATGGGTAGAACCCGGATCAAATAACACAAACACATTTTGGTTAAAAGTTGAGAAGGTACCAGCCACAACATCCGATGTCTCTGCCTCTTCCCTCTGTCTCATGGCATAGACTCTGACTGGAGCACTATCTTGCTCTGATTGTTTTACTGTGCCTTGGCTGCCTGCTGGGTTACCTCTACCCCTGCCTCTACCTCTGCTAGGTGGTTGTGAGCTTCTGGTGACAGGGCTCTGAACTGACCCTTCTGCAGTAGTAGGAGGTGGTCCAACTCTGCGACTACTGGTGCAGTCCTTGGCAAAGTGTCCTGTGCCTCCACAGTTATAACAGGCTCCAATAGCCTTGTAGCAGATCCCACCATGATTTCTTCCACATGTTTCACATTGGCGGGGAGGATAGGAACCTCTGGTACTCTGCTGTCCAGATTGGGGAGGTCTCTGTCCTGAATATCTTCCATTACCAGATTTCTTGCCACCTCTGCCATGTCCCCCATAGTTCTTCCTCTTTCCAGTATGACCACTGGAACTCATTCTCTTGATTTTCCCTCTTTCTCTGTCTTCTCGACCTCTTCTTCTCAGGAGCAGTCTCAAATTCAACTCTTTCCAACTCTAGGGCTTGAGAAACAAGTTCGAGAGAAGTTAGTGTGTTTGAAGCCGAGCACTTGTACTGACATCGGGCTTCAAGCCGTTCAAACCTCTTGCTTCTTTCCTGTGGTAGAGAGTAGACTCATTGCATAATGGCTAAGGCGGAAAATTCTCTTTCATACTCACCACCGATCCCCCTGTTTCAAACTTAGGAACTCCTGCGACACGGTCTACATAAGCATCGGGGATATATTTCTGCTGAATTCCCGAGGAAGTCATTCCATGTTAGCACTGCAGCTCTACTGCATCGTGGGAATGGTTTTCCACCGATCATAAGCATCCCCCTATAGTAAGGACACTGAGTATTCAAATCTAAGCTCTTCTGTACAATGTAGCTTCTTGAACACCCTATCCATTCTCTCTAACCATTGTTCAGCTTCTAGAGGATCTACTGTCCCCTTAAACTCTGTAGCCCCATACTTCATCAATTTATCATACTGCCTTGTAGGAGACTGTGGTTGTACCACTGGTGTCTATATTGGGACTTGAGTAGGTACATTGCCAGCCATTTGTTGGAACATTGCAGCCATCTGCACGAGCGAATCGAGCAGAAGCTGCGATGCTGCGGTGGTCTTCTTTGAACCACTAACATTTTGTAGGCCTGGGGCATCCCCTTGCACCTCAGCCTCAATAGACTGATCGACTGAACGATCACCCTCTTCCATATTCAATGCGAGGATTTTAGATCTCCTGAACAAATAACACAAGGAGATTTCCTCTCGTTAGTGCATTTTTATAATGTAATGTACTGTATGTATCAAACAATGATATTGAGCAGTTGTACTATGAAGAAAGAATAATCAAATAACAATTGAAAAGCAATTTAAAAAAACTTTGCTCGATACCACTAAAACATGTCACACCCTACCCCTCTGTAAGGCATAACATGATCCGTAATATACCTAATGAATTGCCAACTCGTCATCGATAATCCATTAAATACACTACAAGGGATTTTAAAAACTTTTCTTACCTCTTTTACGATGGTGAGCACTATTTACAGTGTTAAAGACTTTGGTGAATCAAGTGAAACAACTAACTCATTTGGTTTATTTGGAATTTACGTAAAAATTTTGGCGAGTGCCATCCGTATTTTGGACAAAGCAGTTCTTGAAAAACTCGTAAAAGCACTTCAATAATTTTCCAAATCTCAACTTCAATACATTTCTCAACACAACAATTTATCAACTCAATTCCATAGAAATTTTTCAAAGTCTGAGATAAGGAAATATAATACAATTTTTACAAGTCAAATAACTCATAATTAATTTACAACTTCAAGTTACAACTTGAATTTACAACTGCTCAAAACCAAAAACAAAATGTACATACAGTGTCATACATTACAGTACAAAATGCCACATGTGGTATACTCACTATACCCAAAAATCTCTCGCTGGCGGTATTAGCAGCCTAGTCTGCTGCACTGTCGGTCTGTCTACCTGCGACAGCAATAAAAAGCTATCGCTGAGACAATGTCTCAGTGGTGCACAACATTAACCAAATACAATTTAAATCACAATTCATAAGTCATGTAAATAGTGGATACTTAAAATCATAGTTAAATTCAATACAGTAATTGTCAACAAGAATTTAAACTCCATTTGTCAATATCACAATAATTTTCATGAGTTAGATCATGTTTGAATTCAAAAGACAGTATATGTCAATGAGAGTTTAAATCCATTTCACAATCTCACAATACATATCAATAAATCACACACAGCTTAATCATGATCCATAGTTCAATTCGTCCCAAAAGCCGATGGCTAATGAGGTATTCAATTCGTCCCAAAAGTCGATGACTAATGAGGAATAACATGGCTAGCTAGCAAAAATATGAGTACTCATCCAATTCGTCCTCAACAGGCACACACCTCAACACTTCAGCCAGAGAGGGAATTCAATTCGTCCCACTAGACAAGCTAATGAGGAATACGATCAATATACATGATAGCTGTGGTTTCAAACCATTTCCAATGCTTTTAAATCAATAAGTATCCATCAATGTCATTCAAACAATTTCTCACAATTTCAAATCATTTACAATGCTTTTCAAGCAATAAATATTCATTCAAATACATTTCCACAATTTAAAACAATAATATACAAATATTCAATATTTATTTCAATTGAAAATAATTCAAAAGAAATAGTTGTTGTGCACAAACCTCTGATATTTGTCTCCTGGACTTGACTCGATTTCTTTCCCTTTTCTTTGAGTCCTTGTTAATCGAGAAACACAATTTGAAGTGTTTGATCAAGATTAAATTAAACTGTCTCTATCGATGGTGTTTGGTAAATAATGCACTGAACTCAATTATTCACTTAATCACCTAATATACCGACCCTCGTTGCGTTTTAGGTAAATTAGGTTTTAGTGTCGTTAATATGTCACATTCGATAGGGTTTTAGGTTTGGTACGTTTTACCAAAGTCATTTCCTTGTTTAGTGCATTTTAATGCAAATTGCTGGATTTCGGGACACTGGTTTGACCTAGCCGGACGGCCTAGTTCCCTCGGTTCTCGGGCTTCGGTAAAAACTACAAACTTGTAGATCTATGTCTTATTGCACGCGGGGCAAAATTTCAGGTCAATCCGAGTTAAGTAGACCAAGTTATGGTCATTACACTATTGCTGGTCAAATGGTATCAATTTAGGTCAATTTTTTGGTCAATTTGGTCAACTCTGGTTCGGCCAGTTTTTGGACCCGAACTTGTGCAAGCTTTTTGACTTGCTTATGGTCATTTCTGGGCTTTGGTGTCTTCATAAGACTTGTAGGTATGGGTCTTAACTATTCTTGGTTAAAATTTCAGGTCAATTGGACCTGTTTTGAGTGAGTTATGGCCTAAACACTCACTGCTGCCCAAATGGTCAGTTTTTAGGTCTCAAGTGTACCTAATCCGAATTGGTCATTTTTCACATCACCTTGCAAGCAGAATTTTGGTATGCTTTCTCAATGAAAGTTGGCACATTTTGTGCCTAGTTCCACCTCCAATTGGTCTCATACCAATTGAGGTTACACATTTAAACTTATTGGTCTATTTGCACACTGTCCTCTATGTGTCTTTCAAACCCCAATTCAAACACACATTTAACTTGCTCTACCTTAAATCCCCATACCCAATTCTGATTTTATACCATTCCATATTCATTTATCACTTCTTACTATGGTCAATTTGGACAGAATACAAATATTCTCAATACATCAAATACAACCCTAAACCACAAAGTCCAAATTTAGCAATATATGTACATAAATACACCTAATCATTACATATAATCTCCACTACTAATTTACATATACATTCATCAATTCTTCTATGTCAACATTCTGCCAACACTTCCATCAATACATACAATTATTCAAGGGTTCCCAAGCTGCTGAAAATTGTTCTTCAACATCAAAGTGCCCTACAATTTACCAATTCCCATCCAAGTGCATAAATCACCATGTATATGTGAAATAATCCTCTAGGATATTAAATCACCATGATCAACATTATTTCTCATCAATTATATGCATAAATATCTCATCAAAAACGTGACTCCATGGCTGTCCAAAATGAAAACAACAATAACTCTTCAAACTCAAAATTTTCCTTCACAAAACCAACACCCATAACATGCACACAAAACTTAACAAAGCTATCTTCAAAATTATGAAATTACCTTATGCTTGGAGCTTGTTAAACCTTGCTTAAACTTCTCAAATTTAGTATCAAACTCTTCCTTGTGATGAGTAGACAAAGTTTCATGAAGGAACCTAAGAGATTGGAGTTGAAAATGGAGAGTTAAGAGAGCTTGCATGAAAAATGGCCATGGTGTTTCCTCTCACCTTCATTCACGGCAATGTTGAGATAACTTTGAGGAAGATGAAGTTCAGCTGATTTAGTGGAGTTACAGGTGCCCAATTATATGTTTATTTTATGCATTAGTGGTCCACTCACAATTTTAATCATATTTTAAGCTAAACTTTCATTTAATCCCACATTAAACCCCTGATTTTAGCTATTTACTTTAGGTACCACCAAATTAATTTTTCATTTTATTTTCTAAGTGTAATATTATTTATTTTTAATGGACATTTAGGTCAAAAGACACTTTGGGACGTCAAATGACCATAATGCCCTTGTTCGGGTGGCATTCCCGATTTTTCGGTAACACCGAGTTTTGTCCGTTTTTCGATTTCTCACTTTTCTTTGCACTAATTATTTAATTTTTCTTTGATCTTTCTAATGAGATTTATTCTTCAATAAGGGTCTATTTATGTCCTAAAAATGTTTTCCAGGGTTCCATGATCCAGGGCTAGTCAACGGTCCACGCCGTGACTTCCCGGTGCGGTCACCCATCGCTAGGTTTCCCGGCTCGCTTAACTTGATCACATTTCTTTGCTATTATTTTTCCTTTGTTTTTCTTGTACTTTCTTTTCTTGTATTTCATTATTTTATGTCTCCTCACTCATATCGAAGTACGGTTCTAGGCATCCTAGCTGTCCGGACAACACTAGTCACCGGAGCAGCAGAACGCACTACCGAACTTTGGGGTGTTACAGGATGACCCACTAATTTCCCTTATGATATGGATATATTTTATGTTATAATCATGCATGATGTGATGTGGTAAAACCAGGTGAGGCCTAATAAGTTTCTAGCTCACTATTTGATAGAGGAAGACCCAAAGACCTTAATTATGAGCCAAGTAAATTAGTAATGTTATGTATTAAGAAGAAGTCCTAGGGAGCAACTTTATGAGCTGGGAAAATTAGTAATGGGAAATCATTAGTGATAAGTTTATCTTATGTGAATTGTTTGTGTTGTGAAAACTCATTTGATTAGTGCATTACATATGTATGAATGGAACAATATGATAAATGGATATGGATTGGTTTACTAACTAAGCTTTTAAAAGCTTACCTCTTTCCCTTAACCCTAGGTAAAGTATTGCAAGATTAGAGACATCCACCAGAAAGGTTAGAAGAGGCAAAGGTTTAACAAGTTGCAGTATATGACTTGAGTTTATATAATGGACATGTAATTGATAAACTATTAGATACTGTGTAAGGTTTCATTAGATTGTCAATACATAATATGTAAGAACAAATATGTAAGAATAAAGAAAAGTATGTATGTTTACCTTAATCTAGGAGCAATTTCTTTTAATTATGAATGAATGATTTAGCATTTTATAAATGTTATAAAAAGATTCAAAGTTTTGAGCCACTTTAAAAAAGAAATGTTTGATGTTATGGTGGAAATGATAAAGTGTAGTTGCTTTTAAATTGCTTGGATTTTTGTTTATAGGTTATAAATGGATGTTTGTAATCAGTTTAGGCTTACTCAGGCTTTGATAGCCTTAAGCTGACTTGTTCCCTAGCACATGGTAATAGCCCCTAGTTGGGTAGTTATAAAATATAATTATGTGATAATTATTAATAATTTATGGGCTATGTTTAGGTGTGATTAGGTCGGTAATAGCTCACGGGCACTCAGGACCTAGTTTTCAGCCCGATCTGGATGCCGAGCCAACCATCTTAGAAGGTGGTTGTGTTTGCAATTGTCTTTCGTGTTTTCAAACATTCTGGACATACTCCAAGTAGCACAATTTGCAAAGGTAAACCCAAACTCAGCTTGTGTAGTTTTTACCTCATTCTAGTCTAGCCAATTAATTTGTAAAATATTTTTGGAACTTTCAGAGGGTTTTTGATAATTAATTGGACTGTGGAGCAGTTAGGGACCCGAACTAGAGATTGGATAACTAGACTTTGATTAGGTTTCTTGTAGGCCTTATATGGGCATTGTGATTGCTATTATGGGCCTGAGGCTTTGTACATTGTGGATTCTATTTGAGTTTTTACACTGGACTTTCCAATAAGACCACCATCACCTGAAATGGTGGCCGGAGGAAGGAGATTTAGCAAGAGAAAGAGGAGAGTGAAAATGGGTGGCAGCGGGCTTTCCTGTCATTTTTCAATAATCCGATCACCAGATCAGCAATCCGATATCACTATTGAACTCATCACTTGGAGACCTTCATGATGGGACCAACCTCACTCAGATTAGACACGATTTGAAAAAGGCGGTCATTGGACGGTCTAATCGCTCGGTGAGATTTTTTAGCCTTTTCGATTCCCATAAATGAAATATAATTATGTGACAATTATTAACAATTTATGGGCTTTGTTTAGATGTAATCGGATCGGCAATAGCTCATGGGCATTCAGGACTGAGTTTTTGGCACGATCTGTACAACCAGTGGACCGTCTCGAAAGGTAATCGTGTTTGTAATCATTCCCATCATTTTTAGACATTACGGACACGTTCCAAGTAACAGAATTTGCAAAGGTGATCTCGAACTCAACTTGTGTGGTTTTTACCTAGTTCTAATCTGGCCAATTATTTGTAAAATATTTCTAGAATTTTCAGAGAGTTTTTGGTAATTAATTGGATTGTAGAGGAGTTAGGGTCCCAAATTACAGACTAGACAACTAGACTTATATTAGGTTTCTTGTAGGCCCCAAATGGGCATTGTGAATGTTGTTATGGGCTTGAGGCCCTATGTGTTGTGGTTATTGTGAATTGTTTGAGTTTTGTGTTTTGGGCTTTCCAAAAAGAGTACCCTCGCCTAAAATGGTGGCCGGAGGAAGGAGATTAGCGATAAAAAAAAGGAGAGAGAAAATGAGTGGTAGCAGGCTTTCCTGTCTTTTTTTAAAAATTCAACTATCAGATTGACGATCCGAGACCACTATTGAACTCAGTGCGTCGAGACCTTCAAGATGGAACCAATCCCACTATGATCGGACACCATTTGAAAAAGTCGATCGTCGGATGATTTAGATTGCTCGATGAGATTATAGAGCCTTTTCTCGTAAATTAAATATAATTATTTCATAATTATTAGCAATTTATGGGCTTCATTTAGGTGTTGTGATAGCTCACGGGCACTCGGAACCAAGTTTTCGACCCAAGTTGAATGCCTAACGGGCCGTCTCAAAAGGTGATCATGTTTGCAATCGTTTTCAATGTTTTCAGTTGTTTCAAATGCATTTTTGGTAGCAGAATTAGCAAAGGCAATCCTGAACTCAACTTGTGTAGTTTTTACTTTGTTATAGTCTAGCCAATTAATTTGTAAAATATTTCTAGAATTTTTGGATGATTTTTGATAATTAATTGGTGTAAAAGGGTTAGAGACCCAAACTGGAGAATAAACAATTAGACTTAGATTAGGTTTCTTGTAAGCCTCAGTTGGGCATTATGATTGTAGTTGTGGGCTTGAGGCCCTATGTGTTGTGGTTACTATGAATTGTTTGAGTTTTGCATTTTGGGCTTTCTAACAAGACTACCCTCGCATGAAATAGTGGCTAGAGGAAGGAGATCCGACGAGATAAAAAGAAGAAAGAAAATGGGTGGTAGCAAGCTTTTCGATCATTTTTCTGACAATCCGATCGTAGGATTGGCGATTAGAGACTATTGTTGAACTCGGCGTATTGAGACCTTCAAGATGGGACCAAATCCAATTCGATTAAACATCGTTTGAAAAAAGTGATCATCGGACGGTCCAGATTACTTTATGAGATTTTTCAGCCTTTTTGATTCCCATAAATTAAATATAATTATTTAATAATTATTAATAATTTATGGGCTTTGTTTAGGTGCTATCAGATCAGCGATAGCTCATGGGCACTCGGGATTGAGTTTTTGACTCGATCTGAACGATAGGAAGGTGGTCGTGTTTGCAGTCCTTTCTAACAATTTCAAATATTCCAAATGCATTCTAGATAATAGAATTTGCAAAGACAATCTCGAATTCAACGTGTGTAGTTTTTATGAAGTTATAGTTTAGCCGATTAATTTATAAAATATTTCTAGAATTTTTAAGGGATTTTTTATTATTAATTGGACTATAGAGGATTTAGGGATTCAAACTAGAGACTGGACAAATGGACTTAGATTAAGTTTCTTATAGGCCTCAGATGGGCATTGTGATTGTTGTTGTGAGCTTGAGGGCTTATATGTTGTGATTGCTATGAACTGTTTGAGTTTTGTGTTTTGGGCTTTCCAATAAGACCATCCTCGCCTAAAGTGGTGGCCGAAGGAAGGAGATCTGACGTGAGAAAGAGGAAAGAGGAAAGAGAAAGTGAGTGGTAACAGTCTTTTTGATCATTTTCCTAAACCATCGGATCGATGATTCGAGACCATCATTGAACTCAGTGTATTAAGATCTTTAAGATGGGACCAACCTCACTCCAATTGGACATCATTTGAAAAAATCAATCATCGGATGATCCAGATTGCTCGATAAGATTTTTTAGTCTTTTCGATTCCCATAAATTAAATATAATTATGTGATAATTATTAAAAATTTATGGACCTTGTTTAGGTGTGATCGAATTGACAATAGCTCACGGGCACTCGAGATTGAGTTTTTAGCCCAATCTAAACAACTAGCAGGTTATCTGGGAAGGTAATCGTGTTTGCAGTCACTTTCAGCATTTTTAAACATTTTGGATGCGCTCCAGGTAGCAGAATTTTTGAAGGTAATCTCGAATTTAACTTGAATAGTTTTTACCTAGTTCTAATCTAGTCAATTAATTTGCAAAATATTTCTAGAATTTTCGTAGGGTTTTTTATAATTAATTGGATTGTAGAGGAGTTAGAAACTCTTTTGCTCTTCTTATAAATAGTAAAAAGTGTTGTACTTTTAGTATTATAATTTTTTTAAACATGAATGACATATTTTTTTTTGCTTGTTGTATGATTTTTTCATTTTTTTATATGATATATTATTATTTAATATATGAATTATTATTAATAATAATATAATAATTTTTAATTTTTATTATATATATGTTATATTTATACTTATTATTTTAGAATAAGTTAATAAAAATAAAAAAAATATAATAATAAAAATAAGAAATTATAGAGATTAAATTTATTATGAAAATTTTATTATTACAATATAATTTTATAATTGTTACTGTTTTATAAATATATAAATTTATCTATTTGTTATTTTATTGTTTCATATATTTTCATGTTAAATTTCTCTAATAATGAAGTGTTGAGCTTATCAAAAACTAATTAGTTTTTAATATTATATAATTTTTATAAAACATATATAATTACCGTGAAAAATTTTAACTATTTTTAACATTATCTAAGAATTTATATATATAATAGTAAAATAAATTCAATTTGATATAATTTCATATAATGTTAATTTTTTATATTTTTAGTTATTTTCTATTTGATTTTTTTAATTTTGGTCCATAAAATTAATTATGCTAATTACGCACACCCATATCAACTAGTATTAATATTATGGATTTTTGTTTGATATATAATACATTACATAATTTCATATTTTCTTATGATATGAAGAAAAATTTTGAAAATAAGATTAACAAATATATTAGCACTAGCATAATATTTATAAATAATAAATTAATGATTAAAATTTTCTTTTTATATAAAAAATAAAAAAACAATGCTAATAGAATAAAAATATTGAAGTTAATATATTATTATTTTTAATGTAATTATTATAATAAAAAATATATAAATAATTATTGGATTTACAGTAAAATACTTTGTCAAACTAACTTATAACGTATTTTAAAATTAAATTTTTAATCATTATTTTTTCAAAAAGTAAACGCCAGATTTCAATAAAAGAAGTTATTGAATTTAAGTGCATAAAAATTCTATTACATCATATTTGTATTCATACGAAAATTAAACTATTTTTAAATCAGAATATCAATTTGTGTTTATATTTAAATATAAATTTATTAAATTGAAATAATAATTCTATATTAAAGTATCATTTCTAAATTTTTTATATGTATTCACTATTTACCAAGCTAAGATAAGTTTATATTATTAAAAAAAAATTAAAAAATATCTCCACCGAAAAAATAAAAAATATTATATTTTTTATGTGTACACATTAATATTTTTAAAATTTTAATAATGTACCATTTTAAAATAAAAGAATGTATTATAAAATCTAATCATCCTATTAATTATATTAATTTTATAATTAAACTCAAGCTTAATATATTATGTTAATTATTAATTTTTAAAAATATATATTTTAATTTTTTTTAAATATAATTTATTTTATATGCTTTATATACAATTATATATTATTTAAAAATTTAATATTCATATAATTTTATTATATATTACATACTAATTAAATATTTTTTATGAATTAATGAATATGAATTTTTTCTTATAATATTTTTCCGTTGTAGCTTATCAAAAATGTTATAGTATTTACATAGGACTTATAAATTCAATCTTAATTAGAACTAGCTCATAATTAATGCAATACTTAAAAATTTTAGAAATATGTTTATAAATAGTTAAAAATTTTAGAAATATATTTATAACTAAAAATATAAATTTATTTTATATGAAATATTTTTAATGAATTTATAAGAAATTAAATTAAAAAGAAAACTTCAATAATATTAATAAAAGATTTATATATTTGGCTGATAAAAATTAATTTCTTTTCTTATTCTTTTATGTAAATTTAAATATAATTATATTAAAATATTTTAATATAAATAGCTATAAGTTAGAGAAAGAAATTTATTAGGATTCATTAAAAAGATGATTCATATAAATAAAATAACTTCCTATTTGTAAATAATATAAATTATCATTGTATTTTTGTAAAATTTTATTTTAAATTATATTAATAGAAACTTAATTAAGTAATGTTTAAATTTAAGTAGGACTAACAATTTCTGATTTACATAAACTCTAAAATTATATAAATAATTAAATTTTAAATCCTAAGAATTTTAAATTTATATAAACTCTAAATTAAATAATAAAAATATAATTATAAATATTATAAATAATAAAGGGTAATTTAAATAAAACTAATATTTTCCCCTTCACACATATATATATATCCGTGATTGACCCATATATAATTTTCATAATTAGTAACTTAATATAACTCTATTAAAATATTTTGAAAACTTTAATCAGTTTAACATTCAGTTGCAATCTAATACATAAATCAAATAACTTTTAAATTTTTCATCGTATACATTAGCATATAATAAGTTATCGTCATTAACTAATTAAAGTTATTCTAAATTTCAAATGAAACATGCAAAAAAAATAATTTTTTTAATTAATATACTAATTATTACTACCTAGAGCCACACCTTAAAAAAAATTAATTTTAATGGGCTCATATTTTTATTGGCACAATAATTTAATGGAGGCAATAATGCATTTAGTCTAAAATTTGTCTAATAATTTTTTTTCTTGTTGGCCCATTAGTAATATATTATAATTTAATGGTCGCAAAGGTAATCAATATTCACATATTAATGTTCAAATTAATCGTATTATAATCAATTAATTCTTAGTATTAATATTAATAATATTTATTTTTTAAATTTTAATTTAAAAATAAATCTTTGACGATTATTAAATTAGTGAGCCCATTTTGAGATACCACCCAAAATATTATAATTTTAATTACGATAATTTATTAATGAGCCCATAAATTACCAGAATAGTAAAATAATTTAAACATTATATCATTCAAATTTTAATTATGTTGCCTATTTTTAATTGTTATATTATTTTTATTATGGGCCCATAAATAATAATTTTGGTTGATTAAATTAATGGCCTAAATATTGATTTAGTCAATATTTTATAATTTAAAAATTTTTTTATTGACTCAAAAAATAAAAAATTTAGTAGCCAATGAAACGTTGAATATTAACGATACTCACATTAATACACTTATTTTTAAAAATATTTTGTTAAAAAGAATTTAAAGAAAATGAATAAATTGACCCACTAAATTTTTTACTTTATTGTTGACACCTAATTAATTCTTTTTTAATTTGGGTATTGTGTTAAATTTATTTTAAAATTTTGTTAAGATTTTTTTAAGGTTAAATGTAAGAGACAAGTAAGAGTATACCCATATTTAAAGTACTCTAAAATAACAATTAAAATTTTGAAGGGATTGTGACTTTGTTTCAACCCCCGAATTTGGTGTCAAATGAATGAAATATTTAAATCTAAGTGTGAAATCACTAGAATATTAGGTCATCAAATTTGAAATTGGGTAACAAGGGCCAATAAAATTAGTATTGTGGTCCAATTTTGAAATTAACAAATTATGGCCCAAAATTTTGTCGTCAAAGAAAATTTCAATTTGAAAAAAAAAATGGTGGCATTAACAGTTTCGATCGTACCACTTAAATTGCTTTTTGTGAGATATATTATTGGCCAACACTCTTAATTATAAATTTCTCATTAATTTATAATATTACTTCAATATTCTATATTTATGAGCTATTAGAATTAAATATGTTCAAACAACAAATTTTAAGTGTACCTAGTTTTTCAAATTTTTTGACCTAGGAAATTACTATAATATTTAAATTGATTAAAGTTATATGATTAAAGTTATATTAAGTTACTAATCATGAAAGTTATATATTAATTAATAATATTTATATCATGAAAATTATATATTAATTAATGATATTTATAACATTTAGATATATGAAGTTAATGATGGATATAACAACTAGATTTTAAGTATTTTATATAATTACAGTGTTCTACTAATATAGTTTTCAAAACCCATCAATAGATTTATATCCTAAATTTATACTATTAAAATATTATTAGCCCAATTTTAAATTTGAAATTTTAAACATTTAGAAAAAAATTAGACTAAAATAAAATAAGTTGTCTAAATATTTATATTGGCGTATAAGCAACTAAGCCATGTTTGAAAAGAACATCCAAATAATGGTGTTTAAATATTTTTATTTAAATTGGGCCAATCTATTTATTTTAATATTTTTTTTAATATTAATATCCAAATTTTAGTTATAAAAAAATATTTTTAAATTAACATTGTGTTTTAGATTTATTTAGATACTTTAAATAAAAAATTAATTTGAAATACTTGGAACATTGTAAAATATATAGGCCAATAAAATTTTTAACTCACATTATCAATATTGCATTTGTCTAACATCAAACTCAGAGGTTAATGATATAGGCTTATTAAAGTTTTTTTATTTAATATGTTATTATATATTTAAAAGGTTAAGATTTAAGTAAAAATTAAAAAATTAAATTATTTGAATATAAGCTCATAAATTGGTATGTTAAAAAAAATTTGTATTAATATGGGCTAATGTGGAGGTCTATATTCAATTTTTAAAGTTTAACTTAAATCATATGTGAATATTTAAAATTTTTAATGAAATTATTTTTAATAAAAAGATTTAAATCGTGAGGTAAATAAAAAAAATAAATCTATATTTTTTGTATTTTAAAAATATAAACAATTAAATTTTTAATTTTATTAGGTGAATAAAAACTAGATCAAATTATCTGAAATAAAAGCAACCCTGAAAAAAAAAAAAAAAAAAAATGAAAGTGATCTGACTGTTGGCGTGTGACAGTGGGTTTCCCACTGTCACTGCCAACATTTATTAAAAAAAAAAAAAAAAATTTCAAAACGGAGGAGGAACTTCCCCATTTCTCTTCTCTCCCTTTCCTTCCCTCTCTTCTTCTTCTTCCTTTCTCCGGTGACCGGCCGACGACGTCCCAAGCAGCTCCCCACCGGCCGGCGACCACCAGGACCACCAGAAACGGCGGCAAGAGAGGGAGAGGAGAGAGAAAACGCGCAAGACAAAGGGCGCGACTTTCCGCGCGATTCCGGCTTCATCCGACGTCCGATCGAGGCGATTCCGGTGGCGTTGGAAAGCTTGTTCCGAGCTTTCTTTTGACACCAATTTTGAAGCAAATGGAGGTCGGAGGAGTGAGATATGGAGGAGAGAAATTTCTGGTTTTTCAAGCTTTTTCGTCAGATCTACGACGATACGACCGTTGGATCGACGATCCGAGACCACAGAGGGACTGAGGAAGAGGAGAGGAACATGGTGGTATGATCAGATCCGCAAATGTCGCCTGATCGGCGGCAGCCACCGTGTGCGGTGGTGCCGTGATGGTCTTGAGCTATGGAGATGGTTCAACTTCGAGGCTTCCTCATAAATTTTTGGAATTTTGAGACAGATAAACTTCGGGTAAGACAATTTTTATTATTTCTCTGTGGAGCATAAATACGATGTTTCTTAAACAGGAAAAATTGGAGAAAAATTCTAAGAAAAATATATGATGAAAGTAAAATTATTTGGAGATATTCTATGGTGTTAGTTGAATTTTTGGGTGATCGTAGAATATTTTTGAGAAATATGGATGGATTTTAGTTATATTTTTAGCATGTGGGCATATAAGATTAATTGAAATTAAGATAATTAAATTTTATATAATTGGTTGAAGCTTGAGGATGGAGGTTTAAATATGTGAATATTTAATTGGGTTGAATTAGGAATATGTTAGCTGTTGGAAACTTATGGAATTGAGTAAAATTCTTGAATAAAATATTCATGGGTGACTAGAAAATTACAATTCATTTTGCAATAGCCTTATAATATTATTAAGGACCGCGGGGCAAAATTTTAGAATTTTTAGAGCTTGTTTGAGTGGATTTTTGAAAAATGTCAATTATAGGGACTAAAACGTAATTTTCAAGATTTTGAGTATTGTCTGATTTGGAGGGCCCAGGAGGGGCCATGTGATATTGATGAGATGTGATTGTGGGAATTGAGAATTTAGAAGTGTTATTTGAGCATTTTTGCAGGTTGGGTAGGTCCCAGGTATAGGGGAGACTCTGCCGGATTTTCGGCATGAATTAGGTTGTCTATTGCCTCTTTAGAGTTTTATCTTAACTTAGTACTAATAAATTTATAATTTAATTATTAGGTGATCGAGGTCAGCTATTTTCTGCATCCAGCAGCCACAATAGTCATCGGTGTACAGTGAGTAGAATATTAATTTTAATTGTAATTTCGATATTATTATATGTTCAAGCATGCCCATGCATCACTTATATGCATATATTTATGTAGTTAAACTCTAGGCACGATTTATGTTGCACTCATAACTGTTGATGTGCCATGGATGTTGTTGTGGTCATTTGGGAGCAAAGCGTGCGTTGGCGTGCGTGTGATGTGGTGTGGACTATGGATAGGACGGGGCAGTCACGGCTTGAGTAATTCGCTGGGACCCGATCCTTCGAGGGGTAGTCACGGCTTGAGTAATTCGCTGGGACCCTCGATTTGGTTATTAAGTGGAAGTCCGAGCTTGAGTAATTCGGCACGAGTTGGATTTAAGAGAGTCAGTATAGGATCACTCCCATATGTTATGATTGATACTACAGGGTGTGTGAGTGCTCCAAATTACCTTTTTGATGCTATGATGTGAATTTATTGCTGATGTTGCACTTCATTTCACAGGTTGCATTAGTTTTAGATAGTTATAGAGATTATGGTTAAAATTGATATTTTACTCTCTGAGTCGAACGCTCACTCCTGTTCAAAAATTTTTCCAGGCCACAGGAGGAGTTATTTTACAGAGCAACCTGTTTTCTTCCTCGCAGGTTTAACGTCAATTATTTAATTGTTTTACTATCTTTTATAAATTAAAAATCTAGAACTCCGCATGTGTTAGAAATAGTGTGGACCTTGGTAGAGGTTGTGTTAACTTAAATTTTTAAGATTAATAAATGAAGATTTGTATGGTATTTAAACAGTTTGTAAATGAGGTAACAGGGTTGAGCTGGGCTCCCCTGATTTTAGTTTCTGAAAATTTCTGGGCTAAGTTGGCCCGAAATGAAATTATAACAGTTAGATTTAAATTATTTTATATGCATATTGGGTCTAAATTGTGGGCCTGGTTATGGATTTGAGGAATAGTTAGGCTTACTACGGGCCTCGGGGGCTTTAAGCTGGCCCAGGTCCTAGTGCCGGTCCGGCCCATAGGTTGGGTCGTGACATAATAGGTATTCAATTCTACCATGTTGTTTTATGTACTGAATTTAATTTTTATACCACATATATGAATATTTTTTAATCATAAATTGACAAATAATTAGAGTCAATAAACTTTTTATAAGTTAATTTTTAAGTAATTTTTATATTATGTTTAATGAGCCTATCATTTACTTTTTTAACCACCTAATTAAATATAACAGAGCCCACACCAAATTTACATTTTTAATATTTGTTAATGTAATTTACACAAAAGATGCTATCAACTTCATATTTACTTTAAATTGGATACTTTATAAAAAATTTAAAATAGCTTATTTAACTTTATGGGGCCAATACTTAAAATTTAAAATAGTATAAGGGTTAAAATATAATGAAAAAACTATGGGCCAATATATGAATTACAAATTATAAGATTTTAATGTAAATATATATATATATATATATATATATATATATAAATTAATCTTTTAAAAATTAAAATATAAACTCATTTGGTGCCAATATAATTGGGCTAATTGATTATTTAAGTTCTTTTAAATCAAGTTGGCCTAGTGTAAGTTTTAATTAACCCATCAAAAGCTTTTAAAAATTTTAAGAATACTAATGTATTAGTTGTTATTACAATATAAGTAAAAAGGTATTTAAAAAAATATATTTAAAAATTAAAAAGAATTTTCCTAAAATTTGAATTTTAAAATATCTCAATTAAAAAACTCTTTAACTTAAAAGAATAAGTTTTTACACAGTTATAATAAAAAATATTAATTAATGATAATTATAAAATTTAGATATATGGGATGAATAATTGAGATAATTATTAGGGTTTAGGATATTTTTAATGGCTAAATTTAAATATTTCACAATTTTAATTAAATAAAAAATTTAATAGGAATTTAAAGAAATGAGTTAATATGGTTAAAAAATAATAACAATTTGTTAACATTAGGATTACTAGAATAAAAACTAGTTTATAATTCTTTTAATATATTATAGTTTATTCACAATTTTAATCAAATAATGCAATTTTTTAACCATAAATATTTCAACTGTGGTGTCACGACCCAACCTATGGGCCGGACCGGCACTAGGACCTGGGCCAGCCTAAAGCCCCCGAGGCCCGTAGTAAGCCTAACTATTCATTAACCCAACTCTAAGGCCCATTTGGGCCCAATATCAAGAAAACAAATGGACAGAGTCCGGCCATAAAATGGACTTTCCAACGGGGAGTTTTCGACTCACCCGACCTGTAAACATAATAAATACTCAATTGGGGAGCTCAGCTCACCCTCCACATACTCATATCCTCATAAAAATAAATGGGAGCTCAGCTCCCTCATCCAATCCATCAAACATGCATATCATTATACGTTTACAGGTCCAACATGATAATAATATTACAGACCATAATCAAATAAATACTTCTAACACATGCGGAAATTCTAGGAGTAAATAAAATTACACAAATATTGATAAACAACCTGCGAAGGAGAAAAGCAAGTTAACCAAAATAAAATCCTCCTGTAGCCTGAAAAAAATATTGAACAGGAGTGAGCGTTCGACTCAGAGAGTAAAATATCAATTTTAACCATAATCTCTATAACTATCTAAAACTAATGCACCCTGTAGAGTGAAATGCAACATCAACATCATTTTCACATCATAACATTAAAAAGGTAATTTGGAGCACTCACGCACCCTGTAGCATCAATCATAACATATGGGAGCTGATCCCCTATACAGCTCTCTTAAATCCAACTTTGGTGCCAAGAACTCAAGCCGGACTTTCGCTTAATAAACCAAATCGAGGGTCCCAGCGAAGAACTCAAGCCGTGACTACCCCTCGAAGGATCGGGTCCCAGCGAAGAACTCAAGCCGTGACTACCCGTCCTATCCATAGTCCACACCACATCACACGCACGCCAACGCACGCACACTGCTCTAAATTATCACAACAACATCATGGCACTTTAACAGTTATCAATGCATCATAAATCGTGCCTAGAGTTTAACTACATAAATATATGCATATAAGTGATGCATGGGCATGCTGAACATATAATAATATCGAAATTACAATTAAAATTAATATTTTACTCACAGACTTGACAACGGTCACTGTGGCAGCTGGGCGGAGGAAGAAGGCTGTCCCGGCTCACCTAACAATTACATTACAATTTTTAATATAAATGACTCAATACAAATAAAGAAAAAGACCAATACGTCCTAAGTCGTGAAAATCAGAGAGTCTCCTATACCTAGGACCTACCCAACCTGCAAAAGGGCTCAAAACACACTTCTATATTCACAATCCATATGTCCACAACTCAATCACATCACACAGCCCCTCCTGGGCCCACCAAATCAATCATCCATCACAACATGTAAAATTTCAATTTAGTCCCTATAATTGACCATTTTTGCAAAAAATTGTCCAAATAAGCTCTAAAAATTCTAAAACTTTGCCCCGCGGTCCTTAGCAATATTACTAAGCTATTGCAAAAAGAATCATAATTTTCTAAGCTACCACGAATATTTTATGGATTTTTAATCCCATTTAAGCACTAGAAAATTACGAAAAAGTAAGGTTCGGGTTTACCTTTGCCAATTCCGACTTCGGGAACGCGCTCGGGACGTCTGACAATGGGGGGCTAGCCAAAACCTCGGTCCAATTCGGAGACTTTTCCGGTAACGGGTCGGTCTGGCTAGAATTTCGCAGACCCGATCAACTGTCGAATTTCCGCGAATCGAGGATACCTACACGAAGCCCATAACACGGGGGTTAGTACATAAATTTTTCAGAATTTTCTAAGCACATTAAATGCTAGGAAAAACACTGCAAAGTTTCGTGGGACCCACCGAAAAACGGTGTCGAAAAAATTTGAAATTTATGTCGCCGAGAAGCTCTCGACGAGTGGAGCGTGCTGGTACCCTCAGTTTTCTCGTGGGATTCACGGTTTTCGAGAAATCTAGCCCAAAAGTCGAAATGGGCTAAAAACTTCCCGAGCAAAAATTGGACAAACCGCTCGATGGATTTCAGCGTTCTTGGTGTCTATGGAAAGCTCTCGCCGAGTAGATGATTTTAGACACAAGACTCGGTCCAATTGGTGGCCGGATCGGCCGAATTTTGGCCGGGAAGTCCAACAGTCGCACGCGCGCTGCGCGTCCGTTCTAAGGCCATTTTTCGGCGTTCCAGGCGGAGGCCGGCCATGGGGAAGGGCCGAGGTGGGGCGCCGGCGAGGTGGGGACGCAGGGGAGGAGGCGTCGCGGCAAGGGGAGGAGGGAGGAGAGAGAAAAGAGAGAGAGAAGAGGAGAAAGTCGACGCGCGCGGGAGGGAGAAGAAAAAGAGAAGAAGACCGGTCCGATTCGACCGGTCCGATCCGGTCCGGTTCGATTCGGCCGATTCGATTCAGAATACAAAATTTTGAATTTTTTTTTTACTCTGCCTCGGGACCGAAAACGAGGTCCAAAAATTCTGAAAAAATTCCAGAAAACTCAGAAAAATACGTAGACTCCAAATATATTTTTAGTTTTGCTACGTGGTCTTTAAATTAATTTTTAAAATTCATCAAAGTTTATATTTTTGGAAAATCGAACTCGATTTTTAAAATTCGAAAAATCTCGAAAAAAAATTCCTAAAATTTAAATAAAATTAAAATACCAAAAATGCTCATAAAATTTAAAATTTTGGGGTGTTACATTCTTCCCCCCTTACAGAAAATTCGTCCTCGAATTTTACACAAGGCAGAATAAAGCACATGATTATACATTGAACAGATAAGGGTACTTGCTACGCATGTCCCGTTCTGACTCCCAGGTGCACTCTTCCATTGACTGACTCCTCCACAAAACCTTAACCATAGGGATCTGTTTGGATCTCAGCTGTCTCACTTGGTAGTCCACTATGGCTACAGGCTGCTCCTCAAATGTCAAGTTCTCCTTTAGCTCTATCACATCCGGCTGCAGTACATGAGAAGGATCGGGAATGTATTTCCTGAGCATGGAGATGTGAAACACGGGATGAACGTGAGAGAGGTTGGGTGGTAGCTCCAACCGGTAGGCAACTGCTCCAACTCTATCAGTAACCTCAAAAGGTCCGATATACCGAGGTGCCAACTTGCCCTTCTTTCCAAATCTCATGACTCCCTTCATTGGAGAAACCTTCAGGAATACATAGTCGCCCACTGCAAACTCCACATCCCTCCGTCTGGGGTCTGCATAACTCTTCTGCCTACTGAAAGCTGTTTTCAGTCGTTCCCTGATTAAAGGAACTACCTCTGAAGTGTACTGCACTAGGTCTACATCATGCACCTTCGCTTCCCCCATTTCTGTCCAACACAGAGGAGACCTACACTTTCTCCCATATAATGCCTCATAGGGTGCCATCCCTATGCTGGAGTGATAACTGTTGTTGTAGGCAAACTCCACCAAAGCTAGCTGCTCATCCCATTGACCTCCAAAATCCAAGACACTCATGCGAAGCATGTCTTCCAGTGTTTGGATTGTCCTTTCGGACTGTCCGTGCATGCGAGGTGGAAAGCCGTCTTGAAGTTCAAGCTGTGTGACAAGTGCGTCCTACAACTTTATACTAAACCGAGAAGTGAATCGGGGCCCTCTCATCGGATATTATGGGCGGAACTCCATGCAATCGACTATTTCTCGAATGTAGAGCGGGCATCTTGTGCCCGCAGTATGTAGTCTTCTGAGCAAGAAGTGAGCTGATTTAGTTAGACGGTCTACAATTACCCATATTGAATCATATCCTCGCGTGGTACGAGGCAACCCAGTCACAAAATCCATAGTGATCATTTCGCACTTCCATTCTGGGATAGGGAGTTCTTGCAGCTTCCCTGACGGTCTTTGGTGTTCAAACTTCACCTTCTGACAAGTCAAGCACTTGGACACAAAATCTGCTATGTCTCTTTTCATGCCATTCCACCAATAGCTATCTTTCACATCATGGTACATCTTGGTGGAACCTGGGTGGACACTGTACAGTGTGTAGTGTGCCTCTCGCATGATTTCATTCCTGAGGTTGTCCACATTGGGCACACATATCCTAGAAACTTGCACTAAGGCGCCATCATTGGCAAATCCAAACTCACCACCTTTACCTTGTTGTACTCTTTCTATAATCTTCATCAATTGTTGGTCTCTATGCTGGGAAACTCTAACTCAGTCCCTCAAGTCTGGCCTCACTGAAAAGTGAGCCAACAATACCCCCTCATCTGAAAGATCTAGGATTAAACCTTGATCCATCAACTCATGTACCTCCTGAATCAATGGTCTCTTCTCTACTGAAATGTGTGCCAAACTGCCAGAAGATTTTCTGCTCAAGGCATCTGCTACAACATTGGCCTTCCCAGGGTGGTACTGGATGGTGCAATCATAGTCTTTCAGAAGCTCCATCCATCTCCTCTATCTCAAGTTTAAATCCCTCTGCTGGAAGATGTACTTCAAACTCTTGTGGTCGGTGTATATCTCGCACACTTCACCATACAGGTAGTGTCTCCAGATTTTAAGTGCAAAGACTACAGCCGCCATTTCCAAATCATGGGTGGGGTAGTTCTGCTCATGCCTCTTCAGCTGCCTTGAAGCATAAGCCACTACCTTTCCATTCTGTATCAAAACACACCCTAGGCCAACTTTGGAGGCGTCACAATACACGGTGTATCCTTCACCACTCACAAGTAGTGTCAACACAGGGGCAGTGGTTAGACACTCCTTAAGCTTCTGGAAACTCACCTCACAGTCATCTGTCCAAATGAATGGAACATTCTTCCTGGTCAACTTAGTTAGGGGAGCCGCTATCCTGGAGAAATCTTGTACAAAACGCCTATAGTAGCCAACTAAACCCAGAAAACTTCGCACCTCAGTGACTGTTGTAGGCCTAAGCCAATCAGTTACAGCTTCAATTTTCTTGGGATCTACTTGAATGCCGTCCCTAGAAACCACGTGTCCCAAGAATGAGATGCTTTCTAGCCAAAATTCACATTTTGAAAATTTGGCATATAGCTGGTGCTCCCTCAACGTCTGCAACACCATCCTCAAGTGCCACACGTGTTCTGAGAGTATACCAAAATGTCATCTATGAATACGATGACAAAACGGTCCAAAAATGACTTGAACACCCTGTTCATCAAGTCCATGAAGGCTGCTGGTGCATTAGTGAGTCCAAAAGACATCACCAAGAACTACTAATGACCATATCTTATCCTGAAAGCCGTTTTGGACACGTCCTCATTCCTGATTCTCAATTGATGGTAGCCTGATTGCAGGTCTATTTTGGAAAAGAATCTAGCCCCTTGGAGCTGATCAAACAGATCATCAATCCGAGGAAGTGGATACTTGTTCTTCACAGTCACCTTGTTCAGCTGTCTATAGTCAATGCACAACCTCAATGACCCATCCTTCTTTCTAACAAATAGAACAGGAGCACCCCAGGGTGAAGTGCTCGGACGTATGAAACCCTTGTCCAAAAGCTCCTGTAGTTGCTCCTTCAGCTCTTTCAATTCTGCTGGTGCCATCCTGTAAGGTGGCATGGATATGGGGTTTGTGCCCGGCACAACATCAATACAAAACTCTATTTCCCTTCCTGGTGGCAACCCTGGAAGCTGCTCTGGGAAGACATCCATAAATTCTCTGACAACAGGAACATTTTCCATGCTGACACCTTCTACAGATGTATCTCTCACTAATGCCAAATACCCTTGGCATTCACGCCTCAACATTTTTCTAGCACTAATTGCTGACACCAAATTATATGGAGCCACGCTCCTGTCACCATCAAAGCTAAACTCTTCCACACCAGGTATGTGGAAATACACCTTTTTGTTCCTGCAGTCTAAAGTGGCATAGTGAGTTGACAACCAATCCATCCCCAGGATTACATCAAAATCCATTACTGATAGAGGAACCAAGTCTGCTGGGAGGATCTTTCCATCCACTACCACTGGGCTACCCGAAAAAACCATATCTACATCTATGTTGTCACTAAGTGGGGTAGCTACCGACAAAGGGCATTCTAAAGTTGTAGGGTTTCTACCCAACCTCATGGCAAACACAGGGGAGACAAATGAGTGCGTAGCACCCGGATCTATCAAAACACGAGCCTCATAGGAACAGACCAGAAGAATACCTGCCACAACTGCATTTGAAGCTTGAGCATCCTGGTGGGTCAGGGTGAAAACCCGAGCTTGACCTACCCCCGAGTGGCGTAACTCGACATCGACTTCTACCTCCTGATCTGCCTCCAAATCCACGTCCCCCTTGTCCTCGGCCCTGTTGGCCACTGAACTGACTGCCTGCCATGTTGGAAGTACCTTGATACAACTGGCGAGGAACATTTGCAACAGAACCCTGTGACCCCATCTGTGGCTCACTGAAAACGGGGCATTCTCTAGCAAAGTGACCCGGTTGGCCACACCTGAAGCATACTCCTGAACCCATCAAACAAGGTCCTGAATGTCCTCTTCCACACTGTGCACAAGGTGCCAAGGAGGATCCTGAACCAAACCTAGAACTACTGTACCCTGAACTGTGACCACTGCTGGATCCGTATCCAGGTCTGAATCCTCGAGGTTTGTGTCTAAAACCACTCTTCTTGTTCCTGCTTTTTCCTCTGTAATTACTCTGGCCACCACTGTCCGGAGTACCCATAGAAGGGACACTTGAGGAACCCTCTGCTCTGTTTTTCTTTGCTCTTCCGCTGTCATCCGTAGCATAGCTAATCTCAATCTGTCTGGCTCGATCAACCACCACATCAAAAGACTGATTAGACATCATGGCCAGGTTCGCATACCTCCTGTCAAGCCCCTTTAAGAATCTCTTCACCTTCATAGTTTTTGTAGCTACTGCTGCAGGGGCATATCTGCTCAATTCCAAAAATTCTGTAGCATATTCATCTACAGACCTGCCATTCTGTCTTAAGGCCTCAAAGGCCCACTGCTTCTGATCTCTGAAGCATTCTGGCACAAACCGATTGATAAAAAGTTCCACAAACTGAGCCCATGTCAAACCCTCCATCCGGGGTAACACGTAGTCATTCATCCATTGTCTAGGCATAGGCCCCATGACATGCTGCATACACTCTATCAGTCTTCTATCACCAATCAATCTGCTCTGCCTGTCATAGAATCCAAAAACCGATATGCATCGTCTGACACATCATAAGTACCAGGCACCAACTTCTTGAAATTTATGATCTGTTTGTAAGATTCCTCTCTTGGTGCGGTGGACTGCTGCTGCTGTGGAGGGTGGACCATATACTGCGCCATCATATCAATGGTCCTCTGCAAACCAGCTAGAGTAGCTGCCATGGGGTCCATGGGACCCTGTGCCATAAAGGACTGATCCTGTACTGGGGGTGGCTGCTTCTCTACTTGAGCAGCTCTAGGCCTCCTACCCCGCCTCCTCGGGGCAGGCGCCTCATCCTGTGCTGACACCTCGTCAGGCACATCTGGTTCTGGTGTAGTGGTAGCTCTCCTGCTTCTGCACATTTTCCTGAAATTCAGCAGCATTAGCCCACAAAATTCAAAACTGCACATTACACAGCTCTATAGACTCATATTTATACACAATATATGGAGCAGAAACTAGAAGCAAAGACGACAATGCAAGACGAATGTGGACCCTATTTTTCCGCATGTGACTCCTAGTAGACTCTTCCCAACACTTTAGACAAACATTCCCTAAGAATCTGGAGCCTAAGCTCTGATACCACATCTGTCACGACCCAACCTATGAGCCGGACCGGCACTAGGACCTGGGCCAGCCTAAAGCCCCCGAGGCCCGTAGTAAGCCTAACTATTCATTAACCCAACTCTAAGGCCCATTTGGGCCCAATATCAAGAAAACAAACGGATAAAGTCCGGCCATAAAATGGACTTTCCAACGGGGAGTTTTCGACTCACCCGACCTGTAAACATAATAAATACTCAATTGGGGAGCTCAGCTCACCCTCCACATACTCATATCCTCATAAAAATAAATGGGAGCTCAGCTCCCTCATCCAATCCATCAAACATGCATATCATTATACGTTTACAGGTCCAACATGATAATAATATTACAGACCATAATCAAATAAATACTTCTAACACATGCGGAAATTCTCGGAGTAAATAAAATTACACAAATATTGATAAATAACCTGCGAAGGAGAAAAGCAGGTTAACCAAAATAAAATCCTCCTGTAGCCTGAAAAAAATATTGAACAGGAGTGAGCGTTCGACTCAGAGAGTAAAATATCAATTTTAACCATAATCTCTATAACTATCTAAAACTAATGCACCCTGTAGAGTGAAATGCAACATCAACATTATTTTCACATCATAACATCAAAAAGGTAATTTGGAGCACTCACGCACCCTGTAGCATCAATCATAACATATGGGAGCTGATCCCCTATACAGCTCTCTTAAATCCAACTTCAGTGCGTGAAGAACTCAAGTCGGACTTTCGCTTAATAAACCAAATCGAGGGTCCCAGCGAAGAACTCAAGCCGTGACTACCCCTCGAAGGATCGGGTCCCAGTGAAGAACTCAAGCCGTGACTACCCGTCCTATCCATAGTCCACACCACATCACACGCACGCCAACGCACGCACACTGCTCCAAATTACCACAACAACATCATGGCACTTTAACAGTTATCAATGCATCATAAATAGTGTCTAGAGTTTAACTACATAAATATATGCATACAAGTGATGCATGGGCATGCTGAACATATAATAATATCGAAATTACAATTAAAATTAATATTTTACTCACAGACTTGACAACGGTCACTATGGCGGCTGGGCGGAGGAAGAAGGCTGTCCCGGCTCACCTAACAATTACATTACAATTTTTAATATAAATGACTCAATACAAACAAAGAAAAAGACCAATACGTCCTAAGTCGTGCCGAAAATCCAGCAGAGTCTCCCCTATACCTAGGACCTACCCAACCTGCAAAAGGGCTCAAAACACACTTCTATATTCACAATCCATATGTCCACAACTCAATCACATCACACAGCCCCTCCTGGGCCCACCAAATCAATCATCCATCACAACATGTAAAATTTCAATTTAGTCCCTATAATTGACCATTTTTGCAAAAAACTGCCCAAATAAGCTCTAAAAATTCTAAAACTTTGCCCTGCAGTCCTTAGCAATATTACTAAGCTATTGCAAAAATAATCATAATTTTCTAAGCTACCACGAATATTTTATGAATTTTTAATCCTATTTAAGCACTAGAAAATTACGAAAAAGCAAGGTTCGGGTTTACCTTTGCCAATTCCGACTTCGGGAACGCGCTCGGGACATCTGACAATGGGGGGCTAGCCAAAACCTCGGTCCAATTCGGAGACTTTTCCGGTAACGGGTCGGTCTGGCCGGAATTTCGCAAACCCGGTCAACTGTCGAATTTCCGCGAATTGAGGATACCTACATGAAGCCCATAACACGGGGGTTAGTACATAAAATTTTCAGAATTTTCTAAGCTCATTAAATGCTCGGAAAAATACTGTGAAGTTCTGTGGGACCCACCGAAAAACGGTGTCGGAAAAATTTGAAATTTATGTCGCCGCGAAGCTCTCGACGAGTGGAGCGTGCTGGTACCCTCGGTTTTCTCGTGGGATTCACGGTTTTCGAGAAATCTAGCCCAAAAGTCGAAATGGGCTAAAAACTTCCCGAGCAAAAATTGGACAAACCGCTCGATGGATTTCGGCGTTCTTGGTGTCTATGGAAAGCTCTCGCCGAGTAGATGATTTTAGACACAAGACCCGGTCCAATTGGTGGCCGGATCGGCCGGATTTTGGCCGAAGTCCAACGATTGCTGAGCTGCGCGTCCGTTCTAAGGCCGTTTTCCGCGTTCAGTGGCGGCCGTGGGGAAGGGCGAGGTGGGGCGCCACAGGTGGGGACGCAGGGAGGCGCGCAGCAAGGGGAGGAGGGAGGAGAGAGAAAGAGAGAGAGAAGAGGAGAAGGTCGACGCACGGAGGGAGAAGAAAAGAGAAGAGAAGCCGGTCAGGTCGACCGGTCCGATTCGATTCGATTCGGCCGGTTCGATTCAGAATACAAAATTTTGAATTTTTTTTTTACTCTACCTCGGGACCGAAAACGAGGTCCAAAAATTCCGAAAAAATTTCAGAAAACTCAGAAAAATACGTAGACTCCAAATATATTTTTAGTTTTGCCACGTGGTCTTTAAATTAATTTTTAAAATTCATCAAAGTTTATATTTTCGAAAAATCGAACCCGATTTTTAAAATCCGAAAAATCTCGAAAAAAAATTCCTAAAATTTAAATAAAATTAAAATACCAAAAATGCTCATAAAATTTAAAATTTTGGGGTGTTACATGTGGGCTAGTAAAAATTATTTATATCGTGGGTAAAAATGGGCCACACAATTCTATGTGTAATATTTAAGTCATAAATATTTAAAAACGTTAAATATATTTAACTTAATTTAAATTTTTTTCAAATATTTTTTATTATTTAAAAAAATTTAAAAATATGAATCACTAATATAGAAAATGGTCTAAATTAGACAAATAATTTAATCAATTAATGACAATTATAACCTAAATATTGTGATCCACATTTTTTGTTAAATGTTCACTCACATTAAATTATGTTATTTTAATAATTATATGTACTAATTAAATTTATAGATAAATTACTTATTAAAATTAACTTTGTAAAACGAAATTTAAAAATGATTTTTTTTTCAACATTTACAACTAACTACATTGTCCCCGATTTAATAATCTTGTTTCTTTTTAAGTAATAAATAACTCTATTGTTATGGCCATCTAATTTTGAGAATAACAAAATATTTTTTTTATTATGATTGTTAAATAACATATTAAAAAAATCAATTAATAAATATTTAAATATATGAGTCATCACAATAATATTATAACATTAAAATATTAAGAATATTGGCTAAATAAAACAAAGGTGTACCTGGCTCATAGTTTAATTATTTTTAAATTTTTTTATTACTTAAAAGTAAATTAAGTTTTATTGATATAATAAATAATATTATTTTTAAAATTAACACATAAATAATAACTTAAATTCTTTTAACTAGACAAATAAACACTTAGGATTAAATTCTATGCGAGGTGCATAAAACACTTAATTTTAATTATTATTATTGTCATTGGCCCTATATATCTAAATATTATAACTGACATTAATTAATTTTTTTATTAGCCCAATAAAGTAAAAAAATTAATGATCAAATATTCTAGTAATTTTAATTTTTTTATTGACCTAAATAAATAAATAAGTTTATATTTTAATTTTTAAAAAATTATTTTGAGAATTTAAATATGCCCATATTAGTTTTAGCCTTTTGTATGGACATCTATATCACATATAAATATATGGAGGGAAACATTAATTTTATCTAAATTATCCTTTATTCTTAAAATTAATTATAATTATATTTTTATTTTTGAAATTAATTTTAAAGTTTGTACACATTTAAAATTATTAATCTTAGTGTTAACATAAATTTAAAATTTATTAACCCTACTCATACTTAATTTCAATTAAATATAAAATTTTATAAGAAGTCATCTAAAATAAGATTTTAATAAATAAAAAATATTATTAATCTCTCTATTTATTATAAAAATATATATAAAAGAAACATATCTATAAAGACAAATAGATAATTCGTTGCTAATAATATATAATTATAGACAATAACAACTAATCCATTTAAATTTGTTATGTGTCTTTAATAATTTTAACAATTAGTGCCTTCAAAATTATCATTGCTCATATTTAGTGATAAAAATTTTATCACTAAATCTTTTATAATGATACAATATTCTATATTATCAATAATAACTTTTAGCAATGGAATATTTGTCACTAAATATTTAATAATTTCATTTTTTAATATTATAATAATTAATATAAATTAAAATTTTAATATTATTTTAATAAAATTAATGAATAAATATGTATATATATATATATATATATATATATATATATATATATATATATAAATTTAGATTTTTAATTCTATTTGTAATTAAATTCTATTTAATTAAGTTTATTATTATAATTCAAAATCAAATTTTATAAAAAAATAACTAAAATCGAAAATTATTCATATAAAAATCGTTGCTTTCTTTTTCTTAAAAAAAAAAAGTTGTTTTGTAAAATTAAAAAAAAAAATTTGTTAAAAAAATTGATATTTTTATAAAATTTAATTAAAAAAATAAAAAATTCAATTTTTTTAAACTTTTCTATTTTTAAAAATATTGATAAATATGTAGATACCATATTTTGTCTGGGCATTTTAACAAAAATGATAAAAATAATAATAATTAAATTTTGATTTTTTCTATATGACAATTCGATTGTTAATTTTAAAACAAGTTCTAATTTTAATAATCAAATTTAATCCATCTTCAATTTTTTTTGAGCCTAATCAATTTTTAATTTGAATTTTATTTTGATTTTTCCTTCCATATCTAACTCTTAATTAGATTTATTTTTATTTTTATTTATTTTAAAAAAATTTTGATTTAATTTTAATTAATTAATTTAATTAAAAAATCATTTTTGTACCAATTTTAATGTTGACTACCAATTTTATGAAGATTTAATCTCATTCTTTAGATTTAAAGTTTAATTTAAAAAAAATGAAGAAAAATGGTAAAATTGTTTTAATTAATCCCCACTTTGATTTTCTTTTTTTAATTTTAGTTCTTAGCCATTAGATTTATCAGAACAAAAACAAATTTTTGGTACTTTTAATCCTTACTTTTAATTTTTCTTAGGATTTAATTTCTACTCTTGGATTAGAGTTAGTTAAAATAATTTTGCACCTTTTTATCTTAACCTTTTATTTTTATAAGAATTAATTTAGACCTTAAAATTAAAAGTGAAAATGATAAAATTGGTACAAAGTGATCTTAGCCATCTTTTTTTTTTTAGTGTTTAATTTTAGACCCTTGGATTAGGAGTTGGTTAAAGTAATGTGTACACTTTAATCGAGGCCCTTCATTTTTATAAGGATAAATCTAAACTCTTAGATCAAAAAGTAATAAAACAAAATAATCCCAAATTAATCCTAAACATTAAATATTTAGGAAATTAATTTTAGACCATTAGAGTTCGTTAAAAAGAGAAAATGACAAAATTAATATCTTTTAATTTTGACCCTTAATCTCTTTTTTGTAAGGACAAATTTTCCACCATTAGATCAAAATTGGTTAAAGAAATAAAAATAAAATGTGCAATCTAATCTTGGCCCTTACTTTTTGTAAGGATAATTCTTGACCCTTGGATCAAAAGAAGTAGAAACAAAATAGTTCTATTTTAATCTAAACCATTAATTTTTATTTATTTATTTATTTATTTTAATTTTTTACCATTAAATTTAGGCTGAAAAAACTAGTAATAAAAATCAAATAAAATTTGGTACTTTTAAATCTCAACCCTTCTTTTGACATCTTAAATCTTTGATTTTAGGGTTTTTATTTCTTTATAAATGCCATTCATTTACTGTTAGGAAGGAGGAGCATTTTTAGAGAAGTGAATTTTAGAGTAAAAAAAATCTTTGAAATCTTCTTTCTCTCTTCAAAACGACATTGCAGGACCAGCCTTCCTCCCATTCTCTCCCTTTCAATTTCAACTCGTATCCTAATATTTTAACGCTTCCTTGATCCCTCTCAGTCGTCTTTCATCTTAACTCCACCTCACATCAGGCCCAATCCAACTCCATCTCACAACCTCTTTCCATGTCCATCTCTTACCCATTTTTCAGCTCTCCAAATCTCACAAAATTAGCACCATTTGCGTAGCTCATCTCCAATCAACACAAGTCAGGATTCTATTTGGGGTTCATAGCATCCGCATTAATCATAACACGAGCAATGGTTCAAGTCTACCAAAAGATGCAACAGTTCAGACAGCTACAGACCCACGCCAGTCGTACCAATAGACATCAGCCACTCAAAGCTCAATCCCTTCACTCAAAGTTTTGGAATTAAACCAGGCATCTCTTTTATTTCACGCTGTGCAAGTTCTAACTTGTGTTCCAATCTACATTAACCAATCGCAATATCGGACCACATTCTTGATTATGCGTTAGTGTAGGTAATGATAAACTCTATGATTCCTTCTTCTTTTTTTTTTCAGATTAAATGCCTTTCATTTGTGGATTTTTTTTTTCTAATTAAAAGTGATGTTTCGATAAAATAGGTGTTGTTGGTCTCTAAAAATCAGATACATAGCCCTTTAGTAATTTTGGGACCTATTTCGATTTAATGGTGCTATTTAAGTAGAAATTTTCCATATATTAATTACTAATTTATGTCTTCTTTTTTTATTCCATTTTGTGATATTTTGAAATATTGTTCCTATTATTCAATCTCTCAAAAAATGATTCAAGGCATCTTATCTAAAGCAATGTTATATTATCCATAAAATTGTGGCTGTTAACTTTTAGTAGATATCATCCATATGGTCTATAGTGTTCATTTACCCTGTTTGCAAGTTACATTGACCATATAATTTATAAGCTCATGCAAAAGAAGTCACTAACCCCATACAAGTTTCATATACTATGCTGGCTTTTTTTTTTTCTTTACAGTTAAGCATTCATCATCTCAATTTTTATTTTATTTTGTTTTATTTTTGTTTCACTTATTCTTATTGTAGTTTATATGACTTATATGGGGTTGGTACTTTCTTGTCCTTAGCTGTTTCATTTAGAATGCATTTTAATTGTTATTTCTCTTTGCAGTAATCCTTTAGTTTCATGTTTGAGATCTTTAATGATAAATTTCTTTAATTAAATAAGGGATACCCTTAAATTGTTTCTATTTATTGATATTATTTAAATTAATTTTTTTTTAGTTAATAAAGGGGTAAACAATGGTGTAATTTTGGTTTAAGGGCAAGTTCAACTTAAACCACTTTAAAATTAAATATATTAATACAATTTTTGGTTTAACGGCAAATTTGCCTTAAATCTTTTAAAGTTAAAAATGAATAATAAATAAATAAAGTATACAATTTTGGTTTAACAATAAATTTGTCTTTAGTTATTCAAATATTATTGAAACTTAACTTTTTATACTTGTCTGGTGCTACTAGAGTGCCTCGTTGGCCACTGGTCTAAGCTGTCGGAGGCTGAATGGAGAGAAAAGGGAAGAGAGAGTTGCAAGGAGGGAAAGAGAGCTAAGGGAGGGGGCTTTTATTGACCGCATTTTGATTGGTTAATTTTTTTTTATTACACATTAAGCCCTAAACTTTTGTAAGATTTTCAATTAGGTCTAAAATTCTTTTCAATAGGGTCTAATTATACTTTAATTAATTTAAATCAAGTTTTAAATAAAATACAACAACATTAATAATAATAATAATAATAATAATAATAATAATAAAATAAACTTAAATTGAATTAAAAATTAGTTTTAATGTTTTAAATTAAAATCACAAATCAAGACTAAATAAATATGGCAATGTGAGAAATAAATATGGCAATGTGACAACTAAGAGTTTTAAAAGGCTGTACTTAAATAAATCTTTAAAATTGTCCATAAATAAGTCAACAACACTAATTTAAAATCCCATTTAATAATACTAATACTTTAATACTTGATATACTATTAAACTTTAGGATAAATCATTTAAATTAAAATTGAAACTTTAAAATAATTTCATAAAATATGTTTGCAAGAAATAACATTAAAATAATCAATTTTTAATCATAAATAAATTTTAATTAATTTTTTTTAGGGCATAACTAAAAATTAAAATTTTGGAGAGGCCATGTCTCTGTTTCAATCCCTAAGTTCAGTGTTAGATGGATGTAACATTTAGATCTAAGTGTTTTGTATATTTAATTCACAATTTGAATTTTTTTTTAAAATAATTTCTTATTAATTATAGGAAATTTTTAAAATTATGGGTCACTAATTTTCTAATTTTGTTAGATAAATAAAAACCAATCTTTTGAAAAATAAAATATAGACTCATTAATTTTTTCTTTAATTGGGCCAATAAAAAAACTTTTAGATTATTAGAATATTGGCCTACTGAATTTTATGCTTTATTAAGCCAATAAAAAAAATTAATGACGATTATGACATTTAGATATATAGGGCCAATGATGGATTTAACAAACTAGACCTAGGTGACTATTTGTTTTATGTATCTCATTCATAATTTAATTCTTTTTAAATGGTTTTTTTTCTTACTTACAAATAATTTTAAAAAATATATACGACAAACTTTTTAACTAAGTTGGACTAATAAAAAAAATAAGTTTGAAGTTAATAGAATATGGGCTCATTATTTTTTTTTATTTATTTATTTGGTGTAATAAAAAAATGAACCTTTTAAAATTTTGTTATGATTTTTTTAAAGTTAAACGTGATATGCGGTTAAGAACATATCTTCATTTAGAGTGCTCTAAATTAAAAATTAAAATTTTGCAGAGGCTATGATTCTGTTTCATCCCTCGAGTTCCGTGTCATATGGATGCAACATTTAGACCTAAACATTTTGTATATTTAACTCACAACTTGAATCTTTTTAAAATATTTTTTTTATTACTTAAAAGAATAATTTTAAAATTCTTGCCACTAATTTTCTAATTTTGTTGGGTCAATAAAAACTAATCTTTTAAAATATTAAAATATGGACTTATTAATTTTTTTTACTTTAATTGGGCCAATAAAAAACATTTAAATTACTAGAATAGTGGCGCATTAAATTTTTTGTTTCATTAGGCCAATAAAAAATATCAATTGCTGATTATTATAACATTAACATATAAGGGACCAATGACAGATATCATAATTAGACCTAGTTGTTTTATCTATTAGTCACAATTTAATTCTTTTTAAAATTTTTTTTATAGCTTAAAAATAAATTTAAAAAATATTGACCGTCAATTTTCAACTAAATTGGGCCAATATAAAAGTTAAGTTTGAGATTATTAGAATATGGTCTCATTAAATTTTTTTATTTAATTGGGGTAGTAAAAAAATTCCAACTTTTAAAATTTTATTAAGATTTTTTTGAGAAAAAATGTGATAAGTGATTAAGAACACACCCACATTTAAAATACTCTAAATTAAAACTTAAAATTTTGAGAGGTTATGGGTTTGTTTCGACCTATGAGTTTGCTGTTAGATGGATGCAATATTTACACATAGATATTTTGTGTATTTAACTCATAATTTGAATCTTTTTAAAATATTTTTTATTACTTAAAGGAAAATATTAAAAATATGGACTACTAATTTTTCGATATTGTTAGGTCAAAAAAAACTAATCTTTTAAAAATTAAAATATGGACTCACTAATTTTTGTTTAATGGGGCAAATAAATAAACTTTTAAATTACTAGAATATTAGTCCCTCAATTTTTTTTTGCTTCATTGGGCTAATAAAAAAAATCAATTATTTATGATTATAACATTTAGATATATGGCGCTAATGATAGATATAACAATTAGACATAGTTGTTTTATGCACTCACTCATAATTTAATTTTTTTAAAATTTATTTTTATTGTGCAAAAATAAATTTAAAAAATATCGGCCATGCTTTTTTTAACTGAGTTGAGCCAATACAAAAAAAAATTTCAAATTATTAGAATTTAGGCTCATTAAATTTTTTTATTTAATTGGGTGAATAAAAAAAATCAGCCTTTTAAAATTTTATTAAGATTTTTTTAAGCAAAACATGAGTGACAGTTAAGAACATACCTATATTTAAAGTACTAGCTGTAGCCCTGTTTCAACCCTCAAATTCGGTGTTAGATGGATACAAAATTTAGAACTAAGTGAAAAGTGTAAATCACCCTTTGAATCTATTTAAAATATTTTTTTATTATTTAAAGGAAAATTTTAAAAATACGGGCCACTAATTTTTTAATTTTGTTAGGTAAGTAAAAACTAATCTTTTAAAAATTAAAATGTGGACTCATTAATTTTTCTTTAATTGGGCTAGTGAAAAACTTTTAAATTACTAAAATATTAGTCCATTAAATTTATTGTTTATTAGGCCAATAAAAAAAAATCAATTAATGATGATTATGACATTTAGATATATGGGCCAATGAGGGATATAACAACTAGACCTAGGTACTTTACATACCTCGCTCACAATTTAATTATTTTTAAATTCTTTTTTATTGCAAAAAAAATAAATTTAAAAAATTTTAGTGGCCAATTTTTTAACTATGTTGGGCCAATAAAAAAATAAGTTTGAAACTATTAGAATATTTGCTCATTAATTTTTTTTATTTAATTGTAAAAATTAAAAAAAAAATTGAAACTTTTAAATTTTTGTTAAGATTAAAAAAAAAAAACTGAACGTGATGGGCAATTAAGAGCATACCCATATTTAATGTACTCAAAATAAAAAATTAAAATTTTTGAGAGGTTGTGGGTTTGTTTCAACCTACGAGTTCATTGTTAGATGGATGCAATAGTTAGATATAGATATTTTATGCATTTAACTCACAATTTGAATCTTTTTAAAATACTTTTTATTACTTCAAGGGAAATATTAAAAATGTGGACTACTAATATTTTGATATTGTTAGGTCAATAAAAACTAATCTTTTAAAAATTAAAATATGTCCTCATTAATTTTTATTTAATTGGGCAAATAAATAAAATTTTAAATTACTAGAATATTGGTTCCTTAAATATTTTGTTTCATTGGGTTAATAAAAAAAATCAATTAATGATGATTATAACAAATTTTTTATTTGATTGGGCTAATAAAAAAACTGGCATTTTAAAATTTTCTTAGGATTTTTTTAAGCTAAACGTGAGTAACATTTAAGAGCATACCCATATTTAAAATACTCTAAAGGTTGTAGCTTTGTTTTAACCCTCAAGTTTAGTGTTAGACGAATACAATAAAAAAAATTAATTAATGACGATTATAACATTTACATATATGGAGCCAATGATAGATATAACAACTATACCTAGGTATTTTATGTACTCACTCACAATTTAATTCATTTTAAAACATTTTTTATTACTTAAAAATAGATTTAAAAAATATTGATGACTAATTTTTCAACTAAACTATGAAAACAAAAAATTTAAGTTTCAAATTATTAAAATATGAGTAATTAAATTTTTTTATAATTGAGCTAATAAAAAAAAATTAACCTTCAAAATTTTTCTTAAGATTCTTTTAGGCTCAACGTGAAACATAGTTAAAAACATACTTACATTTAAAGTACTCTAAATTAAAAAGTTAAAATTTTGAGGGGCTATGACTCTATTTTAAACTCTGAGTTTGGTATTAGACAGATGGAACATTTAGTCTTCAGTATTCCATTTATTTAACTCACAATTTTAATCTTTTTTTTAAAAATTTTTTACTTATATGAAAATTTTAAAAATGTGAACCACTAATTTCTCAATTTTGTTAATTTGGTAAAAAATAATCTTTTAAAATTAAAATATGGAATCATTAATTTTTATTTAATTAGACCAATAAAAAACTTTTAAATTACTAAAATATTGGTCTGTTAAGTTTTTTGCTTTATTGTACTAACAAAAATATCAATTCATGATTATTATAACATTTAGATATATGGAGCCAGTGATAAATATAACAACTAAACCTAGCCGTTTATGTACTCACTTATAATTTAATTTTTTTTAATTTGTTTTTTGGTTAAAAAAATTTAAAAAACAATGGCAATCAATTTTTCAACCATGTTGGGCCAATAAAAAAAGTTTGAATTATTTGAATATGAGCTCATTAAATTTTTTATTACAATGAGCTAGTAAAAAAAATCAACCTTTTAAAATTTTATTGAGATTTTTTTGAGGCTGAACGTGATAGGCAATTAAGAATATAACTACATTTAAAGTACTTTAAATAAAAAAATTAAAATTTTTAAGGGTCTATAGCTCCATTTCAACGGATAAGCTTGGTGCTAGGCATATGCAATATTTAGACTTAGCTATTTTGTATATTTAACTCACAATTTGAATCTTTTTAAAATATTCTTTTATTACATAAAGGAAAATATTAAAAATGTGGACCACTAATTTTTTGATTTTGTTAGGTCAACAAAAATTAATCTTTTCAAAATAAAAATAAGGACTCGCTACTTTATGTTTAATTAGACAAATAAAAAAAAATTAAATTATTAGAATATTAGTCCCTTAAATTTTTTATTCATTGGGCCAATAAAAAAATATAATTAATGACGATTATAAAATTTAAATATATGAGGCCAATGATAGGTATAACAATTAGACATAGTTGTTTTATGCACTCACTCACAATTTAATTCTTTTCAAATTCTTTTTTATTACTTAAAAATAAATATTGGTGAAAATTTTTTTAATTGAGTTGGGCCAATAAAAAAGCTTCAAATTAGTGGAATATAGGCTCATTAAATTGTTTATTTAATTGGGCTGACAAAAAAATCAAAAGATTTTTGAAGCTAAATGTGAGTGATCAATAAGAATACACCTACATTTAAAGTACTCTAAATTAAAAATTAACATTTTGGAGAGGCTGTGATTTTATTTTAACCTTCGACTTTGGTGTTAGACAAATACAACATTTAAACCTAGGTGTTTTGTGTTTTACCTCATAATTTAAATCTTTTTAAAAATAATTTTTTATTACTGGAAGAATAATTTTAAAAATACTCAACACTAATTTTTTCAATTTTATTAGGTCAACAAAAATTAATCTTTTAAAATTAAAGTATGGACTCATTAGTTTATTGTTTTAATTGGGCCAAACAAAAAAAATTAAAATTATTAGAATATTTTCCCATTAAATTTTTGTTTTATTTGGCCAATAAAAAATATCAATTAATGACGATTATAACGTTTATATATGTGGAGCCAATGACGGATATAACAACTAGACCTAAGCATTTATTAGTCACTCATAATTTAATTCTTTTTAAATCCTTTCTTATTACTTAGAAATAGGTTTTAAAATATCGATAACCTATTTTTCAACTAAATTGGGAAAATAAAAATGTAAGTTTCAAATTATTAGAATATAAGTGATTAATTTTTTTTATTTAATTGAGCTAATAAAAAAAATCAACCTTCAAAAATTTTGTTAAGAAATTTTTACGCTAAATGTGAAACGTACTCTAAATTAAAAAGTTAAATTTTGAAGGGCTATATCTCTGTTTCAATCCCTGAGTTTGGTGTTGGACATATACAATATTTAGACCTACATATTTTGCATATTTAAGTCACAATTTGAATCTTTTTAAAATATTTTTTTATTACATAAAGGAAAATATTAAAAATATGGGCCACTAATTTTTTGATTTTTTTAGGCCAATAAAAGCTAATCTTTTAAAAATTAAAATAGGTACTCGCAAGTTTTGGTTTACTTGGACAAATAAAAATTTTAAACTACTAGAATATTGGTCCCTTAAATTTTTCGCTTCATTGGGCCAATAAAAAAATTAATTAATGACGATTATAAAATTTATATATATGAGGCCAATGATGAATATAACAATTAGACATATTTGTTTTATGCACTCACTCACAATTTAATTTTTTTCAAATTCTTTTTTATTTCTTAAAATCAAATATTGGTGGCAAATTTTTTAACTAAGTTGGGCGAATAAAAAAAGCCTCAAATTATTAGAATATAAGCTCATTAAATTTTTTATTTAATTAGGCTAATAAGAAAATCAACCTTTTAAGTTTTGTTAAGATTTTTAAAGCTAAATGTGAGTGATAGATAAGAATATACCCACATTTAAAGTACTCTAAATTAAAAATTAAAATTTCAGAGAGGCAGTAATTCTGTTTCAACCCTCGACTTTGGTGTTAGACGAATACAGCATTTAGACCTAGGTTTGTGTGTGCTCAACTCACAATTTGAATCTTTTTAAAAATATTTTTTTTATTACTAAAAGAATAATTTTAAAAATACTCAACACTAATTTTTTCAATTTTATCAGGCCAATAAAAATTAATCCTCTATGATTAAAATATGGACTCATTAGTTTATTGTTTTAGTTGGGCCAAACAAAAAACTTTAAAATTATTAGAATATTTGGCCATTAAATCTTTTGCTTCATTTGGCTAATAAAAACTATCAATTAATTATGATTATAACATTTACATATATAGAGCCAATGACGGATATAACAACTAGACGTTGGTATTTATTACTCACTTACAATTTAATTCTTTTTAAAATCCTTTTTTATTACTTAAACATAGATTTAAAAAATATTGATGACCAATTTTTTAATTAAATTAGGAAAATAAAAAAATATAAGTTTCAAATTATTAGAATATGAGTGATTAAATTTTTTATTTAATTGAGCTAATAAAAAAATCAACTTTCAAAAAATTTTGTTAAGACTTTTTTAGGCTAAACGTGAAACATAGTTAAAAACATACCTATATTTAAAATATTCTAAATTAAAAAGTTAAAATTTTGAGGGGCTATAACCCTGTTTCAATCCCTGAGTTTAGTGTTAGGCAAATATAAAATTTAGACCAAACTACTTTGTGTATTTAACTCACAATTTGAATCTTTTTAAATACTTTTTTATTAATAAAAAAATAATTTTAAAAATACTCAACACCAATTTTTTCAATTTTATTAGGTCAATAAAAATTAATCTTTTAAAATTAAAATATGGACTCATTAGTTTATTGTTTTAATTGGGCCAAACAAAAAATATTAAAATCATTAGAATATTTGCCCATTAAATTTTTTGCTTTATTTGGCCAATAAAAAATATCAATTAATGATGATTCTAACAGTTATATATATGAAGCCAATGATGGATAAAACAACTAAACTTAGGTATTTTATGTACTCATTTATAATTTAATTCTTTTTAAATCCCTTTTTATTACCTAAAAATAGATTTAAAAAATATCCATGGCCAATTTTTCAACTAAATTGGAAAAATAAGAGTTTCAAATTATTAGAATATGAGTTATTACATTTTTTATTTAATTGAGCTAATAAAAAAAAATCAACCGTCATAATTTCATTAAGATTTTTTTAGGCTAAACGTGAAATATAGTTAAAAACATACCTGCATTTAAAGCACTATAAATTAAAAAGTTAAAATTTTGAGAGACTATAACTCTATTTCAATCCCTGAGTTTGGTGTTAGGCAAATACAATATTTAGACCTAGCTATTTTGTGTATTTAACTCATAATTTGAATCTTTTTACAATATTTTTTTATCACATAAAGGAAAATATTAAAAATGTGGACCACTAATTTTTTTATTATGTTAGGCCAATAAAAGCTAATCTTTTAAAAATTAAAATATGGACTCACTAGTTTATGTTTATTGGACAAATAAAAAAAGCTTTTAAATTACTAGAATATTGGTTCCTTAAATTTTTCACTTCATAGGGCCAATAAAAAAAATTAATTAATGATGATTATGAAATTTATATATATGAGGCCAATGATGGATATAACAATTAGGCATAGTTGTTTTATGCACTCACTTACAATTTAATTCTTTTCAAAATCTTTTTTATTACTTAAAATCAAGTATTGGTGACCAATTTTTTAGTTGAGTTGGGTCAATAAAAAAGCTTCAAATGATTAAAATATAGGCTCATTAAATTTTTTATTTAATTGGGCTAAAAAAATTAACCTTTTAAGTTTTGTTAAGATTTTTAAAGCTAAATGTGAGTGATGGTAAGAACATATAACTCAACTCAACTCAACTAAACCTTTATCCCAAAAATTTTGGGGTCGGCTATATGGATTCGCTTTCTCCACTCTGCACAATTTTAGGTTAAATCCTCAGAAATGTATAATGTTTCTAGGTCATATTGTACTACTCTTCTCCAAGTCAATTTAGGTCTACCCATTTTTTTTTCTTTCTATCCTCTAACCTAATGTGCTCTACTTGTCTAACTGGAGCCTCCGTATGTCTACGCTTCACATGCCAAACTACTTTAATCTCCCTTCTCTCAACTTATCCTTATGAATAAGAACATACCAACATTTAAATACTCTAAATTAAAAACTAAAATTTTGGAGAGGCTGTGATTATGTTTGAACCCTCAACTTTGGTGTTAGACGAATACAACATTTAGACCTAGGAGTTTTGTGTGTTTAACTCATAATTTGAATCTTTTTAAAAATATTTTTTTATTACTAAAAGAATAATTTTAAAAATACTCAACACTAATTTTTTTAATTTTATTAGGTCAATAAAAATTAATCTTTTAAAATTAAAATGTGGACTCATTGTAACACCCCTATTTGTATAGCCTGGTATATTTCACTGTTTCGGTGACCGGAGTCAGTTCGGACAATTAAGGGGATTAGAACTACACTTAAGACAACTAGATAAGTCATAAACACAAATAATTAGTAATTGTCAATTAGTTAAGTATAAATAAGAAAAACAGAACATAAGAAGTTAAACGAGCCGAGAGTCACAGCGATGGGTGACCTTCTTGGGAAGGACTGCGAAGTCGTTTTAAACTCAAATTTCGAACCGTAAAATGTGACGTTGCGGTCCTTAGGACCCTTACGAACACAGTGGAAAAGAAAAAATCATGAAAAAGAATTGTTAAGTCAGTCAAATAATTAGGTCAGGGAGCCAAAAGAAATATTGAATTATTTACAAACCGGGTTGAACCGGAGAGGGGCAATTTGGTCAATTGACCTCGAGAGCTAACTCCTGACTTAACTGTCAAATAAAAACGGAGAAAAGAAAATTTCAGAATCGAGAATTGAATTAAAGAACTAATAGAAAAAAAAAGAGAAAATGAAAAAGTGAAGAGAGGTGACATCATGCATGACATCATGCATGATGCCATAAATCCTATAATTAATAAATTTGACTAAATTGATTTTTTTCGGTCTTCCATAAGACAAAATACATAAAAGAAAAGAAAAGAAAAAAAATTCATTTGGTCTTCTTCCTCATCCATGTGCCGCCCTCACTCTCTCTCTCCCTCTCCATTGTTAAACCTCCATTGAAGCTTGTACTCAAGCTCAAATTCCCTCACTTAACCTTAAGATTTTCCATAAACACTTCATCAAAGCTTGTTACCTCAACCTAAGAAGAGGATTGAAAGAGCAAAGAAAAAGAAAAAGGAAGAGAATTGAAGAATTGGACATCAAAGATTGAGGTTAGTGATTTAAGTTGCAAAATTAGTTTATTAGTTGCATTTATAGCTTGATTAACTTAGAAATAAACTTAAAATGAAATAAAATAAATTGTTGAGGGACCAAGCTGAATTTCGGCCAGCATGTGTGTGGGGGTATTATTACATGATTTGATAGATTTAAAAGTATATGTGATATTGTTTGAGATGAAGAAACATGTATATAGGCATTGAATCAATCAAATGCAAAGAATTAGTAAACTAGGATTTGGACACTTAGGGTTTAGAGACAAAAATGTGATAAATTGGTAAATGATAGATTTGACTTAGTTTGAAGTGGGAAATGGTCAATGGTGACCAAATGAAGTGTGTTGGAAGTATTGGAGTTGAGATCAAATTCGGATTGAGTGTGGTGATGCTGCTGGCAGCATCACCAAGGTCCCTTTGAGGGATCAAAAATGAAAATTTACAAGTCCAATTGGTATGAGACCAATTGGGAATAAAAATAGACACTAAATGACACAATTTTCATTTAGGAACCATGCCCAAAAAGTGACCAAAACCTAGTGAACAAATTGACCAAATCCGAAAAATCTCAGTCTGCCCTGTACAAACTGACCAAATGAATAGTGTTTGTTCATTTGGCCATAACTTGAGCTAGAAAGGTCCAAATGATGTGAAATTTTATCAGTGGACAGTTGAGATATAGACCTAAAACTTTCATGAAGAACACAAACCCAAATTATGCCATGAACCAAGTCATTTGGCCACCCCAAGTTTGTGACCTAAAACTGCCAGAACCAAAATTGTCCAGAAAATCTGGGTTAAGTCCAATCCAGTAGCCATGGTTCAAATGGCTATAACTTGAGCTACAAAACTCCAATTGGAGTGATTCAAAAAGGAGAATAAACTTAAGACAATAGGAAACATTTTCTATGAAGAAAGTTTTGCCAAATTCCAACAGTAAAATGACCAATGGAACAGTGCAACCTTATACACCAAAACTGAAAATATGTAAATTTGCCTAAAAGACTTAGAATTTGAATAAACAACCAAAACCAACAAATTTAGTGACAAAAATGTGGTATGTGGGTGAAATTGGAATTCTCATACCTATTAAGCCTTAGAAAGTCAATAAATTGACTTGAATAGTGTAGTGAATAGTAACCCCAAAACACAAATTTTGAAGAACGCCAAGTTTAGCATATTAAAGCTAGGCATAAGTGAATTTGAATTTATTTTTGGATTTACGATGAGTTATGATACTGAAACACTGTGAAAATGTGTGTTTCAGTTGAAAAGAATACCGGAAAAGAAACTGAGGGATCGAGTCAAGGCCAAGAGGCGACTCGTATAAGGTTTCTGCACAACTAACTCTTTTGTTATATTTTTACTTCTAAATTGATTTGAATAAGTTTATTTTATAATTTATAAATTTTGATGTGTTGAGAATTATAATTTGTTGAATGAAATTGTATAAATTAAATGTAAATTTTCTTATGCATTTAAGGATTTATTGCATGGTTTTGAGAATCGTAAATTTTAAATTTGATGTGTTGCCAACCTTGAGCATGAATTTGTGATGATTAAATATGTTGATGATTTGTAAAAACTTTGTAAATAGAAATTGTTTTGAATATGATTTGAAACCACAGTTGACATGGTAAAATTTGTTGTGAATTCTCATTAGTTTGTCTAGTGAGATATCTCCTCCACTAGATGGGGCGAGTTACTTCCTCTCTGGCTTGCCAGTTGGGGAAGAATTTGAATGAGTACTCACATATACTAGCTAGTCTTTGTTTCTCCCTTTTAGCCTCCGTTATTAGGAGAGTTTGAAATGTCGTGGTGTACAATACGGCATTTATTTGAATTTTGGGTCATGGGTTCAACTGTGTGAATTGTTGGCAACGCCCTTTAAATTATGCATAATTTGATAAATTGTGATTGAAATGAATAATTTGTTAGTGATTCAAAATATTTTTGTATTGTTTCGAAATTTAAAAGAAATGTAAATAAATAGTTATTAATTGATTAAAATGTTATTCAAATGAAAAATTTGCATAAATGAAAATAATAATTTTTGAATGTCATGGATTTTGAAGAATTTAGAAATTTAAATTTTTATTCATTATGAATTGTTAAGAATAATTTGTATTAAGTTTTAAATTATTAGTTTGTGCACCACTGAGTTCACCACTCAGCGATAGCTTTGTATGCTGTCGCAGGTGAAAGAAAATATATAGAGCAGCTGAGCGAGATTACTGAAGGACACGGTGAGATTATCCTTGGGTATATCATAGGTATACCCTTGTACATTAGCTTTTGATGTAATTCTGTAATTATATATATAAAATTTCCTTTGAGCAGTTGTACCAACTCTTTTGTAATATATATATTTAGATTGTAATCAAATACAAATTATTGTAATATTATCTTGAGATTTTATGTATTTATAAAGTTTGCACTACTAAATTTTTAATACTCCCATGAATGTAAATATTCATTTTATTATCTTAATGAGATATTTCAATGTTTGATTTAATTTAAACTGTGTATTAAATTGCTTGTGTTGATTTGTGAAATGAGGATGGTTTGAATTTTGAGACTTGAGAAATTGGTTGAGATTGATTGTGAAATTTGAAGAAGTTGTTGAGAAGAATATTGGGAGTGTCTTTATTTTCAGGTTTTGAAGAACTGTTTTCTTAAAATACAGATGACACTCTGCCGAAATTTTTGTAAAAATTGCAGAGATTTTTAAATATTTAAAAATTTGATTTATGTTTGGACTTTAAATAAAGGTTTTTTTTAATATCTGAGAAAATTTTACCCACCAATTTAAAAATGAACGAAAATTGTTTCAAAATCCCTTGTAGTATATTTAATGGGTTACCGATAGGTGAAGTACGGTAATTCATTAGGTGTACTACGGGAGCATGTTACATCTTACGAGGAGTAGAGTGTGACACTCATTAGTTTATTTTTTTAATTGGGCCAAACCAAAAACTTTAAAATTATTAGAATATTTGGCCATTAAATTTTTTGTTTCATTTGGCTAATAAAAACTATCAATTAATGATGATTATAACATTTACATATATGGAGCCAATGACGAATATAAAAACTAAACCTAGGTATTTTATGTACTCACTCACAATTTAATTCTTTTTAAAGCCTTTTTTATTACCTAAAAATAGATTTAAAAAATATCAATGACCAATTTTTCAACTAAATTGGAAAAATAAAAAATTTGAGTTTCAAAATATTAGAATATGAGTGATTACATTTTTTATTTAATTGAGCTAATAAAAAAAAATCAACCTTCAAAAATTTTGTTAAGATTTTTTTAGGCTAAACATGAAACATAGTTAAAAACATACCTGTATTTAAAGTACTCTAAATTAAAAAGTTAAAATTTTGAGGGGCTATAACTTTGTTTCAATCCTTGAGTTTGGTGTTAGGAAGGCACAGTATTTAGACTTAGCTATTTTGTGTATTTAAGTCACAATTTGAATCTTTTAAAATTTTTTTTTTCACATAAAGGAAAATATTAAAAATGTGGACTACTAATTTTTTTGATTTTTTCGGTCAATAAAAGCTAATCTTTTAAAAATTAAAATATGGACTCATTACTTTTTGTTTACTTGGACAAATAAAAAAAATTTAAATTACTAGAATATTGGTCCCTTAAATTTTTTGCTTCATTGGGCCAATAAAAAAAATCAATTAATGATGATTATAAAATTTATATATATGAGGCCAATGATGGATATAAAAATTAGACATATTTGTTTTATGCACTCACTCACAATTTAATTCTTTTCAAATTCATTTTTATTACCTAAAAATAAATATTGGCGATAAATTTTTTAACAGAGTTGGGCAAAAAAAAAAGTTTCAAATTATTAGAATATAGCTCATTAAATTTTTTATTTAATTGGGCTAATAAAAAAAATCAGCCTTTTAAGTTTTGTTAAGATTTTCAAAGCTAAATGTGAGTGATGGATAAGAATATACCCACATTTAAAGTACTCTAAATTAAAAATTAAAATTTTGGAGAGGCTGTGATTATGTTTGAACCCTCAACTTTGGTGTTAGACCAATATAGCATTTAGACCTAAGTGTTTTGTGTGTTAACTCATAATTCGAATCTTTTTAAAAATATTTTTTTATTATTAAAAGAATAATTTTAAAAATATTCAACACTAATTTTTTCAATTTTATTAGGTTAATAAAAATTAAACTTTTAAATTTAAAATATGGACTCATTAGTTTGTTGTTTTAATTGGGCCAAACAAAAAACTATAAAATTATTAGAATATTTGCCCATTAAATTTTTTTACTTTATTTGGATAATAAAAAATAATTAATGACGATTAATGAAGCCAATGACAGATATAACAACTAGACCTAGGTATTTATTACTCACTCATAATTTAATTTTTTTTAAATTCTTTTTTATTACTTAAAAATAGATTTAAAAAAATTTCGATGACCAATTTTTCAACTAAATGGGCAAAAAAAAAATGTAAGCTTCAAGTTATTAGAATATGAGTTATTAAATTTTTAATTTAATTAAGTTAATAAAAAAATCAACCTTTTAAAATTTTGTTAAAATTTTTTTAGGCTAAACATGAAACATAGTTAAAAACATACCTACATTTAAAAGCAGTCTAAATTAAAATGTTAAAATTTTGAGGGGGTTGTAACTCTGTTTGAATCCCCAAGCTTGGTGTTAGGCAGATACAATATTTTGACATGCCTATTTTGTACATTTAATTCACAATTCAAATTTTTTGAAAATATTTTTTTATTACATAAATGAAAGTAATAAAAATGTGAGCCCCTAATTTTTTGATTTTGTTAGGTCAATAAAAGCTAGTCTTTTAAAAATTAAATTATGGACTCGCTAGTTTTTGTTTACTTGGACAAATAAAAGAAGCTTTTAAGTTATTAGAATGTTGATTGGGCCAATAAAAAAAAATAATTGATGACAATTATAAAATTTAGATATATGAAACCAATGATGGATATAACAATTAGACATAGTTATTTTATGCACTCACTCACAATTTAATTCTTTGCAAATTCATTTTTATTACTTAAAAATAAATATTGGTGACAAATTTTTTAACCGAGTTGGGCCAATAAAAAACCTTCAAATTATTAGAATATAGGCTCATTAAATTTTTTATTTAATTGAGCTAATAAAAAAATCAGCCTTCTATGTTTTGTTAAGATTTTTAAAGCTAAATGTGAGTGATGGATAAGAACATACCCACATTTAAAGTACTCTAAATTAATAATTATAATTTTGGAGAGGCTGTGATTCTGTTTTAACCCTCGACTTTGGCGTTAGAAGAATACAATATTTTGACTTATGTGTTTTGTGTGTTTAACTCACAATTTGAATCTTTTTAAAAATATTTTTTTATTACTGAAAGAATAAATTTAAAAATACTCAGCACTAATTTTTTTCAATTTTATTAGGTTAGTAAAAATTAATCTTCTAAAATTAAAATATAAACTCATTAGCTTATTATTTTAATTGGGCCAAACAAAAAACATTAAAATTATTAGAATATTTACAAATTAAAATTTTTGCATTATTTGGCTAAAAAAAATATCAATTAATAACGATTATAACATTTAAATATATGGAGCCAATGACGGATATAACAACTAAACTAAGTATTTATTACTCACTCACAATTTAATTCTTTTTAAATCCTTTTCTATTACTTAAAAATAGATTTAAAAAATATCGATGACCAATTTTTCATCTAAATTGGGAAAATAAAAAATGTAAGTTTCAAATTATTAGAATATGAGCGATTAAATTTTTTATTTAATTGAGCTAATAAAAAAATTAATCTTCAAAAATTTTGTTAAGATATTTTTAAGCTAAGCGTGAAACATAGTTAAAAAATATCTTCATTTAAAGTACTCTAAATTAAAAAGTTAAAATTTTGAATATTTTTAAAATATTTGTTTATTACATAACGGAAAATATTAAAAATGTGGGTTTTGATTTGTTAGGTCAATAAAAGCTAATCTTTTAAAAATTAAAATATGGACTCGGTAGTTTTTGTTTACTTGGACAAATTTAAAAAAAAAAGTCTTTTAAGTTACTAGAATATTGGTCCCTTAAGTTTTTTGCTTCATTTGGCCAATAAAAAAAATCAATTAATGACAATTATAAAATTTAGATATATGAGGCCAATGATGGATATAACAATTAGAAATAGTTATTTTATGCACTTACACACAATTTAATTCTTTTTAAATTCATTTTTATTACTTAAAAATAAATATTGGTGACAAATTTTTTAACTGAGTTAGGCCAATAAAAAAGCTTCAAATTATTAGAATATAGGCTCATTAAAGTTTTTATTTAATTGGGCTAATAAAAAATCAACATTTTAATTTTTGTTAAGATTTTTAAAGCTAACAGTGAGTGATGGATAAGAACATACCCATATTTAAAGTACTCTAAATTAAAAATGAAAATATCGGAGGAACTGTGATTTTGTTTCGTCCCTCAACTTTGGTGTCAGATGAATACAATATTTAGACCTAGGTATTTTGTGTGTTTAACTCAAAATTTGAATCTTTTAAATTTTTTTTTTATTACTGGAAGAATAATTTTTAAAATAACCAACACTAATTTTTTCAATTTTATTAGGTCAATAAAAATTAATCTTTCAAAATTAAAATATGGACTCAATAGTTTATTGTTTTAATTAGGCCAAACAAAAAACATTAAATTATTATAATATTTGCCCATTAAATTTTTTGTTTTATTTGGCCAATAAAAAATATCAACTAATGACGATTATAACATTTATATATATGGAGCCAATGACAGATATAACAACTAGACCTTGGTATTTATCACGCACTCACAATTTAATTCTTTTTAAATCCTTTTTTATTGCTTAAAAATAGATTTAAAAAATATCGATGACCAAATTTTCAACTAAATTGGGAAAATAAAAAATGTAAGTTTCAAGTTATTAGAACATGAGTGATTAAATTTTTTATTTAATTGAGCTAATAAAAAAAGTCAACCTTTTAAAAATTTATTGAGATTTTTTTGAGGCTACACGTGATAGGCAATTAAGAACATTGCTACATTGAAAGTAATCTAAATTTAAAATTAAAATTTTTGAGGGTTTGTAGCTCCGTTTCAATCAATAAGTTTGGTGTTAGGCGGATGTAATATATAGACCTAGCTATTTTATGTATTTAACTCACAATTTGAATCTTTTTAAAATATTTTTTTATTACATAAAGAAATCCATTAAAAATGTGGGCCACTAATTTTTTGATTTTATTATGTCAACAAAAATTAATCTTTAAAAAAAAAGGACTCGATAGTTTTTGTTTAATTGGACAAATAAAAAAAATTTTAAATTACTAGAATATTGATCCCTTAAATTTTTCGATTCAATGGGCTAATAAATAAAATTAATTAATGACGACTATAAAATTTAGATATATGAGGCCAACGATGGGTATAATAATTGAACATAGTTATTTTATGCACTCACTCACAATTTAATTATTATCAAATTCATTTTTACTATTTAATTGCGCCAAACAAAAAATATTAAAATAATTAGAATATTTGCTCATTAATTTTTTTGCTCTATTTGGCTAATAAAAAATATCAATTAATGACGATTATAACATTAATGTATATGGAGCCAATGACAGATATAACAACTATGCCTAGGTATTTATTACTCCCTCACAATTTAATTCTTTTTGAATTTGTTTTTATTACTTAGAAATAGATTTAAAAAATATCAATAACCAATTTTTCAACTAAATTGGGAAAATAAAAAATGTAAGTTTCAAATTATTAGAATATGAGTGATTAAATTTTTTATTTATTTGAGCTAATAAAAAAAATCAACCTTCAAAAATTTTGTTAAAATTTTTTTAGGCTAAACGAGAAACATAGTTAAAACCTATCTTCATTTAAAGTACTTTAAATTAAAAAGTTAAAATTTTGAGGGGCTATAACTCTGTTTAAATCTCTAAATTTGGTGTTAGCCAGAAACAACATTTAGACCTAGCTATTTTATGATGTGAACCCTCAAGTAATTGGTAACTTGAAAACCCACATTGAAGAATTAAAGGAACAATATGGAAAGCACCAAATCAAGATGTATGAATTTGATTCTTTGAACTAGCACAATCAGATTGCTGTGTAATTCAAAGAAAATATCAGAAATGGGATTCTTGACCTAATTCATATGGAGAATGAATAAACTAAGAATATTATGCCCATTAAACCTTGCAAGATAGAAATCTTAGCAAGTTAATTAGCTTCACAAGAATAAAGGCAATAGTCAATTTACTCATTAATGGAGCAGAAACAATCTTTCATTAATATTCAAAATGTGTCCTCCACCTCTCTCATTACACTTGTATTTATAGCTTCTTGGCCCCAAAGTTAAAGATAAAAATATCCCTACTTTAGTAACAGCTACAAGGAGCTTTAAGTCCAAACAAAAATTAATCTATCAAAAGACTAAAAACTCTCAACAAAAAGCAAATTTAATACAGCAGTGATAAGGGCATTTAAGTCCAAAAGAGAGGTGGTTATAACAGCAAGGAATATTCCTTCAAAAAGGTGCCAGCAGCATATTTCACTCTTCATGTGCATGGAACAGATGCATGTACATGGGTTGGATCTGGTGCATACATGTCCACAGGTTATTCCATACAACCTAATGCTCCACATGACACCTGGTCACTTCTAAACTTAATTTTCACCAAATTTAATCCTTTATAATTTTCTTCATATCATTCCAGCTTATAATCCTTACTCCTTAAGATTTCACAAATTAAATTCTGAAGTGATTTAGCTCTAGCTCTAGTAATTGGACCTTGGATGAAATCCTTTGGCGTGGATGTAGCTTGATTCTCATCATTTTGTGTATTTAACTCATAATTTGAATCTTTTTAAAATATTTTTTTTATTATATAAAGGAAAACATTAAAAATGCATGCCACTAATTTTTTTATTTTTTAGGCCAATAAAAGCTAATTTTTTAAATTAAAATATGGACTCGCTAGTTTTTGTTTACTTGATCAAATAAAAAAAAAAAACTTTTAAATTACTAGAAATTGGTTCCTTAAATTTTTTGCTTCATTAGGCCAATAAAAAAAATCAATTAATGATGATTACAAAATTTATATATATGAAGCTAATGATGGATATAACAATTAGACATAGTTGTTTTATGCACTCATTCATAATTTAATTCTTTTCAAATTCTTTTTTATTACTTAAAATCAAATATTGGTGACAAATTTTTTAACTGAGTTGGGCCAATAAAAAACCTTCAAATTACTAAAATATAGGCTCATTAAATTTTTATTTAATTGGGCTAAAAAAAATCAACCTTTTAAGCAGCTAAATGTGAGTGATGGATAAGAATATAGTCACATTTAAAGTACTCTAAATTAAAAATTAAAATTTCGGAGAGGTTGTAATTCTGTTTCAACCCTTGACTTTGGTGTTAGACGAATACAATATTTAGACTTATGTATTTTGCATGTTTAACTCACAATTTGAATCTTTTTAAAAATATATTTTTATTGCTGAAAGAATAAATTCAAAAATACTCAGCACTAATTTTTTGTTTTTAATGTTATTAGGTCAATAAAAATTAATCTTCTAAAATTAAAATATGGACTCATTAGCTTATTGTTTTAATTGGGCCAAACAAAAAACATTAAAATTATTAGAATATTTACAAATTAATTTTTTTGCATTATTTGGCGAATAAAAAAATAAATTAATAACGATTATAACTGTCACACTCTACTCCTCTGTAAGATGTAACATGATCTCGTAGTACACCTAATGAATTACCGTACTTCGCCTACCGGTAACCCATTAAATATACTACAAGGGATTTTAAATCAATTTTCATGAAATTTAAATTATCGATTAAAATCTAGTGTTATAAATTTTTTTTTAAAATTTCGGTAGAGTGCCGACTGTATTTTGAGAAAACAGTTCTTCAAGCCTGAAAAGGAAAACACTCCCAATATGTTTTCTCAAATACAACTCTAATAAACTTCATTTCATCTCATAATTCAACCTCAATAATTAAATCATTTCATTTTCAAACTAACCTCATCATAAAAGAAACATTTCATTGATTACAAGATTCAAAAATGAATATTACAAAACTATACAGGTAAATGAAATCTCAAATTTACATTACAATAATTTACATTTAACTACATACCAAAATATTTTACAAGAGTTTTTATACAACTACTCAAATAATTTACATACTTATTATTACATGCATACATCAAAACTTATGTACATAGGTATACATATGATATACCTGGAGCTGATCTGAATGTGTCTTCAAAGAAGCTTACTCAACTGCTCTATTCTCTTTTCACCAGCGAGTGCTCATCAAAGCTATTGCTGAGTGGTGAACTCAGTGGTGAACAACTATAATTTAAAACATAGTATAATATACATTGACAAAATTATAACAATTAATTTGAAAGTCTCGAAATTCAATAAAATTCCAAAAGTCAAAATCTTCGTTACTTATAATATAAATCATTAGTTAAAATGACTTTGAGCAAGAAATTCAATTTATCAAATCACAATTGGACATTTAAAGTAATTCAATAAAGATTAATTCCAACAAAATCAATTATGCATAAATCCCATTTGAAATCGAAATTCATTACTATTCAAAAATTATTCTTTATCTCACTAACTATGCAAGACTAATCCGCAAGGGCCATCTTCAGGGTGATTCTAACTCCCTATGGTCGGGGAGGTCGAGTCGGATTCTAACTCCCTATGGTCGGGGAGGTCGAATCATCGTGCACAGTACACATCACAATAATGAAACTTCCAAAAGGGCCATAACAAATAAAAACTTAGATATAACCTCTAATAAGAGGAGAATCTAAGCATGTGCACATACCATGGTAATCAAAACAAAGCTAACTCCATTGTCTCCTCAACAAATGAGAGAGACGGGTAATAACCTAGTCAAGCATCTATAGTGAGATACAAAACAATATCATCAATCTCTTTGTCCTTTTTGTGAGCATAAGTCACAACACAATTTGATTCAAAGTTAATTCCAATATCCAATAATTTTTTATGCTCATCACAATTCAAAACATAAATTTGTATTTTTCCATGCAAAGTGCCCATCACAATTCAAAACATATTCTATCACAATTTTTCAAAACATAATTTATTCAATCCACAACAATGCTTAATACTTGTTGAAATACCATTTCACAAAGCTAAATTCATACATACTATAACAATTTCAATAATCATTGAATTCAATCTAATATTTGATAAACATAATACATAAGGAAAATAACGTTATTTAATCATATGAAATATTTAGAAGAAAATCAATTAAAAACTAGTTGTGCACAAACCTCTGATGAGTCACCTCTTGGCCTTGACTCAATGTTCCTTATGCTTTCCAATATCCTTTTCAATTGAAACACACAATTTAAAGTGTTTTAGTACTCAGTTAAATCGTTTCTGACAATAAAATCCAATATCTAAATTTTCTTGATACTATTCCCTTCAATTTATTTCATTCATCAACCTATAACGTTGACCTTTGATGCACTCTAAGTGAGTCAATTTTAATGTTCCCAATTTGTCACATTTTATAGTCTCTAAGTGTTGGTATATGTTACCAATTTCATTTTAAAGCTTATTGTATTTTATTGTAATTATTCATATTTCATGGCCAATGTTTACTGTCTATTGGACCAAGCTACAGTGTAAATTTAACAGATTTCTCTTCATTAAATTGTTTCTCATTGTGTTTTCTTTAATTTCCTTTTTGAATCATATCATTTGGATTTGTATAACTCAAGTTATGGTCAATTGACCATAACTAGGTCAATTCTGAATTTTGGTTCCCTTACTAGGCAATTTTAGTATTACACTTTGCCAATTTTATTTGACAAGGTTGCTGCCATATTTAGGTCTATTACTCTTCATAGGATATGTTACCCTACGTCTTATGGTCACTAAAATTTTTTTATTGTAATTTTTCAAGTCTTGTAGAGTTACTTATGGTCAAGTTATTGGACTGGACTCAATGGTCTTGTAGTGACAGGATGTTCAACTAGGGCAGTAGTTTTGACCCAACATTTGAGCAGGTGAGGGAGAGGTCTAAAACAAAGTTGAAGGTCTATTTCTTAGCTTTCCAGAATGGTATGGCTCATTTTGTTTGAAGACTTCTAGTGGGAGTTATACTTAAAACACTTTGTTGAAGTTAATGGTCATTTGAACCATTTCCAGATTTGGTATGCCAAATTAATCAAGTTAATTGACCTAGTTCCCTAAGTTTTTGGGTTTTGGTCAAAATACCATTATTGTAGGCCTATGTCTTAGTGAAAATTTGGCACTGGTTTTAGGGAATTTGGAGTTGTATGGACCAAGTTATGGTCATTTTACTATTGCTGGTCAAATTGCACTTATATTGCAAAGTTTAGGTCATTTTTAGGTCAAAGTCAATTCGGCCAGTTTTTGGAACCCAATTTGTGCAAGCATTTTGACTTGGTTCTAGTCATTTCTGGGCTTTGGTGTCTTCATAAGAGTTGTAGCTCTATGGCTAAGCTTTCCATGGTATAAATTTCTGGTCATTTGGACCTGTTTTGAGTGAGTTATGGCCAAAATACTGACTGCTGTTCAAATGGTCAATTTTCAGGTTTACAAAGTCACCAATCCGGATTTGGTCAATTTTCATGTCACTTTCCGAACAGAATTTAAGTAGGCTTCCAATATGAAAGTTGGCACATTTTGTGCCTAGTTTCACCTCCAATTAGCCTCATATCAATTGGTGTCACACAAGTCCATTTATAGCCTAAAACACCTACTGCCCTTTTACTTGTCTCTCAAACACCAATCCACATACACATTAACCTTGTTATAAGTCCTCTTCTCTACCAAATTCTGAATTGGTACTAAACCATAACCACTAAACACATCACATTTAGGTCAACTTGGGCAGAATATAACAATTCACAATACATCAATTACAACTCAGAATTTTAAAGTTCAATTTTAACAATACCTACACATGAATACCTCCCATTACACATCTAATTTCCTACCAATATTTACATATACATTCTGCCATCCTTGGTACCATAATTCACTAAACTATTTCATGAATTTAAACACTCTACCATGCATCACAAGGTTGCCCAATTTACACATATACTTTAATCTCCCATATTGACTTCCTAACCTCACTTTTAATGCACAATTCACACATACACATGGTAATCAAGCTCTTATACATTTAAGCACTTTAATTAACCTCATTACCCATCAATTTAGTATAAGAAAAACTCAACATCTTTGACTCTCATGGCTGCCAAAAATAGTACATAATAATAACTCATCAAAACCTCAAAAATTCTTCATCAATTTACTTATCTCAAGCTTTCCACAAACTTTACTTAAGAAGGAAAGGAATTTGAACACTTACCTATTGTTGGAGCTTGTTAAATCTTCACCAAATCCTCTCCTTCTTGCTGCTTATCTCTTTCCCATGTTGTGTAGACAAACTTTAGTGAAGAAACATAGAAGAAATGAAGGCTTGATGATGGTGGAGTGAAGCTTCATGCATGGGTGGCCATGGAGTTTTTGGGAGAGAAACTTGAATTTGGCAAAGTGAGAAAATGAGGTTGAAGATGAAGTTTTTAAGTGGAAAAATCTGTCTTTAGTGGCCCTTATATACTCCACTAAATATCCCACTTAGTGCTCCATTATCTTAATTTAATATAGTTTAATTATTAAGTTTCAATTATCCCAATTTTCACCCCTTAATTTCTCTTAATTTCATTACATATTTAATTTCCTTTTTCATGGGGTTCCTGATGTGAACCTTCAAGTAATTGGTAACTTGAAAACCCACATTCAAGAATTAAAGAACAATATGGAAAGCACCAAATCAAGATGTATGAATTTGATTCTTTGAACCAGCACAATATCAGAAATGGGATTCTTGACCTAATTCATATGGAGAATGAATAAACCAAGAATATTATGCACATTAAACCTTGCAAGATAGAAATCTCAGCAAGTTAATGAGCTTCACAAGAACAAAGGCAACAGCCAATTCACTCACTAATGGAGCAGAAACAATCATTCATTAATATTCAAAGTGTATCTTCCACCCTCTCATTACACTTGTATTTATAGCCTCTTGGCTTCAAAGCTAAAGACAAAAATATCCCTACTTTAGTAACAGCTGTAAGGGGCTTTAAGTCCAAACAAAAATTAATCTATCAAAAGACTAAAAACTCCTTACAAAAAGTAAATTTAATACAGCAACAAATAAGGGCATTTAAGTCCAAAAGAGAGGTGGTTATAACAGCAAGGAATATTCCTTGAAAAAGGTGCCAGCAGATACATGTACATAGGTTGGATCTGGTGCATGCATGTCCACAGGTTATTCCATGTAACCTAATGCTCCACATGACACCTGGAAGCTTAATTTTCACCAAATTTAATCCTTTATAATTTTCTTCATGCCATTCCAGCTTATAATCCTTGCTCTTATGATTTCACAAATTAAATTCTGAAGTGATTTAGCTCTAGCTCTAGTAATTGGACCTTGGATGAAATCCTTTGGTGTGGATGTAGCTTGATTCTCATCATTCCCCTCCGCTTCAAAAGGATTCGTCCTCGAATCTGTTCCTGCATCAACATAAGGAGATAAATCAGCAACATTGAAGGTGGCACTGACATTATACTCACCGGGCAGGTTTATTTTGTAGGCATTATCATTAATTTTGGTCAGCACTTGGAAAGGTCCATCACATCTTGGTTGTAATTTTGATTTCCTTCGAGAGGGAAACCTTTCTTTGCCCAAGTGAACCCACACCCAATCTCCAGGTTGAAATGTGACTTTCTTCCTTCCTTTGTTGGCTTGACTAGCATATTTTTCATTTTTCTTTTCAATTTGAAGCTTGGCTTGTTCATGGATTTTCTTCACCAATTCTGCTTTTCTTTTTCCATCTAAACTAGCAAGCTCGTAATGTGCAAAGGTAATAGATCCAAAGGAGTTGAAGTATTGAATCCATACACACTTTCATATGGAGAATAGGCAGCAGAAGAATGCACATTTCTATTGTATGCAAATTAAACAAGTGAAATGCAATCTTCCCATGACTTCTAATTTTGCTTAACCACAAGACGCAAAAGAGTAGTTAGTGTCCTATTTACTACTTGATTTGACCATCGGTTTGTGGGTGACAAGTGGTGGAAAATAACAACTTGGTGCCCAATTTTCCCCACAAAACCTTCCAAAAGTGACTAAGGAATTTAACATCCCTATCACTAACTAAACTCTTAGGTATGCCATGCAACCTAACAATATCTCTAAAGAATAAATTTGCGACATTTGTAGCATCATCAGTTTTATGGCATGGAATAAAATGTGCCATTTTTGAAAACCTATCAACAAAAACAAAAATTGAATCATGGCCTTGTTTAGACCTAGGTAATCCCAACACAAAATCCATAGACAAATGAACCCAAGGATCACTAGGGGTAGGCAAAGGTGTATACAAACCTTGTGGCAAAACTCTAGATTTAGCCTTAGCACACACAACGCACCTAACACATACTCTTTCAACATCTCTTTTCATATTCGGCCAATAAAAATGTTCCTTCAACACATCTAAAGTTTTGGCAACACCAAAATGACCCATTAATCCACCAGCATGAGACTCATTCACAAGTAATTCACGCATGGAACTCTTAGGCACACACAATCTATTTTCTCTAAACAAATATCCATCATGCCTATAAAACTTCTCAAAAGCATTCTTTTCACAAGCTGCATACACTCTAGCAAAGTCATCATCTTCAGCATATAATTCTTTCACATATTCGAATCCTAATAACTTTGCATCAAGAAGGGCAAGAAGGTTATACCTTCGAGATAAGGCATCAGCCACCACATTTTCTTTCCCATGTTTGTATTGAATCACATATGGGAAGGTCTCAAGGAACTCAACCCATTTTGCATGACGCCTATTCAACTTATTTTGCCCCTTGATATGCTTCAATGACTCATGATCTGTGTGGATGACAAATTGCTTTGGCCAAAGGTAATGTTGCCACGTTTCCAAGGCACGTACCAATGCATACAACTCTTTGTCATATGTAGAATAGTTTAAAGCTGCTCCATTAAGCTTCTCACTAAAGTATGCTATTGGTCTCTTATCCTGCATTAAAACGGCTCCAATACCTATACCTGATGCGTCACACTCAATCTCAAAAGTCTTAGAAAAATTAGGTAAAGCCAACACAGGAGCGGAACATAACATGTCTTTAATTTTGTGAAAAGTATCATCTTGTTTCTGTTCCCAAACAAAATTAACATTCTTTTTGACAAGATCATTCAATGGTGCTGCAATGGTACTGAAATTCTTAATAAATCTTCTATAGAAACTAGCTAGTCCATGTAAACTATGCACTTCAGATGCAGACTTTGGAGTGGGCCAGTCTCTAATAGCTCTAATTTTTTCATCATCGACTTCAACACCATTAGCACTAATGACAAATCCTAAAAAGACAACATTTTCCATGCAAAATGAACATTTCTTCAAGTTAGCATATAATTTTTCCTTTCTTAACACATCGAATACAGTTCTTAAATGATGCATATGTTCATCCATGCCTCTACTGTAAACCAATATATCATCAAAATAAACAACAACAAATTTTCCAATAAAAGCATGCAACACATGATTCATTAATCTCATAAAAGTGCTAGGAGCATTAATTAGCCCAAAAGGCATCACTAACCACTCATATAGTCCATGCTTTGTTTTAAATGCAGTCTTCCATTCATCACCTACTTTCATGCGAATTTGATGATATCCGCTTTTCAAGTCAATTTTGGTAAACACACAAGCACCACAAAGTTCATCCAACATATCATCCAATCTAGGTATAGGGTGGCAATACTTTACAGTGATTTTATTGACCCCCTACAATCCACACACATGCGCCATGTGCCATCTTTCTTTGGTACCAAAAGGACGGGTACAGCACAAGGACTCATACTTTCTCTCACGTAATCCTTAGCTAGCAATTCCTCAACTTGCCTTTGTAATTCTTTGGTTTCTTCAGGATTATTTCTATAGGCTGGACGATTGGGAATAATGACTCCGTGTACAAAATCAACTGTGCTCAATCCCTCGAATAGGTGGTAGTCCAAATTGGCATCTCCTCAGGTAGCACATCCTCATATTCCTGCAAAAGGGAGACAACAACACTAGGCAAATTGGGGTCAAGGTCAGATGTGGATAAACAAGAGTCCTTAAACACAATTAATAACATTTGCTTGTTGGCAAACATGGCATTCCTCACATCTTTTCCTTTAGCATACAAGCTTAATTTTCTCTCCCCTCTTTCCGCACAGCTCTCATTTTGCTCCGAAGTTTCACCTTTTTCAAGTACTCTTGGAATGTTTTCTTTACTCTCTTTTCTTTCCTCACAACCACCCTTGTCTTGCTCACTCACAACATTTTCAGTCAATTTCTTTTCACTCCTTCTTTTCTTCTCTGCTCTCTTTTCGGCCACTCTTGATTTTACCTCACCCATTGCTTGCTTAAGCCTTGTTTGATCTTCATAAATCTGTTTTGGTGTCATAGGTGCCAAAATGATTTTCCTTCCATTCATTTCAAAAGAATACCTATTTTTATACCCATCGTGGATCACCTTTCTATCAAATTGCCATGGTCGACCAAGTAATAAATGGCCAGCTTGCATTGGAACCACGTCACACATAACCTCATCTTGATACTTTCCTATTGCAAAGGAAATCAGCACTCGTTTTGTTACTTTCACCTCACCGCATTCATTCAACCACTGCAATTTATAGGGTCTAGGGTGTTTTAAAGTCCTCAACCCTAATCTCTGCACCAAAATAGTACTAGCAACATTGGCACAACTTCCCCCATCAATGTTGACACTACAAGCTTTGTCTTGGATAAAACACCTTGTATGGAAAATTGTTTCTCTTTGCAATTCATCACCAACATCCTCCTTTACTTGAGTATTTAATGCTCTCATAATTACTAGAGCACTTCCTTCAGCAGCACATTCTACCTCTGTATCCTCCTCCCCTGAAGATGTGGAATCACTCACAATTTCCTCCTCCGTTTCTATCTCACCATTTTCTCTCATGACCATGACTCTCTTGTTAGGGCATTGAAAAGCTATGTGTCCACTGCCCAAACACCTAAAACACTTCACATCTCTATTTCGGGTAGTAGTTGCAACCTCCTTTCCTTTACTTTCTACAAATTTCTTCTCCACCTTCTTTTCCTTTTCCTCATTTTTCTTATATTTGCTAACATCCTTTTCCCTATCCTCCTTTTTCCAGTTAGACTTCCAAGATGAAGAATTACCTGCATTTCCTCCAAATTTTGACTTGATTTTAAGTTGCCTTTCTACCTTCATAGCCATGTGGACCATATCCTCCAACTCAACATAGTGATGTAACTCAACAATATGAGCAATCTCCTTGTTTAGCCCATTCAAGAATTCAAGAATCTGGCCATGGTGGCTTCTCTATCCTCCTCTACATTTGCTCTAATCATAGCAATTTCCATTTCTTTATGATAATCTTCAACACTTTTAGAACCTTGAGTCAATCTTTGTAACCTCTGATGTAGCTCTCTATAGTAATGACTAGGAACAAATCTCCTTCTCATTATAGTTTTCATCTCACCCCAGGTTGCAATTGATTGCTCATAATTTCTCCTTCTACTAATCAACACTTGATCCCACCATACCAAAGCATAATCAGTAAATTCTACTGCTGCTAACTTTACTTTCTTCTCCTCTGAATAGTGATGACAATCAAAGACAGCTTCTACCTTCCTTTCCCATTCTAGATACACATCCGGATCATTTTTCCCTTGGAAAGAAGGGATGCTCATTTTAATACTTTTGATATTGTCATCTACCCTATTCCTCTCTCTTTCCCCTCTTCTTATCCTCCTATCCCCATTCCTCCTATCTTCAGCTCTTCTCTCATATCTATCCCTCCTAGGTCTTTCAACCTCAAAATTATAGTTATCAACCTTATCTTCATCAAATTCAACTACTGGAGGTACAAGATCCCTCCTATTTGGCCTTCTCTCATTTTGCCTATCTCTTTGCTCCAATCTTTCCAACCTATCTATGATTTCATTGCACACAACATTCATTCTTTCAAATTATTGTCTGACAGCCTGCATGTAGAATGGATTTTCACCTTCCCCCTCACTACCATCACCCCTTCTAGACATTTTTTCAGACCTGCAAGAAAATGGTTAGTGTAAAGAAAACACCTCACTCACTCCCTTACGTGTTTACACTCCACTCGTGTTTAACTCAACAAGGCTTTTTCCCTCTTATGAACTCACCACTCTATGCCTTTTACCTCTCTTGGCTATGTCCACAAGTTCTTATCAAACTCAAGTAACTCAAACCTAGACTGTACTCACAAAAATTTAACACACAATAAAATTCTTGAACGTGACGGATCAAAACGAGTAATCAAGAAAGCAATAATGTGACTCAAGAAGTCAAGAAAAGAAAAGCTCAAGTATGGAAATGTAATGCAATAAGGAATCAAGAAAGAAGACACCAAAATAAAAAAGTAGTAAGCTGGAAAAGAGACAACCCAAAGTAGAGATATCAAGCTTAAATATCCAAGTTTGTCACCAACTTATCACAATTACCATCAGTTCACACAATACACCAAGAATTGCATAAATTTAGGATCACCAAGCAAACGAGTGTATTTTGATCTGAAATTGAGTAGGCAAATGCAACCCAATACTGACTAATTGCTGCAAGAATTTCAGGCTTTTCTTGACAGACTTACTATGTAAATCAAATGTAATCGTGTCTGCCGCAAAATTTTGGTTCCCCACACAAATGATTAAATTTTGAGCTAAAATTTAATTTGAGAATAGCTCAAATGTGGCACAAACAACCTGTAAATTTTCAGGAATTTTTGCTCTGATTTGCAATGTGAACTTAATTTGATCGTGTCTGCCGCAAAATTTTGGTTTCCTACACAAACGGTAGAATTTTAAGCTGAAATTTAATATGGGAACTACTGAAATGGGGTATAAACACCCGGTAATTTTTCAGAAATTTCTAGGTAAATTTGCTGTGTGAACTTATTTTGATCTATCCTGCCACAAAATTTTGGTTCCCCACACAAACGGACGAATTTTAAGCTGAAATTTAATTTGGGAACTACTGAAGTGGGGTATAAACACCCTGTAAATTTTCAAGAATTTTTGGGTCTATTTGCTATGTGAACGTGATTTGATCAGGTCTGCTGCAAAATTTTGGTTCAGCAGGCAAACAATATCAAACAAGCCCCAAAATTTACACCCAACGTCTTAAACACACCCAAATAATGCTAGTACAGTTTCAGGCCAAATTGGTAAGTCGAACTCAATGACCCAAATAATCTCTCATACTTGATATCAAAATGAAGGAAGCAAGATGGATAGCTAGAATAATGGCTTTGGCTTGATTAACCCTAAAACCCTAAGACAAACTCAACAAAACAAATTTTTAAACAAACAGGTCAAACTAAACCCCAAGAGCCAAACAGCAACTATAAAGAAGGTAAGAAACACAAAGAATAAGAAGTAAATAGAGAATCTACCTTGTTTGCACATCCCTTTGCTCTGATACCAAAACTGATGTGAACCTTCAAGTAATTGGTAACTTGAAAACCCACATTCAAGAATTAAAGAACAATATAGAAAGCACCAAATCAAGATGTATGAATTTGATTCTTTGAACCAGCACAATATCAGAAATGGGATTCTTGACCTAATTCATATGGAGAATGAATAAACCAAGAATATTATGCACATTAAACCTTGCAAGATAGAAATCTCAGCAAGTTAATGAGCTTCACAAGAACAAAGGCAACAGCCAATTCACTCACTAATGGAGCAGAAACAATCATTCATTAATATTCAAAGTGTATCTTCCACCCTCTCATTACACTTGTATTTATAGCCTCTTGGCTTCAAAGCTAAAGACAAAAATATCCCTACTTTAGTAACAGCTGTAAGGGGCTTTAAGTCCAAACAAAAATTAATCTATCAAAAGACTAAAAACTCCTTACAAAAAGTAAATTTAATACAGCAGCAAATAAGGGCATTTAAGTCCAAAAGAGAGGTGGTTATAACAGCAAGGAATATTCCTTGAAAAAGGTGCCATCAGATACATGTACATAGGTTGGATCTGGTGCATGCATGTCCACAGGTTATTCCATGTAACCTAATACTCCACATGACACCTGGTCACTTCCAAGCTTAATTTTCACCAAATTTAATCCTTTATAATTTTCTTCATGCCATTCCAGCTTATAATCCTTGCTCCTTATGATTTCACAAATTAAATTCTGAAGTGATTTAGCTCTAACTCTAGTAATTGGACCTTGGATGAAATCCTTTGGTGTGGATGTAGCTTGATTCTCATCAGTTCCCAAAATTTAATACTACTTATTTTTAATGGGCATTTATGTCAAAAGTCAACTCTAGGTGTCAATTGATTAAAATGCCCCTATTCGGGTTATATTCTCGATTTTTCGGTAACACCGATTTTTGTTGGTTTCTTGATTTTTCGTTTTTCTTTTTACTAATTCATTAATTTTTCTTTGACATTTCTAATGTTAATTACACCTCAATAGGCCTTTAATTATGTCCCGAAAATTATTTCCGAGAGTTCCTCGTGGTCCTGGGGTCGACAATTGCCTTCGCCGTAACTTCCCGGTGCGGTCACCCATCACTACGGTGTCGGCTCGTTTAACCTAGTTTCATTTCCTCTCTTTTATTTTTTCTTAATTTTTCTTGTATTTTCTATTTATTTATTTCATCATTTTATGCCTGTTTATTATCACTGAATTGTAGTTCCAGACATCCTGACTTGTCCGGACCGATATTAGGTCACCGAAGTAGTCGAATGTACGGACTACGTAAAATAAGGGCATTACAATAACATTTAAATATATGGAGCCAATGACGGATATAACAACTAAACCTAGGTATTTATTACTCACTCACAATTTAATTCTTTTTAAATCCTTTTCTATTACTTAAAAATAGATTTAAAAAATATCGATGACCAATTTTTCATCTAAAAATTTTGAGGGGCTATAACTCTGTTTCAATCCCTGAGTTTGGTGTTAGGCAGATATAATATTTAGACCTAGCTATTTTGTATATTTAGCTCACAATTTGAATCTTTTTAAAATATTTTTTTATTACATAAAGGAAAATATTAAAAATGTGGGCCACTAATTTTTTGATTTGTTAGGTCAATAAAAGCTAATCTTTTAAAAATTAAAATATGGACTCACTAGTTTTTGTTTACTTGGACAAATAAAAGAAAACTTTTAAATTACTAGAATATTGGTCCCTTAAATTTTTAGCTTCATTTGGCCAATAAAAAAAATTAATCAATGACAATTATAAAATTTAGATATATGAGGCCAATGATGGATATAACAATTAGACATAGTTGTTTTATGCATTCACTCACAATTTAATTCTTTTCAAATTAATTTTTATTACTTAAAAATAAATATTGGTGACAAATTTTTTAACTGAGTTTTCCAATAGAAAAGCTTCAAATTATTAGAATACTGGCTCATTAAATTTTTTATTTAATTGGGCTAATAAAAAAAATCAACCTTTTAAGTTTTGTTAAGATTTGTAAAGCTAAATGTGAGCAATGAATAAGAACATACCCATATTTAAAGTACTTTAAATTAAAAATTAAAATTTAGGAGAGGCTGTGATTCTGTTTCAACCCTCGACTTTGGTGTTAGACGAATACAACATTTAGACCTAGGTATTTTGTGTGTTTAACTCATAATTTGAATCTTTTTAAAAATATTTTTTTATTACTGAAAGAATAATTTTAAAAATACTCAACTTTAATTTTTTCAATTTTATGTGGTCAATAAAAATTAATCTTTTAAAATTAAAATATGGACTCATTAGTTTATTGTTTCAATTGGGCTAAACAAAACGCTTTAAAATTATTAGAATATTTGGCCATTAAAGTTTTTGCTTTATTTGGCCAATAAAAAATATCAATTAATGACGATTATAACATTTACATATATGGAGCTAATGACGGATTTAACAACTAGACCTAGGTATTTATTACTCACTCACAATTTAATTCTTTTTAAATTCTTTTTTATTGCTTAAAAATAGATTTAAAAAATATTGATGACCAATTTTTTAACTAAATCGGGAAAATAAAAAATGTAAGTTTCAAGTCATTAAAATATGAGTGATTAAATTTTTTATTTAATTGAGCAAATAAAAAAAATCAACCTTCAAAAATTTTGTTAAGATTTTTTTTAAGCTAAGCGTGAAACATAGTTAAAACATATCTTCATTTAAAGTACTCTAAATTAAAAAGTTAAAATTTTAAGGGGCTATAATTCTGTTTCAATCCATGAGTTTGGTGTTAGGCAGATATAATATTTAGACATAGCTATTTTGACCAATATTCTAGTAACTTAAAAGTTTTTTTTTTTAATTTGTCCAAGTAAACAAAAACTACCGAGTCCATATTTTAATTTTTAAAAGATTAGCTTTTATTGACCTAACAAAATCAAAACCCACATTTTTAATATTTTCCTTTATGTAATAAACAAATATTTTAAAAATATTAAAAATTTTAACTTTTTAATTTAGAGTACTTTAAATGAAGATATTTTTTAACTATGTTTCACGCTTAGCTTAAAAAAATCTTAATAAAATTTTTGAAGATTAATTTTTTTTATTAGCTCAATTAAATAAAAAATTTAATCGCTCATATTCTAATAATTTGAAACTTATATTTTTTATTTTCCCAATTTAGATGAAAAATTGGTCATCGATATTTTTTAAATCTATTTTTAAGTAACAGAAAAGGATTTAAAAAGAATTAAATTGTGAGTGAGTAATAAATACCTAGGTTTAGTTGTTATATCCGTCATTGGCTCCATATATTTAAATGTTATAATCCTTATTAATTGATTTTTTTTTTTTGCCAAATACTGCAAAAATTTTAATTTGTAAATATTCTAATAATTTTAATGTTTTTTGTTTGGCCCAATTAAAACAATAAGCAAATGAGTCCATATTTTACTTTTAGAAGATTAATTTTTACTGACCTACTAAAATTGAAAAAAATTAGTGCTGAGTATTTTTAAATTTATTTTTTCAGTAATAAAAAAATATTTTTAAAAAGATTCAAATTGTGAGTTAAACACACAAAACACATAAGTCTAAATATTGTATTCTTCTAACACCAAAGTCGAGGGTTAAAACAGAATCACATCCTCTCCAAAATTATAATTTTTAATTTAGAGTACTTTAAATATGGGTATGTTCTTATCCATCACTCACATTTAGCTTTAAAAATCTTAATAAAACTTAAAAGGCTGATTTTTTTATTAGCTCAATTAAATAAAAAATTTAATGAGCCTATATTTTAATAATTTAAAGGTTTTTTATTGGCCCAACTCGGTTAAAAAATTTGTCACCAATATTTATTTTTAAGTAATAAAAATGAATTTGCAAAGAATTAAATTGTGAGTGAGTGCATAAAATAACTATGTCTAATTGTTATATCCATCATTGGCTTCATATATCTAAATTTTATAATTGTCATTAATTATTTTTTTTATTGGCCCAATGAAGCGAAAAATTTAAGGAACCAACATTCTAGTAACTTAAAAGTTTTTTTTATTTGTCCAAGTAAACAAAAACTAGCAAGTCCATAATTTAATTTTTAAAAGACTAGCTTTATTGACCTAACAAAATCAAAAAATTAGGGTCCCACATTTTTATTACTTTCATTTATGTAATAAAAAAATATTTTCAAAAAATTTGAATTGTGAATTAAATGCACAAAATAGGCATGTCAAAATATTGTATCTGCCTAACACCAAGCTTGGGGATTCAAACAGAGTTACAGCCCCTCAAAATTTTAACTTTTTAATTTAGACTGCTTTAAATGTAGGTATGTTTTTAACTATGTTTCACGTTTTGTCTAAAAATATTTTAACAAAATTTTAAAAGGTTGATTTTTTTTATTAGCTTAATTAAATTAAAAATTTGATAACTCATATTCTAATATCTTGAAGCTTACATTTTTTATTTGCCCATTTAGTTGAAAAATTGGTGATCGAAATTTTTTTAAATCTATTTTTAAGTAATAAAAAAGAATTTAAAAAAAAAATTAAACTATGAGTGAGTAATAAATACCTAGGTCTAGTTGTTATATTTGTCATTGGCTCCATTAATCGTCATTAATTATTTTTTATTATCCAAATAAAGTAAAAAAATTTAATGGGCAAATATTCTAATAATTTTATAGTTTTTTGTTTGGCCTAATTAAAACAATAAACTAATGAGTCCATATTTTAAATTTAAAAGTTTAATTTTTATTGACCTAATAAAATTGAAAAAATTAGTGTTGAGTATTTTTAAAATTATTCTTTTAGTAATAAAAAAATATTTTTAAAAAGATTCAAATTATGAGTTAAACACACAAAACACCTAGGTCTAAATACTGTATTCGTCTAACACCAAAGTTGAGCGTTCAAACATAATCACAGCCTCTCCAAAATTTTAATTTTTAATTTAAAGTACTTTAAATGTGGGTATGTTCTTATCCATCACTCACATTTAGCTTTAAAAATCTTAACAAAACTTAAAAGGCTGATTTTTTTTATTAGCCCAATTAAATAAAAAATTTAATGAGCTATATTCTAATAATTTGAAAGTTTTTTTTGGCCCAACTCAGTTAAAAAATTTATCGCCAATATTTATTTTTAGGTAATAAAAATGAATTTGAAAAGAATTAAATTGTGAGTGAGTGCATAAAACAAATATGTCTAATTTTTATATCCATTGGCTCATATATATAAATTTTATAATCGTTATTAATTAATTTTTTTTATTGGCCCAATGAAGCAAAAAATTTAAGGGACCAATATTCTAGTAATTTAAAATTTTTTTTATTTGTCCAAGTAAACAAAAACTAGTGAGTCCATATTTTAATTTTTAAAAGATTAGCTTTTATTGACCGAACAAAATCAAAAAAATTAGTGGTCCACATTTTTAATATTTTCCTTTATGTGAAAAAAAATATTTTAAAAAGATTCAAATTGTGACTTAAATACACAAAATAGCTAGGTCTAAATACTGTATCTTCCTAATACCAAACTCAGGGATTGAAACAAAGTTATAGCCCCTCAAAATTTTAACTTTTTAATTTAGAGTACTTTAAATACAGGTATGTTTTTAACTATGATTCACGTTTAGCCTAAAAAAATCTTAACAAAATTTTTGAAGGTTAATTTTTTTTTATTAGCTCAATTAAATAAAAAATGTAATCACTCATATTCTAATAATTTGAAACTCAAATTTTTTATTTTTCTAATTTAGTTGAAAAATTGGTCATCGATATTTTTTAAATGTATTTTTAGGTAATAAAAAAGGCTTTAAAAAGAATTAAATTGTGAGTGAGTACATAAAATACTTAGGTTTAGTTGTTATATCCGTCATTGGCTCTATATATGTAAATGTTATAATCATCATTAATTGATAGTTTTTATTAGCCAAATGAAACAAAAAATTTAATGGCCAAATATTCTAATAATTTTAAAGCTTTTGGTTTGGCCCAATTAAAATAATAAACTAATGAGTCCACATTTTAATTTTAAAAGATAAATTTTTATTGACCTAATAAAATTGAAAAAATTAGTGTTGAGTATTTTTAAAATTATTCTTTCAGTAATCAAAAAAGTATATTTTTAAAAAGATTCAAATTATGAGTTAAACACACAAAGCACCAGGGTATAAATGTTGTATTTGTTTGACACCAAAGCTAAGGGTTAAAACAGAATCACAGGCTCTCCAAAATTTTAGTTTTTAATTTAGAGTATTTAAATGCTGGTATGTTCTTATTCATGAGGATAAGTTGAGAGAAGGGAGATTAAAGTGGTTTGGTCGTGTGAAGCGTAGACATACGAAGGCTCCGGTTAGACAAGTAGAGCACATTAGGTTAGAAGATAGAAAGAAAAAAAATGAGTAAACCTAAATTGATTGTACAATATGACCTAGAAACATTACACATTTATGAGGATTTAACCCAAAATTGTGCAAAGTGGAGAAAGCGAATCCATATAGCTGACCCCAAATTTTTTGGATAAAGGCTTAGTTGAGTTGAGTTGAGTTGTATGTTCTTATTCATCACTCACATTTAGCTTTAAAAATCTTAACAAAACTTAAAAGGTTAATTTTTTTTAGCCCAATTAAATAAAAAATTTAATGAGCCTATATTTTAATAATTTGAAGCTTTTTTATTGGCCCAACTCAGCTAAAAAATTGGTCACAAATACTTGATTTTAAGTAATAAAAAAGAATTTGAAAAGAATTAAATTGTGAGTGAGTGCATAAAACAACTATGCCTAATTGTTATATCCATCATTGGCCTCATATATATAAATTTTATAATCATCATTAATTAATTTTTTTTATTGGCCCTATGAAGTGAAAAATTTAAGGAACCAATATTCTAGTAATTTAAAAGTTTTTTTTATTTGTCCAATAAACATAAACTAGTGAGTCCATATTTTAATTTTTAAAAGATTAGCTTTTATTGGCCTAACATAATAAAAAAATTAGTGGTTCACATTTTTAATATTTTCCTTTATGTGATAAAAAAATATTTTAAAATGATTCAAATTATGAGTTAAATACACAAAATAGCTAGGTCTAAATATTGTATTTGCCTAACACCAAACTCAGGGAATGAAATAGAGTTATAGTCTCTCAAAATTTTAACTTTTTAATTTGGAGTACTTTAAATGCAAGTATGTTTTTAACTATGTTTCACGTTTAGCCTAAAAAAATCTTAATGAAATTTTTGATGGTTGATTTTTTTTTATTAGCTCAATTAAATAAAAAATGTAATCACTCATATTCTAATAATTTGAAACTCAAATTTTTTTTATTTTTCCAATTTAGTTGAAAAATTGGCCATGGATATTTTTTAAATCTATTTTTAGGTAATAAAAGGGATTTAAAAAGAATTAAATTATAAGTGAGTACATAAAATACCTAGGTTTAGTTGTTTTATCCGTCATTGGCTTCATATATGTAACTGTTAGAATCATCATTAATTGACATTTTTTATTGGCCAAATAAAGCAAAAAATTTAATGTGCAAATATTCTAATAATTTTAATATTTTTTGTTTGGCCCAATTAAAACAATAAACTAATGAGTCCATATTTTAATTTTAAAAGATTAATTTTTATTGACCTAATAAAATTGAAAAAATTGGTGTTTAGTATTTTTAAAATTATTTTTTTATTAATAAAAAAGTATTTAAAAAATATTCAAATTGTGAGTTAAATACACAAAGTAGTTAGGTCTAAATTTTATATTTGCCAACACTAAACTCAGGGATTGAAACAGGGTTGTAGGCCTTCAAAATTTTAACTTTTTAATTTAGAATATTTTAAATATAGGTATGTTTTTAACTATGTTTCATGTTTAGCCTAAAAAAGTCTTAACAAAATTTTTTGAAAATTGATTTTTTTATTAGCTCAATTAAATAAAAAATTTAATCACTCATATTCTAATAATTTGAAACTTATATTTTTTATTTTCCTAATTTAATTAAAAAATTGGTCATCAATATTTTTTAAATCTATGTTTAAGTAATAAAAAAGGATTTAAAAAGAATTAAATTGTAAGTGAGTAATAAATACCGACGTCTAGTTGTTATATCCGTCATTGGCTCTATATATGTAAATGTTATAATCATCATTAATTAATAGTTTTTATTAGCCAAATGAAGCAAAAGATTTAATGGCCAAATATTCTAATAATTTTAAAGTTTTTGGTTTGGCCCAACTAAAACAATAAACTAATGAGTCCATATTTTAATCATAGAGGATTAATTTTTATTGACCTAATAAAATTGAAAAAATTAGTGTTGAGGATTTTTAAAATTATTCTTTTAGTAATAAAAAATATATTTTTAAAAAGATTCAAATTGTGAGTTGAGCACACACAACACCTAGGTCTAAATGCTGTATTCATCTAACACCAAAGTCAAGGGTTGAAACAGAATCACCGTCTCTCTGAAATTTTAATTTTTACTTTAGAGTACTTTAAATGTGGGTATGTTCTTATCCATCACTCACATTTGGCTTTAAAAATCTTAACAAAACTTAAAAGGTTGTTTTTCTTATTAGCCTAATTAAATAAAAAATTTAATGAGCCTATATTCTAATAATTTGAGGCTTTTTTATCGGCCCAACTTAGTTAAAAAATTTGCCACCAATATTTGATTTTAAGAAATAAAAAAGAAATTGAAAAGAATTAAATTTTGAGTGAGTGCATAAAACAAAAATGTCTAATTGTTATATTCATCGTTGGCCTCATATATATAAATTTTATAATCGTCATTAATTAATTTTTTTATTGGCCCAATGAAGCGAAAACTTTAAGGGACCAATATTCTAGTAGTTTAAAATTTTTATTTGTCCAAGTAAACCAAAACTTGCGAGTACCTATTTTAATTTTTAAAAGATTAGCTTTTATTGGCCTAAAAAAATCAAAAAATTAGTGGCCCATATTTTTAATATTTTCCTTTATGTAATAAAAAAATATTTTAAAAAGATTCAAATTGTGAGTTAAATACACAAAATATCTAGGTCTAAATATTGTATCTGTCCAACACCAAACTCAGGTATTGAAACAAAGATATAGCCCTTCAAAATTTAACTTTTTAATTTAGAGTACGTTTCACATTTAGCCTAAAAAATTCTTAACAAAATTGTTGAAGGTTGATTTTTTTATTAGCTCAATTAAATAAAAAACTTTAATCACTCATATTCTAATAATTTGAAACTTACATTTTTATTTTCCCAATTTAGTTGAAAAATAAGTCATCAATATTTTTAAAACCTATTTCTAAGTAATAAGAAAGGATTTAAAAAGAATTAAATTATGAGCTACTAATAAATGCTTAGGTCTAGTTGTTATATCCGTCATTGGCTCCACGTATATAAACGTTATAATCGTCATTAATTGATATTTTTTATTGGCCAAATAAAACAAAAATTTAATGGGAAAATATTCTAATAATTTTATTTTTTTTTTGTTTGGCCCAATTAAAACGATAAACTAATGAGTCCATATTTTAATTTTAAAAGATTAATTTTTATTGACCTAATAAAATTGAAAAAATTAGTGTTAAGTATTTTTAAAATTATTCTTCCAGTAATAAAAAAATTATTTTTAAAAAGATTTAAATTATGAGGTAAAACACGAAACACCTAGGTCTAAATGTTTTATTCGTCTAACACCAAAGTCGAAGGTTAAAATAAAATCACAGCCTCTCCGAAATGTTAATTTTTAATTTAGAGTACTTTAAATGTAGGTATATTCTTATTGATCACTCACATTTAGCTTCAAAAATCTTAAAAAACTTAAAAGGTTGTTTTTTTTGTTAGCCCAATTAAATAAAAAATTTAATGAGCCTATATTCTACTAATTTGAAGCTTTTTTATTGGCCCAACTCAATTAAAAAAATTTTCACCAATATTTATTTTTAAGTAATAAAAAAGAATTTGAAAAGAACTAAATTGTGAGTGAGTGCATAAAACAACTATGTCTAATTGTTATACCTATCGTTGACCTCGTATATTTAAATTTTATAATCGTCATTAATTAATTTTTTTTATTGGCCCAATGAATCAAAAATTTAAGGAACTAATATTCTAATAATTTATTTTTTTTTATTTGTCTAATTAAACATAAAGTAGCGAGTCCTTATTTTTATTTTTAAAAGATTAATTTTTGTTGACCTAACAAAATCAAAAAATTAGTGGTCCACATTTTTAATATTTTCCTTTATGTAATAAAAGAATATTTTAAAAAGATTCAAATTATGAGTTAAATATACAAAATGTCTAAATATTGCATCTGCCTAGCACCAAGCTTGTCGGTTGAAATAGAGCTACAGCCCCTTAAAAATTTTAATTTTTTATTTAAAGTACTTTAAATGTAGTTATATTCTTAATTTCCTATCACATTCAGCCTCAAAAAAATCTCAATAAAATTTTAAAAGGTTGATTTTTTTTACTAGCTCATTTTAATAAAAAATTTAATGAGCTCATATTCAAATAATTCAAACTTTTTTTATTGGCCCAACATGGGTGAAAATTTGACCGCCATTGTTTTTTAAATTTTTTTAACCAAAAAACAAAATAAAAAAGAATTAAATTATAAGTGAGTACATAAAATAGCTAGGTTTAGTTGTTATATTTATCACTGGCTCCATATATCTAAATGTTATAATAATCATGAATTGATATTTTTGTTAGTACAATAAAGCAAAAAATTTAACAGACCAATATTTTAGTAATTTAAAAGTTTTTTATTGGTCAAATTAAATAAAAATTAATGATTCCATATTTTAATTTTAAAAGATTATTTTTCACCAAATTAACAAAATTGAGAAATTAGTTGTTCACATTTTTAAAATTTTCATATAAGTAAAAAATTTTTTAAAAAATATTAAAATTGTGAGTTAAATAAATGAAATACTGAAGACTAAATGTTTCATCTGTCTAATACCAAACTCAGAGTTTAAAACAGAGTCATAGCCCCTCAAAAATTTTAACTTTTTAATTTAGAGTACTTTAAATGTAAGTATGTTTTTAACTATGTTTCACATTGAGCCTAAAAAAATCTTAACAAAAATTTCGAAGGTTAATTTTTTTTTTATTAGCTCAATTATAAAAAATTTAATTACTCATATTTTAATAATTTGAAACTTATATTTTTTTGTTTTCCCAGTTTAGTTGAAAAATTAATCATCAATATTTTTTAAATCTATTTTTAAGTAATAAAAAATGTTTTAAAAAGAATAAAATTGTGAGTGAATACATAAAATACCTAGGTATAGTTGTTATATCTATCATTGGCTCCATATATGTAAATGTTATAATCGCTATTAATTAATTTTTTTTTATTGTATTCGTCTAACACTAAACTTGAGGGTTGAAACAAAGCTATAACCTTTAGAGTATTTTAAATACGGGTATATTCTTAAATGTCACTCACGTTTAGCTTAAAAAAATCCTAAGAAAATTTTAAAAGGCCAGTTTTTTTATTAGCCCAATCAAATAAAAAATTTATTATAATCATCATTAATTGGTTTTTTTTGTTAACCCAATTAAGCAAAATATTTGAGGAACCAATATTCTAGTAATTTAAAATTTTATTTATTTGCCCAATTAAATAAAAATTAATGAGGACATATTTTAATTTTTAAAAGATTAGTTTTTATTAACCTAACAATATCAAAATATTAGTAGTCCACATTTTTAATATTTCCCTTTAAGTAATAAAAAATATTTTAAAAAGATTCAAATTGTGAGTTAAATGCATAAAATATCTATATCTAAATATTGCATCCATCTAACAATGAACTCGTAGGTTGAAACAAACCCACAACCTCTCAAAAATTTTAATTTTTTATTTTGAGTACATTAAATATGGGTATGCTCTTAATTGCCCATCACGTTCAGTTTTTTTTTTTTTTTTAAATCTTAACAAAATTTTAAAAGCTTCATTTTTTTTTAATTTTCCCAATTAAATAAAAAAAAAAATTAATGAGCCCATATTCTAATAGTTTCAAACTTATTTTTTTATTGGCCCAACATAGTTAAAAAATTGGCCACCAAAATTTTTTAAATTTATTTTTTTTGCAATAAAAAAGAATTTAAAAATAATTAAATTGTGAGCGAGGTATATAAAGTATCTAAGTCTAGTTGTTATATCCATTATTGGCCCATATATCTAAATGTCATAATCATCATTAATTGATTTTTTATTGGCCTAATAAACCATAAAATTAATGGACTAATATTTTAGTAATTTAAAAGTTTTTTACTAGCCCAATTAAAGAAAAATTAATGAGTTCATATTTTAATTTTTTAAAAGATTAGTTTTTATTTGCCTAATAAAATTGAAAAATTAGTGGCCCGTATTTTTAAAATTTTCCTTTAAATAATAAAAAATATTTTAAATAGATTCAAATGGTAATTTACACTTTTCATTTAGTTCTAAATTTTGTATCCATCTAACATCGAATTCGAGGGTTGAAACAAGGCTACAGCCTCTAGAGTACTTTAAATATAGGTATGTTCTTAACTGTCACTCATGTTTAGTGTAAAAAAATCTTAATAAAATTTTAAAAGGCTGATTTTTTTTATTAACCCAATTAAATAAAAAAATTTAATGAGCCTAAATTCTAATAATTTGAAACTTTTTTTTGTATTGGCTCAACTCAGTTAAAAAATGGGTGGCCGATATTTTTTAAATTTATTTTTGCACAATAAAAATGAATTTAAAAAAAATTAAATTATGATTGAGTGCATAAAACAACTATGTCTAATTGTTATATCTATCATTAGCGCTATATATCTAAATGTTATAATCATAAATAATTGATTTTTTTTATTAGCCCAATGAAGCAAAAAATTTGAGGGACTAATATATTTAAAAGTTTATTTATTTGCCCCATTAAACAAAAATTAGTGAGTCCATATTTTAATTTTTAAAAGATTAGTTTTTATTGATCTAACAATATCGAAAATTTAGTAGTCCATATTTTTAATATTTTCCTTTAAGTAATAAAAAAATATTTTAAAAAGATTCAAATTGTGAGTTAAATACACAAAATATCTATGTGTAAATATTGCATCCATCTAACAATAAACTCATAGGTCGAAACAGACCCATAAACCCTCAAAATTTTAAGTTTTAATTTAGAGTATTTTAAATGTGGGTGTGTTCTTAATCACTTATCACATTTTTTCTCAAAAAAATCTTAATTAAATTTTAAAAGTTGGAATTTTTTTACTGCCTCAATTAAATAAAAAATTTAATGAGACCATATTCTAATAATTTCAAACTTAACTTTTATATTGGCCCAATTTAGTTGAAAATTGACTGCCAATATTTTTTAAATTTATTTTTAAGCTATAAAAATTTTTTAAAAAGAATTAAATTGTGAGTAATAGATAAAACAACTAAGTCTAATTATGATATCTGTCATTGGTCCCTTATATGTTAATGTTATAATAATCAGTAATTGATATTTTTTATTGGCCTAATGAAACAAAAAATTTAATGCGCTACTATTCTAGTAATTTAAATATTTTTTATTGGCCCTATTAAAGTAAAAAAAAAAAATAAGTCCATATTTTAATATTTTAAAAGATTAGTTTTTATTGACCCAACAAAATTAGAAAATTAGTGGCAAGAATTTTAAAATTATCCTTTAAGTAATAAAAAATATATTTTAAAAAGATTCAAGTTATGAGTTAAATATACAAAATGTTTAGGTCTAAATATTGCATCCATATGACACAGAACTCGAGGGTTGAAACAGAGTCACAGCCTCTGCAAAATTTTAATTTTTAATTTAGAGCACTCTAAATGGAGATATGTTCTTAACCGCATATCACGTTTAACTTTAAAAAAATCATAACAAAATTTTAAAAGGTTCATTTTTTTAGTACACCAAATAAATAAATAAATAAATCTAATGAGCCCTTATTCTATTAACTTCAAACTTCTTTTTTTTATTAGCCCAACTTAGTTAAAAAGTTTGTCGTAGATTTTTTTTTTAAATTATTTGTAAGTAAAAAAAAACCATTTAAAAAGAATTAAATTATGAATAAGATACATAAAACAAATAGACACTTAGGTCTAGTTTTTATATCCATCATTGGCCCTATATATCTAAATGTCATAATCGTCATTAATTTTTTTTTATTGGCTTAATAAAGCATAAAATTCAGTAGGCCAATATTCTAGTAATTTTTATTGGCCCAATTAAAGAAAAAATTAATGAGTCTATATTTTATTTTTTAAAAGATTGGTTTTTATTTATCTAACAAAATTAGAAAATTAGTGACCCATAATTTTAAAAATTTCCTTTAATTAATAAGAAATTATTTTTTTAAAAAAATTCAAATTGTGAGTTAAATATACGAAACACTTAGATCTAAATATTACATCCATCTAACACCGAACTTAGGGGTTGAAATAGAGACATGGCCTCTCCAAAATTTTAATATTTAGTTATGCCCTGAAAAAAATTAATTAAAATTTATTTATGATTAAAAATTGATTATTTTAATGTTATTTCTTGCAAACATATTTTATGAAATTATTTTAAAGTTTCAATTTTAATTTAAATGATTTATCCTAAAGTTTAATTTATCAAGCATTAAAGTATTAGTATTATTAAATGGGATTTTAAATTAGTGTTGTTGACTTATTTATGGACAATTTTAAGGATTTATTTAAGTATAACATTTTAAAACTCTTAGTTGTGCTCACATTGCCATATTTATTTAGTCTTGATTTGTGATTTTAATTTAAAACATTAAAAGTAATTTTTAATTCAATTTAAGTTTATTATTATTATTATTATTATTATTATTATTATTATTATTATTATTATTATTATTATTATTAATGTTGTTGTATTTTATTTAAAACTTGATTTAAATTAATTAAAGTATAATTAGATCCTATTGAAAAGAATTTTAGACCTAATTGAAAATCTTACAAAAGTTTAGGACTTAATGTGTAACAAAAAAAAAAATTAGCCAATCAAAATGCGGTCAACAAAAGCCCCCTCCCTTTATAGCTCTCTTTCCCTCCTTGCAACTCTCTCTTCCCTTTTCTCTCCATTCAGCCTCCGACAGCTTAGACCAGTGGCCAACGAGGCACTTTAGTAGCACCAGACAAGTATAAAAAGTTAAGTTTCAATAATATTTGAATAACTAAAGACAAATTTATTGTTAAACCAAAATTGTATACTTTATTTATTTATTATTCATTTTTAACTTTAAATGATTTAAGGCAAATTTGCCGTTAAACCAAAAATTGTATTAATATATTTAATTTTAAAGTGGTTTAAGTTAAACTTGCCCTTAAATCAAAATTACACCATTGTTTACCCCTTTATTAACTAAAAAAAAATTAATTTAAATAATATCAATAAATAGAAACAATTTAAGGGTATCCCTTATTTAATTAAAGAAATTTATCATTAAAGATCTCAAACATGAAACTAAAGGATTACTGCAAAGAGAAATAACAATTAAAATGCATTCTAAATGCAAACAGCTAAGGACAAGAAAGAACCAACCCCATATAAGTCATATAAACTACAATAAGAATAAGTGAAACAAAAATAAAACAAAATAAAATAAAAATTGAGATGATGAATGCTTAACTGTAAAGAAAAAAAAAAAAAAACCAGCATAGTATATGAAACTTGTATGGGGTTAGTGACTTCTTTTGCATGAGCTTATAAATTATATGGTCAATGTAACTTGCAAACAGGGTAAATGAACACTATAGACCATATGGATGATATCTACTAAAAGTTAACAGCCACAATTTTATGGATAATATAACATTGCTTTAGATAAGATGCCTTGAATCATTTCTTGAGAGATTGAATAACAGGAACAATATTTCAAAATATCACAAAATGGAATAAAAAAAGAAGACATAAATTAGTAATTAATATATGGAAAATTTCTAACTTAAATAGCACCATAAATCGAAATAGGTCCCAAAATTACTAAAGAGCTATGTATCTGATTTTTAGAGACCAACAACACCTATTTTATCGAAACATCACTTTTAATTAGAAAAAAAAAATCCACAAATGAAAGGCATTTAATCTGAAAAAAAAAAAAAAGGAATCATATATAGAGTTTATCATTACCTACACTAACGCATAATCAAGAATGTGGTCCGATATTGCGATTGGTTAATGTAGATTGGAACACGAGTTAGAACATGCACAGCGTGAAATCAAAGAGATGCCAGGTTTAATTCAAAAACTTTGAGTGAAGGGCTTGAGCTTTGAGTGGCTGATGTCTATTGGTACGACAGGCGTGGGTCTGTAGCTGTCTGAACTGTTGCATCTTTTGGTAGACTTGAACTATTGCTCGTGTTATGATTAATGCGGATGCTATGAACCCCAAATAGAATCCTGACTTGTGTTGATTGGAGATGAGCTACGCAAATGGTTCTAATTTTGTGAGATTTGGAGAGCTAAAAATGGGTAAGAGATGGACATGGAAAGAGATTGTGAGATGGAGTTGGATTGGGCCTGATGTGAGGTGGAATTAAGATGAAAGACGACTGAGAGGGATCAAGGAAGCGTTAAAATATTAGGATACGAGTGGAAATTGAAAGGGAGAGAATGGGAGGAAGGCTGCTCCTGCAATGTCGTTTTGAAGAGAGAAAGAAGATTCAAAGATTTTTTTTACTCTAAAATTCACTCCTCTAAAAATGCTCCTCCTCCTTCCTAACAGTAAATGAATGGCATTTATAAAGAAATAAAAACCCTAAAATCAAATATTAAGATTTAAGATGTCAAAAGAAGGGTTGAGATTTAAAAGTAACAAATTTTATTTTATTTTTATTACTATTTTTTTTAGCCTAAATTTAATGGTCAAAAATTAAAATAAATAAATAAATAAAAATTAATGGTTTAGATTAAAATAGAACTATTTTGTTTCTACTTCTTTTGATCCAAGGGTCAAGAATTATCTTTACAAAAAGTAAGGGCCAAGATTAGATTGTACATTTTGTTTTTATTTCTTTAACCAATTTTGATCCCATGGTGGAAAATTTGTCCTTACAAAAAGAGATTAAGGGTCAAAATTAAAAGATATTAATTTTGTCATTTTCTCTTTTTAACAAACTCTACATCTAATGGTCTAAAATTAATTTCCTAAATATTTAATATCTAGGATTAATTTGGGATTATTTTGTTTTATTACTTTTTGATCTAAGAGTTTAGATTTATCCTTATAAAAATGAAGGGCCTAGATTAAAGTGTACACATTACTTTAACCAACTCCTAATCCAAGGGTCTAAAATTAAACACTAAAAAAAAAAAGATGGCTAAGATCACTTTGTACCAATTTTATCATTTTCACTTTTAATTCTGAGGTCTAAATTAATTCTTATAAAAATAAAAGGTTAAGATAAAAAGGTGCAAAATTATTTTAACTAACTCTAATCCAAGAGTAGAAATTAAATCCTAAGAAAAATTAAAAGTAAGCATTAAAAGTACCAAAAATTTCTTTTTGTTCTGATAAATCTAATGGCTAAGAACTAAAATTAAAAAATGAAAATCAAAGTGGGGATTAATTAAAACAACTTTACCATTTTTCTTCATTTTTTTTAAATTAAACTTTAAATCTAAAGAATGAGATTAAATCTTCATAAAATTGGTAGTCAACATTAAAATTGGTATAAAAATGATTTTTTAATTAAATTAATTAATTAAAATTAAATCAATTTTTTTAAAATAAATAAAAATAAATCTAATTAAGAGTTAGAGATGGAAGGAAAAATCAAAATAAAATTCAAATTAAAAATTGATTAGGCTAAAAAAAAAAATTGAAGATGGATTAAATTTGATCATTGAAATTAGAACTTGTTTTAAAATTAACAATCGAATTGTCATATAAAAAAAATCAAAATTTAATTATTATTATTTTTATCATTTTTGTTAAGATGCCCAGACAAAATATGGTATCTACATGTTTATCAATATTTTTAAAAATAGAAAAGTTTAAAAAATTGAATTTTTTTTTTTAATTAAATTTTATAAAAATATCAATTTTGTCTTTTTCTTATTTAATTTTACAAAACAAACTTTTTTTTTAAGAAAAAGAAAGCAACGATTTTTATATGAATAATTTTCGATTTTAGTTATTTTTTTATAAAATTTGATTTTGAATTATAATAATAAACTTAATTAAATAGAATTTAATTACAAATAGAATTAAAAATTTTAAATTTATATATTTATTTATTTATTAATTTTATTAAAATAATATTGAAATTTTAATTTATATTAATTATTATAATATTAAAAAATGAAATTATTAAATATTTAGTGACAAATATTCCATTGCTAAAAGTTATTATTGATAAAATAGAATATTGTATCATTATAAAAGATTTAGTGACAAAATTTTTATCACTAAATATGAGCAATGATAATTTTGAAGGCACTCATTGTTAAAATTATTAATGACACATAACAAATTTAAATGGATTAGTTGTTATTGTCTATAATTATATATTATTAGCGACGAATTATCTATTTAACTTTATAGATATGTTTTTTTTTTTTATTTTTATAATAAATAGAGAGATTAATAATATTTTTTATTTATTAAAATCTTATTTTAGATGACTTCTTATAAAATTTTATATTTAATTGAAATTAAGTATGAGTAGGATTAATAAATTTTAAATTTATGTGAACTCTAAGATTAATAATTTTAAATGTATACAAACTTTAAAATTAATTTCAATAATAAAAATATAATTATAATTAATTTTAAAAATAAAGGATAATTTAGATAAAATTAATGTTCCCCTCCATATATTTATATGTAATATAGATGTCCATACAAAAGGCTAAAACAAATATGGGCATATTTAAATTCTCAAATTAATTTTTTAAAAATTAAAATATAAACTTATTAATTTATTTATTTATTTAGGTCAATAAAAAAATTAAAATTACTAAAATATTTGATCATTAATGTTTTTACTTTATTGGGCTAATAAAAAAATTAATTAATATCAATTATAATATTTAGATATATAGGGCCAATGACAATAATAATAATAATAATTAAATTTAAGTGTTTTATGCACCTCGCACAGATTTAATCCTAAGTGTTTATTTGTCTAGTTAAAAGAATTTAAGTTATTATTTATGTGTTAATTTTAAAAATAATATTATTCATTATATCAATAAAACTTAATTTACTTTTAAGTAATAAAAAAATTTAAAAATAATTAAACTATGAGCCAGGTACACCTTTGTTTTATTTAGCCAATATTCTTAATATTTTAATGTTATAATATTATTGTGATGACTCATATATTTAAATATTTATTAATTGATTTTTTTAATATGTTATTTAACAATCATAATAGAAAAAAAAATTTGCTATTCTCAAAATTAGATGGCCCATAACAATAGAGTTATTTATTACTTAAAAAGAAATAAGATTATTAAATCGGGAACAATTTATTTAGTTGTAAATGTTGACAAAAAATCATTTTTAAATTGAATTTTAAAAAGTTCATTTTAATAAGTAATTTATCTATAAATTTAATTAGTACATATAATTATTAAAATAACATAATTTAATGTGAGTGAACATTTAACATAAAATGTGGATCACAATATTTTGGTTATAATTATCATTAATTGAGTAATGACATAATTTTAAAAATAATATTATTTATTATATCAATAAAATTTAATTTACTCTTGAGTAATAAAAAAATTTAAAAATAATTAAACTATGAGCCAGTACACCTTTGTTTTATTTAGACAATATTCTTAATATTTTAATGTTATAATATTATTGTGATGACACATATATTTAAATATTTGTTAATTGATTTTTTTAAGTATGTTATTTAACAATCATAATAAAAAAAAAATATTTTGTTATTCTCAAAATTAGATGGCCCATAACAATAGAGTTATTTATTACTTAAAAAGAAACAAGATTATTAAATCGGGGACAATGTAGTTAGTTGTAAATGTTGAAAAAAAAAATCATTTTTAAATTGCCTTTTAAAAAGTTTATTTTAATAAGTAATTTATCTATAAATTTAATTAGTAAATATAATTATTAAAATAACATAATTTAATGTGAGTGAACATTTAACAAAAAATGTGGATCACAATATTTTGGTTATAATTGTTATTAATTGATTAAATTATTAGTCTAATTTAGACCATTTTCTATATTAGTGATTCATATTTTTAAATTTTTTTTAAATAATAAAAAATATTTGAAAAAAATTTAAATTAAGTTAAATATATTTAACGTTTTTAAATATTTATGACTTAAATATTACACATAGAATTGTGTGGCCCATTTTTACCCACGATATAAATAATTTTTACTAGCCCACAGTTGAAATATTTATGGTTAAAAAATTGCATTATTTGATTAAAATTGTGAATAAACTATAATATGTTAAAAGAATTATAAACTAGTTTTTATTCTAGTAATCCTAATGTTAACAAATTGTTATTAGTTTTTTAACCATATTAACTCATTTCTTTAAATTCCTATTAAATTTTTTATTTAATTAAAATTGTGAAATATTTAAATTTAGCCATTAAAAATATCCTAAACCCTAATAATTATCTCAATTATTCATCCCATATATCTAAATTTTATAATTATCATTAATTAATATTTTTTATTATAATTGTGTAAAAACTTATTCTTTTAAGTTAAACAGATTTTTAATTGAGATATTTTAAAATTCAAATTTTAGGAAAATTCTTTTTAATTTTTAAATATATTTTTTAAATACCTTTTTACTTATATTGTAATAACAACTAATACATTAGTATTCCTAAAATTTTTAAAAGCTTTTGATGGGTTAATTAAAACTTACACTAGGCCAACATGATTTAAAAGAACTTAAATAATCAATTAGCCCAATTATATTGGCACCAAATGAGTTTATATTTTAATTTTTAAAAGATTAATTTTTATTGACATATATATATATATATATATATAGATTTACATTAAAAATCTTATAATTTGTAATTCATATATTGGCCCATAGTTTTTTCATTATATTTTAACCCTTATACTATTTTAAATTATTGGGCCCATAAAGTTAAATAAGCTATTTTAAATTTTTTATAAAGTATCCAATTTAAAGTAAATATGAGGTTAATAGTATCTTTTGTGTAAATTATATTAACAAATATTAAAAATGTAAATTTGGTGTGGGCTCTGTTATATTTAATTAGGTGGTTAAAAAAGTAAATGATAGGCTCATTAAACATAATATAAAAATTACTTAAAAATTAACTTATAAAAAGTTTATTGACTCTAATTATTTGTCAATTTATGATTAAAAAATATTCATATATGTGGTATAAAAATTAAATTCAGTACATAAAACAACATGGTAGGATTGAATACCTATTATTTTTATTTCAGATAATTTGATCTAGTTTTTATTCACCTAATAAAATTGAAAAATTAATTGTTTATATTTTTAAAATACAAAAAATATAGATTTATTTTTTTATTTACCTCACGATTTAAATCTTTTTATTAAAAATAATTTCGTTAAAAATTTTAAATATTCACATATGATTTAAGTTAAACTTTAAAAATTGAATATAGACCTCCACATTAGCCCATATTAATACAAATTTTTTTTAACATACCAATTTATGAGCTTATATTCAAATAATTTAATTTTTTAATTTTTACTTAAATCTTAACCTTTTAAATATATAATAACATATTAAATAAAAAAAATTAATAAACCTATATTCATTAACCTCTGAGTTTGATGTTAGACGAATGCAATATTGATAATGTGAGTTAAAAATTTTATCGGCCTATATATTTTACAACGTTTGTATTGTCCCAAGTATTTCAATTTAATTTTTTATTTAAAGTATCTAAATAAATCTAAAACACAATGTTATTTTAAAAATATTTTTTTATAACTAAAATTTGGATATTAATATTAAACAAAATATTAAAATAAATAGATTGGCCCAATTTAAATAAAAATATTTAAACACCATTATTTGGATGTTCTTTTCAAACATGGCTTAATTGCTTATACGCCAATATAAATATTTAGACAACTTATTTTATTTTAGTCTAATTTTTTTTTAAATGTTTAAAATTTCAAATTTAAAATTGGGCTAATAATATTTTAATAGTATAAATTTAGGATATAAATCTATTGATGGGTTTTGAAAACTATATTAGTAGAATACTGTAATTATATAAAATACTTAAAGTCTAATTGTTATATCCATCATTAACTTCATATACCTAAATGTTATAAATATCATTAATTAATATATAATTTTCATGATATAAATATCATTAATTAATATATAACTTTCATGATTAGTAACTTAATATAACTTTAATCATATTAAATATTATAGTAATTTCCTAGGTCAAAAATTTTGAAAAACTAGGTACACTTAAAATTTGTTGTTTGAACATATTTAATTCTAATAGTTCATAAATATAGAATATTGAAGTAATATTATAAATTAATGAGAAATTTATAATTAAGAGTGTTGGCCAATAATATATCTCACAAAAAGCAATTTAAGTAGTACGATAGAAACTTTTAATGCCACCATTTTTTTTTCAAATTGAAATTTTCTTTGACAACAAAATTTTGGGCCATAATTTGTTAATTTCAAAATTGGACCACAATACTAATTTTATTGGCCCTTGTTACCCAATTTCAAATTTGATGACCTAATATTCTAGTGATTTCACACTTAGGTTTAAATATTTCATTCATTTAACACCAAATTGGGGAGTTGAAATAGAGTCAAAATCTCTTCAAAATTTTAATTGTTATTTTAGAGTACTTTAAATATGGATATGCTCTTAATTATCTCTTATATTTAACCTTAAAAAAATCTTAATAAAATTTTAAAATAAATTTAAAAGATACCCAAATTAAAAAAGAATAAATTAGGTGTCAACAATAAAGTAAAAAATTTAGTGGGTCAATTTATTCATTTTCTTTAAATTCTTTTTAACAAAATATTTTTAAAAATAAGTGTATTAATGTGAGTATTGTTAATATTCAACGTTTCATTGGCTACTAAATTTTTTATTTTTTGAGTCAATAAAAAAATTTTAAATTATAAAATATTGACTAAATCAATATTTAGGCCATTAATTTAATCAACCAAAATTATTATTTATGGGCCCATAATAAAAATAATATAACAATTAAAAATAGGCAACATAATTAAAATTTGAATGATATAATGTTTAAATTATTTTACTATTCTGGTAATTTATGGGCTCATTAATAAATTATCGTAATTAAAATTATAATATTTTGGGTGGTATCTCAAAATGGGCTCACTAATTTAATAATCGTCAAAGATTTATTTTTAAATTAAAATTTAAAAAATAAATATTATTAATATTAATACTAAGAATTAATTGATTATAATACGATTAATTTGAACATTGATATGTGAATATTGATTACCTTTGCGACCATTAAATTATAATATATTACTAATGGGCTAACAACAAAAAAAATTATTAGACAAATTTAAGACTAAATGCATTGTTGCCTCCATTAAATTAATGTGCCAATAAAAATATGAGCCCATAAAAATTAATTTTTTTTAAGGTGTGGCTCTAGGTAGTAATAATTAGTATATTAATTAAAAAAATTAATTTTTTTCATGTTTCATTTGAAATTTAGAATAACTTTAATTAGTTAATGACGATAACTTATTATATGCTAATGTGTAAGATGAAAAATTTGAAAGTTATTTGATTTATGTATTAGATTACAACTGAATGTTAAACTGATTAAAGTTTTCAAAATATTTTAATAGAGTTATATTAAGTTACTAATTATGAAAATTATATATGGGTCAATCACGGATATATATATATATGTGTCAAGGGGAAAACATTAGTTTTACTTAAATTACCCTTTATTATTTATAATATTTATAATTATATTTTTATTATTTAATTTAGAGTTTTCATAAATTTAAAATTCTTATGATTTAAAATTTAATTATTTATATAATTTTAAAGTTTATATAAATCAAAAATTGTTAGTTCTACTTATATTTGAACTCTACTTAATTAAGTTTCTATTAATATAATTTAAAATAAAATTTTACAAAAATACAATGATAATTTATATTATTTACAAATAGGAAGTTATTTTATTTATATGAATCATCTTTTTAATGAATCCTAATAAATTTCTTTCTCTAACTTATAGCTATTTATATTAAAATATTTTAATATAATTATATTTAAATTTACATAAAAGAGTAAGAAAAGAAATTAATTTTTATCAGCCAAATATATAAATTTTTTATTAATATTATTAAAGTTTTCTTTTAATTTAATTTCTTATAAATTCATTAAAAATATTTCATATAAAATAAATTTATATTTTTAGTTATAAATATATTTCTAAAATTTTTAAATATTTATAAACATATTTCTAAAATTTTTAAGTATTGCATTAATTATGAGCTAGTTCTAATTAAGATTGAATTTATAAGTCCTATGTAAATACTATAACATTTGTTGATAAGCTACAACGGAAAAATATTATAAAAAAAATTCATATTCATTAATTCATAAAAAAATATTTAATTAGTATGTAATATATAATAAAATTATATGAATATTAAATTTTTAAATAATATATAATTATATATAAAGCATATAAAATAAATTATATTTAAAAAAAATTTAAATATATATATTTTTAAAAATTAATAATTAACATAATATATTAAGCTTGAGTTTAATTATAAAATTAATATAATTAATAGGATGATTAGATTTTATAATACATTCTTTTATTTTAAAATGGTACATTATTAAAATTTTAAAAATATTAATGTGTACATATAAAAAATATAATATTTTTTATTTTTTTGGTGGAGATATTTTTTAATTTTTTTAATAATATAATCTTATCTTAGCTTGGTAACTAGTGAATACATATAAAAAATTTAGAAATGATACTTTAATATAGAATTATTATTTCAATTTAATAAATTTATATTTAAATATAAATACAAATTGATATTTTGATTTAAAAATAGTTTAATTTTCGTATGAATATAAACATGATGTAATAGAATTTTTATGCACTTAAATTCAATAAATTCTTTTATTGAAATCTGACGTTTACTTTTTTAAAAAAAATAATGATTAAAAATTTAATTTTAAAATACGTTATAAGTTAGTTTGACAAAGTATTTTTATTATAAATTGAATAATTATTTATATAATTTTTATTATAATAATTACATTAAAAATAATAATATATTAACTTCTATATTTTTATTCTATTAGCATTGTTTTTTTATTTTTTATATAAAAAGAAAATTTTAATCATTAATTTATTATTTATAAATATTATACTAGTGTTAATATATTTGTTAATCTTATTTTCAAAATTTTTCTTCATTTCATAAGAAAATATGAAATTATGTAATGTATTATACATTAAACAAAAATCAATAATATTAATACTTGTTGATATGGGTGTGCGTAATTAGCATAATTAATTTTATGGACCAAAATTAAAAAATCAAATAGAAAATAACTAAAAATATAAAAAATTAACATTATATGAAATTATAGCAAATTGAATTTATTTTACTATTATATATATATATATATAAATTCTTAGATAATGTTAAAAATAGTTTAAATTTTTCATGCTAATTATATATGTTTTATAAAAATTATATAATATTAAAAACTAATTAGTTTTTGATAAGCTCAACACTTCATTGTTAAAGAAATTTAACATGAAAATATATGAACCAATAAAATAACAAATAGATAAATTTATATATTTGTAAAATAGTAACAATTATAAAATTATATTGTAATAATAAAATTTTCATAATAAATTTCATCTCCATAATTTCTTATTTTTATTATTATATTTTTTATTTTTATTAACTTATTCTAAAATAATAAGTATATAACATATATATAATGAAAATTAAAAATTATTATATTATTATTATTAATAATTCATATATTATAATAATAATATATTATATAAAAAAATGAATAAATCATACAACAAGCAAAAAAAATGTCATTCATGTTTAAAAAAATAATAATACTAAAAGTGCAACACTTTTCATTATTTATAAGAAGAGCAAAAGAGTTTCTAACTCCTCTACAATCCAATTAATTATAAAAAACCCTATGAAAATTCTAGAAATATTTTGCAAATTAATTGACTAGAATAGAACTAGGTAAAAACTATTCAAGTTAAATTCGAGATTACCTTCAAAAATTCTGCTACCTGGAGCGCATCCAAAATGTTTAAAAATGCTGAAAGTGACTACAAACACGATTACCTTCCCAGATAACCTGCTAGTTATTTAGATTGAGCTAAAAACTCAGTCTCGAGTGCTCGTGAGCTATTGTCAATTCGATCACACCTAAACAAAGTCCATAATTTTTTAATAATTATCACATAATTATATTTATTTTATGGGAATCGAAAAGGCTCAAAAATCTCATCGAGCAATCTAGATCATCCGATGATTGATTTTTTCAAATGATGTCCAATTGGAGCTAGGTTGGTCCCATCTTAAAGATCTTAATACACTGAGTTCAAAAATGGTCTAGGAAAATGATCAAAAAGACCGTTACCTCCCATTTTCTCTTTCCTCTTTCCTCTTTCTCAAGTCAGATCTCCTTCCTTCGGCCACCATTTTAGGCGAGGGTGGTCTTATTGGAAAGCCCAAAACACAAAACTCAAACAGTTCACAGCAATCACAACATATAAGCCCTCAAGCTCACAACAACAATCACAATGCCCATCTGAGGCCTATAAGAAACTTAATCTAAGTCCATTTGTCCAGTCTCTAGTTTGAATCCCTAAATCCTCTATAGTCCAATTAATAATAAAAAATCCCTTAAAAATTCTAGAAATATTTTATAAATTAATCGGCTAGACTAGAACTTCGTAAAAACTACACACGTTGAATTCGAGATTGTCTTTGCAAATTCTATTATCTAGAATGCATTTGGAATATTTGAAATTGTTAGAAAGGACTGCAAACACGACCACCTTCCTGTCGTTCAGATCGAGTCAAAAACTCAATCCCGAGTGCCCATGAGCTATCGCTGATCTGATAGCACCTAAACAAAGCCCATAAATTATTAATAATTATCAAATAATTATATTTAATTTATGGGAATCAAAAAGGCTGGAAAATCTCATTGAGAAATCTGGACCGTCCGATGATCACTTTTTTCAAACGATGTTTGATTGAAGTGGGTTTGGTCCCATCTTGAAGGTCTCAATATGCCGAGTTCAACAATAGTCTCTAATCGCTAATCCTACGATCGGATTGTCAGAAAAATGATCGAAAAGCTTGCTACCACCCATTTTCTTTCTTCTTTTTATCTCATTGGATCTCCTTCCTCCAGCCGCTATTTCATGCGAGGGTAGTCTTGTTAGAAAGCCTAAAATGCAAAACTCAAACAATTCATTGTAACCACAACACATAGGGCCTCAGGCCCACAACTACAATCATAATGCCCAACTGAGGCTTAAAAGAAACCTAATCTAAGTCTAATTGTTTATTCTCCAGTTTGGGTCTCTAACCCTTTTACACCAATTAATTATCAAAAACCATCCAAAAATTCTAGAAATATTTTATAAATTAATTGGCTAGACTAGAACAAAGTAAAAACTACACAAGTTGAGTTCAAGATTGCCTTTGCTAATTCTGCTACCAAGAATGCATTTGAAACATCTGAAAACATAGAAAATGATTGCAAACATGATCACCTTTTGAGACGGCTCGCTAGGCATTCAACTTGGGTCGAAAACTTGGTCCCGAGTGCTCGTAAGCTATCGCAACACCTAAATGAAGCCCATAAATTGCTAATAATTATGAAATAATTATATTTAATTTATGAGAATCGAAAAGGCTCTATAATCTCGTCGAGCAATCTAAATCATCCGATGATTGACTTTTTCAAATGGTGTCCGATCATAGTGGGATTGGTTCCATCTTGAAGGTCTCGACGTGCTGAGTGCAATAGTGGTCTCGGATCGTCAATTTGATAGTTGAATTTTTAGAAAGAGACAGGAAAGCTTGCTACCACTCATTTTCTCTCTCCTTTTTTTTGTCGCTAATCTCCTTCCTCCGGCCACCATTTTAGGCAAGGGTACTCTTTTTGGAAAGCCCATAACACAAAACTCAAACAATTCACGATAACCACAACACATAGGGCCTCAAGCCCATAACAACATTCACAATGCCCATTTGTGGCCTACAAGAAACCTAATATAAGTCTAGTTGTCTAGCCTATAATTTGGGATTCTAATTCCTCTACAGTCCAATTAATTACCAAAAACTCTCTGAAAATTCTAAAAATATTTTACAAATAATTGGCCAAATTAGAACTAGGTAAAAACCACACAATTTGAGTTCGAGATCACCTTTGCAAATTCTGTTACTTGGAACGCGTCCGAAACGTCTAAAAATGATGGGAATGATTACAAACACGACTACCTTCCGAGACGGCCCGCTGGGTGTACAGATCGTGCCAAAAACTCAGTCCTGAATGCCCATGAGCTATTGCTAATCCAATTACATCTAAACAAAGCCCATAAATTGTTAATAATTGTCACATAATTATATTTCATTTATGGGAATCGAAAAGGCTCAAAAATCTCACCGAGCGATTAGACCATCCAATGATTGCCTTTTTCAAACAGTGTCTAATCTGAGTGAGGTTGGTCCCATCATGAAGGTCTCGAAGTGATGAGTTCAATAGTGATATCGGATTGCTGATTTGGTGATCGGATTATTGAAAAATGATAGGAAAGCCTGCTGCCACCCATTTTCACTCTCCTCTTTCTCTTGCCAAATCTCCTTCCTCCGACCACCATTTTCAGGCGATGGTGGTCTTATTGGAAAGTCCAGTACTGAAACTCAAATAGAATCCACAATGTACAAAGCCTCAGGCCCATAACAACAATCACAATGGCCATATAGGGCCTACAAGAAACCTAATCAAAGTCTAGTTATCCAATCTCTAGTTCGAGTCCCTAACTGCTCCACAGTCCAATTAATTATCAAAAACCCTCTGAAAGTTCCAAAAATATTTTACAAATTAATTGGCTAGACTAGAATGAGGTAAAAACTACACAAGCTGAGTTTGGGATTACCTTTGCAAATTGTGCTACTTGGAGTATGTCCAGAATGTCTGAAAACACTAGAAATAATTACAAACACAACCACCTTCTACGATGGTTGGCTCGGCATCCAGATCGGGCTGAAAACTAGGTCTTGAGTGCCCATGAGCTATTGCCGACCTAATCACACCTAAACATAGCCCATAAATTATTAATAATTATCACATAATTATATTTTGTAACTACCCAACTAGGGGCTATTACCATGTGCTAGGGAACAGGTCAGCTTAAGGCTATCAAAGCCTGTAGTAAGCCTAAATTGATTACAAACATCCATTTATAACCTATAAACCAAAATCCAAGCAATTTAAAAGCAGCTACACTTTAGCATTTCCACCATAACATAAAACATTTCTTTTTTAAAGTGGCTCAAAACTTTGAACCTTTTTATAACATTTATAAAATGCTAAATCATCAATTCATAATTAAAAGAAATTGCTCCTAGATTAAGGTAAACATGCATACTTTTCTTTGTTCTTACATATTTGTTCTTACATATTACGTATTGACAATCTAATGAAACCTTACACTGTATCTAATAGTTTATCAATTACATGTCCATTATATAAACTCAAGTCATATACTGCAACTTGTTAAACCTTTGCCTCTTCTAACCTTTCTGGTGGATGTCTCTAATCTTGCAATACTTTACCTAGGGTTAAGGGAAAGGGGTAAGCTTTTAAAAGCTTAGTTAGTAAACCAATCCATATCCATTTATCATATTGTTCCATTCATACATATGTAATGCACCAATCAAATGAGTTTACACAATACAAATAATTCACATAAGATAAACTTATCACTAATGATTTCCCATAACTAATTTTCCCAGCTCATAAAGTTGCTCCCCAAGACTTCTTCTTAATACATAACATTACTAATTTACTTGGCTCATAATGAAGATCTTTGGGTCTTCCTCTATCAAATAGTGAGCCAGAAACTTATTAGGCCTCACCTGGTTTTACCACATCACATCATGCATGATTATAATGTAAAATATATCCATATCGTAAGGGAAATTAGTGGGTCATCCAATATTTATCGAGCATCAATGATAAAATGTGCAATTATGCAACATATTCGTGTTCTAGATACATAAAACCTAATAAAATCATGGAAAGATGTGTGTGAATGATCATGAGTTCATTTACCATTAAGAAAAAAGTTATCATTTATTTGGGTTAGTATTACTCACCCCTTGTAGCCAATCCGACCATAATCATGAACGGTATCCATACCTTAACTGTAGCTTTCCAGGTTCCTCACATTGGATCCTATAAAAGACAAACCCTAATGAGTTATTCAAATCTCTATAACTCTTTACATGCATCATACAACATATTCTAGGTCTATTTGGGGTCTCAAAATAAGTTTTAAAGCCTTAAAATAAAAAGAGAAATAAGGCAAGCAAAAGTAATTTCTACTGTCAAAGTAAAAAACTTCGATTGCTTAAGTCTTGAACCTTAAATGTCCTTTTTAGGCAATAGCTACTTTAATTACCAAAGTAGGGAACTTTACTAGCCGAAGCCCTAAACTTTAAAAGCTCTCAAGAAGTAGCAGCTACTTTGACTATAGAAACAATGGTTTTTTATAACCGAACCTGGGAATTTTCAGAATTCCCAATTCGAATTCTACAAAAAAAAAATTATGCAAAACACAACACTCATGCCTAAGCTCCAAAAACTCATATCAAACATATATTTTCATGCTATAAACTTATCAAACAACTCAAAAACACTTAAAGATGCCATATGCATCCAAAAACTCAACCAAAACCAAGATTCAAAATCCTCATCCAACTTACCACATAAAGAAAAATATCAACTTGTACAATCACTCCACCACGTGAGAACCACTAATACTAACCAATGGACTCTCCCTACACATGTGTGTATATCAAAACACAATACATCAACTTCTAACCACATTCAAACCATCAACCAACTTCTAAACAAAGGAAAATAAAATTCCAAAACATATCACATATTATTTCTCGCAAGCAACCTAGTAGACTTAGAATATGGAGTTCATAAGGTGGGGGTACCTTTTGCAGCTCCAATTCCTTCCTTTCCAAAGAGAAAACTTAAAGGATCCACTTCACTCTCATAAGAATTTCCTCCTCCACTGGTACCTAATCTCCAACTTTGACATGCAAGACTTTACCAAGGAGGTAAACTCAAGTTTAAGCCTAAAATTTCTTTGGAAGAACAAGGGAAAAAGAGAAAAAGACAGAAAGGGGTCTCTTTTGAAGAAATTTTGAGAGTTTTCTCAAAATTTCGTCAATTGAGGCATTTACACCTAGGTTTGAAAAAGGACTTTTGGCTACTGAAAGCCTAGCCTTCGACTGCCAAAGTCCACACTTCCTAGAAGAAAACCTCAATAGCAAAAGGACCTTTGGCTGCCAAAAGCCCAACTTTTGGTTGCCAAAGTCCATACTGCCTGAAAAGAAACCTTATAGTTTAACTTGCAAGAAAACCATCCCTTAAACTTTCTAACCTTACTCTTGACACATAAGACACAAACCCTCATTTCCACCATTCATGAAACCCTAAGTTTCATCAGAATTCCCCATCAATGACAGGATTTTTGACATCGAAAAATGGCGGTTGTAAGTTACATTCTCCCCCCCATTAGGAACATTCATTCTCGAATGTTAAAGCAAAACAAAAACATACCTGAAACAAGAAGGGATACTAATGAAAATTTTAAAAATGTGGACCACTAATTTTTTAATTTTGTTAGGTGAATAAAAACTAATTTTTTAAAAATTAAAATATGAACTCATTAATTTTTTTGTTTAATTGGGCTAATAAATTTTTTTTTAACTGTTAGAATATTGACCCATTAATTTTTTTCTTTATTGGGCCAATGAAAAAAATCAGTTATTGATAATTATAACATTTGGATATATGGAGCCAGTGACGGATATAACAACTAGAGTTAGGTATTTTGTGTACCTCGCTCACAATTTATCTCCTTTTAAATTCTTTTTTATTATTTAAAAGTAATTTTAAAAAATATCGGCAATCAATTTTTTAACTAAGTTAGGCTAATAAAAAAAATAAGCCTCAAATTAATAGAATATGGGCTCATTAAATTTTTATTTAATTTGGCTATTAAAAAAAACCAACCTTTTAAAATTTTGTTAAAGTTTTATTCAGGCTAAATGTGAGAGACAGTTAAGAACATACCCATATTTAAAGTACACTAAGCTAAAAATTAAAATTTTTGAGTAGTTGTGACTCTGTTTCAACCTTAGAGCTCAGTGTTGACAAATGCAAAATTTTGACCTCAGTGTTTTGTATATTTAACACACAATTTGAATCTCTCTAAAATATTCTTTTATTACTTGAAAGAAAATTTTAAAAATGTAGGCAACTAAATTTTCAATTTTATTTGGTCAATAAAAACTAATCTTTTAAAGATTAAAATATGGGCTATCAATTTTTTTACTTAATTGGGAAAATAAAAAAAAAATTTAAATTACTAGAATATTGGCCATTAAATGTTTTACTTTATTGGGTCAATAAAAATATCAATTGATGATGATTATAATGATTGACATAATAATTAAACCTAGGTGTTTTATTTATCTCTCTCACAATTTAATTTTTTTTATTACTTAAAAAGTGAATTTAAAAAATATCGACGATGAAGTTTTCAACTAAGCTTGGCTAATAAAAAAAGTTTCAAATTATTAGAATATAGGCTTATTAAAATTTTTTATTTAATTGGGATAATAAAAAATATCAGCTTCTAAAATTTTGTTAAGATTTTTTTGAGGCCAAACGTGAGAAACAATTAAAAACATATTCATATTTAAAGTATTCTGAATTAAAAATTAAAATTTTGGAGGGGTTGTGGCTCTGTTTCAATCTCTGAGTGTGTGTTAGACAGATGCAATATTTGGAACTTTGTGTTTTGCATTTGGAACTTCGTGTTTTGTGTATAGAACTCATAATTTCAATATTTTTTAATTTTTTTATTATTTAAAAGAAAATTTTGAAAACGTGGGCCATTAATTTTCTAACTTTGTTAGGTCAATAAGAACTAATCTTTTAAAGATTAAAATATGGACACATTAATTTTTCATTTAGTTGGGTCAATAAAAAAACTTTGAAATTACTATAATACTGACTCGTTAAATTTTTTACTTTATTTGACAAAAAAAAAAATCAACTAATTGCAATTATAACATTTTCATATATAGGACCAATGACGGACATATCAATTAGACCTAGGTGTTTTATGTATCTTACTCATAATTTAATTCTTTTTAAATTCTTTTTATTACTTAAAAGTAAAATTTAAATATATTGATGACCAATTTTTCAATTCAGTTGGGATAATAAATAAAAAATAAGTTTCAAATTATTAGAATGTGGGCTTATTAAATTTTTTATTTAATTAGGATAATAAAAAAATTTAGCTTTTAAAATTTTGTTAAGATTTTTTTGAGGCTGAACGTGATAGAAAGTTAAGAACAGACCCACATTTAAAGTACTCTAAATTTAAAATTAAAATTTTGGAGGCATTGTAGCTCTGTTTCTACCTCTAACTTCAATGTTAGATGGATGCAATATTTAGACCTTCATATTTGTGTGTAAAACTCACAATTTGAATCTTTTTAAAATAAATTTTTATTAATTAAAGTAAAATTTTAAAAATATAGGCCACTAATTATTTAATTTTGTTAAATCAATAAAAGCTAATCTTTTAAAAATTAATATATGGACTCATTAATTTTTTGTTTAACTGGGCCAATTAAAAAAAATTTAAAATTACTAGAATATTGGCCTATTAAATTTTTTACTTTATTGGCCTAATAAAAAATCAATTAATAACGATCATAACAATTAGATATATAGGCTAATGACAAATATAACAATAAGACCATGTGTTTTATGTACCTCACTCTAATTTTAATTCTTTGTAAATTCTTTTTTTATTACTTAAAGATAAATGTATAAAAAAAAATTGTGATCAATTTTTCAAATAGGTTTTGCTAATTTAAAAAATAAGTTTCAAATTATTAGAATATATGCTCATTAAATTTTTTATTTAATTAGGATAATTAAAAAATCAACCTTTTAAATTATTTTAATACTTTTTGAGGCTAAACGTGAGAGACAGTTAAGAATATATAGCTACATTTAAAGTAATCTAAATTAAAAACTTAAATTATTGAGGGTTTTGGTTCGATGTTAGATGGATGTAAAATTTAGACCTAGGTTGTAATGCCCTCACTTTAGGTAGTTTCATACATTCTACTGTTTCGGTGACTAACGTCTGTTCGGATGGTTAGAATGTCTGGAACCACTCTTAAATTAAAGTAAGGAGTCATCATTTAATTAATAAAGATTAAGTAAAGTTGTAGGAAAATAAAATATAATAGAAATCAATTAAATATGCACAAGTCCCAACGATGAGTAACTCCCCTGGGAAGTTGGTCACTAAGAGTTAGAGGACTAAAGTAAATTAATCAATAAGTTAAGGGGTAAATAAAAGATTGGAGGACTACCTAGAATAGATTATAAAGTTTTAGGGAAAATTTAGAAATAATAGAAAATACCTTATAGACCAATGGGTAAAGGGGAGATAAAATTCTGCCTTATCTTTTCTCTCCCATCCAGCTGATCAAATCTCATCCATTTTCTCTCTTTTCTTTTGTTTTTCAATAGCCAAATTACTCTCATTTGAAAGAAGAACGACAAGGAAAAACCCTAGCATCATAACTCTAAATTCTCTCTTCCATATCACCTTTGATACCAAAGCAAGGAAGGAAGAAGAACTAGTGATTCAAGCTTGAAGAAGTCTACTTTCCTTGAGGGATTTGGCGGAGGCTTTAAAAAAAGGGATAGCAACTGGTTTTCTCTTAAGGTTAGTGCTATAATATCCCTTTTTCACCATGTTTAGGTAGAGATTTCTTGAATATGATAAACTAGAAGTAATTAGGGACTTATAATTGTGCTGGAAATCTAAAAGTTTGTTAGTAGGGTTGCAGGATCATTCAACTTTAAAAATTCATAACTTAAGCTAGGAAAGTTGGATTCCTATGATCTTTATGTCTATGAAATGCTCTAAAACTTTGTACTTTTGTGTTAAACCTAATTCCCCTGCTAAGATGGTGTTTGAGGACAAAACTTTTAGTTGCTTAAAACTGGAAAGCTAACCTGATGATTTCTAGAAGCAGAACACCTGACTTTGAAAATTTATAACTTGTGCTCTAGAACTTGAAATAGAGTGATTCTTGAACCATTGGAAATCTAAATGAATACCCTAAAACTTTGTAGTTATAGCCAAAAATTAATTTTGTTGGCTATATGGTGAAATTCTTACATATCCTGTTACTGCTCTGACTGTTACTGCTTTGACTATGACTGGAGTCTAGAACAGTTTGCACATTTTCATTCATAACTTGAGATGTAGACCTGATTTTGATATGATTCAAATTGGAGATTGAATTTGACATATGAAAGTTCAATTCTGGAAAAGATGCCATGAAACCCTTATTAATAAAATTTTTGGTGGAATTTTAACTTTGTTGTCCTGTTTACCTGAATTGACTAGAAATTTTAATTGTGTGTGTGTGTGTTTGTTCTTTTAGGACAGCTACTTTGGTAAATTAAATTGGTATTGGATGAATGTTTGTTGGTTCATTCCAATTGCAGGATTAAAGTACTTTTGATGGAAAATCCAAAGGCATTTTCTGAGGGTCTGAAAAACAAAGGAAACTAGTTTGTTTTGGCATGAATTTTGCACACAAGTGTTTGATAAAATGCCTAAATGAACTTATTATAATGTGAGGATAGTGACCAATTAGCTAAAGAATTGATTATGGCCAGTTCGGTAGGAAAATTTCTAAGTAATGGTAAAATTAGTTCAGCGAGAATGTTTGTTAGAAACAGTTAAGGAATTTATTTTGAACTGTCCGTATTCTTTTGTATTATAGTAGTTCATAAGGAGGAAGGTGAAAACATTGGTTTAGGAGCCAAATGAACTTAGGTTGGAGATTAGCATGTAAGTACACTCTTAATCTCTTATTTTTTTAAATATGGTATGGCCTTTAATAACTTGAGAAAATTTATAAGAATTTTGTATGAAATTTAAATGAATGCGATATGAAAATATGGTAATGGCAAAAGTTTTTGTGCATACAAGTATTATTGATTGCATCATGTAAAAATAAAAATGATAATTATCTTATTGAGCCCAGGTAAACCTAGATAGTGAATCATAAGTTTGGATATATTGGCATGCTAATAGGGAACATCATTAGCAGTACTGCATTAATTATGTTACTGGATTGATGAATGTCTATTAGAAGCACTAAGTGCCCAGTCAGTGATTCTTTATCCATGGCTTTTAGTGCTGAATTTTATTGTGGTTCATATTGACAGTTATATAGAGGCATCGAGTGCCCATTGTTAAACTAGTCAAAAACACTGAGTGTTCAGTACCAAGAGTCTATGTTGACAGTTATATAGAGGCACCGAGTGTCTATTGTTAAATTGCTCAGAGACACCGAGTGTTCAGTACCGGAAGTCCCATATCTAATCCATATAGTTCTGTCATAGGTTACTGTGGGTGTCACGACCCAACATATGGGCTGGACTGGCACTAGGACCTGGGCCAGCCTAAAGCCCCCGAGGCCCGTAGTAAGCCTAATTGTTCATTAACCCAACTCTAAAGCCCATTTGGGCCCAATTTCAAGAAAACAAACGGACAGAGTCCGGCCATAAAATGGACTTACCAACGGGGAGTTTTCGACTCACCCGACCTGTAAACACAATATATAGTCAATTGGGGAGCTCAGCTCACCCTCCACATACTTATCAACATAATATTAAATGGGAGCTCAGCTCCCTCATCCAATCCATCAAACATGCATAGTATATTAAGTTTACAGGTCCCAAAATAATAATTTAGTTTACAGACCCAAATCAAATCAACATTTCTAACACATGCGGAAATTCTAAGATTTAACAAGTTTATACAAACAGTAGTAATTGACCTGCGAGGGAGAAAGCAGGTTAACCTCAAAAAAATATCCTCCTGTGGCCTGTAAAAATTTTTGAACAGGAGTGAGCGTTCGACTTAGAGAGTAAAATATCAATTTTAACCATAATCTCTATAACTATCTAGAACTAATGCACCCTGTAGAGTGAAATGCAACATCAACAACATTTTCACATCATAACATCAAAAAGGTAATTTGGAGCACTCACACACCCTGTAGTATCAATCATAACATATGGGAGCTGATCCCCTATACGACTCTCTTAAATCCAACCCGTGCCACGAATTACTCAAGCTCGGACTTCCACTTAATAACCAAATCGAGGGTCCCAGCGAATTACTCAAGCCGTGACTACCCCTCGAAGGATCGGGTCACAGCGAATTACTCAAGCCGCGACTACCCCGTCCTATCCATAGTCCACACCACATCACACGCACGCCAACGCACGCACACTGCTCCAAATTACTACAACAACATCCATGGCACATCAACAGTTATGAATGCAACATAAATCGTGCCTAGAGTTTAACTACATAAATATATGCATATAAGTGATGCATGGGCATGCTTGAACATATAATAATATCGAAATTACAATTAAAATTAATATTCTACTCACAGACTTGACGACAATCACTGTGTGGCGGGCGGAGGAAGAAGAAGGCATCTGCTCACCTGACAATTTTTATTACAATCATTTAATAAATTTGACTCAATACAAACAAAGAAAAGACCCAATACGTCCTAAGTCGTGCCGAAAATCCAGCAGAGTCTCCCCTATACCTAGGACCTACCTAACCTGCAAAAGAGCTCAAAATACACTTCTATACTCACAATCCATATATCCACAACTCAATCACATCACACAGCCCCTCCTGGGCCCATCAAATCAATCATTCATCATAATATGTAAAATTTCAATTTAGTCCTTATAATTGATCTTTTTTGCAAAAACTGCTCAAATAAGCTCTAAAAATTATAAAACTACGCCCATGGTCCTTAGAAATATTACTAAGCTATTGCAAAAAGAATCGTAATTTTCTAAGCTACCACGAATATTTTATGGATTTTTAATCCTATTTAAGCACTAGAAAATTACGAAAAAGCAAGGTTCGGGTTTACCTTTGCCGATTCCGACTTTGGGAACGCGCTCGGGATGCCTGACAATGGTGGGGTAGCCAAAACCTCGATCCAATTTGGAGACTTTTCCAGATGGTAGTGCATCGACCGGAAATTCACGCATCCTGACAACTGTCGAATTTCCGCGAATTGAGGATACCTACACGAAGCCCAATAATAATATATAAAAAATCAGGGGTGTTACATTCTTCCCCCCTTACAGAAAATTCGTCCTCGAATTTTACACAAGGCAGAATAAAGTACATGATTACACATTGAACAGATAAGGGTACTTGCTACGCATGTCCCGTTCTGACTCCCAGGTGCACTCTTCCACTGACTGGCTCCTCCACAAAACCTTAACCATAGGGATCTGTTTTGATCTTAGCTGTCTCACTTGGTAGTCCACTATGGCTACAGGTTGCTCCTCAAATGTCAAGTTCTCCTTTAGTTCTATTACATTCGACTGTAGTACATGAGAAGGATCGAGAATGTATTTCCTGAGCATAGAGATGTGAAACACGGGATGAACGTGAAAAAGGTTGGGTGGTAGCTCCAACCGGTAGGCAACTGCTCCAACTCTATCAGTAACCTTAAAAGGTCCAATATACCGAGGTGCCAACTTGCCCTTCTTTCCAAATCTCATGACTCCCTTCATTGGAGAAATCTTCAGGAATACATAGTCGCCCACTGCAAACTCCACATCCTCCTCCGTCCGTGCATAACTCTTACGCCTCGAAAGTCGTTTTTCGCCGTTCTCGATGAAAGGAACTATCTCTGAAGTGTACTGCACTAGGTCTACATCATGCACCTTCGCTTCCCCCATTTCCGTCCAACACAGAGGAGACCTATACTTTCTTCCATATAGTGCCTCATAGGGTGGCATCCCTATACTGGAGTGATAACTGTTGTTGTAGGCAAACTCCACCAAAGCTAGCTCATCCCATTGACCTCCAAAATCCAAAACACTCATGCGAAGCATGTCTTCGATGTTTGGATTGTCCTTCAACTGTCCGTCTGCTAAGGGTGGAAAGCCGTCATGAAGTTCAATCGTGTGCCAAGTGCCTCTGCAACTTTCTCTAAAACCGAGAAGTGAATCGGGGCCCTCATCGGATATTATAGAAGCCAGGAACTCCATGCAATCGACTATTTCTCGAATGTAGAGCGGGCGTCTTGTGCCCGTAATATGTAGTCTTCACGGGCAAGAAGTGAGCTGATTTGGTTAGGCGGTCTACAATTACCCATATCGAATCATATCCTCGCGTGGTACGAGGCAACCTTGACAAAATCCATAGAAATCATTTCCCACTTCCATTTCGGGATAGGGAGCTCTTGCAGCTTTTCCGACGGTCTCTAGTGTTCAAACTTCACCTTCTGACAGGTCAAGCACTTGGACACAAAGTCTACTATGTCTCTCTTCATGCCATTCCACCAATAGCTATCTTTCACATCATGGTACATCTTGATGGAACCTGGGTGGACACTGTACAGTGTGTAGTGTGCCTCTCGCATGATTTTATTCCTGAGGCTGTCCACATCGGGCACACATATCCTAGAACCTTGCACTAGGGCGCCATCATTGGCAAATCCGAACTCACCACCTTCACCTTCTTTGTACTCTTTCTATAATCTTCATCAATTGTTGGTCTCTGTCTTTGGAAAACTCTAACTCTGTCCCTCAAGTCCGCCTCACCGAAAAGTGAGCCAACAATACCCTCATCTGAAAGATCTAGGATTAAACCTTGATCCATCAACTCATGTACCTCTGAATCAACGGTCTCTCCTCTCTCATGAAATGTGCGCCAAATCGCGTAAGATTTTACGCTTAAAGCATCTGCTACTACATTGGCCTTCCTGTGGTGGTACTGGATGGGGCAATCATAGTCTTCGAGCTACTTCCATCTCCTTTGTCTCAAGTTTAAATCCCTCTGTTGGAAGATGTACTTCAAACTCTTATGGTCGGTGTATATCTCGCACACTTCACCATACAGGTAGTGTCTCTAGATTTTTAGTGCAAAGACTACAGCCGCCATTTCCAAATCATGGGTGGGATAGTTCTGCTCATGCCTCTTCAGCTGCCTTGAAGCATAAGCCACTACTTTTCCATTCCGCATCAAAACACACCCTCGGCCAACTCAAGGCGTCCACAAGACACGGTGTATCCTTCACCGCTCATAGGTAGTGTTAACACAGGGGCAGTGGTTAGACACTCCTTATCCTCATCATTATAACTGACTCTATCGAGCTCTCTTCCTGTCCTCTGGATCTTATCCACTTCCCTTTTCCTATTTTTGGTATTGTTGGTATCTTTTCAACCTGCTGTACTTATTCCTTAATTTTAGTCCTATCTCATCCTTACACCTTTTCCTTCAAAGATGTCTATCCCATCATCAACTTTAACTTTCTTTTTATTTCTTAGTCTTATCTTGATTACTAGTTTCATTACTTCGAGAATTCTAACCTTATGATTTGCTCCTACCAGCACATTCTTCACCTTATGTAACACTTATAATTACCCATAGAGAATTTTTTTTTGTACCCTCTTTTTTCCGACATAACTATCAGAACATTATCATTCCCTACCAGCCTTAGTAGGAAATTGCTTATCCTGGATGAATATGAGCCCCATAAACTATAAGTTCCATCTGAACTAACACGGCTGTAGGAAATATGTGTCATGCCTTAATTCCAAATAAGATACTTCACGTGTTCATTCTCCTTAATATAATCATATATACTGCCCATAGCTTTCTAAACTTCAACCTCAAATTACCCATCAGCAACAATTTCATCTATTGAAACTCATCCATAAATAGTACTTCATCTAGCTCATAGTTTAAAACAGTTGCAAGCCTTAGTAGCTAACTCAATTTAACTCCTGTCATTACTCTAATCGTCCTTTCATACTTAACACTAGGTATGCACTTACTGTCATTCTCATATCAGGAAATTGTATATGAATTGGTGCCTATCAAAATCTCAAATAACTAGGTCTCCTTGCCTCAGTCTCTGCTCCTTATATAACGCTCTGGAATAAAAAACACGAGCTAAACTTGAAAAGAAATAAAAATATCCTCTATATTCAACTACGCCCGATTGTCCATATAATAATGTTTAACCTATGTTTCTTAGTTTTTCTCTTCAAATTTCATCATCTCCTAACACAATTGTGCTCTACCTATAAGGTATCATCTGCATGAACCCTTTACTATACCATCGTCCTTCCTGACATAATATTTTATAATTTATTAACTTTACTTATACTCGACCTATGATTCATATCTATCATCGTTTATATTGTGCCCTTAACCCTTGTTGAATCCTGAAAGATTTCTCTCGCTAATAGTTCTTCAAACACTAATTCCACCCTTATCTATGGTCATTAATTTGATCCTTAAACTTTCTAGTGATTTATTACCATCCATACTTGTCACTTTTTATTCTACCCCTACTGTTGCTCTGTCGTTATTGCGTCACTGCAAAGTGATTCTGTTGATCACACTAAAAATGTTTGCCTGACATTCATAACGAACCTCTAACTACCTTCTCACTATCTCAAAAGTCTAACCTAAAACCTATGTGTCATTATCTATCATTCTTTTCCTCTCATCATACCTATTTGATCCCTTAGACTGACTTTTATTCAACTTACTGCTTACTAACTTATCTTTCTCTTCCTATTTAGGTAGTCCGCAATACCATCGCACACCTTCTAACATTTACTCATTATTATTGTATTCCATACCTCCATCACTTTTCTCACTAATGTGGTCCCATTTTGGGTTTTCCATCCTTATCATTCTCCTTGCTAAGAATAACACTTAGCCTATCCTATATCTTAACTTTGTTCCTTTTATTATGCGCTCTTTAGGTTGTCCTTTCATTTATTTCCTTTGTCTTACCCAAAATAGAACTTGACTATTCTATCCCTGGTTCCATTCTTCTTCCTAACATAATAGCTGTACTTGCTAACTATATCTTTCAGAGTCTCTATCGTGTTATCATATGTCTGTGCTACTCAGATTTGGTCCTTTGACCACTCTAGCTAGTACTTCCACTAGCATTTAGATTATATTGCATCTACAATCAATTGCCCAAACTTTCATTCTGCACTTTCTTTATCCATTGGCCTTCTGTGATTTATCTTCGCTAATTTATTACTCTTAACACTATTATAATTAGATTATACTATTGTTTTGAATAATTTGAAATTAGAAAGGAACTCAAAGAAATTACTGATCATACTTTTATTGTATGATCTCTATTCTTATCCTTTAGCTTACATAATACCCTTACTACCTCGAGAACTGATTCTGCAGTAATTTTATTTATTATTATTTTTATTATTATCCATGTTTACTCAATTAGCCAAAACTTAAGGTTCCGGGCACCCAAACCCGTCATCCAATTCAAAGGATTTACATCCATCGTGATCTGATTATATATGATTCCTATAATGGAACTTGTATCCTCTCCAGGATACCCGAGCCAACTACTCTCTACCACACTCTACAGTCCCATCTGGGACACTATTCCATAAGTCATCATTATCAGTAATAACCTTCGATCCATTCTGAAAAGATAGGACTATATCCTAACTTGCTGCAACAAAGGTACTACATCTACCACCTTGCCAGAACCATGTCAAGTTAATGACTCTTTCATCATATCATAGCTCTATAAATCATCAATTCATAGTTTCGACCTTCTCTAGGTAGTAGAGTTGTACTTTATTCCATACTGATACACACAAGGTATACTATTCTCACTCTATAAGTGTCACCTTTACTTTGCAACTAGTCCGAAACCTCTGGTCTGATGGCAACTCTTGATGTAACTCTAGCTCATGCTGGGGTAACTGAGTCACTGACTCTAGTTATCACCCAACTGTGACCTTTCAATATTCTAACTCTAGACTCTTAGCCAGGAGTTCCCAACTCCTCTGCAAATATAGAACTCTGTTCTGGCATAACTGTACCAAAACAGAAGCCATCTCAAACACCCTCATTATGGAGCACCACGGGGATGCACGCAGCTCTACACAATAATCTCATGTCGGTACTGTAATCTGCAGCTTACAGAGCAGACATCGAGAACATTGTATAGTTACTACGATACGTCCTGACAGACTAGGTCTCCTAATTTCTTATCTCTCCTGAATCTTCTATTATCACAAACTTATTCTGACTGGGTCATCTACTGATGACTGCCAGTAGTGGTATCCTCATCCTTATCTAGGGCAACTGTACTTTTAAGACTCACTTTTATGTACTCGTGTCTTACACGAAATGGGCACACCATTTAAACCCATACTGACAAAAATATAACATTTCTTGGAGTATGTATCCTCATGATAGATCTCACATGTCTATTAACTCTATTTCACATTTCTGTGTACTCCACGAAAATCAAGACACTAATTGAGGTAATCTTATATTTCCCGAGGTATAACATAGAATCTAGAAACAAAGAATTACAGGAAAAGACGAAACAGAATCCTATACTCCGCATGTGACTCCTAGTAGACTCTTCCCAACACTTAGATAATTTTTCCCTATGAATCTGGAGCCTAAGCTCTGATACCACAATTGTCACGACCCAACATATGGGCCGGACCGGCACTAGGACCTGGGCCAGCCTAAAGCCCCCGAGGCCCGTAGTAAGCCTAACTGTTCATTAACCCAACTCTAAAGCCCATTTGGGCCCAATTTCAAGAAAATAAACGGACAGAGTCCGGCCATAAAATGGACTTACCAACGGGGAGTTTTCGACTCACCCGACCTGTAAACACAATATATAGTCAATTGGGGAGCTCAGCTCACCCTCCACATACTTATCAACATAATATTAAATGGGAGCTCAGCTCCCTCATCCAATCCATCAAACATGCATAGTATATTAAGTTTACAGGTCCCAAAATAATAATTTAGTTTACAGACCCAATTCAAATCAACATTTCTAACACATGCGGAAATTCTAAGATTTAACAAGTTTATACAAACAGTAGTAATTGACCTGCGAGGGAGAAAGCAGGTTAACCTCAAAAAAATATCCTCCTGTGGCCTGTAAAAATTTTTGAACAGGAGTGAGCGTTCGACTCAGAGAGTAAAATATCAATTTTAACCATAATCTCTATAACTATCTAGAACTAATGCACCCTGTAGAGTGAAATGCAACATCAACAACATTTTCACATCATAACATCAAAAAGGTAATTTGGAGCACTCACACACCCTGTAGTATCAATCATAACATATGGGAGCTGATCCCCTATACAGCTCTCTTAAATCCAACCTGGTGCCAGCGAATTACTCAAGCTCGGACTTCCACTTAATAACCAAATCGAGGGTCCCAGCGAATTACTCAAGCCGTGACTACCCCTCGAAGGATCGGGTCCCAGCGAATTACTCAAGCCGCGACTACCCCGTCCTATCCATAGTCCACACCACATCACACGCACGCCAACGCACGCACACTGCTCCAAATTACCACAATAACATCCATGGCACATCAACAGTTATGAATGCAACATAAATCGTGCCTAGAGTTTAACTACATAAATATATGCATATAAGTGATGCATGGGCATGCTTGAACATATAATAATATCGAAATTACAATTAAAATTAATATTCTACTCACAGACTTGACGACAATCACTGTGGCAGCTGGGCGGAGGAAGAAGGCTGTCCCGGCTCACCTGACAATTTTTATTACAATCATTTAATAAATTTGACTCAATACAAACAAAGAAAAGACCCAATACGTCCTAAGTCGTGCCGAAAATCCGGCAGAGTCTCTCCTATACCTAGGACCTACCCAACCTGCAAAATGGCTCAAAATACACTTCTATACTCACAATCCATATATCCACAACTCAATCACATCACACAGCCCCTCCTGGGCCCATCAAATCAATCATTCATCACAATATGTAAAATTTCAATTTAGTCCTTATAATTGATCATTTTTGCAAAAACTGCTCAAATAAGCTCTAAAAATTATAAAACTACGCTCATGGTCCTTAGAAATATTACTAAGCTATTGCAAAAAGAATCGTAATTTTCTAAGCTACCACGAATATTTTATGGATTTTTAATCCTATTTAAGCACTAGAAAATTACGAAAAAGCAAGGTTCGGGTTTACCTTTGCCGATTCCTACTTCGGGAACGCGCTCGGGATGCCTGACAATGGTGGGGTAGCCAAAACCTCGATCTAATTCGGAGACTTTTCCGGTAGCTGGTCTGTCTGGCCGGAAATTCACAGATCCGGACAACTGTCGAATTTCCGCGAATTGAGGATACCTACACGAAGCCCAATAATAATATATAAAAAATCAGGGGTGTTACAGTGGGCACATAACAAATCTTAAAATGTGATTTAATTAAGAAAATGTACACAAATATAATGAGAATTATGTAAAACCTTGAACTTTAAAGATTTCATATAATCATTGTATCATTTAATTGATTCAGTATGTTTGTATGTGGAAATGATCATAGATTTGATGTTTTGAGTTTATTATTGAACATTATTTTTTTTTAAATGTCTTACAGTATGTATGCAAGTTTTGCTTTTTTTTTTTTTTTTTAATTAAGAGTGCACCACTAAGCTGTAAAACTTAACAGGTAGGTTTTTCCTCATGCAAGTACAGAAGGTAAGGAGTAGATAATCAGACAGGAGAGGAGAGAGTAGATCTGGAAGAAAGTCTGAAGTCACCTCATACGTAGACTTTGTGGTAGATGCACTACCAACACTAGATGCATTTTGTCACTCATTTTTGTATGCTTATTTGTCATGTACTAAAAACACATGATGTAAATTTATTTTGGATGATTGTAAATTTAAGTATAAACAAATTTTGTTACATTTATAGGTTTATAAACTCATATATTGTTGCAATTGGAAATTATAAATATTGTTATTAACAAGTGGATGTTAAATGTTTAGGGGAAACTCTTGCAATTTTTTGATTTGAAATTTATTAAATATAAAATGTAAACATTAAGAAAGAAAATTGTTCTAATATAAGTTTAAGTGCTCTGTGCACAGAATATGGCATTTCTTTGCCTGGTTTCACTGTAAATCGAGTAGGGGCTATTACATAGGTATTTTATTTATTTAACTCACAATTTGAATCTTTTTAAAATATTTTTTACTACTTAAAGGAAAATTTAAAAAATGTAGGCCACTAATTTTTCAATTTTGTTTAGATAAATAAAAACCAATCTCTTAAAAATTAAAATATAGACTTCTTAATTTTTTATTTAATTGGGCCAATTAAAAAGTTTGTAATTACTAGAATATTGGCCAATTAAAATTTTTACCTTATTGGGCCAAATAGAAGTATCAATTAATGACGATTATAACATTTAGATATATGAGGCTAACAACAAATATAACTAGACCTAGGTATTTTATGTAACTCACTCATAATTTAATTTTTTTAAATCCTTTTTTATTTCTTAAAATTAAATTTAAAAACTATCGGCGACCTATTTTTTTAAAAAAGTTGGGCCAATAAAAAAAATAAGTTTCAAATTATTATAATATGGGCTTATTAAATTTTTTATTTAATTGAGCCAATAAAAAATAACCTTTTAAAATTTGTTAATATTTTTTTTGAGGTTATATGTGAAAGACAATTAAGAACATACCCATATTTAAATTACTCTAAATCAAAAATTTAAATTATTGAGGGGTTTTAACCCCTGAGTTTGGTGTTAGATAGATGTAACATTTAAACTAAGGTGTTTTGTTTATTTAACTCACAATTTAAATCTTTTTAAAACATTTTTTATTACTTAAAGGAGTGGGCCAGTAATTTTTCAATTTTGCTAGGTCAATGAAGCTAATATTTTAAAAAATTAAAATATAGACTCATTAATTTTTTTTTGTTTAGTTGGATTAATAAAAAACTTTAAAATTACTAGAATATTAGCTCATTAAATTGTTTACTTTATTGAGCCAATATAAAATATTAATTAATGATGATTATGACATTTAGATATATAGAGCCAATGACAGATCATTAAATTTTTTACTTAATTGGGCTAATAAAAAAAATCAACCTTCTAAAATTTTGTTAAAATTTTTTTGATGCTAAATATGGGAGACAGTTAAGAACATACTAATATTTAAACTACACTAAATTAAAAAACAAAATTTTGGAGGGATTGTGCCTCTATTTCATTTCCTAAGTTCAGTGTTAGACAAATACAATATTTAGACTTTGGTATTTAACTCAGAATTTGAATTTTTTTTAAATATTTTTCATTCCTTAAAGGAAAATTTTAAAAATGTGGGCTACTAATTTTTCAATTTTGTTAGATCAATAAAAACTATTCTTTCTAAAATTAAAATATGGACTTATTAATTTTTTATTTAATTGAGCCAATAAAAAAATTGACATTACTAAATTGTTGGCCCAATAAATTTTTTGTTTTATTAGGCCAATGAAAAATATTAATTAATAACGATTATAACATTTAGTTATATAGAGCCAATAACAAATATAAAAATTAGACCTAGTGTTTTACATACCTTATTCACAATTTAATTCTTTTTTAAATTATTTTATTACTTAAACATAAATTTAAGATATATTGGTGATGAATTTTTCAACAAAATTGGGCCAATAAAAAAATAAGTTTTAAATTATTAGAATATGGACTCATTAAATTTTTATTTAATTAGACTAATAAAAAAATCAACCTTTTAAAATTTTATTAGAATTTTTTTAGTATATATATGTAATATTTAATTAAGGAGGTAGACTTGGGAGATTAGGGTAGTTTTGGCCCCCTCAATTATTTTCAAAAAGTTTTAATCGATATATTAAATTTAATTTCTTTGTTTAATTGATTTCTCAAAATTTTTATTAGTCTCTCTATGTATTTATATTAAAAAAAAAAGAATCTTAAATATATATAGTAAATTTTATTTTTCATTAATTGCCCCTTTAAATTTTCAATTTAATAATTTATAATTTATATATTATGATTTAAATTGAAATTTTAGAATTACTTGATTGTGTTAAATAAATATAAAAGTTCAATAATTATTCAAACTTTTATATTTATAAATTAAAATTTGATTATTAGTTATTAAAAATTAAATTCAAGCTAATTTAATAATTTTCTATCACATAATCTAAAATCATAGGATTTTTCATTTTTTTTTTAGTTTGGCTCTCCCCCTCATTTTATAGGTACAATATAATTTTTTTTCTTTATCTTCTCTCTTATTTAACTTTCTGTCATTTATTTCATTCAAATTAAAAAATTATTTTGTTTATATAAATTAAATTAGTTGTCTTAATTTTTGTATCTATTTTAAATGCATCAACTTAAATATACATTTATTTTAATTAATATATTTATTTTATTTTTTATAAGTAATATTTTATTTTATTTTTTTATTAATATCTATTTTTTTATTTCTTTTTAATTTTAATGATTATTATGTTTTTTTTTAATCCATATAGTTAGTTATATAGAATTTATATTTATTTTCTTGGCATAACGTAAATTATATATATATATGATCAATGTATTATGGTTGGCCCCTCAAAAAAAAATTTCCTGGCTCTGCTCCTAGTTAAGAACATATCCAAATTTAAGGTACTTTAAATTAAAAATTAAAATTGTGGAGGGGTTATAACTCTGTTTCAACCCTCAAGTTTGGTGTTAGACAAATGTAACATGTAGATCTAGGTATTTTGTATATTTAACTGATCATTTGAATTTTTTTAAAATATTATTTTATATGCTAATGGAAAATTTAAAAAATGTGGGCAATTAATTTTTCAATTTTATTTGGTAAATAAAAACTAATCTTTTAAAAATTAAAATATGAACTCATTAATTTTTTATTTAAATAGTCCATTACATTTTTTGCTTTAAAGAGCCAAAAAAATAAAAATATCGATTAATGATGATTATAACATTTATATATATGGGGCCAATGACGGATACAACAACTAGACCTAGGAATTTTATATATCTCATTCATAATTTAATTATTTTTAAATTCTTTTTTATTATGTAAAATTAAATTTAAAAAATATCGGTGATAAATTTTTCAACTATATTGGGCCAATAAAAAAATAAGCTTAATAAGGGCTCATTAAATTTGTTATTTAACTGGACTACTAAAAAAAATAACCTTTTAAAATTTTGTTTTTTTTTAAGACTAAATGTGAGAGACATTCAAGAATATTAATCTAAATATTAAATTAAAATTTTAGAGGGGTTGTCACTCTGTTTCAACACCCAAAATTGGTGTTAAATGGATGCAAAATTTAGATCTAGGAGTTTTGTCTATTTAACTCCCAATTTGAATCTTTTTAAAATGTTTTTTTTTGTTACTTAATTGAAAATTTTAAAAATGCGGGCAACTAATTTTTTAATTTTGTTAGGTCAATAAAAACTAATCTTTCAAAATTAAAATATGAACTCATTAATTTTTTGTTTAATTAGGCCAACAACAAAACTTTGAAATTACTAGAATATTGGTCTATTAAATTTTTTGTTTAATTAGGCCAATAAAAGGTAGGTAGTAGAGCCAATCTTCTACTGCATCCCCCAATGAGAATGGGAATGCTCTCAACTTAATTTGCTCCTCTATAATACCTCGTAGGTTTCATGTTTCAACACATAACATGGAACTCCTTGAGGTTTATGTGAGGATCCTCACTTGCAAGACTACTCAAAGTAGGCAATAAATGAATTAAAGCAAATTTCAATTCAAAAAGTATCATAAGTGCAGGATACTAAATACATAATGGTTGTTGGTTCATGTCAGGAGTTGCAAACTCCCTGATGGTGCGACTTCCATTAGCATTTGCAGCCATATTTTCCAACTCTGAATCACTTGATGGATCCGAAGGTTCTTGCTCAAAAAGATGAGAAGGATTTTCTTCTAATTGTGGTTCATTTCCAACAAAAGTTTCAGCTCTGAATGGAGTGCATGATTCGGCTTGATGCTTCACAATTACCCTGATACGTTTAAGCCTT